>NC_138832.1:11834498-12516992 GCF_965183815.1 Platalea leucorodia | reverse complement strand
CAAACAGAGCCATGCTGGGATGGTGTGGGCTTTTGCTGACCACACTGGGAAGCCAGTGCATGGGGATGTGAAAATGCCCAGCTCACGAGGAGGACCAGAACTCATGGGGTGGCAGATTCCAGCCCCAGTGTTGGTCATCCAGAAGCCGGAGACAGGAGACGTGCACAGCTCTCGCAGTCCATGCACGTGAGCCAGCCGCCTGGATAACCTACCCTGCACTCTCCTGGCAACCGCTATACTCTCGGCTGGCTTGGCCCGGCATAGCCTGTGACCTCAAGAGCCTTTCGAGTCATGCTGGCAGCAGGCCAGACCCTGCTACTTACACACTTCTCCGCAGGAAACATCTGACAGTGCTGCTAAAAGCTGGTTCTGTGGCCACCAGCCACTGCCGGTTCTGCACAGCCCCGGGCTCAGTCACTGCTGGGGCCAGCCTTGTGGCAGACACGGGCCGAGGAGGCTGGAGGGCTGAGCTGTGCAATAGGGTTGCTGGGTGCTGGGCAGGGTCGAACAGCCCCAGTTGGGGCTGCTTGGCCCCACCCAGCACTCAGCAGCCCTACGGGTGCCTTGCAGCTGGGTGGCGAGGGTACAAATCCTCACGCACAAATCCTGCTCCAGGGGGCAATGCACAGAGAAGCCACCAGCTCCACGGGTTAAAGAGATACACCCCAGCTCCCTGCCTCCGTTTTTCTCAAGACTCTGGATTTCTGCCCCGTATCCCAGGGTAGAGGGAAGGACACCAGCTTCCCTGGGCAGTGTTTGCCAAGAGGGAATTCAGTGAGTGTAGAGCAATCCTCAGTGAAAACCCCAGGGCTTGGCATCCTGTCCCCTGGCAGGGTTAGCGCTGTCTGCCAGGGTTGCTCCTGCTGCTGTGCTGGCTCAGCCAGGCTGCACGCCACTGGGCAAATCAAACATTAACTGGGCAGCTTGTTTGCAGGAGGCTGAAGCAGCACTTGGGGAAAGCAGCACCCTAGTGCAAAGGGCACGTTTAGTGGTTTGGTTCCTGGGCTCTCCTTGCTGCTCTAACAAACAGACTTCAATATCAGGTGGCCTTGGAAGAGCAGGGCTCCCTGGCAAGCATGTGGAGAAAGGTCAGATGCTGCTGGCTTTGCAAAGCGGGCCCCCAAAGTACAGCAGCTCGGATGCAGGAGGGAACCCTGGAGCCGGGATCCCTTGGGATTGCCCTCTCAGCTGGCAGGGAGACACATTCTGCTCCCCACAGCGAGCAACAAAATCCCAGCTCCCTCCAGGAATCATCACCCCTCACATTATAATCACCGTAGGTGTGTGCAAGGAGGCTGGGACACTGGTGCAGAGATGTCCTGGCCCAGAAAACTCTCCTCCCGCCTTCTAGTGCTCCAACCTCACCTCCCCACCGTCCAGCAGATGCGGGCATCATGGTCTCAGTACAGCTTAAAAAACACAGCAATGTGTAAAAAGAGCAAACTAGCAAAAAAAAAAATGAGCTTGGGAGTTGCTTTTGGGCTGCTCCAGCAGGCTCCGGAGCAACAGCCATGTGGACATTTAGAAGTAATTAATCTCTGCCTTCTGCTGGGGGCTACTGCCTTCTCAGGTCTGCCAGCACAACTGCAAGAGCAACCTCACCCAACACCCCTTCCAGCAATATGATCCAGGTTTTTATAAAAAAAAAGAAAAAAAAGCATTTAAATCAAACAGGATTACATTCCTGACACTGGGAAAAGGTGCAGCAACACCAACAGGTCGCAGTGGGAAGGGGAACAGAGAAATAGGACGGATACAAACAGTCGTGGAGGCCAGAAGATGCCGCCAGCTCTGCATGCCCTCACACTGACTCCAGAGCATGAAGTGCTGCAATGGAGAAGGGACAGATTTTCAAGGGAGCACAGTCGGTTTTGCCAAGGCACCATCTTCCCACCAGGAAAGGCTGATGCAGCCTTCCAAATGTGTTTGTGAAACCGGTCATCTCCAAGGGAGAGTCAGTAAAACCACAACACTGACAGAAGAAATCTTCAGATGCTGCCCAGCTGCTCCATCCCCACCTTCCAGAACAAGCCCTGCAAAATGGCTTTTCCCCTGCAGCTGTTACAGACTGGAACGTGGCAAAATGCATTTCAGATGAAAAAGTTAGAACCAGCCCTCCCCACTTCATTTTGGTAAAGCCCAGAAGTTTTGCTCAGCTTCCAACCACTAGTTTTGCCTGTGGTCATTTCAGGATTTGGTCTCTAGGGACTGTGGCCTCGGTCTGTTCTGGAGCTGGCGCCAGTTGGATGCCAGGAACTCCTGCCCACAGGGAAGCGCAGTGTCCCCTCTGCACCCTCAGGCTCAGCTCTCTCCAGAAGTACCCTCCTCTTCTCCACCACACTCCCAAAGGTCACATTCACTGCCCATTTTACAGCTGGGGAACTGAGTCATAGCCGATAAGGGGAGATACCCAAGGTCACCCTGCCAACCAGGTGCACAGCTAGGAATAAAGCCCACACTTCTTTGGTAGGTGTATTTGCCAGTTTGGAGATAAGGAAAAGATATGCAGGCATGTGGTGGGACTCAAGGGAAGAGGGCAAGCAGCTTCCTCCACTTCATCTTGTTTTCTAGCAATGACACGGCTTCCACTCGCCGAGGGTTTGCGTGCCCTGCCGTCACGGCACTTCCTAGCACGCGACTCTGCCAGAGGAAATGGGGAAGAGAAACCTCCTGGCCGCTCTGTTTGACTCCAGCCAAGGAGCAGCCAGCCAGACCCAGCACCCCTCCCGAGAGCTGCTGCTGGGCAATGTCCCTGCTGTCCCAGAGCGCGGACCACAGCCACCGTGGGCCAGCACCGTCTGCATGCACAAGCACATGAACGAATGGCAAGCTCAGGACACATAATCCCAGTTGGGTGCCAGCCCTATACAGGTCCTCTTAAAAGGCCCCACGCAAATCCCAGTTCGCCATCTCTCTCTTTACCCCTACTGGAATAAACATACTGTAACGCCAGGGAGCTGTAGGCCAGTTCCTACATTCTCCATGCCCTGCTGCCACTGGCAATTTATCCCTGCTCTGCCTGCGGCCAGGCAGGCCCTCTGCCTGGATCCTGCAGGCAGAGGGATGGGAGAGCTCCTCTCAGCAGCTGCCTGATCCAGGCACTTTGCTTTAAAAGCTTTTTTGTTGTTGTTTTGTTTGTTTGTTTTTGGTTTTGTTTTTGTTTTTTTTTTTTTTTTTTTTTTTTTAAAAGCACTCTGCCAAGGGTTGAGCCAAAAAAGCGCACGAATCACTGCTGTGGGACAGATCTGACAAGCCTCTTCTGGATGCTGTAGTGTCCAACAGGATGGGCCAAGGACAGCACTTCAGGCAAATTTCCCCCCTGCTCTCAGAGGCTCCCCACAGCCGCAAGGAAACCTCAGCCCAGGCATGTCGTGCCATGGCTCCGTCAGAGACTCCTGTTCAAAGTCGAAAATCTCTGCTGGGAGTAAAGCACCAGCTGCTTAGCACTGGGAACTGTTGACCTTCTCCCAGTTGTACCCAAGCTACCCCAAATGACACTGGCTGGGGAAGGAGCCCTCCCAGCACAACCAAGACAGCTGGTGCAGCCTGCTCTCCTTCCATTGGAGGTGGGGTGCGTGTGCCTCCCCAGCCCACTCCCTGCTCCAGGGTAGGTGTGAGAAGGGCTGGTTGCATCCTCCTTCTCTGGGGCCGAGACCCACCACCACCCCCCTTCCAGCCCATGCTGTGGACCTGGAGGTTGCTCAGCAGCTGAATCAGCTCATGTGACAGGCAGTTCCAGTTCAGACCAGCTACAACTTTGCAGCAAAACAAGCATAAGCTCCTCCGTGGCAGGATGCTGAAGCCTTCCTTCCCTCCACCCAGCTCATCCTTCCCTGCCGGGCCATGCGGTGCTGGCCACGCTGGCTGACCATTCCCCCAAGGCACCCCACATCCCCCAGCAAGGAGCCCCACTCCTGGGGTGCTGGGGACACCAGTAGAGGGCCACATAGAGGGCACATACCTGGATGCCCACCTCCTGCCCGCCGCGGGGTCTCTGCCCTAGGGGCCCTGCTCCCCTCTGCGTGTGCGGGAGGGACGGGACGGAGGGGGACCCCGGGGGCGCCACACCGGGCCTGAGCTGGGCGGAGGGTGCTGGGCCAAGGGCCCGCGGGGAAGGAGGTGCACAAGCGGAGTGGGATGGAGGGGGGCACCCCGGGGCTCCCTGCCCGGCCTCGGCGGGGCCGGGGGAGCAGAGGCGCGCTCTCCCTGGGGGTGCCGGGGCCGCCGCGGGGAGGGTGGGTCGGGGCCGGAGGGAGGCGCTGCCCTCCCGCCGCCGCTCACCTCGGGCTTGGCCCGGTTCTGCAGGAGGTGCTCCAGGTAGAGGTCGGAGAGCGCAGTCCGCATGCTGCTGGCGCTGGCGCTGCGCCCCGACTTGAGGGTCATCCCGCCGCCCGGCCGCCGCCGCCGCTCCGCCGCCGCCGCCGCCAGCAGCTGCAGCCGGTTCCGCTGGCTCCAGCAGAGCGGCCCGGGCCCGGCTCCGCCGCACGGCCCCGGCTCCAGCACCGCCGCGGGCTGCCCGCACGCTCCGCCCGTGAGGCAGCGGGGGTAGGCCTGCGGGCCGTGCGGCGCCGGGCGGAGCCAGGCGGCCGGGGGCGGGATGGGGCCGGCCCCGCGGGCAGCGCCGCCGCGCCGGTGCCGCAGCCCGGCTGCGCCCCCGCCCCGGCAGCGGCTTGGTGCCGAGCAGCCGGCGCCCGGCGGTGCCGCGGCGGGGGGCGCGGTCCCAGACGTGGAACGGGAGCACCGCCAGCTGCCGCTCAGAGCCTCGCCTCGCTGCCCGCCTGGGATCTTTTCCCCCGCGAAACAGAGTCCCCATCACGTCTCTGCTGGGAACAGCCCCTGGCCGCTGCCAGCCCCTGGAGGTGCGCAAGCACTAGCAGGGCTATTAGCCCGCGCACACCCGGGAAGGTGCTGGCAAGTCTGGGTGCTCGTGGGACCCTGCTGGGGGGCGGCTGGCGGCACCCCTCACACCAGCCCACAGGGCTGCCAAAACCAGGGCAGGAGGCTGGATCTGAGAAGCCTTTGTCACCTCACTGCTAGGGCGGAGGCCCAGCAATGACACAGGGAGCACCTCTCCAAAGCAGCATTGGTGCATACCTGGCTCTCACAAGCCTGCGGTCATCTCTGGGCCCCGCAGGTGTGCAGGGCTCCGGGGTGCCTCCACGGTGAAGAGACCCAGGGATTTCTCTGGGCTGTGGCAGGGACAGACATTTTCTCCTTGTGCTGTTCTGGGCCTTCCACCTCCTTGTGCACCTGCGAGTCGCATGACTATGGGTGGGATGGCAGAAGCCTGCATTTGTGAGCTGTGCCTGGTGGGAAGGGCTGTTGTCAAACTTTTTGTGCTCTCGCTATGAGTCTTACTGATACCAGAGCCTCAGGTGAAGTCTGAGCTTTATTTGGGGGTGGGAAATTACTTCTGGTGGAATAGTCTTTAAGATAATCACTGAAAAGATTTTTCATGTCATTCCTGGGATCCTGGAGATTTTGAGATTTCCTTGCACTCGACTCCCACACTGCTGCTAGACAAGTTCCCCAGGTTGCCTCAGTCTAAAGTTACACTAAGAAATACAAGGAAACGAAGGGTGTAAATCCCTAGAGAAAAGGAAACAGGAAAGCAGGGGAATAAGAGGAGGAGAAAAAGAAAAGAAAGAAAATCCATCTGGTTCTGACAGCAAGTTTCTCCTGCCTTGTGGGAATAAAACTGCTCCTGACTGAGCTATCAGAAAGCCCAGAATGCTGTGAGACATGGGGAAGAGGAGGTGTGGGAGCTGCAGGCACTGATGCGACTGGCTCCAGCAGCTCCTCTAATGCTACCAGGAGGAAAGAGCCCCAGCAGCATAGCCTGGGCAGGAAGCGAGGAGAGAGCTCTGCTGCGGCAAGGCAGCCCAGCCTTGCCCCTCAGAAGGTGGGTGCTCAGAGGCGGGAAAGGTGCTGGGGGTCCACATCCCACAGGGGAATTCAGACTATGTCACCAGGAATGCATCATCTTTGTACGCAAATGGAGCCAGAAAGCTTACTTCTTGAGCAGATGCCCTGAGCTGCAAACTTGGGGAAACTTCTGATATAAGCTTTGTGCTCTGGGGCCCTGTCTGCTTTTTTTTAACTTACTTTTAACTCTGGCCTTGTAGACTGGGGACTAGCTTTTGCTCAGCATCCTCCCTTGTAAATCTTCTCCTGCTGCATCTTACACAGGTGGCCAGAGGTGCACCTCCTTGCTGCTATGTCTTGCTCATGACTGTGGGGATTTCGGAGCTATGACCCAGACAGCACGACCCCAAGGAGCAAACCTGCCCCAGAGAAAAGGACCAGATGGTGGGTGTCGCACACATGTATGTGAGGCAGCAGAGAAGCAGTAGGATCAGCAGGGTGATGGGGAGGATGTACAGGAGTACCCGTGGGAAGTTCTTGTAGAGGTGAGACCACACGTTGCTCAGCTAGTCTGCCAGCGAGGACCAGCAGATGCCTGTGGGAGAGACATGTCCTAGTGACTGCGAGGAAGTGATGGGAGAGGGATGTGAGCCAGGGCCTGCGCTCCCAGGAGGTCTTTGTGGGACAGGCAGTGGTCAGGGCTGCTCGCCTTGGGGGGGTTGCTGGTGGCAGACCCAGGGACGTTCAATCCTGACTCAGATTTCACACGCCTGATGCTGCCAAAATGAATCCCTCTGATCCCAAAAGCTGTTTGAGTCTTGCAGCAGAACTCTGTACTGGGGAGAACAGAGAGTCACTAGAAACCCTCCTTTTTCTTGGATCTGAGTGTATTTTGAGGCAGGGCCAGGCCTTCTTCTCTGTGCTGATGTGCAGCATCCAGCCCCTCTCACTCTACATACACACATGCCACTTCCCTCGCTCTGGGGCCACCATAAGGAACTTTAGCCCCAGGACAAAGCCAGTGCCCTCCGTGCAAACTGGTTTTACTTGTGGGCACAGCAAGTGGAGGAGCAAGCCTGGTCATGTACCCATGTACACAGAGGATGAGAGGGCCGTTTGGGGCACCACAAAGAGCGTTCCCCAGTCAGGGCTGCTGCTGGGTGCCTTGTCTGCTGCAGGCTGAGGCCAACAGGGTGGACAGGGAGCCCCCAGATCACAAGGGGAAGTGTGCCCACTGCTCCAGCATTGAAAAACTTCATCATTCCCAAGAAACTTCCTGGAAACCTCCAGCCCCCTGGGCTGAAGTTCCTGCAGTGGTCTCCAGACCAGGACTGCCCCGTAGGGCTAGCTGCCCACCCCTTTCTCCTCCACAGCAGATATGTCAAGTGGATGGGGATTAAGAGGCAGAAGCCTGTGGATCTGCCAGTCAGAGGTGGCTGGAGTGGGCAGTCAGTGCTGCTCAGGGCAGGCAGTCTCTCTCCTGTGGCAGCTGTTGTGCGATTATGTGGGATCACCTGGCTGGAGTCTTCTGCATCATCCGCATGTAGCTCCAGATCCACTTCGTGCCCTATCCTCAGCCTCACGCTGCCCAGCTGGGCAGTGGCTGTGGGCTTTGTTGAGGGAGTTATGCCACCTGCCAGGAATTATGCCACCGTCAACAGGGCTCAGCGCTAGGTTCCTGCTCAAAGAAGACGAGTCGCCAATCTGCTGAGTAAATAAGTAGTTTATTTATCTGACACGCAGAGCACCTTGAGCTGTGTGCCTCCAAAGAGGGACCCCAAACAAAGAAATCCCTGGGCAATTATACCCTTACTATCTAAGTTCCCCACTCCTCACGTGACAGTTCTGACCAGTAGTAATATTAGGGTCTGGGGTCTTCCCATTCTTCATTGGGTCCCTTAATTGTCTCTGGGCGGGCCATTTGTTCTCTTATCTCTAAGGTTGCTGCGTCAGCTGATGATGGCAGCAGCCTTCCTTGCTTCCTTATCTTCTAGCTCAAACCAGCTCTGGGGGCCTTCTTTTACTCAACTAGGTAAAAGTTCAGCATATCTGGGTGACAGTTCACAGCTTGCAGCCTAAGGCTTCAGCAAATTTAGCTACTAATGTTAAGCAAGTTCTGTATAAGAAGTATACCAAATCACACAACAGGCTTGCAGTGATGGTAGAAGATCAGGGCAGTCAGCACCAGGTGCAGAAGACAGACATGAAGGCTGTGTTTTGCAGCTGGGCACAGTGGGACCTGTGGCCCAGACTTTGTCTGTGGGGTTCCCTGGAAAGTCGGTAAAATTACAATAGGATGAGAAAATAAAGGACTAGGTTGGGGGCCTAGAAAAGTCCCAGGGTGCCTGACTGCATTCAGCACCAACAGATATGTCCACTAGGCTGGAGGATGCTGCTTGGACCATCATCTCCCCTAGCCCTGCCCAGCTGACCAAGAAGGATCTGCAGGGCACTTTGGAGCATCCTTGCCCAGCAGCTGAGGCAGTCCCAGAGGAGGAATATTCATTGAGAGCAAGCCTTGCCTCTCCTGGAGAGAGGGGGTTGGGCAGAGGGAGTGTGGACATACAGTGGGATCGTGGGGCATGGCTTTGAAATGTGCTGCCCTGAGCACATCCTGGAGGCAGGACTGCTTGGCTCCAGGCTCCTCTTGCACTCATGGGCTAGAAACAGGCTGGTAACAATGTGGGGTAGGAGGCAAGAGACATGGAGAGCAGAGAGAAGCCCTGCAGTTAATTGTGGAATACAGAGTGGGAGGGAGAAATGTGACAAGAGACACCTGACAGACAGAAAAGGGAAGTCTAAGTCTGTTCATTCCCTCTTGGTTACATATGGGGAAACTGAGGCAGAGGAGGTGGTGAGCAGCTTGGCCCATGGCTGAGCTGGGAATTAAGCTGTGCTTTCCTGAGTTCGCTTCACTCCCTGTCAGCCACAGTCCCTGCTCAGGTCCTCTCTTCAGCATGATGCTGCCTGTTTGTTGTGTGCTGGCAACTTTTTCTGTGAATGGTGCCTGTCTGCCCAGCTGCAATACCTGCATACGTCCCCCACATCTGGCTCAGGTGGGGGATGCATACTGGGGGCTCTGCATCCAGCACAGGAGAAGCCAAATTCAGAAGGAGCACTGGCTCATGGCTTATCTGCCTGGGGCTCAGCATTGAAACACCTCACACACTTTGGATTGCAAAATAATCTCTGCTTGGGCTATACTAGAAAGGGATGGCAGGGATGTGTTTTGTCTTCCTGGAGACACCAGATAGCTGTGTGATCACTGGATCACCCAGCCCAGGCAATCCTAGCAGCTGAGACATGAAAGAGAACAAGATCCCCAGTGTCCAGGAGGATTCGGTCAGGCAGCCCCTGCCGCAGCAGGGCTCTTTGCAGGGTGGTGACTAGGCAGGGCATCCCCTGACTGAGAGGCAGAGGGCTTTGTGCTGGTCCAGCCCTTCCCCTGCACAGCTTGGCGGAGGCTGTGATGCATCTCAGATCTGTGTTGTGCTGGGAGGAAACAGCATCTAGTCTCCATTCCCCACAAGATAAATGTCAAGAGACACTTCCAGTAATGGATGCCAGAGCTTGGCAGGCTCTGACACATCTGCCTGCTTGCCCACAGCCCCTTCCCAGTGCTCTCGCTCAGCACAGCCCCTTCACTGCTTCCTGGGTGGCTGGAGAACATCGTGGAGCTGCTTGGGGTTGGCTGGTGAAGGCTGCTCGGTCGCCTGCAGAGATTTCAGCCTTGTTTCCTCTTTGAAAATAATCCAGAGGGGGCTCTGGTGCACACAGCTTTTTCTCTGATCTAACCCTGTGTCACCAGACAAATGTGTCACAACACGGCAGCCTGTTTCTGGAGGCAGGATGAGCCTGAGCATCCACTGGTACAGGCAGGGACCATGTCCCTGTTTCACCAAGCAGAGCTGGGTACCAGCCCAGAGACACAAGGCAGCCAGGACCATACGGAGCAGCCAGTCCCGTGTGACTGACTACACCTGCATCTGAGCCAGCTCCTGGGTGGGCTTGTGGTTCTCACCAATTTTGCGTTGCCAAAACCCCTTCCTCTTGACCAGTCCCCATCAGTCCCTCACCCTGACAGGTATTTAAGCTTCAGCTAGTCAGGCCCAGCCTGGCCTGCAGTGGTAGCCATGGGCAGAGGGTGCAGATGTTTGCCCTTGTCCAAGGGCATCAACATGGGGGACTGGGCCAGTTCCTCAGCGAATGTGTGCGGGTGTCTGTCTACAGTCCAGCTGCTGTTCGGGGCTGAACTGATGTCTCTGGTTTGTTCTCTCTGCCGTCAGGTCCTTCACCATGTCTGGGATGCTCCTCTGCACTGGTGGTCCAGAGACTGCAGCCAGCTGTCCTTGTGCAGCATTGGCCACTGCGCTCAGCAGAGATGTAGTAGCCTGGAGCTGAGGAAGGTTGCCTTGAGAAGGGCCCAAGGTGGCAGGTTTTGTCTTCCCAGCCTGAAGGCTGCCCTGCCTCAGGCAGAGGCCTTCCCCTTTGAGAAGCTTATGCCTCCAATTCCTCTCTTCAGGCCAGCGCTTGCCAGGCAGCCTCTCCTCACATCTGTGCCTGGTTATTGTCAGAATGCAATTAAGCCAAAGGGTGATTGCATCTGCTGCTTGGGGCTGTAATGTAGTCACTGCCAGGGCCACAGCAAAGGCTCCTTGTACAGCAATGTGGAGCCCAGCAGTTGCGTAAGGCTTTTTCAGCCCTTCTTCATTTGAGACATAAGGTTCTGATCTCCACTGGCTGTGGGCTCCCAGACAGGTCACACCACTGGGCTGATCTGCAGTGCGTGTCCCTGCTTCCTCTGGACACAGGCCACTGTAGAGGGGAGCATCTGTGTGCACCACAGCCAGCCCAGTGCACCCAAGGGCAGGCAGGAGCTGGGTGGCCCAGAGCAGCCATTCCTTGCACAACCACCCTGCCTCATGGCAGGGCCCTGGGGTCCCCACCATGACCGTCCCCTGGTGCTGCTGGCAGAGCTCTCCTCAGAGTTGCCCCAGGCTGCATCTCTTATAGGTGTGAGCAGAGATTACCTGATTCGGATGGGGCACTGTGGGAATTCACAAGCCAATCACTCCTCCTGTGAGTGAGCAAGGAGGGCTTGCTTGAGGCAGCCATGGAAAGCAGGATGGTGGCACCCAGCCATGGCAACAGGAGCGTTATGGGAAGATGAAGGGAAGTGGAGGGCCAAAGCCCAGTGCTGAGTCAGCCTGAGCAAGCCCTGCCTCCCTTGAGCCACTGATCCCCACCGATTGTGAAATGGATGCTGGGGCCTGGAGCAGGGCCTCCTCCCCAGCCCTTATCTTTGCTGCTTCCTCCTCCTCCAGGACTGTGCTCGGGCAGCAGGAGCTTGTGCAAAAAGAAGCTGAGAAGCTCTGGGGCTAATTAATTACTAGCTGCTGGTAATGCTGACTGAGCCCCTGGGGCAGAGGAGAAAGTGCAGAGAGATACTGGAAAATTACTGTTTAATTCTTCAGCATTACCCTGGAAAATTACTGTTTAATTCTTCAGCATTACGTCTGACTATATGGCGTCTGGTAGGTGAGGGACAGGAAGAGACTGAAAATGAGCCAGCTACCACAACAGCTCTGCAGGCCGCCTTCTCCCCAGCAGCAGGGGCAGCCAGGGCCCTGGAGGGCTGGCTCCGGCCCTGGTGAGAGTTCAGTGTCCAGCTGGATGTGGGTCCTCAGGCCGGTGCTGCCCGTGCCTGGCCCTGCAACTGTCAGTACTCCTGCTGAGTGTCACAGCCAAGGAACTCTATCCGCAGGGCAATGTGGTTGTGCCACTGGTGGGGGTGTATCCTCACATAGCGGGCAAAGACAGGGGGCTCCAGGGTATTCATCACTGTGCTGGCGTGGTCTTGGTTTGCTTTGAAAATCTGGAGAGGAGATAGAAATCAGAGGTGCACTCTCCTCTTCTGGTATAGCGAGCCCATGACTTACCAACACGATCAACCCAGACAAGCACCACTTGGGAATGCTTTACGTAGGAAAAAGCACAGCCCAGCTCACTGCTCTTGCAAAAAATCCTGTGAGCATGTTTGCTGCCAAGGGCTGTGCTGGCTGCCTTTGGGCATGGAGCAGCTTTGCCTACCTTCTCCTTGCCATCCTGCAGGACTGGGCTCCAGTGCCTTCCGTTCTGGCTGCTGGAGACAGCAAACTCCTTCACAAACATGTGGGTGAAGACAGCTTTGGCACCTTGGGTTATGATTGCAGTCACCTTCTTGGTTACTTCAAAGTCCACCTGCAACCACTCTCTGGGGCTGTTGCTCTGGGGAAGGACAGACTGCCTTTAACCCTTCAGCAGCAATGAGAAAGACATGTTTGCTGCAGCTGAAGCCAAGCTAGCCCTGCACATAGTCCTGGGCTTCACCTGCCCTACCAGGCTGGAGCTGCTGGGTGGTAAATCAGTGTGGCAACTCTCCTGCCTGTGTGCAGGCAGCTTACACAGCGCGCTCCCCACGCAGCCTGGGCTAGAAGAGGTTGCACGCACCCAGCCTGCCTGCTGGGATCCCACCTGCCTGCCCGTGCCCCAGCTGCCTGCCTGGGGATCTCCTTGCATGGGCTACCTTTGGCCTCCATGCGTTGGTCCTCCCCTGCAGGTTCAGGCGGGCCTGGGAGGGTGACCAGCTGGAGAAGATGCTGGTACTGTAGGAGGACGCAGAGATGCGCTGGTCAGGGATCCCTCTGTTCTCCATTCCTAGGGGCATGGAGCAGCCTGAAAGAGAAGCAATGCTTGCAGAGGGGTAACAGACCCATCATGAAGATGCCTTCTGGCTGGTCACTGCTCCAGCTGCCCTCCATGTGCTTTCCCTGGTTACAGGTTCTCCTGTGCCTTGCTACAGTGTCATGGTCCGTGCACTGCTCAGGGCCCCTGCGTGCGGCATGGCTCTGGCTGGGGAGTGCCAAACTACACCTGCCACTTGTCCCACGTTCTTTTCTCACTGGAGATTTTATCTAGGAGGAATGTGAAGAATCTGTGCATCGCCAGCACATAACGAGAACCTGTCTCCAGGGGAAGGACAGGAATACCTGGCAGGGAGACACTCTGCACACGGTGTGATCAGGTGTGCATGTGTACAGCTGTCTCAAAGCCAGCCGGCAGGCTTGTGGCATGAGATGATAGCAAAGCCACTGCTGCTTGTAGCTGCTGGAGAGTCCTCCCTGCTGGTGTGTGAAGCTAAAGAAAGGATCCCAGAGCACCACTGCCCCGGGTCACACTGTGAGCCAGAGCAGTCTTGCCTCGGAGTGGCAAAACCAGAGGAAAAGCCAATAGTGTCTGTCTCTGCTTGTTCCTTGCTCCCCCAGACTGGGGCAGCAGCTCCCCAGCTATCAGCTTAGCTGCTGCTGGAGGTTTCTGGTGGTTCAGGAAAAAGCAGTGGTGAGAGCTGGCCCCATGCTCTCCCTCTGGTAATTGCTATCTCTAAGACCATAATGAGATTTTCCAAGTTTGTTCCCCTGACATCTCAATGCCATCTCCTCCTTCCCCCTCCACAACTGCCAGGGGAGTCCTGAAAGAAGTGGATCTGGCACTCAGCACCCCACTGGATCAGGCCCCAGCTTTGATGCTTGGTGTCTGGAGGTGGGACGTACTGTTCAGATCACAGCCGATGAGCTCCATGCGCAGCGTGGTCCGGATGCTGTAGTGAGTGGGGTTAATGCGGATGTACCGGGCTATGATTGGAGGGTTGAAGTGATTTTCTTTCACTCCGGTTGCATCCACATTTGCAAAGAACAGCTGCAGGGAAAGGCAGAAAAAGGATTGTTGTACCAGTGGAAAGAGAGCTAGACAGGACAAGGATTATTGGGAGATGAACATTTCTGTCTAGCACTTCTGTATCTTGTCACCATCTTTACAAGAGAACGGCAGCTCAGGGAAATGATTTGAGATGTGATTCAGACCAAAGAAGTGTGAATGGGCCAAATCAGGGTGAACCACTGAGAAACAGGAGGAAGAGAAACTTAGGGTCCATGCAAATGAACATGTTTTTATATTTTCACCAAACAGAGGGGAGAAAAGAAGGAAAAAAAGTCACTCCTGGGACTTTTGAACCTGGGAGAAGTTTTGGCCACAGCTGGTGTACATGATGGAGGCTTTTCTGGATACTTTTCTTCTCCTGCTGGAATGATCAGCTTATGTATATTTAGGTTGTGTTTTTTTCTAATGAGTAGAGATCCCCCAAATCATCTGCATCTGCACAATGTTTTTAGAAAGCCAAATTTGTCTTTGGGGTCAAAAAAGATATTCAGGCAAAATCTTATGCCTAGCTCTAAGTAACATGCAACATAACATTAAGCAGTGGATCTCACAACCACCTGGGATTGTGGAAAGAAATAGCTCAGTCAATTTAAAATGAGAAAGATGGGCATAGACAGCAAGTTCCTTGCAGATCTATGATCCGTGATTCAGTCATCCTGGCAGTGAATGCTCACTGTTCCTGCCCTAATCAAATATTGCAGGGACTCAGGAGATCTCTGCCTTGTGTGCAGTTCTCCCTAGCCCTCATCACCCCAAGAGACCTCATTCTGGGAAGACACTCTCATCGAGACCCATTTGCCTTACCATTTGGGTGCTGGTGGCATTCCCCTTGTATTTCCTCCACCTTTGCCCATCAAGGCTGTAGAAGACAACAAACTGGGAGATGTAAAGGCTGGAGAACTTTTGTCGGGCTCCTTGGGTTTTTATGCCATGAATAATCATGAGATGCAGAAGGTCCACCTGAGAACGAAAGTCAGGGATTCATTTCTGATGGAAAACCCAAGCCATGTTCAGGCAATGCACTGTAAACCCGTGAAACTCGCTTCCTCGTGGCGTAACTGAGCACAGGCTATTAAACTAGTTAAAATAGTCATTCATAAGGGTACAAGTCAGCCAACAGCTGGGAGAGGGCAGGGGAGAGCTGTTTGGAGAGGTGAGCTGTTCTCACTTGGTCTTCAGGGTTTTTTTTGCACAATCCAGTGCTACAGCTGGACCATCAAGTGATTCCTCTGCTGTGCTGAGGATGGATCTGGGGATCAAGCCAGCAGCAACCATGGCCAGGCCAACTGCCATTAGGATCTCAGAGCTCCCCTCCCAGAGGGGAAGCAGTTGAAATAGCAGGACGTAGCTGGGGAGACACTGGCCATCTGTGTGGGGCCTTCTGCACACTGCATGAGCCACGAGCATGCCCTTGCAATGCACCAGTGGTGCCTCCAGCCACAGAGCCCCTCTTACCTGGATCCAGGCGTTGCTGCGATCAGTGCTCCAAGCATTGATGGAGCCAGTGTTATCCAGCCTTGCCAGGTAAGGAGCCCACTGTCCTGCAAGGAGAATGCACAGATATGAGGGTGCTGCTGACCCCTGGTGCTGCCCAGCCCGAGGCGGTGAGAAGTCCATCCACAGGATGAGGCCTGAGGATCACCCTAGGGTTTAGTAGCCACGTACAGGGTGGCAGAGCACTGACATGATGCGCCAGACATGTGGAAAGGCACCTCCAGGTTCCAAGTGGGACGCTGACACGGGCACGGATGGAGGAAGGACTCTGCCAGGGACCCAGCAGAGCCTTGGACAGGCAAGCATGTGAGTTGTGTTGGCTGAAGCTGCCCCAACCTCACCTGCCTTCCTTGCAGTGACAACCCCTACTCACCATACTGACCCGACGCTGTGATCTGAGAGTCTGCAATGTGGCCCGAGGCCAGGCCAAGAGGGTTTCGGCAGTCTGCAGCCAAACAGGGAGAAGGAGGGTGAAAACCCGGGAAAGTTGATTAGGTAACAAGGCTTGTGAAGGAAAAGCCTAGGCTGGGTAGCAGCCTCCAGGCTCAGGGAGGTTGTCTCAAGCCTCCAGGAGCCCCCAGGCTTGTTTGCCTCACACCAAGTGGTGGGTTTTAGATGCCTCCACATCCATCCCTGAATTTTAGAGGTGCTGGAAGTTCTTGCTCCTGACCCTGATGTCACC
The DNA here is from genome assembly GCF_965183815.1 of Platalea leucorodia. Lineage (NCBI taxonomy): Eukaryota > Metazoa > Chordata > Aves > Pelecaniformes > Threskiornithidae > Platalea > Platalea leucorodia. The sequence goes on along the minus strand of NC_138832.1, from coordinate 12,501,196 downwards.
AGCAGAGAGTTCCCAGCAACAGCCACAGCAGCCTCTTGCCAAACTCCTATCCCTGAGTCCCCGATCTCTCATTCCCATATCCTGATCTCCCAGCAGTGCTGACAAGTGTCTCTTCCTTATACCTGTGCCTTGCTTCTGGGCCTTTTTGTTGCTAGGCAGCATCTTTTAAAAACAAATATCATGTTGCTGAAGGAAAGTCCGCCTGACATCCCTGTCTCTCTGTGTCTCACTTATGGTCTGCTGAGCACAGGGCTGTTTGTCTCTTATAATAACCATCATTATTAGTGACTCGTCACATCTTGACATCTCTGCTGCATGGCAAATGCGTCTGGGGAAAATGCAAATTTGAAATCTTAAGCAGATTTTTAGCTTATGGAAACATTTTCTGGCTGACATTTAATACTCCCTTAGGAAGAGGAGAGAGACTGTCACTGTGTGATAAAATACTGCTCTCACAAACCACTTCCCCCAGTGCTTACTTATGGTGAGGTAGAAACGTGGTGTTCTGGGGTGAATGGAGTCAGAGGTTTCCTGTGGATTTTGCAGTTGCTCTTGGGGCTGTTTCTATCAGAGCCACCTGTAGTCAGGCAGTGTCGCTCGCTGCCTCCTGCCATCACTCTGTGCCTCAGTTTACCTCTTGATATCTGGTTAGGCAGCTGGGCACTGCACCTTCCCGACAGCACGGGCAGGCAGCAGCATGTGCATGTAGTTGCTGGGGTAAGTGCATTTTACAGAAAGTCCAGGGACCCTCGGTTTTGGAAAACAAGAGCTCTGGGAGCAGATATTTGCAGGCAAACTAAGCTGGTCTCCCATCCTTCACCCCAACCATGTACCTGACTCTGTGCTCTCTGCTGCACTGTGTAGGGTGGCAAGGGCTGAAGTCGTGACTTTCTTTCAGAGTGAAAACCCAGAAGACCACACTTGGACCACCCCAGAGGAAATGCTGAGAGCCCTGGGGATGGAGCTCAAAAACATGCTGGCCATGGCCATGGCAGCAAGCGGGCCAGAGCACAAAGAGGATCACTCACTCAGGTTGTACACGAGGAAGAGAGCACTCATCCCAGCTTGCTGGTGCTCTCCCAGTTTGCACTCTACCCGCCAGATCCCAGCATGTGAGGGCCACATCTCCACCGTTCCAAAGACACCTGGCCAGGAATGGAGAGCAGAGCAGAGGGGAGTTACTGGCTGTAATCGGATGCCACTGTGCCAAGTGCTGTGCAAACACAGAGGCAGACTCTTCCAGATCCATTCCCCCTCCTTGCTATCCCTCTGCAGGCTTGGCATTTCCTAATGGGCATGGACACGAAGCCCTGGCAGCTGGGGTGTGCACAGTGCCCGTGCTGCATCTCACCAGGATAAAGGTTGTAGACTCCCATGCGATATTCCTGGCTAGTCCTGACACTGAACAGCTGCCCGTGAAAGTGGACGGAGTGGATATCCTCAGTGCTGCCCATGTTCAGGAGGTGCCATCGGACCCGTTGCTGCTGAGCCATCACCAGCCCGGGCAGTGTATCACTCACGTAGCCGTTGATGGCTGGGGAAGGCAGCAGTCAGGAGTGTCTCAAGGCTCCAGGGTTTTTCCATCCCAGTATAGATTGTGGGATGGAAAGGGCAAGGGCAGGGGTCCTCACCGTGGAAGGAATGGTTTCTCTTAAAGTCAGGGTTGTCCTGCTGGATGCGGCAGGGAGGGCGGCAGTTCCTCTCCATGTTCTCCAGGAAGTACCAGCTTTTCGTCTCATCAAAGATGGTGAAAAGCAGGGAGAACTCCTGCACAGCCAGCTGCCGCCTGAAAACGAAGCTCAGCACCCCACGGCGGCAGATGATCAGTGGCCCAATGAGGCCTGAGTGCAGGTCCTTCTCCTGCCAGGGAGCCAGGAAAAAAGGGTTTGCCTCAGAGGGGGAGGCAGCACTGATGCCTGCAAGTGGCACAGCAGAGAGGAAAGCGGTGGCCCTGTCTGCACCCGCAGCCTCGCTCCCACTCATGCACAGGGCATGGCATGTGCAGGGTGAGAAGAACATGCTGGTTTCACTAGGGAATCCCTACTCTGCCCCTAGCTAAGAAAGACTGTGCAGCAAGTGTTTGCACGTGCTTTCAAGAGTCTGTCCAACAGTCCCTACCCCACTAACATTGGAACCCATGGGTCAAATTCAGCCAGCTTTGGCAGAGGGGTAGGGGACTGCAGAATGCTAGTTCCCTACAAGTCTCATAAGCTGGTACAACTGGGAAAAGGGGGAAAAAAACCCATTAAGAGAGAAGAGAAGAGAAGAGAAGAGAAGAGAAGAGAAGAGAAGAGAAGAGAAGAGAAGAGAAGAGAAGAGAAGAGAAGAGAAGAGAAGAGGAGAAAAGAGAAGAGAAGAGAGAAGAGAAGAGGAAGAGAAGAGAAGAGAAGAGAAGAGAAGAGAAGAGAAGAGAAGAGAAGAGAAGAGAAGAGAAGAGAAGAGAAGAGAAGAGAAGAGAAGAGAAGAGAAGAGAAGAGAAGAGAAGAGAAGAGAAGAGAAGAGAAAGCAGCAGCATGCATTCATCACTGTATTAGGCACCTGAGAATTGACACAGCCACAGGCTGCTTTCAGCACAGCACGATAGGAAAAGCCTTGACCTCACAGCCAGGACCCAGGCATGCTGCCCATCTCTCCTTCCTGGGATGTCCCAGGGAGCAGGCTTGCACCTACCAGGTCCACATTAGAGAAATAAGCCCAGGCCTTGCAGTCGAACTCCTGCGTGGTGGGTGCCATCTGGGGCAGGACTTTCCAGGAGTACTTCCGGAGCTCGCCGGGCTCTACCACCTCTCCACCGTGTGTTGCTCCCTGCGTGTCCTCGTAGGCTTGCAGCGTGGAGTGGAAAGAGAAGGGCCGCGAGGCCAGGTTCTTGAACGTAACCTGCACCAGAGGGAAGGCAAAGAAAACGAGTGTGGGAGGGGCCTAGGTGCAGTGCTGAGAGTGCCTTGGACCCTGGGGTTGGATCCAGCCAGCTGGTGGGAAGGAGGCAGCCATGTCTCCGGTGCCCAGACCTCCAGCTGGGCTCCATGCAGTGGCCAACACCTGCTGAACCACAAGCTGTGGCTGTGCAGTGTGCAGTGGAAAGCACATCCCGGTCATGTCAGCAGGATGAGGCCCTCTCCCTGCTCAATGGGAGCAAGGTCACCTACACTACTGTCTCTGGAGCCCAAAGGTGCTGAATCCACCCTGGTGAAGATTTCAGTGAAAACTGGGCAACTTCTCCAGGCATACAAGTCCTGAGCCTGGTGAAGAGCCTTTCACATCTTCCTTAGGTGGATGCTGAAGGACCTTTGGTGGTGACGGAAGCCTGAGCCTGCCCTCATATAGAGCACCCAAAGAAGCTGTACTGAACCCTGCTTAGCTCATTACTCTTTTTACAATCCCTTCACCCAAAAGGTTCCCCATGGAGCCCAGGAGCTGCTTGGGCTGTGCTGTTACAGAGGTTGGGTCTGTCTCAGGTCCAAGGCTTTGCAACTGACCACTCTGAGGTTCCTGCTGGCCCATTCCTCCAAGAACCCTCTGAATGGTGGCTCTGCCTCCCAAGCTGGTGCCATCCATGTGCCACACAGCGTGCCAACGGGGCAGCTCCTGCCCCCAAGCCCTGAAGGTGAACCCACGGGCATCGCAGAGCCTGCAGGCCCACCTCAGCACTCCCTCTGGCTAAGCACAGCCAGCAATGGGGGGAATTTCAGGTTTTATAGGAAAAGGGAACTTTCAATTCACCATGATGACATCTTCAACTTCTGCCCTGATGTACGGCCCGAGGATGCCCAAGTGCTCGTCCAGCTCTCCCCGCAGCAGCGGCTGAGTGAAGGAATCGTCCATGTACTCTCTGAAAACCACCTTGCGGTACTGCCGGAAAGGCTTCCTCCTGCCGCTCCAGGGGTCCCTGCTGGGGTGAGGGCAGTTAAGCAACTCAGGCGATCCATGTCCCATAGGGAGGGCAGCCATGGCAGGGCTGCTGCAGGGCAGGGGTGATGCAGAGCTTAGAGCATCCTTGCCAGGAAGCTCAATGTTGCTGGAGTTACAAAACTCCCCAGGTGGAGGGGAGGCACTGGGAGCATCCTTCCCCTGGGCTTCTTGGCTGGGTCGTATAATCATAGACCTGTGATCCTGCCTGCCAGGACATGCCAGCTCACACATCAAGCCATGCCACACAGTGCAGGAGGAATACAGGAAGTACAGTCACACTTACGTGGCTTTTAGGAAGTGTTGGGGTCTCTGGTTCCCGTATTCCCACATCACCTCCACCGCTGCAATGAAGTATTGCCGTACCTCCCCCTGGAAGGAGCGCGGGTCATGCTCCTCTTCCCCATAGATGTCGAAATCCTCCATAGTCTGCTCTATGTCACTGTACTCGTCGTAGTCCGGCTTGTCAGCCTCTGTCCTCGAGAGGCTGGAAAGGGTCCCATTGTTCAGAGCTGGTCTCTCCCTCTGTCCTGGGGCATGGTTCCTTTTTCCAGCTGTGCTGTTGCTTTCCCCATCCTCCTTGGGCTCTCCTAGGCCCTGGCCCTCTCTCTTCCTAGTTTCTTTGAGGACATCTTCCCCACCAAGCCCCTGCCATCCACCTGGACTGGCTTGCACATATTTGGCTGGTTTTTTGGTAGTGCTGTGGCTGTGAGTGGGGCTGCTTGAAGACAGGGAATAGTTCTCTTTGGACGCTGGTTTCATAGGGATTTCTTCTGGGCTTTGCCCAGACGTGGTCTCAGGCACATAGTCCTCTGTGGCATTGACCTTGAGCTGCTGAGGCTGAGGACTGAACTGACCCAGCTGCTCCACAGAGTTTGTCTCCTCCTCCATCTGGCTTCTCCCCTGAGTTTGCTCACTCCCAGGACCCTCCCAGACAGCACCTCTGCCTGGCTGCAGTTTGGCCAAAGCTCGGCTCCACAAGCCCCTGGCGTGTCCCGCTGCCCCCAGGGTGGCTGGGTCCCAGTTTGAGGCCAGATCTGCAGCCACAGCAGCAGCCTGTGTTTCTGAGCTGCTTGCTGCCATTGCCACCTCGCTCCCCAGTGCTCCCCGTGTGGGGAAGGAGCATCCACTGCACTGGGCCCCCTCACTGCTGTTCCATACACCCCCATCTGTGCTTGGCCTCCCCTCAGGATGCATCTCGTCAGCACTATCTCCAAGAAGAGCCTGTGGATCATCCCTGCCTGGGTGTAGTCTCCCATCAGCCATGTTTGACTTTTCTTCCAGGCTTTGCTGGGCCACCATCACCTCAGGCAAAGTGTCACTTGATATCAGGGACCTCTTTTTGAAGCGAGTGCTGCAAAAAAGGGAACGAGGTCCACATGCCTTTGGGGCTTTATTATTTACTGCTGTCTCAGGGGTCTGGCTGGCCAGATTCTGGTCTGCTCTGTTACCCTCAGAGAGGGGCTCCCTGCTGCCAGGCCAACTGGTGTTGGGAAAACCCAGAGCATGCATCAAGCCTCTGCTCTCCATTGACCTGGCTTGTTGAGGCCGCCAGTCAGGGCCACTCACACTTGGGGCTGGAGCTCTGTGTGTCAGAAACTGCTCAGGTCTGTTTAAGAAAGCATTTGGGAACTGCCTTGTGCCATTGGCCACGACATTCGCTTCAGGAAAGGCAAGACTGTCCACCTCTGGCAATTCCTTAGTGGCTGTAGCATCCCGAAACACTGCCTCCAAGATTAATTCATCCCTCTCTTCCGTCATTATATAGCTGGAAAGCTCAAGGTCATTGGTGTGTGCAAAGGTGGTTTCTAGAAGGCTTGTGCCTTTGGCAAGTTCACTGGCTTCTTGTTCTGTGCCACCTTTTGCAGGCAAGGAGTTACTCTCATCTGTGAGGATTTGTTCTTGTATAGGTTTGCTGGGTTCCATGTCTGAGAAAGAAACATTTTTCCCTTCAAAAGATTCATAAAAGCCTTGTGAAATCACTTTGTGAGGTCTTTTTTCCAGCCTAGCATCTAGCTCATTTGATGAATAATTGCTTTCTCTGGTGTGACTGTGAACCACAGCATGAGAAGTCGTGTTGTCTTCTGTCTCATATGAAGATGCAGAAGGATTGTCCAGTGTGGAGGAAGAGTTATGATTTGTACTTAAAGCCAGTTCTGTATTGATTGTCTCCTTTGACTCATATAGATTTAAGGATATTTTATCAGCCCTTCTTAGCAACTTGTCCTCAACATCCTGTAAAGACGTGTCTTGAACTCCCAGACTGTGCTTCAGGTCATTCTGGTGAAATGAGCTCCTGTTCTCTTGAAGAGGAGCTTTGCTAGCCGCATAAGCAATTGAGTCCCACAAACTTGTTGCATGAGTAGTTCTCTTTTGAGGCTCTGCTTCCACAATCTGTAATGTACCACCAGACTGGACAATTGTCCTTTTTACTGGCTCCTGCACCTCTGAGATTTTTGTCACCTTCTTTCCTGCCAGAGCATCTTCTGGAGCTGATGTGGCTTGGTGCAGCCATTGCTGACCACCTTCTGAGCTCACAGTACCATGGACCCTTCCATTGACATGCGCCAAATGTTCTCCAGCTGGGAGAGCTCCAAACCCTTCTTCCTGGCTGATGATTTTTGACAATTCTTCATCTTCCAGGAAGGATTCATAGGGCACTGGCTCATAGTTTGTCTCCGGCAGAGAAGACATGGAAATATCAGGTGGATGTGGGATTGGTCCTAAAAGTGTTGATGTGCCATTGGAAGGGGGATCAGAAATACTGCCATTGCTCAGGAGGGCCCCATGGCTAGGTTCTGTCAAGCACGATCTTCGCTTCTCTGTCTCATTTCTGGAAGAGGTGACGTTGTTCAGTTGCTCATTCACACATGGCCTGTGCCATCCCTTTCTTTTAGAGAAGCCCCTGGGTTGGAAGTCAAAGGTGCCCTCCTCCTCCTCGAAATCCACATAATCATCTTCCCCATCAGGGTATTGCTCATGCTGGCACTGCAAGACTGTGAACTTGGCGCGCATCCCTCGGTCTCTGAAATCGGGATTCAGGCACCCCAGCATCCAGACGCCTGTCTCAAGAGAGGACAAGAGGACACCATCAGCCCACCACAGTGGGAAATCAGAAGAGCTGCAATCCCCATGCTGCTCCCTTGCTAGTGCAACCTATATTTTCAGGCAGCCTCTGGTTCATGGTAGTGATTTCATGTTTTTGTAATCCCTAGAGTGTCTTACAGCTGGACTCACAAGACATCAAGCCTGCTGGCAACGTCAGAGCCAGTCCTGACAAGCACCATCAGCAGGGCCAGTGTTTCCTGACAGAGCTTAGTGAGCTACACACACCCATGAGGCCCCAACAATAGCTTGGTGAGAACAGTTAATGTACTGAGAACCCATAGAGCCTCCAGGATTATTGCCAGCAGCAGAATAATCACCATAATCCACCCCCAAAGACATGCTGGTGCTGTCAAATACACTTCTCTCCCAGACACAGTTGTCATGTCTTTCCCACTCAAGGAGAAAGAAATGAAAAGGCTGCCTCTTGCTCACATCCCTGGCCAACATGTTTGCTCCCCGTAGCGAGTGCCTCTTCTCCAGGTGCCAAGAGTGTGTGAGGAGGTGTGTAATAACCAGGCTCTGACGCTGGAGAGAGCTGTCATCTGCTGCTGGCAGAGCTGCTTGCCTGCTTTAGATCAGCAGACAAAAATCAGAGCTGAAACAGATGTAATGTTTGGCTGCACTTTAGAAAGCTTCCTGGTGTAGCTAGAAACCCTGTCAGCTTGGCTCAGCATGCAGCGCTCCTGACCATCATATCAGTATTTCCAATGACATGGTAAATTCTGTGTTTCCTCTGTGAGTGAGGAAATGGTTAATGGCACCGCTTTTGCAAACACTAAGGAAAAAATGCTGAGTGGGAGGAAATAAAACCAAACTCTGAAGAAAATCCTTCCTAGGACTTCTCCATGGCTGTGATTTCTGTCCTTGCAAAGCTGTGGAGATAAATGGGATGTTGTGACCAGTGGCTGAACCTACAGCAGGGACAGCACTTCTGCTCCCCTTTACCTCCAAGCTTGGAGCCAAGGGTGCAGATGCAAAGTCCACAGGGCTCATGTTACTGCAGCCAGCTTACTGGCTTGGCAGCGTGTGTGACCTTAACGCAACCTATTAATGAAGTAAAATACAGTAATTTAACTTCTTTGGTTTAAGCTTTGGAAGGATTTAATCATTGCCTCTCACTTTGCTGTTCCAGCAGGTTGTGCAACCCTTTGCTCTCAGGGCTGCCAAAATGCAATCAGGTACCAGAGACCTGGCTGGAGGTGCTCACTTATCTCTGCTGTGATGCCAAGCCCATGGTTTATAGAATAGCCCATGTTACTAACCTGGCTTTTCCAAACTCATGAAGACTGTTTCTCCAGAAAACGGGAAAAGGGTAAGCACATCCTCAAAGACCATGTTGCGCTTGAATGTGTTTCCAGAGAAGAAGATGGAGAGGAAATCTGTTTGGGCCCCAACACTCAGGACATACCAGTACACAACGTCATGCAGGCAGAGTTTTGGTTGGAGGTTGTCAAACACAAAGCCGTTAATAGCTGGAAGAAAGCAGGGGTGAAACATTTTATCAGAACACGATTCCCCAATGACTGCTGAGCTGCTGCATGTTCCCTGCTTGTTCCCTGGGGCAGGGATGAGCCTGTGTCTGCCTGGGCTTTGGAGGGAGCCCCTGGCCAAGCACTCACTGTGCATCACGTTGGAGGCATAAAACTGGGGGTCCTGGGTATCCACATGGGCTGCATCAGTGCAGAACCGCCTGATGTTCTCCTCCAGGTACCAGCTGCGGTTCTCATCAAAGACCGAAAACAGCACCAACCTCGTGTTGTCTGACATTATCTGGAAGGCAGAGAGGGAAGTGGTTATTCCTGGTCTGATCAGAGCACCCCTTGGGCCAGTGTAGCTGCCAGGTCTCAGCCTGGGTGCATGGGAAACAGTTTACTGCTATTTCACAGGAGCTAGGGTCCAGGTTTGGAGAGAAGGGAGCATGGAAGGAAGGATGGGGAAGGCAGGGGCATTGGGACTGATGGTAGGGTTGAAGAGAACAGGACAGACAACTTTGGTTTTACCCTAATATTTCACCCACCACAGTTATTCCAACCTTTCAGCCTGGCAGCTGAGGTGACAAAGGAAGGACCCACCTGATTTCCCCTCTGATCCATGGACTTCTTAAAGCAGATCAGGAGGGGCCCAATCAGGCCTGAGGCCATGTCTCGGACCGGGTCGATGGAGCTGTAGTAGAAACGGGTGAGGCAGCGAGGATCCGCCTGCGTTGGCCCATCCTCAGTGGTGACCCTCCAGCTGTAGGTGAATGACTGGCCAGGGGGGATAGGAATGTCCTTCACGTCCTTATCTAGCAACACACAGCCCAAGGGCAGATCAGTTAGGTCTGGGCTGCTCCTGCAAGGGATGATCCCGCATTTCAAAAGAGCTCAGAAAGGGGGTTTCCTGACCACATAAGTTGCATAGAAAACTACCCAAACCCACGCCCACCCCAGGATGGCACACTGGCTGCTAGCATGTGCTTGCATGGAAAGTTGATCTGGACAAAAGGAGCCCCTGGGACCAGGTGAGGATGGAGAGGCATATGCCTAATTTTCAAAGCCCTTGGAAGTCCTGCAAACTGGAAAATTTGCCCAGTCTCAGCTGTGTCCGGGCTCTGGGCTGCCTAGAGGAGTTTGGAGATGAAGATACAGAGCTGGGCAGGGCTGAAATGGGTTAAAAAACAAAGCAAGGAAAGACGGATTTTTAAGCAAATACAGCTAGACCATGAGAAAAGCAAGGAGGAGATCTGGAAGGAACAGAAGAAAAACTGAAATGCAAATAAATCCTCTGAGCATTCAGCAGGATCTCGCACTGACGTAGCCTTAGGAAAAGACCTTTCTCTGCTCCAGGTGCCCAGCTGAGCTGCTGTAAGAGCATGGTTTGCAAAGCTCATGTGTCAGTCAGGGTAGGAATAGCTCCTTTTATTTATATTCCCCTAAAAAGCATCATTCCTGTGGCTCCAGGACCATGACTCGCCTGCTTTCACAGAGTTGAATTGCTGGCAAAGCTGGTGAGCCATGCCTGGCTGGGGGGTGTTGACAGAGGGGCAGGGACAGGGGTCCCAGCTCCCTTGTGTGGCTTGGCCCCTTTAATCCTGCCAGCTGATGGGCCGCTTTGCCCTTTTGTCTCTCCTGAAGGAAAACCTTAATTTAGACAGTAAGAGGTCACAAAGCTGACCTAGTTTGCTGAACTCCTTAGCGGCTGCCATCCTGGTTCTGCCACCTCTGCTGCAGCAGAGGAGCTTTTCTCCAGCCTCTGCAATTGCTCCCATCATTGTGATGCACCCAAAAGGGCAGAGAGGAGGAGAGGAGAGGGATGGGGCATGATTTTGCCCTGAAGGGATGTGGGATGGCCTTGCACAAGTTGTGATCCTGAGAACATGCCTGCAGGGCATGAAAGCAGTTCTGGGAAAGGGACCTGGTAACTCAACAAACCCAGAGCAAAAAACGCGAAGCTATGAGAGGGAGAGTCTGAATCATAATGAATCTCCCACATTAAAGCAGGGCAGCGGGGGAGCCCAGGGAATGAGGACTGTAAACAAGCTGGCAAACACAGGCAGGATCACCAGGGTGGTTCCTGTCTCATCAGAAAGTAGAGGCCTCCAGGATGAACCAAACAACATGGACCCAGCTCCCTGGTTGACAATGCCCCTTCTTCCAGCCATCATCCAAGCCTTCCTTAAAGACAGGGTTACAAAGTGGGACATGAACCAAGAATCATTATCATCTCCAGGACTGCAGGGCTCAGGCGCTTGGATGGATGGGTTGGACACCCAGTCTTACCATGGGCTGCAGGAAGCTCTCCTGGCCCAGAAGAATGGCAGTGGCCAAGTGATGTCACAAATTCTCATGGTCTGCCTTACCTTGAGAGGGCTTCATGGCGTGGTATGGCCTTACGCTGGTGAGGCCGTGAGGGTAGATGTTGTATGGTCGGCTTGCCAGGTTCCTGAACACGATCTGAAATGAGGATAGCCAGCAGGAACATTTAATGCTTTCTGAATGTTGTGACCCCCTCGAGGCTGTCCTCAGTGTCCTTGGAGGGAGGGAAATGCTAGGCAGCGGCACTCTGGGATCAGCTACCTGCCAGTGTCCAACGGGGAGGAACCCAGACATGTCTGAGACCACAAAATAGGAGTCAGAATAGATGAAATTACTCTTTATTTCTCTACCAGTCTACACTGTCCATCTTTCTGGGAGATGCCCATTTTAGGGAGGGCATGAAAACACCAGATTTATTAAAGGGAAGGTTGCTGTCTTTAGTCTCACTTGGCATATAAGACAGAAGAGGTCTGTCAATCCAGGAGGCCTCAGAGGACCGAGACACTAAGTATGCACAGCAGTCAACTGCTTCAAAGTGCTCTCCACTTCACTGCATGAAGCCCTTCATTTATTTCTCTAAACAGCTCCATCGGGGCTTTGCCACAGGCGGTCCCTTCAGTGCCATGCCCACAACTGCACAGGGAATCCCAGGCAGGGAGCAGAAATGTGAAGCTCCTGGAAACCATCCCATTCCTCCTAACAGCAAACAAGTCAAGTGGTCAGTAGAGGCACTTGGGGAGACACAAGCAACAGTCCCCAATACTGTATGGTAAGAGCACACATATGGAGAAGAGTGGAGGATGAGAGGACACTCCTACCTCAGAGGAAGGGGCTGAATGCCATGTGTCATGGATTAATTCACACGATTCCTAAGATGCCTGCAATGAACTGAAATCAAGGGGACTGGGCCATATCCTGTGCATCTCTCCTGATCTCATCGAGAGTATTTAGCTTTAGCTTTCAGTAACATCTGCCTTTCTGGTGAACTTTGGACCAAACATGATAGAACACCTCAAGGACTTATGTCAGACATTAGCCACAAAACAAAAGCTATTAGGAAGAACAGCATCAAGCTTTGAATTTTCCCCTTCCAGTCCCTCTTTGTGGAAAGCAATCTCTCTCTTACCTTAAACTGATCTCCAACCTCCCCCTTAATGACAGGCCCCAGAATTCCCTTGTCCAGTTGATCTGACACCTTGCGCTTCTTGAAGGTTGCATCCTCATACTCCACAAACATCACTTTCTTATACTTTGAACCGATCCGCTGAGGGCCAGCCTTCAGGAACAAGCTCGTGATGTTTCTGCAGGCAAGGCAGAGAAAGAGCAAATGGCCACATATGGGATGCTGTCAGAACCAGAGCAAGACCTTCCATCGTCCAAGGAACTACACACAGCTGCCTGGGGACTACCAGTGCACAGTGGGGACACCCATCCCTGCAATCACAATGTGCATCCTGGGGAATAATATTTCAAGTGATTCAGTGCTTCTTTAATGGAGATAGCTTCAACTAGGTTGCACAGTAGCAGCCTTGGGCTGACACTGCCTGGTCTTGGAGGGAAGTGGTGACTGTGAGAGCGGAGAGCATGGCAGGTTGTCCTCTGTCAGGGAACACCTCCAGTATGCAGGCATAATGCAACACAGCAGCTGCATTTTCTTGATCATCCCAACTCCTTCCCAGGAGGTAGGCCAGCCCTAAGTTGGAGAGGACACCTCCTCTGGCTTACCCTGCGAGGGGCTGCAGGTGGGGATTTCTGCCCCACATGCCTTGCTCCAGCAGCCGCTTGCTGGGATCCCCATCTAGGGCAGAACCTGGTGACCCCACTACCAAGCCAGCCCCAGCTCACACAGCCTGTGTCAGCAGAGTGATGTCGGGACTGGTGACAAGTGTCATCACCATGCAGTGCTGACTAAAGTACTTCTGCTGAGATATTGCACTTGCATCACCTCTCCCTCCAAGAAGTGGAGCAGCAGCAGGGGCTAATTGTCTGCCATCTAGAGCAGGTCCTTCCAGACAGGGCAAGGAGACCCACACTCTGGGGCTGTGGGTACATGTCCTGGCTGGGCAGGGCCTCCTGGCTGGAGGGTGAGAAGGGTCACCATGTGTTGCTGCCCTCTCAGAAGGGGCTGACCCCAGAGACCTGGGCGACAGAGAGACAAATGCCCGGGAGACAAATGCCTCTGTGGGGCATTTGGTAAAATGGAGCAGTGCAAGGTCCTGCCTTCCCATGGCCTCCCCAAGACCATCCTTGTCCTCATCCATACTGTTAGCATTAATAAGGAAGTACAAAACTGTCCAGGTTGGGCAGAAGGAAAATTAATTTCTGGGGAAAAGGGGAAGAGCTGTCAGGGCTGCCTCGAGGAGCAGCCTCATGGGCACACATGCCCACTCTCACCTGTCCAGAGACACTGGCTTCACAGGGGCATAGTCCCAGTCCATTTCCTCAGCTGCAATGTAGTGAGTCCAGGTCACAGGCTTCTCTTTCGCAAAAGAGCGCACTTGAATCACATGGTAACTTTCCTCCTCTTCTTCAGGGTAATCCATGTCCTCTGGCTCATCTGACTGCTTCCCCATCTTCATCAGGCGCTCCTCCAGACACTCCTCCACCTTCACAATGGCCTCCATGCCAGCTGGGTTCAGGCAAGCAGGGCAGAAAGTGTCACACTGACATGCCAGCACAGGCATGCACTCCCCCAGGCTCTGCTTGGGAGATGTCCTCTCTACTACCGTCCCCATCAAATGGGCCATCACATGGGTCAACCTATGCCATCCTGGTCACAGGCCAGATTGCACATGGATGTAACACTATGGAGCAGGAGGGGCCTTGGAGCTGCAGCACTGCATAGAACCCTGAGCCATCCCCTGAACTTCTTTTCCCCCGAGCTGTTGCAGAATAAGGTTACCTTGCTGATGGGACAGTATCTGGCAGAACATCCGAAACCAGCCAGCTGTTCCTGGCATGGTCTGGGCTGTGAGATACGTGGCAGGGGAGATTTCTAGGCTGCTGAGGCGGTGGCTTCTCACCAGGAATGTGTGGCCTTCAAAGAAGATGGAGTGGACTTCTGGCCCAGTGCCCAACCCGATCACGTGCCAGTGGACCTCCTTCTTGAGGCACAGTGTGAGACCTGCCAGGAGAGAAGGAAAGCACCCAGGAGTCAGCACTGTGTCTATCCCTTGTCTCCACTCTTGGTGTCATGGACTCAGAGCCTGACTTGTACTGAGTAGAGTCCCCTGCCCTGCAGGGTGGTGGCTTCAAGCTGGAAAAGTCGCATGTGAACGTGGACTGTTTGAGCAAATCAGAGGCACAGGCCACATCATCCCCCTGAGATAAGACTAGATTTACAGAGTGGGGGACTTCTTTGGCAAGGGCTCTGGAAGGCGTGCTGATGGGAGGTCACAGCAGGATGCAGTGGCAACAGAGGTAGATGAGCTCCTTGACTCTATAAACAGGGGAATTGGGAACTGGAAAGGAGAATCATTTGTCTGATCACAACACTGGCAAGCCTGATACTAAAACATTGCATCTGGGGCAGGGCTCCAGCACACCCTCAGCAGCAGTTGAAATAATACCCCAAAAAGGGCAGAGAGAGGTCACCAGGATTATTTGAAGGCTGGAGAGCCTTTGAGTCTCTTCCTCAGACAGACTCAAAGAGCTCAGTGTTCTTAGGAAATGGGAGAGGACTTGACCGCATTGTAAAAATATTTTCCAGGGGAGAAATTAGTGTTTGCTGAAGGGCTCTGTAATCTAGCAGGGAAGTGAATAACAAGAACAAGTTCCTGGAAGCTGAAGCCAAACAAAGTCAGATACAGAGTCAAGCACTTGTTTTTGGCACTGAGTGTGATAGGTGACTGGAACAGATCCCAAGAGCCAGGGAGGAGACAGGGTGGAGGCTCTGTCCTGAGGCCCTCAGCTCTCCATTGCCACCTCTCCATCAGACACCCCTCAGGCCAGGTCCCACAGCCAGACAGGGGGTTGCTGGGCGGACATGGACACTTTCTTGAGAGGAAACCCACTGTGCAGACACAATGTCTGACTATGAGGTCTACTCAGCTCTTAAGCTCCATGGATCCACCAGGACAGGGAATTGAGGGGAGTTTTGCTTTTGCCTTTTATTGGAGAATGGCCAGACCCAAGTGGGAGGTTTCAGGGTGTGGTTCACCAAGGCTGCTGATGGTAATGACTCTCCTGACAGCATTTCCGAGTTTGCCTTGGAGATTCTTCACTCTCAGGCAGCTCCGGACCTTCTCCCAAAAGAACATCATAAAATGACAACTTTTGTCTTCACTGAGACCACAAAGAGCCTCTTCTTTTGCTTTTATGGAGAAAAGGAAGCTGAGGGAGACCTTATCACTCTCTACAACTAACTGAAAGGAGGTTGTAGCAAGGTGGGTGCCAGTCTCTTCTTCCAAGTAGCAAGTGATAGGATGAGAAGAAACAGCCTCAAATTCTGCTGGAGGGGTTTAGATTGGATATTAGGAAAAATTTGTTCACTGAAAGGGTTATCAAACACTGGAACAGGCTGCCCAGGGAAGTGGTTGAATCACAATCCCTGGAGGTATTTAAAAGATGTGTAGATGTGGTGCTTAGGGATATGGTTTAGTGGTGGAGTTGGCAGTGTTAGGTTTAGGGTTGGACTCGATGATCTTAAGGATTTTTTCCAACCTAAATGATTCTATGATTTTATTCTGCAAATCCTACAGAGGTGTGTTGTCAGAGCCAGGCAAGTGAGAGCTGAATTTTCCCCTCAAGGCTACGTCCAGCCTTGTTCACAGGGCTACAAGAGATGGAACTCTTTGCTACCAGGACTATTGCTGGAGACCTCCAAGGAGGTCAGCTGCACTTGGCAACACAGACAGCCAGAAACAGGTCCTGCCCCACTGTAAATGGGCAAGGCAGATCAAGGAGTTGAGATGTGATAGTACTTCTGGGGTGAACACAGCCTACCAGGTCCATCACCTGGAAACTCCTCTTGATGTCCCTTCTCACATCCTTTCACAAGCTACCTCGAGTTTACAGACCTGGCTACACCCCTATTCCTAGCACCTCCCATGCCCTCCATCCCCGTCCCCAGAACACTAGTACTCACCAGGCAGTGAGCCATTGATGTAGCCATTGATGGTGTGCATCTCCGTCCTGTTGTGAGGCAGGGGCTGAGGAGCTGCTGGGGAGCTGGGCTCAGAGTACCAGCTTTTCCCTGTGAAGAGAGAAGGATGCAGTCAGCTTTCACTTGAGAGCATTTAAAAGGAAAAGGAAACCTTCCCACTGGGGTGAAACAGTATGAAAGCCAAAATCCAGGGAGGTCAGATGTGTGGAAATCCACAGCAGACCTGGCCATGGCTCTGCATGAATGTGGTGGTGACCATTGCATGTGACAGGGCGTTAGTCCCCTGCAGCTTTAGCCTATGTGATGGGAACAAGGCCAGGGCATGGGATGGGAGAGCTGGGGGGGGCTACAAGCTCCCTGCACCTGGGGCACAGAAGAAAGAGCGGCAGTACTGCACCAAGAACACATTGGCTGGGCGGGCTGTACAAGGCTCAAACCCTTGGGAGGCAGTGCGGGAGCTGAGCAGCTGTGCTCACACCGTGGCCAAAGCAAGTGCCCTGGACCAGGCTGAATTCAGGGTCTGACACTGTTCAACAGGGTAGTTACCTTCATCAAACACTGCGAAGAGCATCACAAACTCTTGCTGCGTATCTTTGTTCCCATCGCTTGCCAGGGTCCCTGCAAGATGCCATAGGATGGATCTCTGTAAAGGTCAGCAAGCACCATGCCCATCTGCCCAGGGAATTCCCTGTGTGCCCTCCAAGAACTGGTAAATCAAGGCCAGGCTGTGGATTGCTTTTGTCACAACTGGCACAGCCCTGTTTCCAGCCTTGCAGTCCTCAAAAGCCCATGATTGAGCAGCTGCCCCCAGAAGGAATCGAAAGGTCAGTTTGTGCTGCCTTCCCCTCGCAGGCTCTCAGGATCCACTTAGTCATCTGGAAGAGCCCATTTTATCTAGCCCCCTCATCAGCACCATTGTCTGTTCTCCTCGTCTAGACTTCGCTCCATCAGTGGAGAAGCTGCTCCTGGTGAGTCACTGGAGCCTGCAGACACCCTCCCTGGGAGGAGGTGACTCGTGCCCATTCCTCTCCAGTGACTACAGAGGGGTCTGGACAACTGCCTCCAGGAGATGGCTCAACCAGGGGTGACAAATCCCACCCCAGGTACACTTCTTGGTGCCTTGCATCCAGCAAGTATTAACAGACAGGATTTCATCACCTCCATGTTTACCGAAGGAAGGAGAGCAGGCACAGGTACTGTGGACCAGGCAGTGCCCCAGGTGTCCTGCCTCTCTCCTGCCTGATCCTTAACCCTTGCTGATACAAACTTCCTTCTAGTTCTTCTGACAAAACCCTGTTTGACAAAGCACCCAGGCTGACACTGAATGATCACAGCTTGGCGAAGCTCTGAAGGAAAGACAAACGTTTATGCCTCAATAGCAGTTCAGCTTATGGATAGATAAGGTTCAGATACAAGGTAGAAGATTTCACCTGTGGTCTGAAATCTTGCAAAGGAAAGAAGCAACCAGTTTCTCTCCAGCAGGGAAATCTAAAGTGTGTTTTGGCTCCTGCACTGGGAAGGGACTCTTTGAAGAAAGGGCCAAACCCCAAAAGTGCTGTTGTTGACCACAGCTTACTGACTCCACTGCCATGTTCAGCCTCTGGAAGGCGTCTTTGATTTTTCTGCTTTTCAATTCATGATTGCATGTGACCTGTCCCCATCCTGTGCTGTCCTTACCAGGTCGGCACACAAGCAGGGCTCCGATCAAACCAGAGTTGATGTCCTTCACGCTGTCAGTGTTGGAGGAGTAGGAGTGGGTCAGGCACGGTGAGTCACCATCTGTCGGGCCCTGGTTTTGCTGGATTTCCCAGATGTATGTGTGTGTCTTCCCTGGATCCACCCTGTCACCCATCTTTTCTGGCTGGCTGGTCTCATCCTCATACCCTGCACCTAAAGCCAAAGGAACAGCCAGATGTCACTGAAGGTTCATCCTCACCACACCATGGCTACAGAAATGCCTCTTCCCCCAACCCAGAGCACAGCCGCTCTCCACCCCAGCCCCTGGGGCCACCCCGACTGCCACTGGCAATGGCTGGTCTCAGGGCAGTGAGCAGAGCTGTGCCAGAGACTCGCTTGTTGGGCTGTGCACCCACCAACTGCCCTGATGCTGGAAGGCACAGTCTTCTTGGCCCTAAGCATCTGACCTCAGCTTTAACCTATGTATTACCTCTATAACTGATACGGGTTTGCTCTGGGCTCATCTCAGCTCATTTCTGGGCTGGGCATGGTCTTGCTGTTCCCCCAGGCTAAACCATCTCTGTGACTGTCTGTCCTCATAGAGAGGTGTGAATAGCAGGGCCAGGGAAGGACGGGCTCCCTCCTGGCAGGTAGGCGGCAGAGTGGGAGGTGCTGCGCAGGGGCTTGCAGCACCTGGCTGTTGCCTGACTCACCCTCCGACGCCTTCCAGTAGGACACTCCGATGGCGTGGATGTTGTATGGGCGGGAGGCCAGGTTCTTAAACATGATGACCACCGTGTCATAGACTTCTGCTCGGATGGTGGGGCCCAGGAGACCTGAAGGGGTGGAAGACAACAGGGTCAGGCAGCTGGGGTCAGGCAACTCACACCCAGCCATGGGCCACAAAGGGTCTGGGCTTTCCACCTGCACAATTAGCAGTTGTCCCTCATGTAGCATGGCGGCATCAACTGCTCTGGCTCCCTGCATCCCCAGCAGCTCTGCTGTACTGGGACTCTACCCAGGCTGGCTGAGGAGCTGCCAGCACCCAACCCAGGATGAGTTTGGCTGCTGTCAAGGAGAAGTAGGGCTCACCGTGCTGTGGGTGTGTCTTACCCATCCATGCTGGCTTGGGCTTGGGCTGCATGAACGAGTCATCAGGGTACTCCACAAACACAGCCTTCCTGTACCAGGGAGGGACACCAGATGTGGCGGGCCGTGTGCCTGGGTGCCCCAACACGCTGCAGGAGGAAGGAAAAGCCAAGGCTGATTGTGCAGCCCTGTCCATGGACGGACAGCAGCCATCCTCTTCCTTCCCTCCCTACCAGCTTGCCTGTGCTGTGCCAGCCCCCAGGATTGCTCACCCTGGTGTATCCTTTGGGTTTCCTGACAACCCCCAGGTGTGTTTGGAAATGTTTTGCTCAGCTCAGGGATGACAACGTAGCAGTGATTAGTGTCACGGTGTTAGTCATGATGGAAGAAGACACAGAGGCAGGAGGCACAGCGCCATACCCAGCTGCAGCCAGGAGTGGGCACAGCTGCAGGCATCGCTGCCAGCCTCCTGCCTTATGCCTTGCCTGGCTTTGTGCTTCCCTGCCAGCAGAGACTCGGGGCACTGGGAGTGCTGCAATAGCAGTGCCCGGTGGCCTCTGCCCTGCAGCCACCCCCCACCCCATCCCCAGCACCTTCAGGTGTGGCAGACACTTCACATCATGTATAGCCTCGAGCATCCTCCCCAGCTCCCCCTGGGAAAGAGACTGCATTGGGCTGCATGGCAGGTCATGGCAGTTTGCTCTGCAGTCTGAGCAACATCTCCACATTAGTTTCTTTTCTGACGAAACGGTGATTTACAGCCATCCACTAAAAAACTACTCCTTGCAGCAGGAGGATAAAGGAGCCTTGAACGTTGTTCACACTCCACTTATCTCTGCTGGCCACTTTCTATCTGTAAGCAGCTTAATAAATTCATTTTCCAGAAGGAATCCAACACATTTATCAGGATAACAAAGCCATGAATTTCTCCAGGGATTTTAGAGGCCGGCTTATCAGCCCCGGGACTGAGACCATTTCCAGTAACGAGACAGTCCACTTCCAGCCTTGTTTTGTTTGGAGCAAAAGCCAGGTGGTATTTTCTTCCCTCTGAAGAAGCAGGGAGGATTGCTCTCTCCCTCTGACTAAGCCTTCATTCAAGCAGCAGTTCCCTTTGCGACTCTTCTTCAAGAGGAAGAGGAAGGAGCCAGAGTGACTCAAATTTAGGAAAGGGCAACTCACGCTCGCCCCCACACCATCGGCTGGAAGCCACCTGCAGCCAGAGGATGCTGTGGGGAGAGCAGGGTTCACCCTTCCCAGGGGCAGAGCAGGACTGGTGCCCACGAAAACTCCATGTGCATCCAGCTCCTGCCTTTCCCACCATGGCTATAACCCTGCATTCAGGCTGGCAGGAAGCCCCCAGCAGACATGGCCCCAGTGAGCAGGTCCACTGCATTCAGCTGACTTTGCCAATGAGCCGTTGGCAGTAGGATCCGGACCAAGCTTTGCTCTCCAGGGTGACCCCATGCTGGGAGGTGGCAGTGCCACAGGGTCACTGGCACTGGGCTGCCCACCGTTGGGAAGCTGTGCCTTAAACTCTAACTCACAGAAAGTCCAGCTTTGAAAATACATCCCTGAGATATGAGGTTCTGGTCCTGCTAATTCTGTGGTAAACAAGGTAGAAATCCTCTGGAGCCAGAGGGATTTTGCTGGCATGTGGGGGCATGGCTGGGAGGAGACTTGGTGACACCAGGGCTCAATGCCAGGTCCCAGCTGGCATGGCAGAGCCTGACAGCCTTTGCAGGGGACAAGGAGGCAGAGTTTGGTGCAGGGATGTCTGATCCAAGTGCTTCTGGCTGGTCCTGTGCACTTGGGTTCCCTGTGGAGTTCCTACCCCAAGGGTAGCTGAAGCCGAGACGGAGACAGAAGTTCCTGGCGCCTTCGATCAGCATTGTTAGCCACACTATCTGTTCATCTCTGGGGGCCGGGAGCCGGCCAAGGTAAACACCCTGCACTGCAGAAGCAGTCAAACATGGGCTGCTGCTATGTGGCCGCCAGCTCCGAGACATTGCTGAGATGCCTGGGGCCATTGCAGGACATGCTGGTCCCAACTACGACCCTGCCAGTAAGGTTGTGTTTGGGAGGAAGAGAAACTGAAATCATGGGGAAGGCATAAGCAGGTCTAGCCTGGTGTGCCATAGCCCATTCATTTGGCAGAGCTTTCCACAAATGTGCCAGAGAAACCGCTGGTACCACGAAATGCTGGTACCACGAGGGAGAACAGGTGGAGCAGAAGACACCCCACACACAGCTCGGAGGCACCCCAGCTCTGGCGGCAGCTCTGCTCCTGCCATGCTCTCCTGGCTCGCTCCTGCATGCCCCTTCTGCCCAGCCACGTGGGGAGAACCAGGCTGAGGCTGCAGGACTGGGGAAAAAGCACCATCATCCAGCTGGGAACATCCACACCGAGCAAGCTCCATTTCCCACCACAGCTCCCTTGGGAACCGCACTGCCCTGGCATGACCTGCCTCTCCGGGATGGAGCATTCCACCAAGTCCCTCTGAGAAAGCCAAAGTTATCTGCCCCTCTTTTAGAGAAGGACAGGTGACCTCAGACCGCTTGCCGATGCCCTGCTCATCCCCAGGGCAGAGCCAGGTCCCTGAGTCACTTGTGGGTCAGAAACGGTGCGCAAGCGCGTCATTAAAGCCAGTGCTGAAATGGAAAGCCACAGGGCTGAATTAGCAGCGTGAGTGACCTCACCTCCACCGTATCCTAATGGATCCGAGTGCAATGTTAGTAAAAGCAGGATGGGGGGGCATTAGCAAAATGGCGGTGCTGGATGCAATTTTCCTACTGAAGCAACCAAAGGGGGGGGAAAACAATTTAACTCTGATACAGTGACTACGGCAGCTAGTCAGGCTGACCTGGCTTATCACCACAGCCTGGTTTCCAGTGCCTGACCACAGCTCCTTGCTGCTCAAACCAGTGTGGGTCTGAGATGGGGCTGTGGGCTGACATTGCCCCAGCACAGAGCCTGGGGAAGGGGATGTGGCAGTGGGGCAGATGGAAGGGATATGGCTTGATCCACAGGGCATGTAGCCAACCAGCTCTGCTCCCCATGCTGAGTTCAGAACAGCCCATTCCCTGTGTGTCCAAGCCAGCTGTGTCTCCAGACAACACCGTCCTGATGCCTGAGCAATGCAACTGCCACTTTTCCTTTCTACTCCAAAGTATTTGAGCAAAACCACCATGCCTTCCTCCCTCTTGTCACTGCGTACAAACACCGTTCTTTGCCCAAACACTAAAAATTATTTTCATTCCCTAAAGGAAAAATTTCAGCCCTAGCAATGTAACGTACACAAAGATACAAATAACAAAAGCTGGGTTTTACCAGGGGCAGACACAGTGGAGAACCTTTGCTGCTCTGAGTTATGTCAGGGAGCACAATCAACCTCCCTCTGCGGCCCCCAGGCAGGGAGGCACAGGACCCTATCTCGCCTCACATCTCCCCAAAGCTCCCAGGATGCAGAGTAGAAGAGGTAGCACAGGCTTAGGGCACAGACTTTAAAGGGTCACAGGCAAATGGCATTAAGATAAAGCAGTGCAGAACATGTCTGCATCTCTCGCTGCAGATTTATTCCACCTGTACATTATGAGGGGTTGCACTTAGTGACTCCCCATTGCACAGAAATGCCTGTTCCCAGCTGTACCAGCAACTCAGTGCACCCCCCCTGCCAGGTTGCTTCCATGCACCTGCCTGCCTAGACCCAAGCTCACACTGCTGTGCATGCTAGGGTGGGAGAACACCCACAGCAGGCTGCTGGAATTATGATAGAAGGAGTTTTACCCTGCAGGCGCTTGCAGCACGGAGAGCAGGTCACTGTGCATGTAGTCCCAGGCGGTTTCCACTGCACCGATGTAGTATCTTCTGACTTTGCCGATGCCCTCCTCAACCAGGCAGAGGAGCAGGAAGCCGTGGAGGGCTCCCACCAGCATTGTGCCTGCCAGCTGGGAACCGCTCTGGCCTCAGGAGGAAAAGTGAAAAGGAAGGAATGAGAAAGGAAAGAGGAGAGAAAAACCTTTATCTTCTCATCCAGCTGTTGTAATCCACAGGAGACGATGATTTAAAGGCAGCACCCACAAGCTCAGAGTCAGAGTGCTGGAGAGTTTCTCAAAGACATCAGGAGAGGAATCGCTCGGGTGGGTTAGTGCAAAGAGGAGCGTCTCCCTCTCTTCCTCTGGTGTGGCAGTGACAGGAGGAGAGGAAAAAACAAAAGGAAAGGGAAGGCAAGCACAGCAGTAAGCTTCGCTACAGGACCCAGCTGGCTCCGTGTCCTGGCCCGTATCCGGGAGGGAGGTGAGGAAAGGGAGGGTTGCAGAGGAAGGGGAATTTAGGTGCGGTCTCTGCCTGGTCCCACCTTCCCTCTCACCGCAGAGAAGGAGGAGAGCGGGTTGCAGGTCAGCACCCTGCTGCTGCCTGGGCTACAGGAGCCTTTATTTCCCCCACAGGTCAGTCTGGACTTGTACCTGGGGCTGGAGCCCCCCAGGGAGCCGGCAGCTGCCTTCTATACCTGCTAGCCTGCATAGCTTGAGGAAATGGCGATTTAGGGGAAAATTCACCTTCAGGATGCAGATGGCTTATTGCTATGAAGCAGGAGAGGCTGCCCCGTGTTCCCCCTGGCGCTGGGAGCCTGCACGGCACTTTGCATCTGCAGGGGTGGTGCTGGAGGTGAGGAAATAGCCAGGGATGCACATATGCATGTACCTATGTGGGGTGTATCCCTGTCCCCCGGGTGCCTGCACCCCAAGCAGTGATGACTTAGCCACGCAACCTCACTTTGAGTCACATGGGAGAGAGAAGGTTGGGATGATCCCTGGGAGTCCCCTCTCCTGCCAGCTGCTCCTCACCCTTCTCCTCTTCTCCTAGAGTCCTGCAGAACAGCTCAGAGAAGATACACTGAAACTTTTTGCAAATTTCTTCTGTTTTAAACCCACAAATTTTCAATCTCTCTCTTTAAAAGCCCAGGAAATCCACCCCACCCCCCTCCCAAAGGCACACACATGTGCTCAGGCACACACACTGGCACGTGGTTCTCCCTCGGCTCACGAAGGCAGGAAGAGGAGGAGGAACGCCCTGCATGGTCCCAGCGTCCGCTGGGCAAGCGACATGGGGAAACATCCCATAAATCATGGTGTAGGGCAGCAGGAGTGCAATGGGAGCAGTGACCCCTTTGGTGACAGTCCCAGTGTGTGCAGAAGCATCCACGTGACAGGTCTTGGTGCCTGAGCAACAGAGGGAGGCAGTGGGGATGGTGGAGGATGGGTGTTTTCGAGTCCCAGATGTGAATCCTTAGTGCGGGGCAGGTGGGACTGGTAGGAGATGGGACAAGAGATAGGAGCTGATCCCCTGGGTAGGGGCAATCCCAGTGGATGCAGGAACACATTCCCTGATGTCCCACTGCTCTGTGTAGCCCAGCATAGCCTGGGAATGACCTTGAGCATCCCAGCCCCATGGGTTCACCACATGGGAGGACCCCATGTTCGTGGGGTCGGCGATGGCTCTCTGTCCCCCTCCCTCAGAGAGGGGCTAGTTCTCGTCACCTCGCTGGGCACACCCTCTCTCTTCCCACCCCTCTCCTTATGGCAGCCCCAGGCCCGAAGGGGAAAACCATCCTGGGCAGCTGTGTCTGGCTGGGGCTCCCACGGCAGCAGCAAGGAGCGCCCAGAGGGACTCCCCCTCAGTCTGCGTAAAACCCCAACCTGCCGAGGGGCTGCCCACTCCTTCCTGCACTCACCCAGGGCTGGCTGACACAGCAGGAGCTGGGGCAGAAAGTGCTCCCCCCGCACTACTCAGCCTGCTCCCAGAGAGGCAGAAAGCCAGGGAGAAACACATTTCCTCCAGCTCATGTGCTGGTGACTGGCTCCATGCCCAGCCTGGGGCTCCTTTTCTTTGCAAGGAAGATGAGCAACAACCCACCTCACATTTTCCCGCAAGTATTTTGGGGCAAAACAAGCGGTGTGTCACATTCAGGGATGCCCCGGGTGCTTTGCACTGCCTGCCCTGGCACAGTGAAGTAGAAGGATATTGTTCAGTGCTGGAGGGGAAAGGGTTGTCTGGAGGTCCGGGAGAGACATGGGAGATCCGGGCTGTGCTTCTGGCACTGGTGTCCCCTGCAGTATGGACGTGACTTTATTCCAGTCATTCTGTCTAGGAATCTCCTAGTGCTGAGAGACTGTGCTCACCCGGAAAGCCTGGAAAAGGTGTTTCTCCCAGAAACAAGCAGGTAGGGAAAACGTTGCCAAGCAGACAACATGACCATGAAGAGGGCAGTTGGCGGGTGGCAGTGCGGGATGGGCATGTGGGAGGGTTGGGGTTGGCTGTCAGGAGGTGTGCTCCAGCTCTGGGTGCTGGAGATCTGCATGGCGTGGTACGGGGGCTTCTTGCCTCTAACCCTGGCAGGGATGCTCCAGGCACTGTGGGATGACAATATCCAGGGCTCACGGAGGGGAGTCAGGCAAAGCTTCCCTTGGGGGCTGCAGTGGTAGGAGCCTGGACACAGTCAGAAATTAATGGTTGTGACACTGGCAGGTGCTGAATTGCTGGATTTAACCATTTTCAGCTATTGAGAGGCAGCTCCAGGTTCCTGACCCAGAGACATAAGAGTAAACTGGAGGAACGGGGTCTAACCCAAGGGAGCAGAAAGAAAATTACATTCTTATGATACTCAAGGCTGTGGGAAGGGGAATCCAGGTATGCAGCTGGAGGACACTTGGCAATAACTTGGGGAGGGGGTGAGATCCTGGCACTTGCTGCATGCAGTGGGTAGCTTTGTGCAGGCATGCGAGAGCCAGGGCAGAGTGAAGTGTGCTGAGGACAGCTGGGCATCCGCAGGGAGCCTGGCTCCCCTCCCAGCACAGCCTGCTAAGCCGGAGCCCACATGCCCCAGCAAGAGCATGCATGGCCCCAACAAGTGGGGCGGCATTAGCAGCCCTGGCGCTTCCGAGGGCTCTGCAAACCCATGTGGGTGCCACTGCAAAATGTCACCATTGCCTGTGCACAGCTGGGCCAGGATGGGCCAGGCAGCAGCAGATGGCTGTGCCTTTGAGAGAGCTGCGGAGAGGCACTGGCGTCCTGGTCCTGCCTGGAGCGAGACACAGCATGAGCACATCTGCCCATGCCCAAACCTCTCCGTGAGACAGCGCCAGGGCACTGTCCTCCTGTGCAAATGTGATGGGGAAGCCAGGACAGGCTCCTGCCACTGAGAGTCCCAGAGAAATCTGCTTCGCCAGAGCCAAGGACCCACGTGCATGCAGAAAGCACTGGTTGTTCCCCTGAATTGTGCAGTTCTCAGCTCAATACAGGGCTGGGGCAGATAAAAATGACTCAGAACAAAGTGAGCCATGTCTAATCTCTCCTGGGACTTTTTTTGTGTGTATGTGTGTGTACATGAGAGAGCGAGTGACTCATGGCAGCTTCTCAGGAATGCAGACTATCTCAGAAACAGCAGCCACCCATGGGGTACTCACCCTTCCCAGCACTCACATGGGCAGAGGGCACCGAGACACTGGCTGTGCCACATGGCACCAGCGATCAGGTGGAAGGACCAGGCATGGCCCCTTGTACCAGCGCTTCTGAGCTGGAGCATCTCCTGCTGCCTGCATCCCACCTGGACCCTGCCTGCCCTGGGGAGGGCTCGGTTTTGGTGCGTAGCTGCTCCAGAAAGAGGAACGGCAGCCTGAGGATTGGCAGGACACATCCCTGTTCTTCCACAGACATGCCCTGGGCAAGTCCCCACCACGTGGGCTTGCCATGCTTCCATCCTGTGCTGCCAGGCACACGCTGGCTGGCTGGCTCCTGCCCAGCCCGCCGGCCATGCCCACCTGGATGCATGCCATGTTGACTCATTTCACCAAACGCTGCAGGAAATCCCTGTCACCTTTCCAGTACCTCCCTGCACAGCTGGACCGAAGGATGCTGTGGGAGTTTCCAGCCTCCTCTCCAGAGCCAGTGCTGGGGTTTAGTCACAGGGGATGTGTTTATCTATCTCATGTAACCAGCCCCACTGTGCTTTGCAAGGGCAGAGGTGCTTTAGGGGAGCTGCTTTTTTCAGAATCCACTGTCTCAGTTAGGAAGAAAAAATATTAAACCACCAACGCACCAGCTAAAAAAGGCATCTCTTCTGGTGCTTTTGTCTCCATCCAGGCTGCTGCAAAACCAACCCAGATGGAGAGAGAAACCCTGGCTGTAGTGCAGATAAATCACAGCAGGAGCAAAGCCCACACCTGTCCTTGGGGAAAAAAAACTCTGTCCTTTGGAACCAAAGCTCCCAGCTGGAGGAGAAATGCCTGACGGAACTTGCTCAGCTGCTGCACCCCAGCAACGATGGAGTAAAGAGGGGCTGCAGCCCCATGCAGCTCACAGATTGGCCGACCCACAGACAGCAGGATGCTGAGGGAGAAGCAGCACAGCGGGGCCGATGGCACCAACACCCTTGAGTATCCAGCAAATCCAGCTCTGAGGTTCCCTACCCCTGGAGCCTCCTGACATGGAGGAGGTCCCAGAAATAAACCTGCTCTCCTCCCCTGGCTTTCTCTGCAGTAAGTGGGTCAGCGGAGCATTTCTCCTTTCTCTCTCATTTCTCACGTTGGAGGCGTCTCTGAATGATTCAGGCAGCGGGAGCACAATGGCTGCGCTCCTGACACAGGGTGCCCGAAGGGCTGCACCTGCAGGAGCTGGGGAGGACAAGCATTCAGGGGATCTCATTGGCCAGAGGATGCTACCCACGGCCGCTGGCTTTGCACAGCTATTGCTAAAGGATCTTTGCGCCTCAAGTGTCACAGCAGCCTGGGAAAAACCAGAGCAGCCTCCAGGCACACACATCCTTCAAAAGTCACCTAATTACCCCAGCTGACTAAATGAAGGTCAGAGCAATTGCTCTCCCCCAGGCTTGCCTTGAGGGTTGCTGCTGATGGGTCAGCCTGGAGATGGGGTCATATTCCCAAGAGGTGTCTTGTTTTTGGTGTCTGTCATGCACTGTGCTTAGCTCATCTCCTTAGACACCCTGGCTGCTGCAAAAACTCCTGGAATAAGCCCCAAGCACCCAGGGCTGCTCATATTCAGCAAAGCTTCCCCTGCACCTCCCAAGAAATGGCTTGGGGCTGTGGGGAAGGGTGGTGCCCTGCCTTACCTGTCCCCCCAGTGCTCAGTGCTGCTCGATCCTGGCATCCTCACACCGACAGAGTTCCTGGCGAGCCAGAAAAGGGGCTAAATTTAACAAGAGGAATTTAATGGCGCTCCATGGGAATGGCTGTTTAAGAGAAGCACTGTCCCAGAAAACTCCTCTCTCCACCATTGCCAAGAAGAAAGAACTGGATGAAGGGAGCTGTAGCAAGCTCCCATGCAGCCTGAAGCCCTCCACCCAGCTGCCCCTCAGCCCTGGGCTGTGCCTGTTGCTGGGGCAGAGCCCCAGCCTGAGCCTGAGGATGCCGTCACAGCTAGAGTGCGTGGGTGTCCCTGCACTGCGCTTGGCTTGTCTCCACATGTCCAGCCCAGGCCTTGGGGCTGGCAGGGTGCCTGCTGGCCAGGCAGTGACAGAAGAGGGTGCAGACTTGTGAGATGGAGGGATTGTCAGGGAAGATGGATCAGGATCCTGGCCAAAGGGGCAGAAAACAGGCAAGAGTTGAATGAGGAGATTATGGTGCATCCAGGAATTATTATTCACCTTTTACAGCTGGGGAAACTGCTGCAGGGAGAAGCAGGACTTGCCCACAGTCACCTGCAAGTCAGCAGCAAGTCAGAAAGAGAGTGCCTGTATCACCTGAGAAGCCACTTGGTATCATTTGCTGTGCTCCAGGCTGGCTGTGTCCATTCACTGTCCAAAATCAGTGCTTCTCAGCAGGAGGGATGGCTTGAGGGGCAGCCAGGGGCTCGCTGCAGCTCTAAGCACACCACTGTGCCTGGCACCAGGCTGCTCAGCCTGCCCTTCTGTTCCCTAAACCTGGCTGGCAGAAATCCCAGATGCTGGCAGGAGGGAGAAGAAAGCCCCTTCCTTTGCAGTGTGGAAGTGGGGGAGGCTGGGGGAGAGCCGGCCTGCACTGAAAAGTCCCCAGGGCAGCCGGGGTGGAGTGAAGGAGAAGGGCTGTCGCCCCCACCCATAGACACCGAGTGGCATGAAGGGCTGGAGCCCGAGTTTGTTTCATTTCCAGAAAATGAGAAAAGAGAGAGAGAGACGGCAGCAGAGAGAGAAACCCCGCTGAAAATCCCCGTGCTCTTGCTTTGACAGGGCTGAGCTGCAAATTTCCTTTCTGCAAGCTGCAGCGTGCCCCCGGCCAGCCGCCAAGCCGGGGCTGTCCCTGCGCGGCTGCGTGACACCAGTGCGGATGTCCCAGCGGGGGAAGGGGAATTCAGACGTTGCTTCTCGTCGTACTAAAAGCAGCGACACGGTGGCAGCCTCGGCAAAGCACCGCATGGCCGGGGCCATGAGGCGAGCAGCATCGGGGCCACATCACACTGAGCCACCAGAGTAGCAGCTTGGGAGCCCCAGGACACTGCAGCCCTCCAGGTCCCCGCGCACCGGGGACACATTTCCTATCGACGGGGGACCCTGGCATCTGGCGGAGATGGCCAGGTATGGTGCCTTGCTGAGGCACCCAGAGGGGCATCGTGGGTCCATTTCCAGAGCATTTCTAGGGGCTCTGCAAGTGGGGACTTGGCGGGGGGGCCACGGTTTTGCTGACTGCATTATTGCCAGGTACCTCTCGCCCTGATCGTGCATGGCTGCTGGAAGCCCGCATGGGCTGGCGAGCTGTGGCTCAGCCCGGCCACGCAGGCTGGGACGTGGTGGTGGTGCCAGGAGGGAGGGGAAGCCTTTGAGACAGGGAACGGCTTTTTGTGCATGCGTCTCCTGAGCTGAACAGGGCTGCTCGCTAGGAAGGTGCCTTGCAGGGAGCCCCAGTGGCTGTGGGGTGCTGAGGTGCTAGCGCTGGGCTCTGCTGCTGTGCCCGCTGGCCCCTGTGCTGCCCTTTGTACCAAGCTGGGCCTGACCCCACTGCACATAAGCCCCCAGCCCTCCAGCCCCTCCTGGCCCCCTGTCAGCCCATCTCCTTCCCCACTGCGTGAGGAAGCCAAGCGCCCGCCCCCGGTGGTGGTGCATGTGCACCAGGAAAGATGGGGCCATGCTGCAGATGCTCAGGCCAGCAGGTGGCCCTGGGACCACGAGTACTGGGGACCCCCGAGCTGGCACCGGGGAGGAGGCACAAGAGGAACCGTGCTTGGCCTCAAGGCATGGGGATGGGAGCCTGCCACTTACTGGACATGCAGGAGACCACCTGACACCAGTGTTCAGATGGGATTTGCAAGATGAAATGCTGCCGCCAGGCACCCACTTGCCCCCAGCCATCCCTGCCCTTTGGCCATCCCCTCCCTGGCCACCACATCTTCTTTTCCCAGGGGAAGCTGCTCTGCTCACTGCCAGCCCTGCCTAGAGCCAAGGCAGACACCCAGCAGAGATATGGTGCTCTTGGCTGCTCAGTAGTCGGTGTAGGATCTGTCTGACAGTCTCGCTAACAGCTACATCTGATTACTGGGTCACCAAAGGGTGACCACACTGCACCTGCAGGAGCTGCACTCTGGTCTGCGGGGGACAGGACAACCGAGGCTCTCTGGGACCATGGTAGGGGCAGAGGGGAGCCCGGATCCTGAGCAATGCCATGGGACTTCAGCTGTCCAGGAGAGCAAATGCGGGAGCTTTCCAGTTTCCAGAGAGTAAATAAACCCTTGTGGGGCGCATTCTCCTTCTCTGGGTTGTTATGAGAGCAAAAGACCTTTGGAGCATCCTGTCTACAGGGTCCTTGGGGCTCAAGGGCTGGGCACTGGGATGGACACCCAGCTTCTCTCCTCCTGCACCCTCACAGTGCCCATCCCTCCAGCTGTGCCTTGCCTGGCACCTCAGATGGCTGAATCTCAAGGGCCAAAACTGCTACAGTCAGCAGCCACCAGCCCCCACGGGCGTGTGTACAAGACATCATGCCTCAGTCCCTGGGGAAGCGCTGTCCCACCACTTTGGTTTGGGTGTGCACACACTGCTGCAGCCGGTTCCCCCTAATCAAGGCAGTGCAGGAAACACGTGCAATGCTGCTGCGACTCCCGACACGTCCCCGCCTGCTTGCAAGGGGGAAGGAGGTGCTGGGCTGTTTGAGAGAGGGATGTCCCGGTCACCACAGCAGAATGCTGCCGTTGGTTCCCAGAACATTGTCTGTTCCCACACCCGGCCTGCGCCACCTGTGCTCCTGCTCACGCACCGGTTTCCGTTAACCCCACAGGAGTGCCAAGCCCACTCCTCCTTTGCTTACAATCTCTCTGGGAGGATCTCTTTTTTTTTTTTTTTGCCTGCTGTGTCTCAGGTTTTCCAGCTTTGCTACTCCCTGGGCAGCCGTGTCCCCAGGTGGGAAGTATGTAGCTTTTGTTCTGCAGGAGTTCAAGTGAGCGGCTCAGAAATTGGAGGGATCATTGTTTCAGGGGAGACAATAAAACATGTTCCTGCCAGGCAGCATGCCTGGGCTGCCCAAACTGGCTCAGGGACGCAGCACAGCAGACCCTCCACACTGCTTCCAACATGCCCGAGGTCCCCGGCTCCACCACGCACTTGCCCCGCTCCTCTGTGTGACCCAACACGGGAAAAGAAGTCCTGGCCCACGTGCCAGGGCGCTGAGCTGCCCAGGAAGGCTGTGTTTGTTTTAAGCAAATGGCAAAAGGTGCCATTTCTGCGGAGTGACGGCTCACAGCTGAGCAAGAGCCTCCGGTGTCAGAGGGAGCAAACCACCATGGGCTTTAGGAGGTGTTTAAGATACCCTTGGAGCCCCCTTCGTCCCTCCCCTGGACGCCACAGGCCCCTTGTGCTGCGCTGATGCTCTGTACCTGAGCCGGTCTTCCTGGGAGACCCCACGGCAGAGCCACCCACGGCACCAGGGACGTGGGGGCTGAGGGGGACCCGTGGAGCCACACCTGGGCAGGCGATGCTCTTGCAGCAGCAGAGGGGAGGCTCTTTGGGAGGCTCAGAGCCGCGGCCACCGCCCGCCCACAGGCGCAGGCGCAGGCGCAGGCGCAGGCACGGCCGCAGGCACCGCCACGGCCACGGCCACGGCCACGGCCACGGCCACGGCCGGTGCAAGCCCACGCGCGTGCCCAGGCTCTCCGTGCGCGCGCCGCCGCTACATTCCCGCCCCCCCCCAGCGCGTTCTTTCGCTCAATAACGCGCCGGGGGCGTGTCGGGCTGCAGCCATGTGAGGCTGTGGTCGCGCGCCTGCGCAGCGTGGTCACGTGCCTGCGGTGGTGGTGAGCGGAGCCCAGCGGCGCCATGGCAGTGCCGGGCGGAGGTGGGCCGGGGCCGGGGCCGGGGTCGGGGTCGGGGTCGGGGTCGGGGTCGGGGTCGGGGTCGGGGTCGGGGTCGGGGTCAGGTCCTCACGCTCCTCCGGCCCTGGTGGCGGGGTCCCCGGCTGCCCCCAGCTCGGCCCCCCCGGCGGAGAGCGGGGCCCATGCCCTGCGCGGAGCCGTTTGCTGGCGCCGCCTGACGGCCCGAACCGCAGCAGGACGCTCTGGGGGCGGCTCCCGGGACAGGGCTCCTCAGCCCGCGGCCCTTCCTCAGGGGCATGACATGCGGGAGCACCGAGGGGGGTGAGGGGTTCCGGAGACGGGGTCCGAGGGGGTCTGGGGCCCGCGGGGGAGGGCGTGGGGCCTGGGGTTTCCCAAAGGCCCGGGGGGAGTGCCGGGCCCCGTGGGCTGTGTGACTAGGCGGGCGTCCTGTGTCCCTGGGGAGGCCCTGGGCAGCTGGCAGGGGACTGTGGGGCAGCAGTCCCGGCACTGAGCCTCTCCAGGTGCCTGCAGGTGTGAAGGAGGACTCGTTCAACGTGCTGGACCTGGCAGAATACACCAAGAACAAGCCCTGGTGGCGCAAGGTCTTCGCCCCCAGCTCGGGGTCGAGCGCTGAGAAATACAATGTGGCCACGCAGCTGGTGATCGGAGGGGTCACGGGATGGTAAGATGTGCTGGGATTGCTGTTGCTGCTTGTGGCAGGCAGGATGCCTGTGGGCACTAGCCGGGCTTTTGGGAATATGCTGACAGGTGCAGGGTGGTCATCTGGCAGCCTTTCAGAGAAGGCAAGTGTCCAGCTTGCTCAGCCCACTGTGCCCTGGCATGCTCTGCTGAACTGTGGGAGGTCTTAAAAGCTGCCTCTCACGTGGAGCTGAAGAACTGAGACTACCTCCTAGGGAAGAAAATGGCATCAGACTTTAATTTTTCAGGTGAGATAATTCTTTTTAACTTCTGGCATAAAGTGGTGGTTTTGAATTTAGGACAGGCAAATATGAGCCTCTTGGAACAATACCCTCTCCCCTGAAGGTGGATGTGCTTCAGGCAGCTACACAAAAAATTCCTGTGGAGGTTGCTTGTTGCACCTGTGGGCATGGTTCCTGGGATTTCGTGTCGCTTGTAGCAAGTGTTGGGGCTGGTGGCTTGTGGCTCTGTTTGCAACTTCATTCCCAGAGCAACATTGAGTTGAAAACTTGGTGTAATCACAGTGCTTTGCTTCTTGCTGTGCCTGTCTTCTTCATCTGGCACAGGGGTAACCATTTAAAAGTGTATGACAGATCTTAATTTTCTGATAAAAATATGAACTGGCTGCCTCTCTCTTGTATCTTCACTAAGTGTGTGTATTCAGAAAAGGGTAAGAGCGGGTTGCTGTGTTGTTTTGCAATGTTGATAAGGAAACCGGTCAAAGTAAAGTCTGTTTTGGGTGATACACTTTGCTGCGTGACTGAGCAATGGGGTGGCGCTTGCTTGAGTTCTGGCAGCTGCAGTCATGTCTTTCACGTTGAGAGTGTGTAACCCGGTTTGGAGACCACTATAGCTCTAGACCACTGCTGTCTGCTTGTTTCAGCATTTTTCTCTTCTGAGAAATGAAAAGAAAAAGTAAGCAGTTGTTTGGGCAACAAAGAAGCTTGCCTTGTGATCTTCTCCCCATGCTCTATCATGGAGCAGCAGCAGATGTGCTGCCTAGTTTCCCTTCAGAGATGATACCAGTTAAAAAAAATAAAAGCTAAAATCACTTGTTGATTTTGGTGAATTCACATGTTTCCGATTACTCTTTTGGGAGAAGGTTGACGTTGAAGATGTAAGAATCAAAACTGCAAAAGGCTGAAATGCGATAGAGAAGTAAAAAGCTATAAAGCATCACTTCTGGCTGGGCACAAATTCTTTCTCTCTGGTTGCATGTGGGTTTCTTCTGCTGTTTGTCAGGCTGTCTCCGAGTCTTGGGTAATTACTGCCAAAGGCAGCCTTGCCTGTGGGAAGCATGCTGAGGAGTGTGTGTTTGGTATCTCATTCTCCTGACTGGATCCTGGTTGATTTGTAGGTGTACTGGATTCATCTTCCAGAAGGTTGGAAAGCTGGCAGCGACAGCGGTGGGAGGTGGCTTTTTCCTACTTCAGGTGTGTATGAACAGTGGGCCAAGCTTTCCAAGAACTGTGCTGGTGGGGATGAAGGGCTGTCTAGTGATCATTACCTGTTGGGACGTTCCCCGCTCTGCTAGGAGCTCTGTGTGGCCATGGATGTCAAGGGCACGTGTTCCCCAGGGTACACAGATGCAGCAGCAAACCAGGATCAGTGTGTGTAAACCTAAGGATTGCCAAAAAGTGCTGTCTCCACTTAGGGTCTGCTAACAAAGGCCGGGCCAAAGGCACGTGAGGGCTGTTACTGCAGGGGCACATGAGTGAAGCAGGAGGCAGCCTTCAGCTGCAGCAAACCGCGCAGCTGCTGCAGGGCTGTCTGGTCAGAACTGGCTACTGTACTTAGTCCTATGCCTGTGGAAATGGTGCCTGTGGAGGAACAGCCCTGGATGTCAAGAGGGATTTGTCCATGTCTGTGATTGCTTCCTGTCAACCTGGCTACCTGAGGAGTCAGGCCAGCGCAGATGGGGCTCTCTAAAGCATTGGGGAAGAGGAGAGAAATGGAGATCTCTCTGTCCTCAACCATTTCTCCTGGTTTCCAAGAACTCTGGCACTGTTCGGATGTGGACATCTAGCGCGTATATCCTGCAGGAGGCAGAAGAGCTCTCAGGCCTCGCTCAGCAGTCTTATTTGTTTGCTTCTCAGGTGCTGTCTCGTGTGTGACTCGTTCTCCCTGCTCTTCTGGCTCTGCTTGTTCTGCTGAAAGCCAAAAGCTTCCTCTGAGCAGGGAGAGTTTCACTGCTGAATCATCCTGACCAGATAAAATATTTAGAGAGGAACAGGCTATTAATAGCTGTGTCCACCCACAGCAGCAGGAGAGCTGCAGAGAGTCCCAACAATATATGTGGCAGTTGTGAGGGGGAGGTGATGCCAGCTTTACATTAGAGAATAGAGGCTGGAACGGGCTAAGCTGCCTTGCTGTTAGGGGATTACTGTGGGAGACAGATGTTGCAGGACAGTTAATACAGCTACAGGGGTGGTCCTTTGTTCAATTTTTAAGCTAGTGAGCTCATCCTCTCAGCCCACTGGACCAGTGTGTGGGAGGTGGCTGTGGTCAGAGAAGGTGGGTGGGCAAGGGGGTCTGTTTAGCCATGGTCACGCAGGACTTTACTCCAGGAACTTTCTTTCCACCCCTCAAAACTCTAGATTGCAAACCACACGGGATACATCAAAGTGGACTGGAAGCTAGTAGAACAGGACGTGAACAAAGCCAAGCAGCAGCTGAAATTTCACAGAAGTGGTAACAAAATGTCTCCAGAAGTGAAAAGCAGAGTGGATGAGGTGAGAGAACTCTCCCAGGGTGTGTGCAGGTGCTTAGCTGGAAGGACAGAAGAAAACAGGATTGACCCCTGGGCTGTTATGGATCTTCCATTGTGCAAATAAAAGGAGGGAATGCTTGCATGACAGCAAAACTGGAGAGATGGCGAAGCTATCTATGCATATTTGGACAGCCAGGGTGGCTTCTAGGCATGACACCAGCTCGCCATGTGTTGCTGAAAATTCCTTGGGGTTAGGAGAAAACATGCTGGGGTTGTAGGGAGAAGTGTCTTTTCAGTGTGACAAGAAAAGCTAAGCAGATCTGGCAGAAGAATGGCCTGATTACCCTGGACTCTGCTGTACCCTGGCCTGGCGTGCGCAGTCAGCAGCCCCTTCTGTCAGACTGACTGTGCTGGTTGTGAGAAAGCCCTGGGGTATGTGGGCTCGGACTGCGGCTCTTGGAGGATCCGGGCTACACTGGGACTGGATCAGTTCAGGAACTGTATATGCAGCAGGGAGATTAGGGAGGGGAGGTCATTAGGTAGGATACTTTCCCAGACCTGAGCAGTGACCTCTCTCCGAGCATCACTCACCTTGGAGAACTGCCTGAGGGATGTCTTCTTATGGGGAGGGTGGGTGGATGACCTGCTGTTGTTCAACACTGTTGGCTCTTCTCTCCCCTGCTTAGGTGATCATATTTCTGAAGAAGAATATTATCCTGACTGGAGGGTTTGCTGGAGGATTCCTACTTGGAATGGCGTCCTAGAAACTGTGCTCCACTCTCCCTTCATGCCCAGCCTCCGCTGCCCTCTTCTACTGCTGTTCTCTCTCACTTAGAAGTCAAAGGATGTTGCCGACAGGCTCAGTCCCTTCTGCTCCCAGGTTCCAGCCCTTATTTCTTACAACGCTGCTTCTGATTTCCAACTTTTTCCTCTGTCTGGGCTGTTAGGGTGCTGGGATCGGTGTGAAAGCTTATGATTCCTGGTGTATCATTGTGATTCCTTTCCACAACAAATATGTCCAGTCCCAAATTTTCTGAGTTGCAGCCTCATAAACGTGTAGTGGCAGAGAAATCTCTTAAATGAACTTCTTCCCAGGTGCTCAGGGCTGTTACATGTACATTTGTCTGCCAGTATATGTGTACAACAGCTGTCAGCTGTTCACTGCTACTTAGCTTGCACTTTTTCTGCCCCAGTACCTGGAAAGCCTGTGCTTCCCTCTGCACAGAGATGGTGTGTGCAATACAAAATGTGCTTGGCTGTCCTGGGATGGATGCGGAAGTGTCAGGGGACAGCCTGGGCTGTGTCCAGGGCAGGTGGATAAGGAGCAAGTTCATGCTATATGTGGTGCTGGGGGTTCTCCTGCCATCCCCCTGCCATTGCACTGCACGTAGATGGCTGTTTGGCTTCTCCTCTGCTATTATTTATACCCCTTACTGGAATTGCAGCACTGGCACTGCTGATGGAAACTGAGCACCGTGGGTGACTCTCCAGGCCCTTTCCTCATCATGTGTTCTGAAAGTCACCAAGCTTGCTGCACAGTAGAGTGCCTTGCTTGCTTGCTAGCTGACTGCTCAGCCTTTGAAATGTGCTGAGGCGCTCTCTTGTGGTGGGCAGGCTTCCAGCGTTCTTGTCACAGGCTAGCTGGTGCAGGCAGCGTGCGTTTCAGCTGTGCCACTTACTGTAAATCATCTTGGGCCTCAGACTGGTATTTCTAGGTCTACCATGACCTTCTCTGGCCACTTTGGCGTTGGTGATGTTCTTAGAGCTGTAATCACGTGGGATGGGATTGTAGACAGGAAATACATCCCTGTTTAGGGTACATTGTACTGGTCTAGGGTCCCTGTTGCCAGCTCTACTGGAGTGGTGAGGGGGGTGAAATCTGGAGTGTAGTCCTTTATCTGCCTCTGCAGAGCACAGACTCCAGTTCCCCGGTCTCTGCAGGCAACTGAAATGACAAAACTGTTGAAAAAAACAGGTTGTGCTCTTGTGGGAGTGGCTCATTTCCATACTTTACTCCTTGGTTATGTTCCTTCCTTCTTTGTGTTTACCATTTCCATAAAAAAAGCTGCTTGCTTAATTCCATCAGCTGCAGCCCTTCTCCTGCAGGCGATGAGGCAGCCCAGATGTGGAGCTCAGCTGTTTTTGGACAGTCTGTCCCAGTGCAGCTGTGGGCAGAGCAGAACTCTAACCTACAAGAGAAAATTACGAAAAAAAAAATCCCTTAGAGGTGTTCTGCATTGGCTATGCTGGGCTGGCATTACTGCGTTCCAGAGTGTGGGGACTTGTATGACAGTGGGGTGGTGTCCACCAGCAGGTACATGTAGGAGTTTTTGCCAAAAATGGTTTTTTTATGTGAAAGTCAGTACATCCTTCAATGGGAAACATGCTAGGGAATGATGACACGCACGGGTGATCGGGATGCAGCACCTCGCTCAGTGGCTGCACCCCATCTCCAGTGCTGTGTAATGCCTTTCTGATCATCTGCTGCTGCTCTCAGTATGGCTAGAAGTGGGGATATTCCCCTGAGAGCTGCTGGAAGAGCTGGAATGGTTGGTTCTTCCACCAGATGTTTTGGGATGAGCACTTGCAGTTGTTAATTTTATTTCTGCTCTGTTGATTGAAGTGTCAGTGTAGCAACACATTGATTTAGCTGAGGTTTTCTCACCTTCAGGATCTGAAAAGAGGCTGCAGGTAATCAGGAAACAGAAATTGGTATCTTTGTTCCTGTCCTGCCTTACATGGCCAAGGAGAATGAAGGAGCAGCTGGGCTCATGTCCTTTTAATGATGGTCTTTCTAAAAGCCATCCAGGACTGCAGGAGTGATGGGAGCAGTAAATAGGTCTTCAGTAAATTGGTGCTTGGGAGTGGAGTGACAGATGATGGTGGTGGGGTTTTTTGTGTGGGGTGTTTTTTTTTTTTTTTTTTGGTAGGAACCCTGCAGGGCTGAAGGTGCATGAACTGATACATTTTTATTGCAGGGTGTCTCTTGTTCCTGTAGGAAAACAGTGTTGCTGCCCTTCTGCCTGGTGTGCTGCATAACACAACTTCTTCTGAGATGCACTAATCTCCACAAAGCTTGCTTGAACGACAAAGCTCAAAGTAAATCATTAACAGACCTAGGAATGTTTTTCAGGCTCAAATAAGTCACTATTTCTGCCCAGCCCCAGGGAAGTGTGTACTGGGTTCTGCTCTGCAGGGTCCGGACTTGCTGTTACGGAGAGAAATGGCCCAGAGAGGGAGCTAAAACGTCTCAATTGCTGCTGGAAGGGGAAACAAGTGACAAATTCATGTTGAGTTTGATGTGAATGCAGGCAGGGACTGGACAAGGACATCAGGATCTGGCAAATACTTCTGCTGTGCCAGTCGCAGGCTTGTGGCTGGCACCGTTTGATGCTGTGGGCCCACACTGGAGGCTTTGATGCTGAATCAACCTCTGTGGGGATGTGTTTTCATTGTTGCAGGTGCCAAGATGAGGTGTTTCCCCCCTCCCCACCCCTGCTCCTTTTGGTCTTGTTTCAACAACTTCTGGCATCTGTTCCAGTATGAGACGGTTTAAAACACACTAGGGTTTTAAAGTGTTTTTATATATTGTATGTAAATGCATGTTGAAGTGATATTTTATTAAACATTTTTGCTCTAATAGCTTCTTTGTGTGAGGTCTGTTGAATTCTTGGGAACCAGTGTGGTTTTGTCTTAACTCTGTGTGTTGCGTTTGACTCATGGGAGCAGTTACAGCCAGTCTGGTAGCATGAGGCCACCAGCCTTCCCTCTTCTCTGCAGGTAACCATGGGCTGCCTTAATAAATCCCTCTCCTTGATGATCCTGGCACCAATCACCAATGTTCCCAAAAGGTGGGATGTTTCTGGGGCAGGAGGTGATTCTGCTGCCAGCCTGGCTTCAGAGCCTCACTGCTGAGCAAGTTTGTTCCACCCGAGTAGAAATGGGAATGGAAATGAGGCTTTTCTTTTTAATAGGTGCAACAAAAGCCTAAATTTTTTTTAATCATCTACTAGTGACTTACTTTCCACTGCTCCTGCTCAGACAGGGCAAAAGGGAAAAATGAGCTACTTGTCAAGTGTTTGAGCTGCTTCACAACACTGTCATCACTTTCCCCTACTTTTCAAGAATACTAAACCCCCTGTTTTGTCTGAAGGGTTTTTGTGGGAGGAGGGGGGCGGGAGCAGAAGGCTAGCCCTGAATTATTCTGATCTTGAGCCCCAGTTATAAAAATATCAAGCAGCTTCTATTTAAATATGGTGATATCATATGTAGCTTTGGACTGTGAATGGCAGCCAAGCTGCCCAGCTTGCAGCTATGTTGTATTCTCAATAAACAACCAAACTGAGACTACAATTTGTTCCAGTCATTTATTTTGTATCATGGTATTTCAGAGCAGTGAATACAGATGGTTTGCTCTTCTAGGCTTCAATACACTCAA
Source organism: Platalea leucorodia (assembly GCF_965183815.1). Classification (NCBI taxonomy): domain Eukaryota; kingdom Metazoa; phylum Chordata; class Aves; order Pelecaniformes; family Threskiornithidae; genus Platalea; species Platalea leucorodia. The sequence continues at coordinate 12,461,383 of NC_138832.1, read as the reverse complement.
CTATTGTGCCTAGACTACAGTGGTCTGTTTATAGAAGCTGTATTTCATAAGTAAGTTGTATTTGATCACAGCACAAAAGTCCTTTACGGCTAGATCTAATGACAGAGTTAGGGGCCTAGTGGGTTCGAAGTCTGATATTTAGGTGCCTAGGCCCTGTAATGGACTTGGCACCCACTGAGGTGCCTGGACTCCTGCTACAGGGGACGGAGAGACTTAGGCAGCTCTGAAGGGTGATGCAGGAACCTGTCTACCGAGCTCTTCCTACAGGTCACAGGAAATTCTGCTGCACAGGTGAGAGCTTCTGAAAGCTGGGGTCCAGACACAGCCCCCCTCTCACTGGGGTCCAGACACAGCCAGCTTGTGAGTGAGTCTGGAATGCTGTGTTGAAAGCAAGTGCCTATAACTGCTTGTTCAGTAAGCAGCACCTAAATCAGTTCTTGGATCTAGCCCAGGGCTTTGTGACAGGCCTCTGGGTACCAGCAGGTTGAACTAGCTGGGTTCATAACATATTGCTTAAAGGTGTTCAATTATACATAAATTTATAAATTTTATATCAACAGTCAGATCTTTCAAATGAATATTGCTTTTTAAAAAAAAATCCTATTCCTGTAGCAATCCCTGAAATAATGTTCCTGTAACATCTTTGTCATGCAAATAGCAGCGTGTAGGCAATTCAAATATAAAGTAACCAAAAGTCTGTCCAGTGGGAAAGTGAGGCACTTAGGCAAAGCGACTTGTAGTCACTCGTGATCTATGCAAGACCTAGGAACAATCCTGAACAAGACCTGATTCCCATTCTTGAGCTTGAACCACTGGACAGGCAAATGTTGTCTGGAACTACTGCATGATGGCAGCAATACCTTTGCCGTGTCAAGATGGGCTTGTTAAATGTGTCACGCTTAAACTCACTCAATCTTCTGAGGTTATTTCCTGTACCTCTCGCTCCAGAAGCCAGAATAACTTGGTTCCAGTTCTCCGTTTTGAGAGCAAGGATGGATTAGAGTAAGGTAAGCATTCTAAAAACATCAAGTTGACTTTTCACAGACACAGGTGCAATGCAAAGACAATGTAGATGATGTTTTGGTACAGAAAATAAAGTCTGTTAACCAGGCCATCTGTTGGTACTGCGTTATACTTTTTGGTGTGCCGGGTGGTGTGTTCTAGGAGCGATCTGGCTTTCCTGAAAGTCTAAAGAAGACTTGAAAAAACACACATGAACTCTGCAGGTGAGTCCGTGCTCCGGCACCTGCTGGAGCTGCATTGTGTTACTGAGGTGGTGGGGGAATTCCTTCTGAAGTCGCCTTGAACTTTTCTCTCTCTCTTTCTTCTTTCTCAAACCCTGAACAACAGATGGATCTGCCCTTGGGGTACCGGGCACAGCACTTCCGCATTTCCTGAAGCACGGTTTCACACTTAGACTCCATGTAGTTGTTCACTGGAAAATAAGAAGGAGACACTAAGTCTGCAGAGGGGAAGAGGTTTCGTCCCTGGAGGGGACACATCTAGTCCATCCCTTCAGCTGCTGGGCAGCATGTTTCTCTGAAAAGCAAGAGCTGCTTAAAGGTATTTCATCACTATCTCTGCTCTACAAAAACCTCTCTTTAGTTTCAGCTATCTAAAGCCATGCAAAGGCAGCCTTGCTGTTGTGGATGGGAGCATCTTCAGTCCCCCAGTTTTGTAGCTATCACATCTCACTGCAGTAAGAATGAGGTTTCCCTTATTGCTGCCTTTCAATCCTTACTTTCTTCAGCCTGTGTGCTTTTAAGCTGGATCTTGTCATCCATGGTCTTCAACCTAGCTGCCATGTCACGATAAGGTTTACAGCTGAGTGTAAATATAAGAGCATCCAAAGAGGACTTGGTATAAACAGGGACATGTGCACCCTTCAGCACTGTGGGGTTTATAAAAGGAAGGGGTGAGGAGTATCACTGCCAACCTCCTACCGGTAGCCTGTTGTGGGCAGGCTGTAGCTTTGCAGCATAACCAAAGCAGGCAGCACACTAGCAAGAATGCTTAGCCAGACGCCATCAGCTGAATCCCAACTGCACAGAGCCAGTGACACAACCACCTTCCAGACAAAGGTCCCACCTCTGGCTCAGGAGGTCCCTTAGCCACACAACTGTTACTTCACCTCCTATCATTTTGCTTCAAAGGCTTCTCCTCTTGGACACTGCCAGAGCTGGGACATGGGGCTAAATGAGCTCCGAGTCTGACCTGGGATGACTGGACTCACATCTTTGTGCACAGCACAGCTATGCCCACCTCTGTACTTCCAGGGTTTTTGCCTCTGTACTTTCAGGTATTGCCTTTGTTTCAGGCCCAGAGAGATTTCACTGCACCGGCAGGTTCAGGCACTGCAGGACAGAGGTGATTTGTCCAGCATCCTTCCTGCCCTCGTGCTTTGCTGGCTGAGGTGACGAAGCCCACAGTGCTTTGCAGGGCTGGCCATGAGGGTCTCGGAGAGAAGCCCTGCGGGCACGTGAGCAGACTGAATCTGTGGCTTGAATTAATAACTACCTGCCTGTCTGCCTGTAAGCGCAGGGTGTGCAAAGCTACCCGCTCTGCCTTGGATAAGCTATGCAACCACTACACAGCTGCGCTCACCCTCTCCCCCCCCCGCCACTGATTTTTAAAAGACTAAAAGAGGCAACAGCAACCCAATGTGAGACAAACACAGCACCCACTGGAGAGCCCAGAAAGCAGCAGTGAACGGCTTCTGGTTAATGAGCAAGCCAGCCTGCTCTGATCGTTGGGCTATGAATTCCATAATAATTCATAATATGAATTCCATTGTGACCTGTAACACAAGCACATAGGTCACCCCTGAGAAAAAGGTTATGGTGACGTTACTGCTTTGTGCAAGCTGGAAGTCTAGGAGGCATGGCAGGCCCTTGGAGAGGAGAGCTAATCTCTCTCTGCTATAACCTGCTGACGATGAGTGCTCCAAGGCTCTCCTAACTGTTCCTCTGCCTGTACAGGTTTCTTTCTAAAACCACATCTACATACAGGCACACCCTGCTATCTGTCAGGGATGCATTCCTGAAAAGCACAACAGTTAGTCATATAATGGATAGCAAAACACGAAAGATTTACAGTGGGCATTCAGTCTCACAGAGGAAGCAGGCAAGATCTTTTTGGAACAATGACCCACTCCAAAACCAGCTTTTGAAAAGCCAGCATCTCCCAAAGGTCCTGCTTCTGCCCTCCATCCTCTGCACTCTGTACACTGTCTCTGCTTATTTGTCAGCTAAGGCTCTGTATACATCCTCTATTGCATTAATTGTTACAGGGAAAAATTGCTTTGCTGTCTGTCAAGTCAGCTGCTTCATCTGTGCAACTCAGACAACTCCACAGCACAGTAATATGTGAACAACAACAGCACTCCGAAATGATAGCTAGAGAAGCGGTGGACAGTGGAGTGTGTATGTAGCAGACTCAAAGAGCTTCTTTGCTAACACTTAACCATTCAAATCAGATATGTACACAAACCTACACAGGTAAAACACTTGGAATAACCTCCAAGAATGTTATAAAAAGAAAGAACGTTGTCACAGATGGGACCAAAACAGGGTCAAACATTAGCTTTTAAGTGCAGTTACTATGGGGGGAGAAGGCAGCCCTTCATGTGAGAATGCTCCAAACCATGAAGACAGTAAAAGGTAATATCTAGACAAATGTTGGGGACATGTAGAGGGGGTGGTTTGAGCCCTTGCTTTGAGCTGAACACAGCTTCCAAAAAACAATCCTGGGAAAGACAGACATCTACCAATAACTGACTGTTGCCTTTCCCTACTTTTTCCCAGATGCTTTTCCTCCTATGCTCCTCCCCAGCCACCGGAGTTGGTGCGTTACCTACACAGATTGCAATCACTATGTTTGCTGCAGCCTGCAAAGCCACCCCTCTACTTCCCCAGCGGAAACCCCCCTCCCTCCCTGCTATATTTTAGCTAACCTGCCTGTAGTCTGCAAATAAATTAAAGGCACAAATGAGTTGCTGTGGAACTGGCCTGGCTAATTTTAGTTGTGGCATTGCCAGCCTCCTGCCTTATCGTCCCTGGACTAACACCATGAGTTATTTTCATGTGAAGCTCAGAGCATGCTGGTTAAGGGCTCCACCAGGTGAGTTAGGAAGAAGTCTTTCACATATGGCTGAGCTGCCTTGGCACAGAGGAATGTTTTCTCTCATTCATTCCATAAGGCAAATGCTTTTCCAAGAAGCCACCAAAATTTTTAAAACATATGGTCCTCTGCAAGTAACAAGCCTGCTCTCCCCAACTCAGGCTCCCAAAACACATTATCACATAATCTCCCTCACCCCTACAAATACTTAGCTAAGTTAATATAAAACAGCTGTTAAAGGTCTCCAGATGGAGACCAACTTATACCTTGAGGCCAGATCACATATACCTAACCCTGACAGACATCTGCCTGACCTGCTCTTAAAATACCCCTGGAGCTAGAAGCTCTGCAGTCTTCTCATACAATCCACTCACTACCCACTCTGTAAGAGAGCTTATTATAATGTCTAGCTCTCCCCGCCTACAGCCGAGTCCCAAGACTACAGATGGGATCTCACTACCAGCATGGAGAACACTCTGAAATAAGCACAACATTACTGTTACAAACGCTCCGTTTTGTACTAATGGTGTCTCGTTATTTACAATCAAGCACAAGGGAATTCTATTAAAAACAGAAATGATAATTTTGGTTGCTTTGCAATCAGGTGATGCTAATGTGCTTGCTTTCTTCTTCTCAAGGTGAAAGGAGAACAGGGTTAAGTTAAAAGAATTAAGTTCCACCAAAAATCAAGACACCAAAAAGACAAAATGACACTTGGTACCTTGCAAGCATTTCTGTATTTCACAGGCTTGTTTCTGGCAGGGATCCTTCTGGGACATGTTCAGAGAACTAAAATGATAGGAAAATGTTACTGTAGAGACAATGTGCTTTTCAGGGGATGGGGGGGGGCAAGACACGTCTTAAAGCCAAGACTTCAAAGAGCTCCCAATTTCCCTCCCTCAGACAGTTCAGAAAACATCTACTGCTGCTTGCAGATGCCTGCCAACACACTCAAGTGTTCTCTATGTCTGGCTCAAGGATGATAATGTGGACAATGAATACGGAAAGTTTTATGTTGCTAGGCTTGAAGGCCTTTTTCTTTTCTCTCATCAAAATGTGTCCTTTTCCACTTGGATGCACAAAGATTCCAGCAAAGATTCAAATTAACATGGCTGACTAATTTTTACAAGTTCCGTGTCTCTAGACCTTATACTACAACATGTATTTATGTAACAGCCCTCTGTGAGCTCTACACAACCAAGGATTTGGTGTTAGTCATATAACTGCAGCTGGAGGGGGCATTTAAAAAAACAACCAAACAAAACAACTTAGTTGTGTATGTCCCATAAAGACAACAAGGAGGGCTTTTTTTTTTTGTTGTTCTCTTGGAAATCCCCCCCTGCCATAAAACCAGACTGGAGGACAGCTCCATCTCGTTCAAATCCCTAGAAAGCAGGATTTCAGACACTTAATTTGACTTTCTGCAGCTGTGACACCTGTAACTGAGATCTTCTGTGAAAGATCAAAAGACAAGCAAAAACTGGTGGTACTAGTAGTTGGATGGGAGACCTCTACAGGAAAGCACCGCTGTTACCGAAAGCGGTGGTGGGACTTGAGCTCTCTCTGAGCCACAGTTCATCTCCTGCCCCTGCCCAAAGCTAGGGAGGGGCTGCCTTTCAAATTTCTGATAGTTCACGAGCCCACGGCACTTTTCAATATTGCTAGGGCATTATTTCCAGCATCCTGGCCAAACTCCACTTGGGGCAATTACATTCTGCCTACCTAGAACTTCCCCTGATGTTTCACTTGGACACTACTCCTCTTCACTGCCTGTCCTAAACTCTTGTGTGATGTTGCTGTGTGTTGTTTAACTGCTTCCACCTCAGAGGTGGCTGCATTTCAGTGGAGAGAGAATAATTTATTGTACAAAATATACAGTGACATCTTCCTAGAACCACTGCTCCTGAAAGACAAAAATTCATATTAAAGAATGACTGGGAATAAACAGAGCATAGTACAAAGCAGGGGTAATGTCTACACATACCAGATTAATCACCAGGCACGAGTTTAAGCAGCAGTTCTTCAACACCACCAAGCTGTAAGCGACAAGGAAAAGTTCAATACGTCTACAGTTACTGTGGCTGAGCTAATGGACTTCAACAAAATAACAGTCCTTTGCCGTCCCTCAAGGATCTCAAATGACTTCACAAACAGGCATGACTATGGTCTATTGTTGCCACCATCCTTACCATGAGATGGTGCTCTATCTCCCAAACGCGAGAGTTACTATCCCTGTACTGCTCACCCTGGGACAGCTGCCACATATGAGGCAGCCGGGATGGGGGGAGCTGGCTGGGTCGCAGCGCCTCACCCAGGGGAACCTGAACTCTTTGGATCCGAGCCCTCAGCATACCTTCCTCCTGGGGGAAAGTAACAAAAAGAGCAGGCAGTTACTGGCAATGCAGTAGAGGCACCTGCAATAGCAAAGCTACAATCACTGGGAAGCTCAAAGGACACTTGCCTCTTCCGCAGCCACAAGCCACGTTTTGCGGTGCTCATCGCAGTAAACACCTACGCGTCGCACCCACAGTCGGACAGGAGGAGCGCCAGCGTGCCCTCCTTCTGCCATTCCCTCAGTCACTTCAGGATGCTCCCGTTAGGTGGATGGCATCAACCCGCAGGATGCACGCATGGTCTCTTTAGCTCTGAATACATTCACGGAGAAAACTCTCAGACCTGAAAGGCACCTCTGGGTGGCATCTGACTTATTGTATGAGATGCTATGTGCTGTAATGTCCCTAAAAGTCAGCTTGGGAAACTAAGGTGGTGCCTAAGTGAACAGAAATTTCATGACAAGTTGTACACTGGGACATGCATGCTGTATGGTGTTTGTAAGGCATTCTGGGGCAAAAGGTGCTACTGGTACAACGTTAAACCCTGTGAATATTGGCTTTGCTTATTCCACTAACAGTCCCATTAACAGTCTTTTGTGTAAAACAGGGGAAAAAAAGAAAAAGGTGATTTACACAGGAGTTCCGTGGCTAATGATGGTCTAAATCCCAAAAGCAAAACTTGTGACAAGAGGTGAAATGAGCTTAACAAGAACGAAGATCACTCTTGAGACAAAGCATGAAACTCCATATGCACGACTCTCATATTTGGAACTTGCAGAGCTGTCATTGTGAAGGGTCCTTCGTCTCATCTCTCAAGAGGATGTCAGCATTGTCCATTCATATACAAGCTTCTCGTGAACAGCTCTCGTGACTTTGTGTAGTTCGGCTTTTAGATGGTTACAGAGAGCCACCGATACCAGCAGGGGCAAAGGAATTTTGGACATTGAGGTGGTTCTTCCTATCGGAATTTTTGTTTAACAGCAACTGTATACCAGTTAGATCAAGCTGATGCATTAGCAAATGAAGGTCAGGGGAAATGGTTCTCTCTTTGAACCCTAGAAGAGGTAATCAAAATGGTACAGACAGTCTTCATTCTTTATCTAGGTTTAAAGTAGAACAGAATTAAGCTGTAATACATATAACATCCTCCTGCTATGAAGCAGATGCAATATTCCTATCCCAGTGAAACACAGTGGTCTTCTGAAAACTTGTAAAGTTATAAGGCATATTTCAGACAGGAGCAAGAAAATCTGGGTACAAAATAAAGTAGGAAAAGTCAGGGAGAGAAAAAAATTGTTATACATTGGGGTACATATATAACAGGAGATACATTTCCATGTTGCCTTCTATATCTTACATCAGTGCTTCTCTACCTTTTTGAATCCAAGGATAACTTAGCCTTTTTGAAAACAAAACACCAACCACGGATCAGCCTGAACGGCACTGTCACAGTATTTTAATTTCTAACAAAGAAAACTTTGAATGTTCTTTTATTATTTCTTTTTCTGCCATTCTGTTTGTTTCCTTGCTTGATGTGTGGGAATGTGTATGTGCATTATAAAAAGCACCACTGTTCTGAAGACCATCCTGTGATGTGGTACAGCCATTCCAAGCAATGCCCCAGCAGCTGGATCACTGGCATTTAGAGGAATGTGACAGCAGACTGATAAGACTCACAAGGCCTTCAAGAATAAGCTATGAGTGTTAAAGGGACATTTCTGTAAGTCCTTTTCATTCTGCTTTACCCTAAGTCACTTTACAAATTTAAGCCCATGTGTGGAAATCACTTTGCCCAACAGTGAAAGGCAGCAATTGCCACTGCTCATTTTCAGTCAGCTGAATGTAATCACCCAGGTTGGAATTCGGCCAGGATACTCTCCTACTCTGCAGTAAATTGCCAAAAGCTCCACCATGACCAAAAATGCTCAAGAACTTGCTTTTATTCCATCCAAAGCTGGAATTTCTACAGCTCATCATCCCCAGGACCAGAAGACACAAGACTGACTTCAGTATTGGAAAAATATTACTTAGTAAGTGAACGCTATTTCCTACAGCAAGTGAACTCTCCTGGAAGGTCTCCTATCCAAATACTACGCTGGTTCAGTCTTGCTGAGCTATAGGTAGGAGGACTAAAGCACAACATGTATGTTTGTGTTTATTGTGTATGAACATGGTAGTAATGATAGGTACAGGACTGACAGAACAAGTCTCATGCAGAGGACACTGTGCAGAACGGGCAGCGGTTAACATGTGTTTTCACCCTTTGCCCCACTAATTTATCCCAAACTTCCTCCGAACTTCATAGCTCTGAGTTCAGTTGCCAAAGTTCAAAGGCCCAGTCTGGCCTGTCTTTTCAACAGTCTCTAAGACTGTTATGAAGGTGCCCAGTTAGTGCCACAAATAAAACCTTGAGGTCAGGCAAAACCGTCAATTGGGTTTGAAGTAAGACAGGTCTGTCTTTAGTACTCAAACATACAAGAGAAACAGGAGATTTGTAAAAGCACGCGCTTAGACATTTGCACCTGAAACTTTAAGAAGGGAAAAACATATACAATTCCTATTTTTACAGATTTTATCAGAAAGCAATAAAACAGCCTGAAGGAAGACATGGGTGAAAGGAGAAGTAAGCTTACTTATATTTAAAGCAAGTTGTAAAACCTGTTTCTTATATTGCTTGCTTCATAAACTATTAAAAAAAACACCACATCCAACAAAAAAACCCAATCAGCTTAAATTTGCAGGATTGCAGCATCATCCTTTGAAACAGATTTTAATGTTCCCATCAACACAATTGCAGAAGTCTCAGCTGTTTAAAGTATTGATTTGGGGAGATTTAAAGCCCAGTCCCCACAGACAGGAACAAGACTTGCAAGTATTCTGTCCATCTCAGCATCAGGCCTTAGAAATTTAATGGTGTTCTGGGACCTGGGTGGATTTCTGAGCCATACAATATATGAATAAATGTGCAAATGGCCAGGAGGAGGACTGCATCTTGTGGTGAAAACAATTTATTTGCTTTTAAATTGGGTACATTAAAATATTTTATGAAAACAGTGAAAGAAATTGCTCCAGCTGCCACTTGGACCATCCCCAGAGCTGGAGCTCAGCATGCTGAACAAACTCCACCCTTTATTACCTTCTATTTTAAAAGGGTCAGATTGTTAGAAGAGTTCAGCTGCCATTTAGGCATCAAGGGGAAAAAAAGCTATGCTGAGGCTCAGTGAATTAGGCACCATGTTGTGCTAACATGGCTATACAGCTTCTGGACCAAGGCTGGCCCATTTGGCCTTCTGGTGGAGAGTGTGCAGCTGTCTGCACGCCTCTGTGCACACAGCCCTCAGGGAGCTAAAAGGGAGCTGAGCTTTCCTGAAAAACCCAGCCTGTCTTGCAAAAAGTCAGGGATCAGATGAGCTGTCTGCTGATGTAAGAGCGTGTTGACTCACTCTAAAGCTTCTTCTTGGGGGTTTGGACTCTACTCTGCCTGGAGCACTCGCCCCGAGCAAGCACCACCGTGACTCCACTCTCCGCTCTGCCCAACCTACTGCGGGGTAGCAGATGCTCACCGACCAGCCGGGGCTGTCCAGCAGTTTGGGGAGGGAAGGTCTAGCTTTGGTAGGATCTAAAGAAACAGGAAGACAAAATGAGATGGGTATAGTGTGGGGGGAGCCCCGGAGAAGGAAGGGGAGGACGAGGAAAGGGGTGCGGGAGCCGGGCCTGGTGAAGGGCCGCCCGAGGAGCGGGTGTGGGGGGGCGGTGTGGATAAGGGGAGCAGGGAGGGCAGGATGGGGAGAGGGAGTGGCACCGGTGCGGACGGCGGGCGAGCCGGCCGTGGCGGGGAGGGGGCGGGAAGGGCCGGGGAGGCCCGACCGCCGCAGCGGGAAGAGGGCGCAGCACGTCTCCATAGCAACCGCCTCCCACCCGGGCCGGGCCTGCGGGGCTCAGCGGCCGCCCCTCGGCATGAGACGGCACCAGGCGGAGCGGGAGGCGCCGGGCCGGGCCCCTCGGGCCGCCCGCCCGTGACCTACCTGCAGCCCCGCGCCAGGTGACAGCCAGCGCCGTGTGCACCGAGCAAAGCCTTCCCCCACCCTCCCCCTCTGACCCCGCAGCCTCCCCCCGGCTGCTCGCAGGCCCCAATGGCCGGCGCGCAGTGGAGCCCCGCCCCGAGCCGGGTCGGGCCGCACCGCCCCGTCCCGGCCCCCTCCGCTCCGTCGCCCGCCCCGCCCCGCCCCGTCCCGCCCCGGGCGGCGGCTGCAGCGCGGAACGCCGGAGCCGTCGTTCGCGTGGGCGACACGGCACTTCCGCCGCGCGGCACTCCTCGCCTCTCCGGAAGCCAGGCTGCACCTTGGCCGCGCCGATTGGTTGGAAGGGCCAACGAGCCCCGCTGGGATTGGCCCCGCTGCCGAGTGCGGGGGGGGGGGGGGGGGGAGTGGAACTTGTCCCCGCCTACTTCCGGGGTTGGTGGGGGAAGACGGGCGGGTGGCGGTAAGATGGCGGTGCAGGCGGTGCATTTAGAGGCCGACGCCTTCCTGGTGTGTCTCAACCACGCGCTGAGCACCGAGAAGGAGGAGGTCATGGGGCTCTGCATCGGCGAGGTATAAGGGCTGGTCGGAGCTGCCCCGGGGAGAGGCGGGTGGCGCGCGGGGCACCGGTGCGGGTTCGCGGTCTGTGGGCTCCTACCTTCCGAGCGGGGCTCGATCACCGTGGCAGGGAGTGTTGTACAGGCCTGGGTGGGGGCGGTTCCCTGGCAGAGCCGTGCCGCTGCGCCTCCGGCGTCCCCTCTCCGCTGCTGGCTAGCGCCGACTCATAGTTTCAGCTGCTGTGAAAGTCAAAGCTTAGAGTCAGGAAAGCGTCCCATCTGCACGCCTGACTGTACTCTGATGCGCACCTTTTCCCTAGTGAAGGTACAGGAACCGGCCTTTTCCTTGAGGGTGGTTATTTCTTTAGCAGAGGAATGATTGTTTTTTTCCTTCTGTGTCATTAGGTTGACACCAGCCGAATTGTTCATATCCATTCTGTGATCATCCTGCGCCGCTCTGATAAGAGAAAAGACCGTGTGGAAATTTCGCCAGAGCAGCTTTCAGCTGCTTCTACTGAAGCAGAGATATCCTTTCATAGAGACAGCAGCAAATGTGCCAGTGAAGTGGTTTACCTCAGACCTCTTTTTATGTGCTGTGTTTTAGACTTGTTCTAGTTGGCTTGAAGTTGTCTGCTGCTTCCCTCCTATAACTGTTCTGTTTGGAGGGTTGTGCTGGCAGTTGCCATTCTCTGGAGTCTCTGTTGGTTCCAGCGTTGGAGGTATAATTGTTTTATAACTGTTTTTTATAGTTTCTTTGTATTTGGTCACAAGTAAAACTGAAGTATGTTTTTGGGGGAGGGTAGTAGTTCATCAGGGAGACTTAGTCAAGATGAAAGCTTGACAAGTCTCTCTTTCTAAGTGTGGTGCACTGGAGAGCCTTTTCCCTACGTACACTCAAGGATGCTGTTTTGGACAGCTTGCTGCCATGTCAGTTACTGCCACATGCAAACAAAATTTTTTGCATGTGGCATCCTGCCAGTGCTGGGGAAGAGGCTTCCATCAGCTTCCTGCCGCGTGTCTTGTTACCCCTCTAAGGGATCTGGAATTCCATTGACTGATGAGAAACTCTTTTAAAACTCTGCTGTTTTTCCTTGTACAAAAAGCTTCTTCCATTTGCTCTTGGCTTCAAAAGCACCTTGACTCACACACAGGTTGGCTGAAATGACGGGGCGTCCGATGAGAGTTGTGGGCTGGTATCACTCTCATCCTCATATTACTGTCTGGCCATCGCATGTCGGTAAGAGCAGTCTTGGTCTAGGTTCTATATGAAAACTCACAGCTGGCTAATCTTAATACTTGATTTACTGGATTTTCAGAGCTGCACATCCCAGTTATCAAAGGTTGGTTTCTCAGGTGTCCTCTGGTAGGAGAAGATTGTGTGAGTGGGCTTCAGGAACCTCTGCCAGTATAGCCCCATTCCTCTCCATGTGCTCCAGGTGCTGAAACTGCATGTGACTCAGTTGCAGATCAGCTGCTACCAGCACTACTGTTCTTCAAGGCAGGAAAACTAGACGTAAGGTGTGGGGAATAGAAAAAAAACCTGTGGGAATCATAAGCCTGCTGTGATGATTTTTGACATCTGTGAGTGTTAATGCAAAAATGAAAATTTTTTTGAAAGAAGTGCGTGAGTATCTTATATGTGTTGGACATTATAGCTATATAGTGATCTGTGACACCAGGCTGATGCTAAGATGATTTCTTGTTTTTTGTTAACTCATCTTGTGTTTTTTGTTAACTCATCTTGTGTTTTTTGTTAACTCATCTTGTGTTTTTTGTTAACTCATCTTGTGTTTTTTGTTCTTTAATTACATTTTAAATTAGATCTTTTTTTTTTATCTTAGTCACCTGGAGTAAGTAGTTTAATATAAAGCTTGTGACATTTCTTACCAAGTTCCAGGTCACCCTTCAAAAGGTGGCAAATTGTTTTCCACTCCTTCAGGTGACCAGTTCAGTTCTCATTCTCTTATTTGTTTGTCTGCAGATGTCCGCACACAAGCTATGTATCAGATGATGGACCAAGGTTTTGTAGGGCTTATCTTTTCCTGCTTCATTGAGGACAAAAACACAAAGGTAGGCAACTTAAAAATGGCAATAAACCCTCCAAGTGAGAAACATCAGCCCCGGGGGAGAGCTGAAATCCTTGGATGCAGCCTGCAAGAAGGGCTGAGCTCTGCTTGGAGCACAGTCAAAGCACGGCTAGAATGGTGATGTTTGGATTGTAATCCCAATGACAGAAGAATGAGTTATTAATTAATCTGTGCTGATCCACAGGCTGGCTCTTCAGCCAGCAGAGCTGGGCTGATACTAGTATTCTGGGACTGCATCATATGGCTGCAGCATGTGTGTGCACTGAAACGTGTGCGTGCCCGTCAGCTGTTCACTCCAGCAGATACAGCTTATTGCACCTCTGTGCCTCTAGCCTCTTTAGGAGATGCTGCTATAGTGTGAGATAAGCTGACACAGTGGTGTGTCTTGTCTAGGTTTTCCAGGTAGTTATTTAAGTTTTTTTCATAGTTAATGGGTCTGTCAATATCTGCTTGTAAACAGTGCCAGCATAACCAATTAAAGCAAAAAGCATTGCAACTTATTAAAATGCTATTTGAAAGCATATTTTGCTTCCTAAAGGAATGTGTGGGTTTAGATGATTTTTTAGATGATTTTTTGCTCTTGGAATCTGACTTTCTGCTGTCTCTCCTAGACAGGCAGGATTCTGTACACCTGTTTCCAGTCCATTCAGGCCCAGAAGAGCTCAGAGTGAGTACAGCAGAAGAATATTATGTCCACCGTCAGGCTGTATTTAATCTTTTCTCTGCTTTCTGGGTTGTCTCAAATAAGTGGCTTCTAGGCTCATCATGAGGAGCCATTGTATCTATACAATACCATTGTACAGAGGGACCTGAATGAGGTCTCCTTACTTCTGCTAATGCAGGCTGCTTGAAGAGAGTCTAAAGATTAGGACTGATTAATTTAGCCTAGATAACTTAGTAGCTTAAGATTTGGTGTAGGATACTGTAGCCTGGGTATGCATTTATGCTGTAATCTGTTGTGTAGAAGGCCCACCCTTTTGCTTTCAGCTCTAGAGGTCGAGGCTTCAAGCTTGTATGGTGTAGAGTCCCCCACCAACTGCACACATGCTGTGCATCATATTGTCAGTACTGGCCACCTAGTTGCTTTAGCATTTTATTATTAAAACTTAAGACAAGTGTGTGGCTATAGAAGGCTTCATTTGCCTATCAACTTGGGCATGTGTTCTGAAAAGTAAACCTGCAGCAATGCCATGCATTGGACAGACTGCAGGTTTGTAGAAGTCCTCTTTTTCTCTCTGCTGTTTTGAAGTTAATTGTATCTGATACCCTTTTAGATATGAAAGGATTGAAATTCCTATTCATGTTGTCCCTCATGAAACCATTGGGAAAGTGTGTCTGGAATCAGCTGTAGAGCTGCCCAAGATCCTTTGCCAAGAAGAGCAAGATGCCTACAGGAGAATACACAGGTAACAACACTGGGGCTGCACCCTTCTCCAAGACTGTCTTTGCTAACATGTTCTACTGTTGCTGTACTTAAAGTACCATAACCTTAGCAGGGGTATAGAAAATAAGAAGCATTAGCAGCTCATGTGCCATTGTAGGAGAACTGATTGAATACCTTCACATTAAGGAGTTCATGTTCTCTCAGCCTTGCACACAAGAGCTAAGTGTAACTGCTCCTTTGCTGCAACAAAAAAAGATTTAGAGCGTGTGTGAGCTAATGGTGGCACTTCAGTGATGCATCTGCATATGACAGTAATTAGTGTTTAACTAGGGTAAGAGTGCTGAGAAGAAGTCTGAAAAATGAGATTAAATATCAGCTTTTTTTTTTTCTGCCTCTGGTGCTCAACACTGGTGTTTCTGTGCCGTAAGCTCTTTGTTATCCTTGTGAATGTACAGGGCTTCAACAAGTGGAGAGGTTTAGATGTACCTGCAGTGTCAGTGACTTGTAGGTAGCTGGTTCTATAGCTTGGGTTTGCCTAATATGCAATTCACTGCTATCTTGTCACTAACCTGCATTCTGTTCATTCTCTTAGCCTCACCCATCTGGACTCCGTAACCAAGATTCATAATGGCTCAGGTAAGGATGCCTTTTTTGCATGCAAGAATCCAGGATGCTGCTCCCAGAGTCAAAACAGTAGAGTCTTGAGCAGGGGTTGGTTTGGCTCTAACTTCAGGGGACAGTAGACCACAGCTGTGTAACCGTCCTCCCTTTGCCGTAAAAGACAGTTGTAAATAACTATAAGAGCACAAACTTTTTGTCTTTTTGCCATACAGTTCATTTCCAATCACAAACACTGCATAACACAGAGAATTCCCTGAGACTGTTATCTTGTTACATAAAGTCTAGTGGAGGAAGAGAATTGTAACTAAACACTTTAAAGGAAAACATCAAGGGCTGTAAAATAACCTAATCCTAGCATTTATGAATGCTGTTGTATCCTTTGACCTTTGTGCAATTGGTGAAAATTACAATAGACTTCGGGTTTGTTTGGGGTTTTTTGGGTTGGCTTCCCCCCCCCCCCCCCCGCTAGAACAGCAAGGGGATTTGGGGTTTGGTGAGTCTTAAAGCAGTGTCTGGCTGGTCTGTATGCATGCTTGCATCTCCTGGCACTTCCTCTATGTTATGTGCATGTGATATCTTTGCTTTTGCCAGTGAGATAGGGTGAATCCTAATCCCGCTTCTGTTCCAAGATAAATACCCCATTGTCCGTTCTCACCTGCTCAATAAATGAGGCATTCTTTGCTTCTGAATTTAGAAATTAATTAGCATCAATGAGGACTTATATGCAGATTTCCAGATTTCTGTCATCCCATCCCTGGGTGTCTAAAGGTCAGATTGGAATAGCTTGTTTCCCTGTTTACCAAGCTGCTGATTCTGACATTCCTGTGGGCATGCCTGGTCATCTTGACCAGGATGCTGGAGGGTTTCCTTGGCTGTATCTAATGCTTTTGGCTTTGGGGTTGTTGTAGCACACTGAGTCTTCTGTGTGTTTGCACTGGCATGATATGTTCTTGCTCTTTCCAGTGTTCACAAAGAACCTCTGCAGCCAGATGTCTGCCATCAGTGGGCCGCTCCTTCAGTGGCTGGAGGACAGACTAGAGCAGAACAAACAACGGGTGCAGGAGCTGCAGCAGGAGAAGGAGCAGCTCCTGGAGGAACTAGCTGCTTTAGAGTGAAGGAGGAAATGCAGACCCTTCAGAAAAGAGACATGAAAAAAAATTCTACAAGACCTACTCCTGGCTGAAGGGTGGCCCTACGTTGCCTTACAGTGAAGATACTAGCTGTGCCTCTTCTCTTGCCCCATGCAGCAAAGAGCCCTTCTACAGGATAAGGGCTTTATCTGTCCCAGCTTCATGGAAAGCAGTGGTATCTTTCCACGTGCTGCATGGTGCAGTGCAGTTCTAGCTCAGTGGTGGGGTTGGGCAGCACCTGAAGAGACATTGGTTCTGGAGGGCACACATCTAGGGAACATGTTGTTTCTCCCTCCCCTATATTTTGACAGAATTCTTACTGCTTTACATGTATTCCAGGAGCCTAGAACAGGAGGCTTAGCAGGGAAAAGTGTGTCCTTGCAGTCATATCTGATGCTGCCAACTTCTGCCTTCTTTTAGTAGCTTCAGTTGACCGTGATCTTATATCTCGTAATGTTCTGGATTACTGGTTGTCTACCCAGGCAGGTAAGAGGTGGGAGGGAAGCTTGGGAAGAGACCTGGAAGAACTTTGATGTAGGATGTGTGTTCAGCATACTTCAAACCAAATAAAGAATTCCAAAGCTGGAGCTGTTCGGAATAGAAATTAAATGGATGCTACAAAGTGCCAGTGCCTGCATTTTTTGACACAGCCTGTATTCTCTTACTTCGTGTAATGCTGTTGCATGCCCAGCACTGAGGTTCTCTACAAAATGGACTGTCTGCTGGCTCAGTGGAAGGAGTGTGGTTCCTTCCCAGAGGGAAAAAGGTTAAGATGCTGAGAAGAGAACTGATAGATATGCAAGCCTGTCATTCTTACATGCTGAACGTAGTTGCAGAAATTACGTTAGATTGAAACGGAACAAAATACCTGTTGTTGAACTAATCCTTTAAATGTTCTTGCTGTTGCATTTCAGAGTATCTCCCATCATGTACATCGTCATCTGCATTCTGTTATGTGAAGTCTGTCTCATGTGAGCGAAGGAACCAGCAGCACAGTTAAAACTTCTGTTTTAGCTCCTTGGTTCTAATCTAAACCCTTAAACGTGCAAGTACCTACCTGCGCCTGCGTTACTGCAATGGAGGTTGTGACATTCCTGACAATTTGTTATCTTGACTGTTGCTTTGGGAGAAAGAGGCACTCCCTTTCCAGTGAATAGCCAATATTGATTAGCAACTGTAAATTGCTGTCAGACCTGGAAGCGCCTTAGCCAGCTTGTTTTTGTCAGACTTCTCTTTTCGGTCTTTCTGCATTGATATTACCAAAACCCCAAACAGTAGAATTTATTTGAAGGAAAATGCTCACTGCTTTTTTTTTCCTTAAAAGTGCTGTGAATAGTATTTTTCTTTTAATTAGTTTTTGAATGGTTAGTGTCCTTGTTCTGTTGATTTTGTTATTGTTTTCTAGTTCAAGTGCTCCTTACCTTGATCTTTGGGCTGGGGGAGGAGCTCACTGCCCCAGGCTTGATAAGAGCTCCTTGGAGATCACCCAGCAGTCCTCAGCCCAATGGCCCTCCAGTGCAGTCTCCCACGGCATCCTGCCAAGCACACCGCAGACAAAAGCCAAAGCCAAAACTCTTCTCTGCAGTCCTGCTTTCAGTGCTATTGCGGCCCTCCTGGCACCCAAGACCAAAGGGTTAGTTGAGCCTCGCATGACTCAGAGCATGTGTCAGCACATACAGTGGGACCTCCCTAGGGGCGGCTTGCCCCACACAATGATGTCATCAATATACTGGAGGTGTTCAGGAGCTTTGCCTTGTCCCAGTGCAGTCTGTAGCAATCCACGGCAATTAGTGGGGCTGTGTTCCCACCCCTGGGGCAGTCAATTCCAGGTGTACTGGATACCCGTCCACGTGAAAGCAAATTGTGGCCTGAGCTCTGCTGCCAAAAGGATCAAGAAAAATGCCTTAGTGATGTCAATTGCTGCATACCTTTTGGCTGACTTTGGCTCCAGTTCATGCTGGAGTTCTAGCATGTCCAGTCTTGCAGCACTCAGCGGTGGCATGGCTTTGTTCAGGCCACGATAGTCCAATGTTAGCCTCCACTCTCCATTAAATTTTTGCACTGGCCATATGGGACTGTTAAAGGGTGAGCGAGTCTTGCTGATCACTCCTTGACTCTCCAGTTGCTGAACCAGCTTATGGATGGGAACTAGGGAGTGTGATATTGTCACCAGTGCACTGTCACAATAGCAATTGGCACCTGCTCTTCTTTAACCCACAGCAACGCCACCACAGACGGATCCTCTGAGAGGCCAGGCAAGCTAGACAGCTGCTTAATCTTCTCCATATTCAAGGCAGCTATACCAACAGTCCAATGGTACCCTCTTGGGTCCTTGAAGTACCCTCTCCTGAGGTAGTCTATGCCAAGGATACATCAAGCCTCCGGACCAGTCACAATAGGCTGCTTTTGCCACTCACTCCCAGTTAGGCTTACCTCAGCCTCCAACACAGGCAGCTGTTGGGATCCTCCTGTCACTCCAGAACTGTGGATGGATTCTGCCCCTTTGTAATCTGATGGTGTTAGAGTACCCTGTGTGCTGGTGTCCACTAGAGCTTCATGCTGCTGTGGAGCTGATGTGCCAGGTCATCAAATCCACACAGTCCAGTAAACCTGGTTATTCCTTTCCTCTGCCTGGCCAAAGGCATGGCCCCTCTAGTCCTGGTCAGAGTATTCATTACTTGATTTTTGTAACTGCAAACCAGAAGCCCCTTCATCAGGGTCAAAAGTATGATCAGCCCTTCTACTCTGTCCAGTAGGCACTGGAGCAGTGATTTTCCTGGATGAATGCCTTTTGGCTGTTGTTTTTTCGTGCAGTTCCTGTACCCAAGCTTTTAGTCTCCAGGTAGGCTTACTATCCCACTTCCTTATGTCCTTCCCCTGGTCATGCAGGGGTGGCATGTGGTGTGTACCACTGGTACCGTCTCCCTTGAACAGAAAAAGGCTGACTCTTAATAGCTGAGATGTTGGTCAGTGTGGGTGAGGAAGACCTATCCTTTAATTGCTGGGACAATTGTTGAGACAGCTTCTCCACAGCTGAGAGACAGGTCTGTAGACAGGAAGCAAGATTCTCTTTGAATTCTCAGAGTAGTCTGGCCAATCCATCCACAGTTGGTGCCTTTGTGTCTGTCCAGCTCATTATAGCCAAGGTGTTGGCATATGGTGTTGGTGCATGATGTTGGTGCACTTTGTACAAACTTTTGCTACGTGGACCATGTGCACTGAATTTCATCCGGGTCTTTGGATACCTGGTTGTCATCCAGGTTGCTACAGATCACCTCCACCATGGCTAATTCCCCCAGATACTGGATACCTCCCACAATGGTGGTCCACTTGCTTCAGGAATTTGAAAGATCTTCCTTGAAGGGATACCTGTCCCTCACACTTGACAGGAGTCGCCTCCAAAGACCAAGGACTCCTCCCCCTTTGCCAATCCCTTTGTCAACGGCCTTATCCTTACCAAGGGCTCCCAGCTGCTGGGCTTCCTTATCCTCTGATTCCTGACTACTGGCCCCAATATCCCAGCATCGAAGTAACCAGCTGATAATTTGCTCACGTGGTTGACAGCCGAAATATTTTCGCATATATCGCAGCTCACTTAGGGATAGGGATTGGGTGGTTTCTGTCTCATTTATGATTTCAGTCCTTTCCCCGTCCTGTTCTTGTGATTATTCTGCTGCAGAACAGGCAGCCTCTTCTGATTCTCTCTTCTGCTCCCTCTTAGGAGAAGCTTCTTAATCCCTTCCTAAATGAGTTTACTTCTGTTTCCATTGTTTCTTCTTAATTATATGGGTCACTGATATAGTTGAAGGCTGGGTCTCTGGTTTAGCAAGTGTCTGATAGTATGTCTTCAGATCAAGAGACTTTCTCTTCTCCTTGAGGGTGCTGAGCAGTGTTTGGTAGGTGCAGGCCAGGCCGCAGCACAGCGCGATAAGTTGTGCCTCTCTGGAATAGCCAGGGCATCTTTTTTCAAACATTCTCTCACTTCATCAGGATCCTCCACTTGTTCAGGAGTGAAGTCCCAGATCATTGGAGGTGACAAGCTTTCTACATACCTGCCCATATTCTCCCACGTGCCTTGACACCTATAACCACATCGCCACAGGGCATGGGTGATATGCAGAAACCTCCAGCAGTAACATGCAAGTAAAATTAAGCAAAACCTGCTGCAGAAAGTGAACTTACAGAATCTGGATGCACAATCTGAATAGGCGCCATCCCCCTGTGTCCTGGTTTTGGCTGGGATAGAGTTAATTTTCTTCCTAGTAGCTGGTATAGTGCTGTGTTTTGGATTTAGTATGAGAATAAGGTTGATAACACCCTGATGTTTTAGTTGTTGCTAAGTAGTGCTTACACTAGTCAAGGACTTTTTCAGCTTCCCATGCTCTGCTGGGTGTACAGGAAGCTGGGAGGGGGCACAGCCAAGACAGCTCATCCAAACTGGCCAAAGGGATATTCCATACCGTATGACATCATGCCCAGTATATATAAACTGGGGGGAGTTGGCCAGGGGCAGCGATAACTGCTTGGGGATGGGCTGGGAGTTATAAAGAGTAGCTAAGGCCAATTTTTGGTCTGATAGAAGCATGTCTACTTTAGGAGGACTGTGATGCTTGTCTCAGTGGTAAATCTGGCCCAGTGTTGCCAACCTAAATATTTTCAAATGTAGAGAGTTCTCAGCTTCAGTTCCATTTTCTGGCTCCGAGCAGGTCACTTGCTTTTTTGTAAGTGACTGTACGCTGGGATTTCTCCAGACACGACTGACTGAGAACACAATTTGTTACGCCTTGTTCTTAATTCATAGTAGGGAGATCCTACAAATGGCTCAGCACCAGAGGTATGAACATGAAATGTGCCAGCAGCACAAATAGTCTTGTTCACACGCAGAAGCAGTTGTAGAGTAAGTTCACCTGCTCCCTCCCCACACAGCATTTCTTCTCCCCTGTCTTCCTGAGTGCCAACAAATGTCCATTTCTGTTTATAACTTTGCTTTGAATGCCTTTTTCCTTAGGACGTAGAAGACCCCCATTGCTGGCAGCCTGTGTGATCTGAGGAACAAACATGGTGCGGGTGACACAAAGACACAAGCAGCAGCTTCAGCCCTGAAGTGGGGGCACTTCAGCCCCTGTTCCCGGGTCTGGAGTGGTAAGTCACATCTGTCCATCTGGTGTTCGTTCTCCCAAGTAAAGGGATGAAGTAAAGGGAGGGAGTATATCAAGTAAAGGGCGGGAATGGGGTCCTGGATATTTGAATGGGAGCCCAGTTCTGGTGTAGAAGTTTGTAGGAGGATCTGGAACATCTCGAGAGAGTTCAACAGAACTTGAAAAAAGGAACTTAAAGTCTTTAAGGTTAAGTTTGAGAAACTGCTTCTTTTTAGTTTATTTTAAAAAACAGCAGAGAGGTATTTTGACTATTGATTTACTTATAAAACAGGACATCTGGAAAGAAGGCCTTTCTATGTGTGTTTATAAAAGGCCTAGCAAGATCTAACAGCTAGAAGCAGAAATTTGCTACGTTCAGCGAAGGTGCCATTTCTTGCCAATAAGGGGATTGTACACTGAAAGGTCTTGCTTGGGTGTGCTCATAGAGTGTCATTGTTTGGAATACATCTCCAAGATATACTTTATTCAACCTCTGGGAAAAATTTTGTAACCTGTATATGCAGGAGGTCAGACTAGATGACCCTAAGGCTGCCCATCATAGCCCTCAGAACTCAAACTGCTATGAAAATTGGAAAAGTGCTAGAAAATCAGCTGGATGTATTTGTACAAAATTGCATGTGATTTCTCTTGACAAGTTTCACATATGAATTACCTGTCCCTCACCAAAGGAACCCCAATTTCCTCTACATTTTTTGGTTGCTACCTGTAATGTGGCTCATCTAAAGAAATTACTCCAGCCCACACCTGAGGAAGTCAGCATAAGGGTTTCTGTTATCAGAGATCCCCTATTCCTGATGCTGAATGTCTGCAGCAGCATTTAGGGCGATAATTGCTAATGTCAGCACAATGACCTCATATTTAGCCTCGTTTCTTATTTATTCTCCAGTGCATTCATTTCTGTCTCTTTCCAGGGGAATTAAGAGGGCATTTCAGTTTACACGAGGCAGCACAGCTGATCCGTGTAGCTGCGTTTGCCAAACCCCCGGACTTCCCAGAACACAAAACGCCTGAAGTTACCCCTCTCACTTCGCTCTCCAAAAGGCGCTAGGTGTCCAATGCCTGCCGCTAATCCTGCCTTTATTTCTGCCAGCTGAGAGCCGGATCCGGTCTGTGGCTGCCGCGGGACTTGAACAGCGAGGGGCTCCTCGCTGCAGCGGGGAGGGGGAGACGCTTTTGCCCGGGGCCGGGCTCCCAGCGCGCACCCGGGGAGCGGCTCGCTCCTGTTCGCGGGCAGGGAGCGCCGCCTGCCGCAGGAGCCGCACGGAGCAAGAGGATTCTGCGGCAGGTACGAGCTACCGGTAATACTTTAACCTCACCTCCAGATTTTTGTCAGCTGCTCAACTCGAGGCCAGAGCTCAGATAATGCCCTCCCTAGCTGTCACTGATGCTCCAGGGTGCTACAGGAGAAGCACTGATGGGATTTCTACAGCTTGTCTAGGAAAATGAATTTGTTGCATGGGTCGTCTTCTGTTTTGATTTTTCAAACATATAGAAAATTTTATCTTTTGAGAAGCAGAACACTTTCAGATGTTTATAATACTGACATAATTCAAAATGAGTACCAAAGATGCAGTTCTGATATTTTGTAGCCTAAGCCTTTAGTGGATCATTTCAGCAGGTAGAGAGCAGCTAATCACCACTATAAATCAGAAGAAAATCTTAATTTACACCAATTGAGGGTATTGAAAGGGTTAAAAACCACAAGAGCAAGAAAAATGTTGTAAATACCTTAGTCACTTAATTAGATCAGAAGACACCCTGGTGTGATTTAAGGATGTTGTGAATGCCTTACATTTTGATGTGATTTAGGGAGTAGCTAGAAGAACAATTATAAGATAAGGGGAGCTCCAGGATAATCTCGTTACAGACAACTCGGCCTTGGGAGAACAGATGCATGGAACCATGAAGATAGGAAGAAACAGAAGAATGGCAACAACAGTCTTGAAGGACAACGTCTACGTGATCCTAGGACTGAGTTTGCGCAGAAGCAAGGGTCAATGAGCGACCACAGTGAAGAAGACTATGAGCCTTCATCTGAAGACCCCCAAAGACCACTTGAAGACCACCACGAGAGATGACTGCGCATGCGAATTGGATATTTACATATGCTAATAAGTTCCTAGAAATCTCATGTTTATGTAAATGAATTCCTGTAAATCCTATGAATATGTATGATTGTATAGTATATATTCTCTAAAACTTCATTAACTCATTGGAGCACTTATGGTGGAGAATCCCCAGTGCTGCCCAGCGCTGCAATAAAGGATACCTGCTTAATAGTAACTTTGCTGCTATTGAGTTTCATTTCAGGGACTCTCTGAATACTCCGTTTCTCCCTTGGGGAGATTCAGACTGTGAGGAGAAGCATCTGTGAATTTTTGTATCAGTATGAATTTTCTGTTTTAAATGCTGAATGGCAAAAAAATGATCTGTTAAAAACAATTTGTCTGTGAGTCAGGACCCTCTCTGCAGCATATGGTCTTGCAGACCAATTTGATCAATGACTGTCAGAGCCCTGAGGGCACTAATAGGCCTTAATGGCCCTGAGCAGCCTCACCTGGGACCTCCCCTCCACACCCTGACCATGGGCTCAGGAGCCGTTTTAATCTGAGCCCTGGACTTTCAGTATCTGCTTGAGCTGCTCTGCATGAAAACTGGTTTCTGGCTCAGCCACAGCCATGCCTTGGCTGTCCTTGGACCCTGATTTGTGGACTTGTGTCCTGGACTGATATGGGATCTGTCTCATCACCATGGCCCTGCCTGGCCATCCCAGGGCTGTGTCTGATGCTGGATATTTTTGCTGGACTTGATCCTGAGCTGTGGATTGACTTCCTAAACTTGCCTTGCCACCATGGACTTTTCTCGTGATCCAGGATCTCAGTTGTACCTGGCTGCCCCCCCAGCCTGCCCTGCTCCCTCGCAGGGGGTGGTGGGATGGGTCCTGGCTGGTGAGGTCCTGCCCTGCTGGCTGGGTTATCCCCTCGGGTCCTGGCTCCCCATCCCTTGGAGAGCAGCCAGCCTTTGCTGCAGCTTGAAAATGATCGGACAGATGAGCTAAAAGATACTAGCTTATAGCTGCTATGTGCTACCAAATCTTAGTAGAGACCAGGTTGACATGATGCAGTTTTAATATAAATGCTGATACCTCTTCATTCTTTTGTAGAACTCATCTCAGACAATTGTGAAGAAGGACAAGAAACTGTATTTCTGAGGTGTAATTTAACTACTGCTGTGTTAAGAAGCCAGCAGTTGTGCTGCCAGTCCTGGGTTGTCTTCCCTGCCCAGCAAAGCCTGCAGGTTAGGATGTATTTCAGAAATAACATGGCTGTGTGAGGAGAAAAGGAGACTTGCTGGGGCAATCACATTGTTGCAGAGCAAAAGTGATGTGGAAAGAAAATGACGAATTACAGAGCTCAGTCCAAGCAAGGAGGTCACAAGGACACCTCTAAGTACTCAGACACTGAAGATTTTTAACATCTTGTCTGTGGACAAGAGCATGTGAAAATGGGGATGAGCTGGGTGTCAGTTGACGGGTCGTGAGCGGTTGCATCACTTGTTTCTCCTGAGTTTTGTTCCTCTTTTATTTTTGGTGTTTTCCTTTTCACTACAACTTCTAATTAGTTATTTTATTTCAATTATTAAACTGTTCTTATCTCAATCCATGAGTTTTACTGTTGCCTTTCCAATTCTCTCCCCCGTCCCACTGGGGCTGGGGGCAGGGGGGTGAGCAAGCAGCTCTGTGGTGCTTAGTTGCCAGCTGGGGTTAAACCATGACACTCTGCAAATGCCTCCTCCACTAACTGGATGTGCACAAATCTGCCGCATAAACTTGCTTCACAGTCTGAAAACTCAAAAACCTGCTGCACCAAGTGGATATGCTTAAACCTGCTGCACAGACACGCTTGTGGCGGATGTACTTGACTCCTCAACCAAATGGCCTAAGCCATAACCGGGCCAAGAACTTCTCTAGTTCCAATCTGTTCTCTGAAAACCCACAAAGGAGCAGAGTGACACAGTGAGCATCGATGCATACGAGCTTGGAACACCAATCATGTGATTAACATATCAATAGTGGGTGGCTTTTCCAAGACTCATTTATCAAGGATCGAAGAAAGTTGTGTGTACAAAGAGTCTCATGCATACCTTTTCCATTTCATGTAATTTAACTACAAGCCAACCACTTTATTCCATATGACAGCCTAAGTGAGCCTTCTTGGAGCTCTCGCTGCTAAGCAGCCTGGCTGTGATGGCGGTGATCTCCCCTTGAGCTGGGACACCTCTCAAGGTTGCTCCTCGAGGCAGAGAGACCTTCACCAACATCAGATCTTTGGTAAGCATAACCTTGCGTATTGGTAACTATGGTTTTTGTCTTGGTAGTTTTGAATCATTATTATATCCTTTGTGCAGTACAGTAATAGAGTGAACCTTGCTATCAAACTTTGTTAAGTTTCACTTTTATAACATCATATTTGAATAAAATCAGTTTTACTGATACCTATGACAGTGGTTCTATACGTGATCTAAATTGCCCGTTCGCGACAGCACCTCTAGTGGCCCTAATACCCACCTCCCACTTCACAGCCAAATAATCCTATGTCAATCCATGCCATGTCCTGTATCTCAGCAACTCTGGCCATGTTGTTCTTTGGTGGTTTGGGTTGCTTTGTATCTGGCACACTTCCATGTTCTTCGACTTCATTTTCATCTGTGGTGCTGAAATGGAAGCAGTGGTTGCCTTAAGCAGCTTTGTGAAAATACTAGAATGGATGAGGAGTTTTTAAGCTAGAGCATGTACCTTCTCTTGCCTCAGGTGGGGTGAAACCACGCACAACAGCACTAAGCAAAAGAAACGTCAAGCCTGAGCAGGCAGCCATGCTTCCCTGCACTCCCAAAGCCTGCGTGCACAAATGATGCCCATCAGGACTGATGACCCATAGGACTCACATCAGTCTTGTGGTACAGTGACATCACTGGTGCATGAAAATAGCTTTGAGGAGCTCATGAATGCCTCATCATGGGCACCTGGATGTGGGCGTGACCTGCTAGCTCACTCTAGCTCACACTTAACAGAGCTTCTCTGGATGTTACCAGTAGGTGTTCTGCTACTGTGCTTTGCCATGTTTCATGGCAAGATCATCTTTCAGAGGCTGTGCTGATGGGCTTATGAAGAGATGTAGGAAAACCAGGGAGGCTGCACAGAATGAGGCTAGGAGGGTATTTGGTTCCAC
Organism: Platalea leucorodia; assembly: GCF_965183815.1. Taxonomy (NCBI): domain Eukaryota; kingdom Metazoa; phylum Chordata; class Aves; order Pelecaniformes; family Threskiornithidae; genus Platalea; species Platalea leucorodia. Next base: position 12,434,746 of record NC_138832.1, on the reverse strand, counting down.
ACATTTAATCACAGCAAAACTGTCAGTGTACCACCATGTGAGGGAGTGTTTACATTGGTGCATCTGCTTTATTATAGTTCATATCTTATTTTATATTATATAAATATATATATAATTGTTATACATATATATTCTTTATTACATATGTCTCTGTGCTAGCCAAACCCATTATTTTCACCTAAGAAATAGAGGCAGTTGTCACCCCTCCTTACTCCTAGAGCTTCCAGGTAGGGCCATTCTCCCCAGCTGCGGCACAGAGCACATTTTCATAGAATCATAGAATCATCAAGGTTGGAAAAGACCCTTAAGATCATCGAGTCCAACCGTTAACGTATCACTGCCAAGTCCATCTATACCATGTCCTCGAGCACCACATCTATCCATTCTTTAAATACCTTCAGGGATGGAGACTCAACCACTTCCCAGGGTAGCCTGTTCCAATGCTTGACCACCCTTTCGGTGAAGTTTTTCCTAATGTCTAACCTAAACCTCCCCTGGCGCAGCTTTAGGCCGTTTTTTACATCTTGTCCTGCCTGGACTGGCCCAAGGGCTACTGCATGAACTATCTCCTGTTTAATTTGTTCAAAGGCTTGTAGTTGCTCAGGGCCTCATTTGAAATCGTTCTTCTTCCAGGTCACTTGATAGAGAGGGCTTACGATCAGACTGTAATTTGGAATATGCATTCTCCAAAAACCCACAACACCCAAGAAAGCTTGTGTTTCCTTTTTGCTGGTTGGTGGAGACATGGCTGTTATTTTGTTGATTACATCCATTGGGATCTAACGACTTCCATCTTGCAATATGATACCTAAAAACTGAATCTCCTGTGCAGGTCCCTTGACCTTACTTTGCTTTATGGCAAAGCCGGCCTCCAGAAGGATTTGGACTATTTTCTTCCCTTTCTCAAAAACCTCTTCTACACTATTGCCCTATACGATGATGTCATCAATGTATTGCAGGTGTTCTGAAGCCCCACTCTGTTCCAATGCAGTCTGGATTGGTCCATGGCAATTAGTGGGGCAGTGTTCCCACCCCTGGGGCACGCAATTCCAGGTGTACTGGATACCCGTCCACGTGAAAGCAAATTGTGGCCTGAGCTCTGCTGCCAAAAGGATCAAGAAAAATGCCTTAGTGATGTCAATTGTTGCATACCTTTTGGCTGACTTTGGCTCCAGTTCATGCTGGAGTTCTAGCATGTCCAGTCTTGCAGCACTCAGCGGTGGCATGGTTCAGGCCACAATGTTAGCCTCCACTCTCCATTAAATTTTTGCACTGGCCATATGGGACTGTTAAAGGGTGAATGAGTATTGCTGATCACTCCTTGGCCCTACAATCAACGAATCAGCTTATGGATGGGAATCAGGTAGTCTCTGTTGGTGCAATATTGCTGCTGGTGCACTGTTGTGGTAGCGATTGGCACCTGTTGCTCTTTGACCCTCAGCAACCCCACAATAGAAGGGTTCTTCGAGAGACCAGGCATGGTAGACAGCTGTTTAATTTCCTCCATCTCCAAGGCAGCTATACCAAAAGACCACCAGAATCCTTTTGGGTCCTTGAAATAGCCTCTTCTGAGGTACTCTGTGCCAAGGATGCACAAAGCCTCTGGGACAGTCACAATGGGGTGCTTCTGCCACTCATTCCCCGTTAAGCTCGCTTCAGCCTCCAATACAGTTAGCTGTTGGGATCCCGCTGTCACTATTGTTTGATGACTATATTATGCTAGGCAAGTGCAGAGTCCCCGGAATTTCTCCCTGTGATTTCTGAAAGCTGTTCACAGCCCCACAAACATGACGGGTCTGCGATTGCCTAGCATACTAAAGATCCCCAAATTCTCATTCCCACTGACCCTCATTATAACCAGAGTCTGTGAAGACTGCAATGTCAAGCCACGGGGTGGTGTCGAGGACTGGTATGGAACCAGAATTGTCTCGACATTGCCGTTCTACCGCCATCTTCTGGTTTCGACATCCAGCCCCCGACGAAACCACCACAGGACTCCCATGCAGAGACCAGGACACAAAAGGCGGGACCATGAACTGCACGCACGCCTGCGCAGAGACCAGGGCGCGAAAAGCGGAGGCCAGGACGCGAAAGGCGGGGCCATGGAGTGCATGCACGCCTGCACAGACACCAGGGCACGAAAAGCAGAAGCGCAAACTGCATGTACACAGACCCATTCTGTGCATGTGCATGGCCCTATAAAAGGACCGTGTGCGCCTTTTGAAGATCTCTTTTCCTTCTCGTCCTACCCCGCGCACTCCTTAGAAGCTGCTCCTGCGGACACAGAGGCTGGACCGACTGGACCTTTGATCGATGGGATAAGGCCGGACTCGGAGTGGCGGTAGCTAGTTCCCCTAAGTGACTCTCTTCTCACCCGCCTGAACACGCTCTTTCTCTCTTTTTTTCTCTCCTTTTCCCTCTTTCTTTCCCCCTCCCGTCTTCCTACCCAGTCCTCACCCCTTTGTTCACCAAAATAAAGTCAAAAGGTTATACGGCATCTGACCTCGTTTGCGTCTTAAACTCGTCCTTGGAATCGTATTAAAACCTCCTCCGACTTTGGATCGTGACACGCATGTAGCTGCACATCAGAAAAATACTACTCAGGTGGCCAAATGGAACAATACGGCTGACCACCTAGCCAGTATCAATGCGGCAGGATTTTCCTCTGCCCTGAGCACTGAATGGTGAGGACACGCTGGTGCATATGACCTATATCAGCATGCAGCAAGACGAGGCCGGCCCATTTCTAAACAGCAAGCAGTTCAAGTAGGGACCACTTGTGGATTTTGTAATGATAGGAGGGATTATCTTGTCAAATGTCAACAATGAGAAAACCTTGGGGAAGGGAGAGCGCTGTGGGGTACTTGGCAAGTAGACTACATACTGGACCCGTGAGACGTACCTCGGAAGGATGGAAATTTATTATGACTGAAGCTGAAACCGTAAGTGGTTTGGGTAGTGTTGACCCTACACACGCTGCATCTGGCTTGGCAACTGTCGCAGGATTAAACCGATGGTTTGCTTTGCACCCAGTGCCACAAGCTATACAGCCAGATAATGGCTCATCTTTTAAAACCAAAATAGCACAGGAATGGCATCTTAAGCATGGAGTTAAGTGGGCTTTCCGCTTACCCTATCGACCTCAGAGTAATGGCATAGTAGAAAGACGGAACGGGTTGCTGAAACAGCAGCTCAGATGTCGAAACAGTAATGCTAATGGGGGAGGGAACTTATGGGAAGCCGTACTAGCACTGAACTCACGGCAGACTCCTAATGGCAGTCCACTATCCAGACGTTGTGAACAATCCCCTGTGCTGAACCAACACCAGCAGGATGCTTTGAATACCTCTGTGTGGCATCCAGGAGATCGGGTGAGAATTCAACACCCGTCACTCGGAAAACCGTGGATCGCTCTGCAGCACTTCCGAGGGAAAGGAATATGGGAAACTGTGGATGCTGTTGGAGTGAAATTAATCGTTGCTGAGGCTTGGATACAATCCGAGACCCAAGTCTTCTTTCTCTCTTCCTAGGAACTGTTGAACTCCTGGATGACTAACTGAAGAGCTGTCGTTCAGCCTGCACACTACGGGAAGTCTCCATCTAGAAAGTACACTAAGCGTTCCCTGGAACTTTGTTACTACTCTCCACGGTAAAGCGCTATCACCGGAAAGAGCGTTAACATCTAAAAGACAGGAACCTTCATGTATTGGACAATTCTAATCCTCGCGTTGGCAAGCTGGCATTCTATCACATAACTGTATATGCACAATGCAATAATCAAGCAAACCAAGAGAAGCCGGTAAGCTCTGCAGACTGATGCTCTGTGGCCCTCGTGCCCAAGACGGTGGGCAAGGTGTACCCCTGCAGCAGCTGGGCTCAGAAACTCAGCCTGCCCAGTAGCTGGCCCCTGGATCCCAGTCTCCCCACTTGCCGGCCCCTGCAGGTAGGAGCCCCCAAGGCCGCAGCCCTTGTCTGCTTGCTGGTACAGACCGTCCCACGGCCCCCGAGCCGGCCGGGACTGCCCCCGGTCCCGTAGCTGACCCTCCGCGCTCTCACCACCAGAGACAGCCAGGGTCTCTCACACGCAGGGCTGGCCGTCGGAGACCCACTCACCCCCTTGCTCCCAGGCCACGTCACCTGCTCACCGCCTCTGCAGCTTGATCTTCGCTGGCCATCACACTCACTCCCACACCCGCACTCGCTCCAGTCGCTGCCCCAGGGACACGGGGACCCTCGGCGCCGTGGTCTGACCCCAGCTGCTGCACTCACCCCCCCGCGCACACGCGTGCACACAGGACAGAGAGCCCTCACCTAGGACAGAGCCAGGAAGGAGTTTAATAGGGAGACAGGCCAGGCTGCGCTGGTCAGGTGCAGGGCATGGCCAGGCAAGCCCATTGGCAAGGTGCTGGCAGCCAGGCGCCGCTGCTCTCACGGTCCCGTGAGGCAGCTCAGCGGAAAGCCCTGCGCAGAGCCCGACAAGCTGTCCTGAGGACGGAGGGACATCGCCAGCGAGCCGGGGCGTGTGGGCGCGCGACGAAGCCTGCGGGGGAAGGAGAGCTGTAGGCGAGGGGCTGGGCGGGGAGAGGTGCTCTGTGGCCGTCGTGCCCGAGACATGCGGCCTGGGGAGAAGCTGCTGCCTGTGTGTCTGCGTCGTCTGATGGGGCAAGAGATGCGCTCTTCATGGCGCTTGCTGCCTCTGCTGCTGCGTCTCTGTCAGGGACCTCTTCCCACGCTTCCTCCAGGTCCTGCAGAGCAGTGTCACTGGTTACGGGGCCAACAGGGGCAGGCCCCTGGCCCTCAGCCCCCGCTGCCAAGTCCCCGTCGCCCAGGATGGCCTGAGCAGTGCCCACGGCATCGGCACTATCGTCTGCTGCCTGGAGCATGGCCGCAGGCAAGGGAGGAGCCAACGGCTGTACATCGTCAGGTGCTGATGCGCGGGGAGGCTCGCCGTGCCCCTGCTCCCCAGGGGCTCTGGCCAGGCAACAAGCTGCTGGCTCTACGTCTGAGTCTGCTGACGGGGCAGGAGACGCGCGCTGAGGGTGGTCATCTGCCTCTCCTGCGGCATCGCTGGCCACGCTGCCGGGTGAGCCGGCCACCTTCTGGGGGCCTGCGTGTGCCTCCTGGCTGAGTCTCAGCAGACTGGGGCTGCCCCAGAGGGTATGGATGGAGACATCTTCCTCCAGCTGCCTCTGTCCTGGCAGGTCTTCAGAGGTTTTGTTGTCGTCCTCTTCCTCCAGCTCCTCCAGATGCTCCATCTTGATTTGCACGACCACAAGATGCTTCAGGGCATCCACAGGCTGTGCGCGCAGCGGCTTGCCGTGGACAAGTCGCACGGGTGGCAGACGATGGCCCTGCCTTGCCACCGGCTGTGCCCAGTGCCCTTTGCCGGTGCAGCTCCCCGGGGAAACTGGCGCGCGGGCCTCGCCAGCAGCCCTGGTGCCCCCCGGAGCATGGGCACGAGGTCCTGGCTGAGCCGCTGCGGCCTTGCCACCCCTGGCGGCCTGCACCTGGGCTGTTCTGGGAGGTGTCGCCAGACCAGCGGTGTGCGCAAGGTGGCCCTGTGCCGCCGGCTGCTGGCCGGCTCCCCAGCTTGCGGCTACCACGCGACTCAGGACCTCTGACACCAATGGCTGGACTGTGGACTCCAGAGCCGCGTCGCGGGTTGTGCAGCCGTGCGGGGCAGGCCCCCATCTCTCAGCTCTCGCTGCCACGCCCTGGTGACCCAGGATGCCCCGAGCAGGTGGGACAAGCTCTCGCTGGCCGCTGGCCGCAGGGCCCACGCCGTGTGCTCTGCCTCTCAGAGCAGATGCGGAGGTTGCTGCTGCTGGCAGAGCGGGCAGCTTGGTGACATTTGCAGATCCTGCCGCTGGAGCTGCAAGTGCGTAGCGGGGTGCGGCTGCCTGCATCGCTTCAAGCCTTGGGAGAGGCGGCAAGGCTGGCGTGGTCACTCTTTCTCCCCGTGTGACCCTGCTGCGGGGCAGTGCCTCCCAGCCCTCCAGCCTGTCCGTCTGCAAGAGAAGATGCGAGAAGGGCGGCTGCTGCCCTGCTGCCAGGGCCAGCTGGGGAGAGGGCTGGTCCCTGCGTGGCCCCCCCTCACCGGGTCTCGGGAGCACCCCCAGCATGCCCGGGCAGCCTGCCGGGCCTGGCACGGGGGCGGGGTCTCAGCTTGCTGGGGGCGCTGGTCGCACCTGTCCCCTCCGGCACCTCCCGCTTTTGCATCGGCACCTCCCAGCGCCGGGGAGGCGGTCGAGCCTGTCTCCCTCAAGGTCCCTACCTGTGTGCGACGGCTGCAAGTGCTCTGTGAGCTCGCTGGGCAGGGGAGTGGTGGCAGCCGGTCCCCATGGAGGGACGAGGCTGTGGTGCGGCTGCGCTGCGGCGCTGCCTGCGGCTGCCTGCAGCGCACCTGTGGGGAGAAGGAGGAGGGGCGGGATGGAGGTGGCTGTGTCGGCACAGCGGCCCCCGCAGCACCGGCAAGCCCGGCCTCGGCTTCAAGGCAGCTCCTGGCTACTCCAGCCAGGCTGAACTCGGCTCTGCGCTGCTCTCTGCCTCTGGGGCATTGCTGCGGGGCCGCGTGGGCTGCGGCCATCCCGGAGCCTGCCCTGCCCCAGAGAAACCCCTGCGGCGCGGCATGGCTGTGCCTGGGCCGGCGACGCTCAGGGCTGGCTGTCTCGCTCCCGGCTGTCCCTGTGTCCTGCCGCCCCCCGCCTCTCCCGCCAGCCCCATCCCTCACTTGGCGGTCCTCCTGCAGGCGCCGCAGCCCCTTGTCGGGCTGGGAGCGAGCGTTCGCCTCGTGCTTCTCGGGCATCTCCGGGCTCGTCTGTTGGACGCCTGCCACGGGCACCCAGCGCAGCTGCTGCCTCCTGGCGGGGCCGCTCTCCTGGGAGTGGGCACCCTAGGGCCCTGGCCCCATAAGAGCCTCCACGGCTGCCGTGCGGACCCCCCCGTCACAATGGCCTCTGGGCACGATGCCGCCCCTGGTCACAAAGGCCTGGCGGTCACCGTGGAGATGCCCACGCCCCGTTTGACCGCAGCCCCCTGGGCACATGGACAGAGCATGGTCCTCTGTTCGTTTAGCAGCTCTCAGTGTCACCGGGAGGGCCTTTATCCCCAGGACGACCACTAGTGAGGCTGAATGTACACGTGTAGGCAAGGTGTAGCCCGCCAGCAGCTGGGCTCAGACACTCAGCCTCCCCTCTTCTACTTAACAGAGAGACAGGTGGATTGTCGGAGCGTAGCTCGATAGATGTTGCTCGTCTATTAAAAGTTTAAATATAAAGAGGATGTCTTTTGAAATGCCAGTAGTAGTTGATTTTGGATTCTTTGATGTGAACTAACCAAGGACACCAGGGAAACAGTGGACAACATACCTGTCCTTTCTATGCACTGTCCTGACTATAAGACTAAAAATCACCCCCCCCGGCTACTGTGGGACCCTCCTCTGATTAAGGGGACCCCTACTCTCTGAGCATGCTCTCTAAAGATGTATTTATCTTCTTACCAAGTTAGGAATGCATATTAACCTATAGCAATCAGGCAGCAAAAAGGCTATGTAACGGATTACGTCTGTTATGTTTGTACTGTATAAAAAAAGGGCTGCTGGCAGAAATCTCGTGTGCTTGAGTTGTGGGAAACCACCGAGCGCCCAGGCTTGCGCAAACCTGAAATAAATCAGTCTCCCCACTTGCTGGCCCCTGCAGGTAGGAGCCGCCAAGGCCACAGCCCTTGTCTGCTTGCTGGTACAGACCGTCCCACGGCCCCCGAGCCGGCCGGGACTGCCCCCGGTCCCGTAGCTGACCCTCCGCGCTCTCACCACCAGAGACAGCCAGGGTCTCTCACACGCAGGGCTGGCCGTCGGACACCCACTCACCCCCTTGCTCCCAGGCCACGTCACCTGCTCACCGCCTCTGCGGCTTGATCTTCGCTGGCCATCACACTCACTCCCACACCCGCACTCGCTCCAGTCGCTGCCCCAGGGACACGGGGACCCTCGGCGCCGTGGTCTGACCCCAGCTGCTGCACTCACCCCCCCGCACACACGCGTGCACACAGGACAGAGAGCCCTCACCTAGGACAGAGCCAGGAAGGACTTTAATAGGGAGACAGGCCAGGCTGCGCTGGTCAGGTGCAGGGCATGGCCAGGCAAGCCCATTGGCAAGGTGCTGGCAGCCGGGCGCCGCTGCTCTCACGGTCCCGTGAGGCAGCTCAGCGGAAAGCCCTGCGCAGAGCCCGACAAGCTGTCCTGAGGACGGAGGGACATCGCCAGCGAGCCGGGGCGTGCGGGCGCGCGACGAAGCCTGCGGGGGAAGGAGAGCTGTAGGCGAGGGGCTGGGCGGGGAGAGGCGCTCTGTGGCCGTCGCGCCCGAGACATGCGGCCTGGGGAGAAGCTGCTGCCTGTGTGTCTGCGTCGTCTGATGGGGCAAGAGATGCGCTCTTTATGGCGCTTGCTGCCTCTGCTGCTGCGTCTCTGTCAGGGACCTCTTCCCACGCTTCCTCCAGGTCCTGCAGAGCAGTGTCACTGGTTACGGGGCCAACAGGGGCAGGCCCCTGGCCCTCAGCCCCCGCTGCCAAGTCCCGGTTGCCCAGGATGGCCTGAGCAGTGCCCACGGCATCGGCACTATCGTCTGCTGCCTGGAGCATGGCCGCAGGCAAGGGAGGAGCCAACGGCTGTACATCGTCAGGTGCTGATGCGCGGGGAGGCTCGCCGTGCCCCTGCTCCCCAGGAGCTCTGGCCAGGCAACGAGCTGCTGGCTCTACGTCTGAGTCTGCTGACGGGGCAGGAGACGCGCGCTGAGGGTGGTCATCTGCCTCTCCTGCGGCATCGCTGGCCACGCTGCCGGGTGAGCCGGCCACCTTCTGGGGGCCTGCGTGTGCCTCCTGGCTGAGTCTCAGCAGACTGGGGCTGCCCCAGAGGGTATGGATGGAGACATCTTCCTCCAGCTGCCTCTGTCCTGGCAGGTCTTCAGAGGTTTTGTTGTCGTCCTCTTCCTCCAGCTCCTCCAGATGCTCCATCTTGATTTGCACGACCACAAGATGCTTCAGGGCATCCACAGGCTGTGCGCGCAGCGGCTTGCCGTGGACAAGTCGCACGGGGGGCAGACGATGGCCCTGCCTTGCCACCGGCTGTGCCCAGTGCCCTTTGCCGGTGCAGCTCCCCGGGGAAACTGGCGCGCGGGCCTCGCCAGCAGCCCTGGTGCCCCCCGGAGCATGGGCACGAGGTCTTGGCTGAGCCGCTGCGGCCTTGCCACCCCTGGCGGCCTGCACCTGGGCTGTTCTGGGAGGTGTCGCCAGACCAGCGGTGTGCGCAAGGTGGCCCTGTGCCGCCGGCTGCTGGCCGGCTCCCCAGCTTGCGGCTACCACGCGACTCAGGACCTCTGACACCAATGGCTGGACTGTGGACTCCAGAGCCGCGTCGCGGGTTGTGCAGCCGTGCGGGGCAGGCCCCCATCTCTCAGCTCTCGCTGCCACGCCCTGGTGACCCAGGATGCCCCGAGCAGGTGGGACAAGCTCTCGCTGGCCGCTGGCCGCAGGGCCCACGCCGTGTGCTCTGCCTCTCAGAGCAGATGCGGAGGTTGCTGCTGCTGGCAGAGCGGGCAGCTTGGTGACATTTGCAGATCCTGCCGCTGGAGCTGCAAGTGCGTAGCGGGGTGCGGCTGCCTGCATCGCTTCAAGCCTTGGGAGAGGCGGCAAGGCTGGCGTGGTCACTCTTTCTCCCCGTGTGACCCTGCTGCGGGGCAGTGCCTCCCAGCCCTCCAGTCTGTCCGTCTGCAAGAGAAGATGCGAGAAGGGCGGCTGCTGCCCTGCTGCCAGGGCCAGCTGGGGAGAGGGCTGGTCCCTGCGTGGCTCCCCCTCACCGGGTCTCGGGAGCACCCCCAGCATGCCCGGGCAGCCTGCCGGGCCTGGCACAGGGGCGGGGTCTCAGCTTGCTGGGGGCGCTGGTCGCACCTGTCCCCTCCGGCACCTCCCGCTTTTGCATCGGCACCTCCCAGCGCCGGGGAGGCGGTCGAGCCTGTCTCCCTCAAGGTCCCTACCTGTGTGCGACGGCTGCAAGTGCTCTGTGAGCTCGCTGGGCAGGGGAGTGGTGGCAGCCGGTCCCCATGGAGGGACGAGGCTGTGGTGCGGCTGCGCTGCGGCGCTGCCTGCGGCTGCCTGCAGCGCACCTGTGGGGTAAAGGAGGAGGGGCGGGATGGAGGCGGCTGTGTCGGCACAGCGGCCCCCGCAGCACCGGCAAGCCCGGCCTCGGCTTCAAGGCAGCTCCTGGCTACTCCAGCCAGGCTGAACTCGGCTCTGCGCTGCTCTCTGCCTCTGGGGCATTGCTGCGGGGCCGCGTGGGCTGCGGCCATCCCGGAGCCTGCCCTGCCCCAGAGAAACCCCTGCGGCGTGGCATGGCTGTGCCTGGGCCGGCGACGCTCAGGGCTGTCTGTCTCGCTCCCGGCTGTCCCTGTGTCCCGCCGCCCCCCGCCTCTCCCGCCAGCCCCATCCCTCACTTGGCGGTCCTCCTGCAGGTGCCGCAGCCCCTTGTCGGGCTGGGAGCGAGCGTTCGCCTCGTGCTTCTCGGGCATCTCCGGGCTCGTCTGTTGGACGCCTGCCACGGGCACCCAGCGCAGCTGCTGCCTCCTGGCGGGGCCGCTCTCCTGGGAGTGGGCACCCTAGGGCCCTGGCCCCATAAGAACCTCCACGGCTGCCGTGCGGACCCCCCCGTCACAATGGCCTCTGGGCACGATGCCGCCCCTGGTCACAAAGGCCTGGCGGTCACCGTGGAGATGCCCACGCCCCGTTTGACCGCAGCCCCCTGGGCACATGGACAGAGCATGGTCCTCTGTTCGTTTAGCAGCTCTCAGTGTCACCGGGAGGGCCTTTATCCCCAGGACGACCACTAGTGAGGCTGAATGTACACGTGTAGGCAAGGTGTAGCCCGCCAGCAGCTGGGCTCAGACATTCAGCCTCCCCTCTTCTACTTAACAGAGAGACAGGTGGATTGTCGGAGCGTAGCTCGATAGATGTTGCTCGTCTATTAAAAGTTTAAATATAAACAGGATGTCTTTTGAAATGCCAGTAGTAGTTGATTTTGGATTCTTTGATGTGAACTAACCAAGGACACCAGGGAAACAGTGGACAACATACCTGTCCTTTCTATGCACTCTCCTGACTATAAGACTAAAAATCACCCCCCCCGGCTACTGTGGGACCCTCCTCTGATTAAGGGGACCCCTACTCTCTGAGCATGCTCTCTAAAGATGTATTTATCTTCTTACCAAGTTAGGAATGCATATTAACCTATAGCAATCAGGCAGCAAAAAGGCTATGTAACGGATTACGTCTGTTATGTTTGTACTGTATAAAAAAAGGGCTGCTGGCAGAAATCTCGTGTGCTTGAGTTGTGGGAAACCACCGAGCGCCCAGGCTTGCGCAAACCTGAAATAAATCAGTCTCCCCACTTGCTGGCCCCTGCAGGTAGGAGCCGCCAAGGCCACAGCCCTTGTCTGCTTGCTGGTACAGACCGTCCCACGGCCCCCGAGCCGGCCGGGACTGCCCCCGGTCCCGTAGCTGACCCTCCGTGCTCTCACCACCAGAGACAGCCAGGGTCTCTCACACGCAGGGCTGGCCGTCGGACACCCACTCACCCCCTTGCTCCCAGGCCACGTCACCTGCTCACCGCCTCTGCGGCTTGATCTTCGCTGGCCATCACACTCACTCCCACACCCGCACTCGCTCCAGTCGCTGCCCCAGGGACACGGGGACCCTCGGCGCCGTGGTCTGACCCCAGCTGCTGCACTCACCCCCCCGCGCACACGCGTGCACACAGGACAGAGAGCCCTCACCTAGGACAGAGCCAGGAAGGACTTTAATAGGGAGACAGGCCAGGCTGCGCTGGTCAGGTGCAGGGCATGGCCAGGCAAGCCCATTGGCAAGGTGCTGGCAGCCGGGCGCCGCTGCTCTCACGGTCCCGTGAGGCAGCTCAGCGGAAAGCCCTGCGCAGAGCCCGACAAGCTGTCCTGAGGACGGAGGGACATCGCCAGCGAGCCGGGGCGTGCGGGCGCGCGACGAAGCCTGCGGGGGAAGGAGAGCTGTAGGCGAGGGGCTGGGCGGGGAGAGGTGCTCTGTGGCCGTCGCGCCCGAGACATGCGGCCTGGGGAGAAGCTGCTGCCTGTGTGTCTGCGTCGTCTGATGGGGCAAGAGATGCGCTCTTTATGGCGCTTGCTGCCTCTGCTGCTGCGTCTCTGTCAGGGACCTCTTCCCACGCTTCCTCCAGGTCCTGCAGAGCAGTGTCACTGGTTACGGGGCCAACAGGGGCAGGCCCCTGGCCCTCAGCCCCCGCTGCCAAGTCCCGGTTGCCCAGGATGGCCTGAGCAGTGCCCACGGCATCGGCACTATCGTCTGCTGCCTGGAGCATGGCCGCAGGCAAGGGAGGAGCCAACGGCTGTACATCGTCAGGTGCTGATGCGCGGGGAGGCTCGCCGTGCCCCTGCTCCCCAGGAGCTCTGGCCAGGCAACGAGCTGCTGGCTCTACGTCTGAGTCTGCTGACGGGGCAGGAGACGCGCGCTGAGGGTGGTCATCTGCCTCTCCTGCGGCATCTCTGGCCACGCTGCCGGGTGAGCCGGCCACCTTCTGGGGGCCTGCGTGTGGCTCCTGGCTGAGTCTCAGCAGACTGGGGCTGCTCCAGAGGGTATGGATGGAGACCTCTTCCTCCAGCTGCCTCTGTCCTGGCAGGTCTTCAGAGGTTTTGTTGTCGTCCTCTTCCTCCAGCTCCTCCAGATGCTCCATCTTGATTTGCACGACCACAAGATGCTTCAGGGCATCCACAGGCTGTGCGCGCAGCGGCTTGCCGTGGACAAGTCGCACGGGGGGCAGACGATGGCCCTGCCTTGCCACCGGCTGTGCCCAGTGCCCTTTGCCGGTGCAGCTCCCCGGGGAAACTGGCGCGCGGGCCTCGCCAGCAGCCCTGGTGCCCCCCGGAGCATGGGCACGAGGTCTTGGCTGAGCCGCTGCGGCCTTGCCACCCCTGGCGGCCTGCACCTGGGCTGTTCTGGGAGGTGTCGCCAGACCAGCGGTGTGCGCAAGGTGGCCCTGTGCCGCCGGCTGCTGGCCGGCTCCCCAGCTTGCGGCTACCACGCGACTCAGGACCTCTGACACCAATGGCTGGACTGTGGACTCCAGAGCCGCGTCGCGGGTTGTGCAGCCGTGCGGGGCAGGCCCCCATCTCTCAGCTCTCGCTGCCATGCCCTGGTGACCCAGGATGCCCCGAGCAGGTGGGACAAGCTCTCGCTGGCCGCTGGCCGCAGGGCCCACGCCGTGTGCTCTGCCTCTCAGAGCAGATGCGGAGGTTGCTGCTGCTGGCAGAGCGGGCAGCTTGGTGACATTTGCAGATCCTGCCGCTGGAGCTGCAAGTGCGTAGCGGGGTGCGGCTGCCTGCATCGCTTCAAGCCTTGGGAGAGGCGGCAAGGCTGGCGTGGTCACTCTTTCTCCCCGTGTGACCCTGCTGCGGGGCAGTGCCTCCCAGCCCTCCAGCCTGTCCGTCTGCAAGAGAAGATGCGAGAAGGGCGGCTGCTGCCCTGCTGCCAGGGCCAGCTGGGGAGAGGGCTGGTCCCTGCGTGGCCCCCCCTCACCGGGTCTCGGGAGCACCCCCAGCATGCCCGGGCAGCCTGCCGGGCCTGGCACGGGGGCGGGGTCTCAGCTTGCTGGGGGCGCTGGTCGCACCTGTCCCCTCCGGCACCTCCCGCTTTTGCATCGGCACCTCCCAGCGCCGGGGAGGCGGTCGAGCCTGTCTCCCTCAAGGTCCCTACCTGTGTGCGACGGCTGCAAGTGCTCTGTGAGCTCGCTGGGCAGGGGAGTGGTGGCAGCCGGTCCCCATGGAGGGACGAGGCTGTGGTGCGGCTGCGCTGCGGCGCTGCCTGCGGCTGCCTGCAGCGCACCTGTGGGGAGAAGGAGGAGGGGCGGGATGGAGGCGGCTGTGTCGGCACAGCGGCCCCCGCAGCACCGGCAAGCCCGGCCTCAGCTTCAAGGCAGCTCCTGGCTACTCCAGCCAGGCTGAACTCGGCTCTGCGCTGCTCTCTGCCTCTGGGGCATTGCTGCGGGGCCGCGTGGGCTGCGGCCATCCCGGAGCCTGCCCTGCCCCAGAGAAACCCCTGCGGCGCGGCATGGCTGTGCCTGGGCCGGCGACGCTCAGGGCTGGCTGTCTCGCTCCCGGCTGTCCCTGTGTCCTGCCGCCCCCCGCCTCTCCCGCCAGCCCCATCCCTCACTTGGCGGTCCTCCTGCAGGCGCCGCAGCCCCTTGTCGGGCCGGGAGCGAGCGTTCGCCTCGTGCTTCTCGGGCATCTCCGGGCTCGTCTGTTGGACGCCTGCCACGGGCACCCAGCGCAGCTGCTGCCTCCTGGCGGGGCCGCTCTCCTGGGAGTGGGCACCCTAGGGCCCTGGCCCCATAAGAGCCTCCACGGCTGCCGTGCGGACCCCCCCCGTCACAATGGCCTCTGGGCACGATGCCGCCCCTGGTCACAAAGGCCTGGCGGTCACCGTGGAGATGCCCACGCCCCGTTTGACCGCAGCCCCCTGGGCACATGGACAGAGCATGGTCCTCTGTTCGTTTAGCAGCTCTCAGTGTCACCGGGAGGGCCTTTATCCCCAGGACGACCACTAGTGAGGCTGAATGTACACGTGTAGGCAAGGTGTAGCCCGCCAGCAGCTGGGCTCAGACACTCAGCCTCCCCTCTTCTACTTAACAGAGAGACAGGTGGATTGTCGGAGCGTAGCTCGATAGATGTTGCTCGTCTATTAAAAGTTTAAATATAAAGAGGATGTCTTTTGAAATGCCAGTAGTAGTTGATTTTGGATTCTTTGATGTGAACTAACCAAGGACACCAGGGAAACAGTGGACAACATACCTGTCCTTTCTATGCACTGTCCTGACTATAAGACTAAAAATCACCCCCCCCGGCTACTGTGGGACCCTCCTCTGATTAAGGGGACCCCTACTCTCTGAGCATGCTCTCTAAAGATGTATTTATCTTCTTACCAAGTTAGGAATGCATATTAACCTATAGCAATCAGGCAGCAAAAAGGCTATGTAACGGATTACGTCTGTTATGTTTGTACTGTATAAAAAAAGGGCTGCTGGCAGAAATCTCGTGTGCTTGAGTTGTGGGAAACCACCGAGCGCCCAGGCTTGCGCAAACCTGAAATAAATCAGTCTCCCCACTTGCTGGCCCCTGCAGGTAGGAGCCGCCAAGGCCACAGCCCTTGTCTGCTTGCTGGTACAGACCGTCCCACGGCCCCCGAGCCGGCCGGGACTGCCCCCGGTCCCGTAGCTGACCCTCCGCGCTCTCACCACCAGAGACAGCCAGGGTCTCTCACACGCAGGGCTGGCCGTCGGACACCCACTCCCCCCTTTGCTCCCAGGCCACGTCACCTGCTCACCGCCTCTGCGGCTTGATCTTCGCTGGCCATCACACTCACTCCCACACCCGCACTCGCTCCAGTCGCTGCCCCAGGGACACGGGGACCCTCGGCGCCGTGGTCTGACCCCAGCTGCTGCACTCACCCCCCCGCGCACACGCGTGCACACAGGACAGAGAGCCCTCACCTAGGACAGAGCCAGGAAGGACTTTAATAGGGAGACAGGCCAGGCTGCGCTGGTCAGGTGCAGGGCATGGCCAGGCAAGCCCATTGGCAAGGTGCTGGCAGCCGGGCGCCGCTGCTCTCACGGTCCCGTGAGGCAGCTCAGCGGAAAGCCCTGCGCAGAGCCCGACAAGCTGTCCTGAGGACGGAGGGACATCGCCAGCGAGCCGGGGCGTGCGGGCGCGCGACGAAGCCTGCGGGGGAAGGAGAGCTGTAGGCGAGGGGCTGGGTGGGGAGAGGTGCTCTGTGGCCGTCGCGCCCGAGACATGCGGCCTGGGGAGAAGCTGCTGCCTGTGTGTCTGCGTCGTCTGATGGGGCAAGAGATGCGCTCTTTATGGCGCTTGCTGCCTCTGCTGCTGCGTCTCTGTCAGGGACCTCTTCCCACGCTTCCTCCAGGTCCTGCAGAGCAGTGTCACTGGTTATGGGGCCAACAGGGGCAGGCCCCTGGCCCTCAGCCCCCGCTGCCAAGTCCCGGTTGCCCAGGATGGCCTGAGCAGTGCCCACGGCATCGGCACTATCGTCTGCTGCCTGGAGCATGGCCGCAGGCAAGGGAGGAGCCAACGGCTGTACATCGTCAGGTGCTGATGCGCGGGGAGGCTCGCCGTGCCCCTGCTCCCCAGGAGCTCTGGCCAGGCAACGAGCTGCTGGCTCTACGTCTGAGTCTGCTGACGGGGCAGGAGACGCGCGCTGAGGGTGGTCATCTGCCTCTCCTGCGGCATCTCTGGCCACGCTGCCGCGTGAGCCGGCCACCTTCTGGGGGCCTGCGTGTGGCTCCTGGCTGAGTCTCAGCAGACTGGGGCTGCCCCAGAGGGTATGGATGGAGACCTCTTCCTCCAGCTGCCTCTGTCCTGGCAGGTCTTCAGAGGTTTTGTTGTCGTCCTCTTCCTCCAGCTCCTCCAGATGCTCCGTCTTGATTTGCACGACCACAAGATGCTTCAGGGCATCCACAGGCTGTGCGCGCAGCGGCTTGCCGTGGACAAGTCGCACGGGGGGCAGACGATGGCCCTGCCTTGCCACCGGCTGTGCCCAGTGCCCTTTGCCGGTGCAGCTCCCCGGGGAAACTGGCGCGCGGGCCTCGCCAGCAGCCCTGGTGCCCCCCGGAGCATGGGCACGAGGTCTTGGCTGAGCCGCTGCGGCCTTGCCACCCCTGGCGGCCTGCACCTGGGCTGTTCTGGGAGGTGTCGCCAGACCAGCGGTGTGCGCAAGGTGGCCCTGTGCCGCCGGCTGCTGGCCGGCTCCCCAGCTTGCGGCTACCACGCGACTCAGGACCTCTGACACCAATGGCTGGACTGTGGACTCCAGAGCCGCGTCGCGGGTTGTGCAGCCGTGCGGGGCAGGCCCCCATCTCTCAGCTCTCGCTGCCACGCCCTGGTGACCCAGGATGCCCCGAGCAGGTGGGACAAGCTCTCGCTGGCCGCTGGCCGCAGGGCCCACGCCGTGTGCTCTGCCTCTCAGAGCAGATGCGGAGGTTGCTGCTGCTGGCAGAGCGGGCAGCTTGGTGACATTTGCAGATCCTGCCGCTGGAGCTGCAAGTGCGTAGCGGGGTGCGGCTGCCTGCATCGCTTCAAGCCTTGGGAGAGGCGGCAAGGCTGGCGTGGTCACTCTTTCTCCCCGTGTGACCCTGCTGCGGGGCAGTGCCTCCCAGCCCTCCAGCCTGTCCGTCTGCAAGAGAAGATGCGAGAAGGGCGGCTGCTGCCCTGCTGCCAGGGCCAGCTGGGGAGAGGGCTGGTCCCTGCGTGGCCCCCCCTCACCGGGTCTCGGGAGCACCCCCAGCATGCCCGGGCAGCCTGCCGGGCCTGGCACGGGGGCGGGGTCTCAGCTTGCTGGGGGCGCTGGTCGCACCTGTCCCCTCCGGCACCTCCCGCTTTTGCATCGGCACCTCCCAGCGCCGGGGAGGCGGTCGAGCCTGTCTCCCTCAAGGTCCCTACCTGTGTGCGACGGCTGCAAGTGCTCTGTGAGCTCGCTGGGCAGGGGAGTGGTGGCAGCCGGTCCCCATGGAGGGCCGAGGCTGTGGTGCGGCTGCGCTGCGGCGCTGCCTGCGGCTGCCTGCAGCGCACCTGTGGGGAGAAGGAGGAGGGGCGGGATGGAGGCGGCTGTGTCGGCACAGCGGCCCCCGCAGCACCGGCAAGCCCGGCCTCAGCTTCAAGGCAGCTCCTGGCTACTCCAGCCAGGCTGAACTCGGCTCTGCGCTGCTCTCTGCCTCTGGGGCATTGCTGCGGGGCCGCGTGGGCTGCGGCCATCCCGGAGCCTGCCCTGCCCCAGAGAAACCCCTGCGGCGCAGCATGGCTGTGCCTGGGCCGGCGACGCTCAGGGCTGTCTGTCTCGCTCCCGGCTGTCCCTGTGTCCCGCCGCCCCCCGCCTCTCCCGCCAGCCCCATCCCTCACTTGGCGGTCCTCCTGCAGGCGCCGCAGCCCCTTGTCGGGCCGGGAGCGAGCGTTCGCCTCGTGCTTCTCGGGCATCTCCGGGCTCGTCTGTTGGACGCCTGCCACGGGCACCCAGCGCAGCTGCTGCCTCCTGGCGGGGCCGCTCTCCTGGGAGTGGGCACCCTAGGGCCCTGGCCCCATAAGAGCCTCCACGGCTGCCGTGCGGACCCCCCCGTCACAATGGCCTCTGGGCACGATGCCGCCCCTGGTCACAAAGGCCTGGCGGTCACCGTGGAGATGCCCACGCCCCGTTTGACCGCAGCCCCCTGGGCACATGGACAGAGCATGGTCCTCTGTTCGTTTAGCAGCTCTCAGTGTCACCGGGAGGGCCTTTATCCCCAGGACGACCACTAGTGAGGCTGAATGTACACGTGTAGGCAAGGTGTAGCCCGCCAGCAGCTGGGCTCAGACACTCAGCCTCCCCTCTTCTACTTAACAGAGAGACAGGTGGATTGTCGGAGCGTAGCTCGATAGATGTTGCTCGTCTATTAAAAGTTTAAATATAAAGAGGATGTCTTTTGAAATGCCAGTAGTAGTTGATTTTGGATTCTTTGATGTGAACTAACCAAGGACACCAGGGAAACAGTGGACAACATACCTGTCCTTTCTATGCACTGTCCTGACTATAAGACTAAAAATCACCCCCCCTGGCTACTGTGGGACCCTCCTCTGATTAAGGGGACCCCTACTCTCTGAGCATGCTCTCTAAAGATGTATTTATCTTCTTACCAAGTTAGGAATGCATATTAACCTATAGCAATCAGGCAGCAAAAAGGCTATGTAACGGATTACGTCTGTTATGTTTGTACTGTATAAAAAAAGGGCTGCTGGCAGAAATCTCGTGTGCTTGAGTTGTGGGAAACCACCGAGCGCCCAGGCTTGCGCAAACCTGAAATAAATCAGTCTCCCCACTTGCTGGCCCCTGCAGGTAGGAGCCGCCAAGGCCACAGCCCTTGTCTGCTTGCTGGTACAGACCGTCCCACGGCCCCCGAGCCGGCCGGGACTGCCCCCGGTCCCGTAGCTGACCCTCCGTGCTCTCACCACCAGAGACAGCCAGGGTCTCTCACACGCAGGGCTGGCCGTCGGACACCCACTCACCCCCTTGCTCCCAGGCCACGTCACCTGCTCACCGCCTCTGCGGCTTGATCTTCGCTGGCCATCACACTCACTCCCACACCCGCACTCGCTCCAGTCGCTGCCCCAGGGACACGGGGACCCTCGGCGCCGTGGTCTGACCCCAGCTGCTGCACTCACCCCCCCGCGCACACGCGTGCACACAGGACAGAGAGCCCTCACCTAGGACAGAGCCAGGAAGGAGTTTAATAGGGAGACAGGCCAGGCTGCGCTGGTCAGGTGCAGGGCATGGCCAGGCAAGCCCATTGGCAAGGTGCTGGCAGCCGGGCGCCGCTGCTCTCACGGTCCCGTGAGGCAGCTCAGCGGAAAGCCCTGCGCAGAGCCCGACAAGCTGTCCTGAGGACGGAGGGACATCGCCAGCGAGCCGGGGCGTGCGGGCGCGCGACGAAGCCTGCGGGGGAAGGAGAGCTGTAGGCGAGGGGCTGGGCGGGGAGAGGTGCTCTGTGGCCGTCGCGCCCGAGACATGCGGCCTGGGGAGAAGCTGCTGCCTGTGTGTCTGCGTCGTCTGATGGGGCAAGAGATGCGCTCTTTATGGCGCTTGCTGCCTCTGCTGCTGCGTCTCTGTCAGGGACCTCTTCCCACGCTTCCTCCAGGTCCTGCAGAGCAGTGTCACTGGTTATGGGGCCAACAGGGGCAGGCCCCTGGCCCTCAGCCCCCGCTGCCAAGTCCCGGTTGCCCAGGATGGCCTGAGCAGTGCCCACGGCATCGGCACTATCGTCTGCTGCCTGGAGCATGGCCGCAGGCAAGGGAGGAGCCAACGGCTGTACATCGTCAGGTGCTGATGCGCGGGGAGGCTCGCCGTGCCCCTGCTCCCCAGGAGCTCTGGCCAGGCAACGAGCTGCTGGCTCTACGTCTGAGTCTGCTGACGGGGCAGGAGACGCGCGCTGAGGGTGGTCATCTGCCTCTCCTGCGGCATCGCTGGCCACGCTGCCGGGTGAGCCGGGCACCTTCTGGGGGCCTGCGTGTGGCTCCTGGCTGAGTCTCAGCAGACTGGGGCTGCCCCAGAGGGTATGGATGGAGACATCTTCCTCCAGCTGCCTCTGTCCTGACAGGTCTTCAGAGGTTTTGTTGTCGTCCTCTTCCTCCAGCTCCTCCAGATGCTCCATCTTGATTTGCACGACCACAAGATGCTTCAGGGCATCCACAGGCTGTGCGCGCAGCGGCTTGCCGTGGACAAGTCGCACGGGGGGCAGACGATGGCCCTGCCTTGCCACCGGCTGTGCCCAGTGCCCTTTGCCGGTGCAGCTCCCCGGGGAAACTGGCGCGCAGGCCTCGCCAGCAGCCCTGGTGCCCCCCGGAGCATGGGCACGAGGTCTTGGCTGAGCCGCTGCGGCCTTGCCACCCCTGGCGGCCTGCACCTGGGCTGTTCTGGGAGGTGTCGCCAGACCAGCGGTGTGCGCAAGGTGGCCCTGTGCCGCCGGCTGCTGGCCGGCTCCCCAGCTTGCGGCTACCACGCGACTCAGGACCTCTGACACCAATGGCTGGACTGTGGACTCCAGAGCCGCGTCGCGGGTTGTGCAGCCGTGCGGGGCAGGCCCCCATCTCTCAGCTCTTGCTGCCACGCCCTGGTGACCCAGGATGCCCCGAGCAGGTGGGACAAGCTCTCGCTGGCCGCTGGCCGCAGGGCCCACGCCGTGTGCTCTGCCTCTCAGAGCAGATGCGGAGGTTGCTGCTGCTGGCAGAGCGGGCAGCTTGGTGACATTTGCAGATCCTGCCGCTGGAGCTGCAAGTGCGTAGCGGGGTGCGGCTGCCTGCATCGCTTCAAGCCTTGGGAGAGGCGGCAAGGCTGGCGTGGTCACTCTTTCTCCCCGTGTGACCCTGCTGCGGGGCAGTGCCTCCCAGCCCTCCAGCCTGTCCGTCTGCAAGAGAAGATGCGAGAAGGGCGGCTGCTGCCCTGCTGCCAGGGCCAGCTGGGGAGAGGGCTGGTCCCTGCGTGGCCCCCCCTCACCGGGTCTCGGGAGCACCCCCAGCATGCCCGGGCAGCCTGCCGGGCCTGGCACGGGGGCGGGGTCTCAGCTTGCTGGGGGCGCTGGTCGCACCTGTCCCCTCCGGCACCTCCCGCTTTTGCATCGGCACCTCCCAGCGCCGGGGAGGCGGTCGAGCCTGTCTCCCTCAAGGTCCCTACCTGTGTGCGACGGCTGCAAGTGCTCTGTGAGCTCGCTGGGCAGGGGAGTGGTGGCAGCCGGTCCCCATGGAGGGCCGAGGCTGTGGTGCGGCTGCGCTGCGGCGCTGCCTGCGGCTGCCTGCAGCGCACCTGTGGGGAGAAGGAGGAGGGGCGGGATGGAGGCGGCTGTGTCGGCACAGCGGCCCCCGCAGCACCGGCAAGCCCGGCCTCAGCTTCAAGGCAGCTCCTGGCTACTCCAGCCAGGCTGAACTCGGCTCTGCGCTGCTCTCTGCCTCTGGGGCATTGCTGCGGGGCCGCGTGGGCTGCGGCCATCCCGGAGCCTGCCCTGCCCCAGAGAAACCCCTGCGGCGCGGCATGGCTGTGCCTGGGCCGGCGACGCTCAGGGCTGTCTGTCTCGCTCCCGGCTGTCCCTGTGTCCCGCCGCCCCCCGCCTCTCCCGCCAGCCCCATCCCTCACTTGGCGGTCCTCCTGCAGGCGCCGCAGCCCCTTGTCGGGCCGGGAGCGAGCGTTCGCCTCGTGCTTCTCGGGCATCTCCGGGCTCGTCTGTTGGACGCCTGCCACGGGCACCCAGCGCAGCTGCTGCCTCCTGGCGGGGCCGCTCTCCTGGGAGTGGGCACCCTAGGGCCCTGGCCCCATAAGAGCCTCCACGGCTGCCGTGCGGACCCCCCCCCGTCACAATGGCCTCTGGGCACGATGCCGCCCCTGGTCACAAAGGCCTGGCGGTCACCGTGGAGATGCCCACGCCCCGTTTGACCGCAGCCCCCTGGGCACATGGACAGAGCATGGTCCTCTGTTCGTTTAGCAGCTCTCAGTGTCACCGGGAGGGCCTTTATCCCCAGGACGACCACTAGTGAGGCTGAATGTACACGTGTAGGCAAGGTGTAGCCCGCCAGCAGCTGGGCTCAGATACTCAGCCTCCCCTCTTCTACTTAACAGAGAGACAGGTGGATTGTCGGAGCGTAGCTCGATAGATGTTGCTCGTCTATTAAAAGTTTAAATATAAAGAGGATGTCTTTTGAAATGCCAGTAGTAGTTGATTTTGGATTCTTTGATGTGAACTAACCAAGGACACCAGGGAAACAGTGGACAACATACCTGTCCTTTCTATGCACTGTCCTGACTATAAGACTAAAAATCACCCCCCCCCGGCTACTGTGGGACCCTCCTCTGATTAAGGGGACCCCTACTCTCTGAGCATGCTCTCTAAAGATGTATTTATCTTCTTACCAAGTTAGGAATGCATATTAACCTATAGCAATCAGGCAGCAAAAAGGCTATGTAACGGATTACGTCTGTTATGTTTGTACTGTATAAAAAAAGGGCTGCTGGCAGAAATCTCGTGTGCTTGAGTTGTGGGAAACCACCGAGCGCCCAGGCTTGCGCAAACCTGAAATAAATCAGTCTCCCCACTTGCTGGCCCCTGCAGGTAGGAGCCGCCAAGGCCACAGCCCTTGTCTGCTTGCTGGTACAGACCGTCCCACGGCCCCCGAGCCGGCCGGGACTGCCCCCGGTCCCGTAGCTGACCCTCCGTGCTCTCACCACCAGAGACAGCCAGGGTCTCTCACACGCAGGGCTGGCCGTCGGACACCCACTCACCCCCTTGCTCCCAGGCCACGTCACCTGCTCACCGCCTCTGCGGCTTGATCTTCGCTGGCCATCACACTCACTCCCACACCCGCACTCGCTCCAGTCGCTGCCCCAGGGACACGGGGACCCTCGGCGCCGTGGTCTGACCCCAGCTGCTGCACTCACCCCCCCGCGCACACGCGTGCACACAGGACAGAGAGCCCTCACCTAGGACAGAGCCAGGAAGGAGTTTAATAGGGAGACAGGCCAGGCTGCGCTGGTCAGGTGCAGGGCATGGCCAGGCAAGCCCATTGGCAAGGTGCTGGCAGCCGGGCGCCGCTGCTCTCACGGTCCCGTGAGGCAGCTCAGCGGAAAGCCCTGCGCAGAGCCCGACAAGCTGTCCTGAGGACGGAGGGACATCGCCAGCGAGCCGGGGCGTGCGGGCGCGCGACGAAGCCTGCGGGGGAAGGAGAGCTGTAGGCGAGGGGCTGGGCGGGGAGAGGTGCTCTGTGGCCGTCGCGCCCGAGACATGCGGCCTGGGGAGAAGCTGCTGCCTGTGTGTCTGCGTCGTCTGATGGGGCAAGAGATGCGCTCTTTATGGCGCTTGCTGCCTCTGCTGCTGCGTCTCTGTCAGGGACCTCTTCCCACGCTTCCTCCAGGTCCTGCAGAGCAGTGTCACTGGTTATGGGGCCAACAGGGGCAGGCCCCTGGCCCTCAGCCCCCGCTGCCAAGTCCCGGTTGCCCAGGATGGCCTGAGCAGTGCCCACGGCATCGGCACTATCGTCTGCTGCCTGGAGCATGGCCGCAGGCAAGGGAGGAGCCAACGGCTGTACATCGTCAGGTGCTGATGCGCGGGGAGGCTCGCCGTGCCCCTGCTCCCCAGGAGCTCTGGCCAGGCAACGAGCTGCTGGCTCTACGTCTGAGTCTGCTGACGGGGCAGGAGACGCGCGCTGAGGGTGGTCATCTGCCTCTCCTGCGGCATCTCTGGCCACGCTGCCGCGTGAGCCGGCCACCTTCTGGGGGCCTGCGTGTGGCTCCTGGCTGAGTCTCAGCAGACTGGGGCTGCCCCAGAGGGTATGGATGGAGACCTCTTCCTCCAGCTGCCTCTGTCCTGGCAGGTCTTCAGAGGTTTTGTTGTCGTCCTCTTCCTCCAGCTCCTCCAGATGCTCCATCTTGATTTGCACGACCACAAGATGCTTCAGGGCATCCACAGGCTGTGCGCGCAGCGGCTTGCCGTGGACAAGTCGCACGGGGGGCAGACGATGGCCCTGCCTTGCCACCGGCTGTGCCCAGTGCCCTTTGCCGGTGCAGCTCCCCGGGGAAACTGGCGCGCGGGCCTCGCCAGCAGCCCTGGTGCCCCCCGGAGCATGGGCACGAGGTCTTGGCTGAGCCGCTGCGGCCTTGCCACCCCTGGCGGCCTGCACCTGGGCTGTTCTGGGAGGTGTCGCCAGACCAGCGGTGTGCGCAAGGTGGCCCTGTGCCGCCGGCTGCTGGCCGGCTCCCCAGCTTGCGGCTACCACGCGACTCAGGACCTCTGACACCAATGGCTGGACTGTGGACTCCAGAGCCGCGTCGCGGGTTGTGCAGCCGTGCGGGGCAGGCCCCCATCTCTCAGCTCTCGCTGCCATGCCCTGGTGACCCAGGATGCCCCGAGCAGGTGGGACAAGCTCTCGCTGGCCGCTGGCCGCAGGGCCCACGCCGTGTGCTCTGCCTCTCAGAGCAGATGCGGAGGTTGCTGCTGCTGGCAGAGCGGGCAGCTTGGTGACATTTGCAGATCCTGCCGCTGGAGCTGCAAGTGCGTAGCGGGGTGCGGCTGCCTGCATCGCTTCAAGCCTTGGGAGAGGCGGCAAGGCTGGCGTGGTCACTCTTTCTCCCCGTGTGACCCTGCTGCGGGGCAGTGCCTCCCAGCCCTCCAGCCTGTCCGTCTGCAAGAGAAGATGCGAGAAGGGCGGCTGCTGCCCTGCTGCCAGGGCCAGCTGGGGAGAGGGCTGGTCCCTGCGTGGCCCCCCCTCACCGGGTCTCGGGAGCACCCCCAGCATGCCCGGGCAGCCTGCCGGGCCTGGCACGGGGGCGGGGTCTCAGCTTGCTGGGGGCGCTGGTCGCACCTGTCCCCTCCGGCACCTCCCGCTTTTGCATCGGCACCTCCCAGCGCCGGGGAGGCGGTCGAGCCTGTCTCCCTCAAGGTCCCTACCTGTGTGCGACGGCTGCAAGTGCTCTGTGAGCTCGCTGGGCAGGGGAGTGGTGGCAGCCGGTCCCCATGGAGGGACGAGGCTGTGGTGCGGCTGCGCTGCGGCGCTGCCTGCGGCTGCCTGCAGCGCACCTGTGGGGAGAAGGAGGAGGGGCGGGATGGAGGCGGCTGTGTCGGCACAGCGGCCCCCGCAGCACCGGCAAGCCCGGCCTCAGCTTCAAGGCAGCTCCTGGCTACTCCAGCCAGGCTGAACTCGGCTCTGCGCTGCTCTCTGCCTCTGGGGCATTGCTGCGGGGCCGCGTGGGCTGCGGCCATCCCGGAGCCTGCCCTGCCCCAGAGAAACCCCTGCGGCGCGGCATGGCTGTGCCTGGGCCGGCGACGCTCAGGGCTGTCTGTCTCGCTCCCGGCTGTCCCTGTGTCCCGCCGCCCCCCGCCTCTCCCGCCAGCCCCATCCCTCACTTGGCGGTCCTCCTGCAGGCGCCGCAGCCCTTTGTCGGGCCGGGAGCGAGCGTTCGCCTCGTGCTTCTCGGGCATCTCCGGGCTCGTCTGTTGGACGCCTGCCACGGGCACCCAGCGCAGCTGCTGCCTCCTGGCGGGGCCGCTCTCCTGGGAGTGGGCACCCTAGGGCCCTGGCCCCATAAGAGCCTCCACGGCTGCCGTGCGGACCCCCCCCGTCACAATGGCCTCTGGGCACGATGCCGCCCCTGGTCACAAAGGCCTGGCGGTCACCGTGGAGATGCCCACGCCCCGTTTGACCGCAGCCCCCTGGGCACATGGACAGAGCATGGTCCTCTGTTCGTTTAGCAGCTCTCAGTGTCACCGGGAGGGCCTTTATCCCCAGGACGACCACTAGTGAGGCTGAATGTACACGTGTAGGCAAGGTGTAGCCCGCCAGCAGCTGGGCTCAGACACTCAGCCTCCCCTCTTCTACTTAACAGAGAGACAGGTGGATTGTCGGAGCGTAGCTCGATAGATGTTGCTCGTCTATTAAAAGTTTAAATATAAAGAGGATGTCTTTTGAAATGCCAGTAGTAGTTGATTTTGGATTCTTTGATGTGAACTAACCAAGGACACCAGGGAAACAGTGGACAACATACCTGTCCTTTCTATGCACTGTCCTGACTATAAGACTAAAAATCACCCCCCCCGGCTACTGTGGGACCCTCCTCTGATTAAGGGGACCCCTACTCTCTGAGCATGCTCTCTAAAGATGTATTTATCTTCTTACCAAGTTAGGAATGCATATTAACCTATAGCAATCAGGCAGCAAAAAGGCTATGTAACGGATTACGTCTGTTATGTTTGTACTGTATAAAAAAAGGGCTGCTGGCAGAAATCTCGTGTGCTTGAGTTGTGGGAAACCACCGAGCGCCCAGGCTTGCGCAAACCTGAAATAAATCAGTCTCCCCACTTGCTGGCCCCTGCAGGTAGGAGCCGCCAAGGCCACAGCCCTTGTCTGCTTGCTGGTACAGACCGTCCCACGGCCCCCGAGCCGGCCGGGACTGCCCCCGGTCCCGTAGCTGACCCTCCGCGCTCTCACCACCAGAGACAGCCAGGGTCTCTCACACGCAGGGCTGGCCGTCGGACACCCACTCCCCCCTTTGCTCCCAGGCCACGTCACCTGCTCACCGCCTCTGCGGCTTGATCTTCGCTGGCCATCACACTCACTCCCACACCCGCACTCGCTCCAGTCGCTGCCCCAGGGACACGGGGACCCTCGGCGCCGTGGTCTGACCCCAGCTGCTGCACTCACCCCCCCGCGCACTCACGTGCACACAGGACAGAGAGCCCTCACCTAGGACAGAGCCAGGAAGGAGTTTAATAGGGAGACAGGCCAGGCTGCGCTGGTCAGGTGCAGGGCATGGCCAGGCAAGCCCATTGGCAAGGTGCTGGCAGCCGGGCACCGCTGCTCTCACGGTCCCGTGAGGCAGCTCAGCGGAAAGCCCTGCGCAGAGCCCGACAAGCTGTCCTGAGGACGGAGGGACATCGCCAGCGAGCCGGGGCGTGCGGGCGCGCGACGAAGCCTGCGGGGGAAGGAGAGCTGTAGGCGAGGGGCTGGGTGGGGAGAGGTGCTCTGTGGCCGTCGCGCCCGAGACATGCGGCCTGGGGAGAAGCTGCTGCCTGTGTGTCTGCGTCGTCTGATGGGGCAAGAGATGCGCTCTTTATGGCGCTTGCTGCCTCTGCTGCTGCGTCTCTGTCAGGGACCTCTTCCCACGCTTCCTCCAGGTCCTGCAGAGCAGTGTCACTGGTTATGGGGCCAACAGGGGCAGGCCCCTGGCCCTCAGCCCCCGCTGCCAAGTCCCGGTTGCCCAGGATGGCCTGAGCAGTGCCCACGGCATCGGCACTATCGTCTGCTGCCTGGAGCATGGCCGCAGGCAAGGGAGGAGCCAACGGCTGTACATCGTCAGGTGCTGATGCGCGGGGAGGCTCGCCGTGCCCCTGCTCCCCAGGAGCTCTGGCCAGGCAACGAGCTGCTGGCTCTACGTCTGAGTCTGCTGACGGGGCAGGAGACGCGCGCTGAGGGTGGTCATCTGCCTCTCCTGCGGCATCTCTGGCCACGCTGCCGCGTGAGCCGGCCACCTTCTGGGGGCCTGCGTGTGGCTCCTGGCTGAGTCTCAGCAGACTGGGGCTGCTCCAGAGGGTATGGATGGAGACCTCTTCCTCCAGCTGCCTCTGTCCTGGCAGGTCTTCAGAGGTTTTGTTGTCGTCCTCTTCCTCCAGCTCCTCCAGATGCTCCGTCTTGATTTGCACGACCACAAGATGCTTCAGGGCATCCACAGGCTGTGCGCGCAGCGGCTTGCCGTGGACAAGTCGCACGGGGGGCAGACGATGGCCCTGCCTTGCCACCGGCTGTGCCCAGTGCCCTTTGCCGGTGCAGCTCCCCGGGGAAACTGGCGCGCGGGCCTCGCCAGCAGCCCTGGTGCCCCCCGGAGCATGGGCACGAGGTCTTGGCTGAGCCGCTGCGGCCTTGCCACCCCTGGCGGCCTGCACCTGGGCTGTTCTGGGAGGTGTCGCCAGACCAGCGGTGTGCGCAAGGTGGCCCTGTGCCGCCGGCTGCTGGCCGGCTCCCCAGCTTGCGGCTACCACGCGACTCAGGACCTCTGACACCAATGGCTGGACTGTGGACTCCAGAGCCGCGTCGCGGGTTGTGCAGCCGTGCGGGGCAGGCCCCCATCTCTCAGCTCTCGCTGCCACGCCCTGGTGACCCAGGATGCCCCGAGCAGGTGGGACAAGCTCTCGCTGGCCGCTGGCCGCAGGGCCCACGCCGTGTGCTCTGCCTCTCAGAGCAGATGCGGAGGTTGCTGCTGCTGGCAGAGCGGGCAGCTTGGTGACATTTGCAGATCCTGCCGCTGGAGCTGCAAGTGCGTAGCGGGGTGCGGCTGCCTGCATCGCTTCAAGCCTTGGGAGAGGCGGCAAGGCTGGCGTGGTCACTCTTTCTCCCCGTGTGACCCTGCTGCGGGGCAGTGCCTCCCAGCCCTCCAGCCTGTCCGTCTGCAAGAGAAGATGCGAGAAGGGCGGCTGCTGCCCTGCTGCCAGGGCCAGCTGGGGAGAGGGCTGGTCCCTGCGTGGCCCCCCCTCACCGGGTCTCGGGAGCACCCCCAGCATGCCCGGGCAGCCTGCCGGGCCTGGCACGGGGGCGGGGTCTCAGCTTGCTGGGGGCGCTGGTCGCACCTGTCCCCTCCGGCACCTCCCGCTTTTGCATCGGCACCTCCCAGCGCCGGGGAGGCGGTCGAGCCTGTCTCCCTCAAGGTCCCTACCTGTGTGCGACGGCTGCAAGTGCTCTGTGAGCTCGCTGGGCAGGGGAGTGGTGGCAGCCGGTCCCCATGGAGGGCCGAGGTTGTGGTGCGGCTGCGCTGCGGCGCTGCCTGCGGCTGCCTGCAGCGCACCTGTGGGGAGAAGGAGGAGGGGCGGGATGGAGGCGGCTGTGTCGGCACAGCGGCCCCCGCAGCACCGGCAAGCCCGGCCTCAGCTTCAAGGCAGCTCCTGGCTACTCCAGCCAGGCTGAACTCGGCTCTGCGCTGCTCTCTGCCTCTGGGGCATTGCTGCGGGGTCGCGTGGGCTGCGGCCATCCCGGAGCCTGCCCTGCCCCAGAGAAACCCCTGCGGCGCGGCATGGCTGTGCCTGGGCCGGCGACGCTCAGGGCTGTCTGTCTCGCTCCCGGCTGTCCCTGTGTCCCGCCGCCCCCCGCCTCTCCCGCCAGCCCCATCCCTCACTTGGCGGTCCTCCTGCAGGCGCCGCAGCCCTTTGTCGGGCCGGGAGCGAGCGTTCGCCTCGTGCTTCTCGGGCATCTCCGGGCTCGTCTGTTGGACGCCTGCCACGGGCACCCAGCGCAGCTGCTGCCTCCTGGCGGGGCCGCTCTCCTGGGAGTGGGCACCCTAGGGCCCTGGCCCCATAAGAGCCTCCACGGCTGCCGTGCGGACCCCCCCGTCACAATGGCCTCTGGGCACGATGCCGCCCCTGGTCACAAAGGCCTGGCGGTCACCGTGGAGATGCCCACGCCCCGTTTGACCGCAGCCCCCTGGGCACATGGACAGAGCATGGTCCTCTGTTCGTTTAGCAGCTCTCAGTGTCACCGGGAGGGCCTTTATCCCCAGGACGACCACTAGTGAGGCTGAATGTACACGTGTAGGCAAGGTGTAGCCCGCCAGCAGCTGGGCTCAGACACTCAGCCTCCCCTCTTCTACTTAACAGAGAGACAGGTGGATTGTCGGAGCGTAGCTCGATAGATGTTGCTCGTCTATTAAAAGTTTAAATATAAAGAGGATGTCTTTTGAAATGCCAGTAGTAGTTGATTTTGGATTCTTTGATGTGAACTAACCAAGGACACCAGGGAAACAGTGGACAACATACCTGTCCTTTCTATGCACTGTCCTGACTATAAGACTAAAAATCACCCCCCCCGGCTACTGTGGGACCCTCCTCTGATTAAGGGGACCCCTACTCTCTGAGCATGCTCTCTAAAGATGTATTTATCTTCTTACCAAGTTAGGAATGCATATTAACCTATAGCAATCAGGCAGCAAAAAGGCTATGTAACGGATTACGTCTGTTATGTTTGTACTGTATAAAAAAAGGGCTGCTGGCAGAAATCTCGTGTGCTTGAGTTGTGGGAAACCACCGAGCGCCCAGGCTTGCGCAAACCTGAAATAAATCAGTCTCCCCACTTGCTGGCCCCTGCAGGTAGGAGCCGCCAAGGCCACAGCCCTTGTCTGCTTGCTGGTACAGACCGTCCCACGGCCCCCGAGCCGGCCGGGACTGCCCCCGGTCCCGTAGCTGACCCTCCGTGCTCTCACCACCAGAGACAGCCAGGGTCTCTCACACGCAGGGCTGGCCGTCGGACACCCACTCACCCCCTTGCTCCCAGGCCACGTCACCTGCTCACCGCCTCTGCGGCTTGATCTTCGCTGGCCATCACACTCACTCCCACACCCGCACTCGCTCCAGTCGCTGCCCCAGGGACACGGGGACCCTCGGCGCCGTGGTCTGACCCCAGCTGCTGCACTCACCCCCCCGCGCACACGCGTGCACACAGGACAGAGAGCCCTCACCTAGGACAGAGCCAGGAAGGAGTTTAATAGGGAGACAGGCCAGGCTGCGCTGGTCAGGTGCAGGGCATGGCCAGGCAAGCCCATTGGCAAGGTGCTGGCAGCCGGGCGCCGCTGCTCTCACGGTCCCGTGAGGCAGCTCAGCGGAAAGCCCTGCGCAGAGCCCGACAAGCTGTCCTGAGGACGGAGGGACATCGCCAGCGAGCCGGGGCGTGCGGGCGCGCGACGAAGCCTGCGGGGGAAGGAGAGCTGTAGGCGAGGGGCTGGGCGGGGAGAGGTGCTCTGTGGCCGTCGCGCCCGAGACATGCGGCCTGGGGAGAAGCTGCTGCCTGTGTGTCTGCGTCGTCTGATGGGGCAAGAGATGCGCTCTTTATGGCGCTTGCTGCCTCTGCTGCTGCGTCTCTGTCAGGGACCTCTTCCCACGCTTCCTCCAGGTCCTGCAGAGCAGTGTCACTGGTTACGGGGCCAACAGGGGCAGGCCCCTGGCCCTCAGCCCCCGCTGCCAAGTCCCGGTTGCCCAGGATGGCCTGAGCAGTGCCCACGGCATCGGCACTATCGTCTGCTGCCTGGAGCATGGCCGCAGGCAAGGGAGGAGCCAACGGCTGTACATCGTCAGGTGCTGATGCGCGGGGAGGCTCGCCGTGCCCCTGCTCCCCAGGAGCTCTGGCCAGGCAACGAGCTGCTGGCTCTACGTCTGAGTCTGCTGACGGGGCAGGAGACGCGCGCTGAGGGTGGTCATCTGCCTCTCCTGCGGCATCTCTGGCCACGCTGCCGGGTGAGCCGGCCACCTTCTGGGGGCCTGCGTGTGGCTCCTGGCTGAGTCTCAGCAGACTGGGGCTGCCCCAGAGGGTATGGATGGAGACATCTTCCTCCAGCTGCCTCTGTCCTGACAGGTCTTCAGAGGTTTTGTTGTCGTCCTCTTCCTCCAGCTCCTCCAGATGCTCCATCTTGATTTGCACGACCACAAGATGCTTCAGGGCATCCACAGGCTGTGCGCGCAGCGGCTTGCCGTGGACAAGTCGCACGGGGGGCAGACGATGGCCCTGCCTTGCCACCGGCTGTGCCCAGTGCCCTTTGCCGGTGCAGCTCCCCGGGGAAACTGGCGCGTGGGCCTCGCCAGCAGCCCTGGTGCCCCCCGGAGCATGGGCACGAGGTCTTGGCTGAGCCGCTGCGGCCTTGCCACCCCTGGCGGCCTGCACCTGGGCTGTTCTGGGAGGTGTCGCCAGACCAGCGGTGTGCGCAAGGTGGCCCTGTGCCGCCGGCTGCTGGCCGGCTCCCCAGCTTGCGGCTACCACGCGACTCAGGACCTCTGACACCAATGGCTGGACTGTGGACTCCAGAGCCGCGTCGCGGGTTGTGCAGCCGTGCGGGGCAGGCCCCCATCTCTCAGCTCTTGCTGCCACGCCCTGGTGACCCAGGATGCCCCGAGCAGGTGGGACAAGCTCTCGCTGGCCGCTGGCCGCAGGGCCCACGCCGTGTGCTCTGCCTCTCAGAGCAGATGCGGAGGTTGCTGCTGCTGGCAGAGCGGGCAGCTTGGTGACATTTGCAGATCCTGCCGCTGGAGCTGCAAGTGCGTAGCGGGGTGCGGCTGCCTGCATCGCTTCAAGCCTTGGGAGAGGCGGCAAGGCTGGCGTGGTCACTCTTTCTCCCCGTGTGACCCTGCTGCGGGGCAGTGCCTCCCAGCCCTCCAGCCTGTCCGTCTGCAAGAGAAGATGCGAGAAGGGCGGCTGCTGCCCTGCTGCCAGGGCCAGCTGGGGAGAGGGCTGGTCCCTGCGTGGCCCCCCCTCACCGGGTCTCGGGAGCACCCCCAGCATGCCCGGGCAGCCTGCCGGGCCTGGCACGGGGGCGGGGTCTCAGCTTGCTGGGGGCGCTGGTCGCACCTGTCCCCTCCGGCACCTCCCACTTTTGCATCGGCACCTCCCAGCGCCGGGGAGGCGGTCGAGCCTGTCTCCCTCAAGGTCCCTACCTGTGTGCGACGGCTGCAAGTGCTCTGTGAGCTCGCTGGGCAGGGGAGTGGTGGCAGCCGGTCCCCATGGAGGGACGAGGCTGTGGTGCGGCTGCGCTGCGGCGCTGCCTGCGGCTGCCTGCAGCGCACCTGTGGGGAGAAGGAGGAGGGGCGGGATGGAGGCGGCTGTGTCGGCACAGTGGCCCCCGCAGCACCGGCAAGCCCGGCCTCGGCTTCAAGGCAGCTCCTGGCTACTCCAGCCAGGCTGAACTCGGCTCTGCGCTGCTCTCTGCCTCTGGGGCATTGCTGCGGGGCCGCGTGGGCTGCGGCCATCCCGGAGCCTGCCCTGCCCCAGAGAAACCCCTGCGGCGCGGCATGGCTGTGCCTGGGCCGGCGACGCTCAGGGCTGTCTGTCTCGCTCCCGGCTGTCCCTGTGTCCCGCCGCCCCCCGCCTCTCCCGCCAGCCCCATCCCTCACTTGGCGGTCCTCCTGCAGGCGCCGCAGCCCTTTGTCGGGCCGGGAGCGAGCGTTCGCCTCGTGCTTCTCGGGCATCTCCGGGCTCGTCTGTTGGACGCCTGCCACGGGCACCCAGCGCAGCTGCTGCCTCCTGGCGGGGCCGCTCTCCTGGGAGTGGGCACCCTAGGGCCCTGGCCCCATAAGAGCCTCCACGGCTGCCGTGCGGACCCCCCCGTCACAATGGCCTCTGGGCACGATGCCGCCCCTGGTCACAAAGGCCTGGCGGTCACCGTGGAGATGCCCACGCCCCGTTTGACCGCAGCCCCCTGGGCACATGGACAGAGCATGGTCCTCTGTTCGTTTAGCAGCTCTCAGTGTCACCGGGAGGGCCTTTATCCCCAGGACGACCACTAGTGAGGCTGAATGTACACGTGTAGGCAAGGTGTAGCCCGCCAGCAGCTGGGCTCAGACACTCAGCCTCCCCTCTTCTACTTAACAGAGAGACAGGTGGATTGTCGGAGCGTAGCTCGATAGATGTTGCTCGTCTATTAAAAGTTTAAATATAAAGAGGATGTCTTTTGAAATGCCAGTAGTAGTTGATTTTGGATTCTTTGATGTGAACTAACCAAGGACACCAGGGAAACAGTGGACAACATACCTGTCCTTTCTATGCACTGTCCTGACTATAAGACTAAAAATCACCCCCCCCGGCTACTGTGGGACCCTCCTCTGATTAAGGGGACCCCTACTCTCTGAGCATGCTCTCTAAAGATGTATTTATCTTCTTACCAAGTTAGGAATGCATATTAACCTATAGCAATCAGGCAGCAAAAAGGCTATGTAACGGATTACGTCTGTTATGTTTGTACTGTATAAAAAAAGGGCTGCTGGCAGAAATCTCGTGTGCTTGAGTTGTGGGAAACCACCGAGCGCCCAGGCTTGCTCAAACCTGAAATAAATCAGTCTCCCCACTTGCTGGCCCCTGCAGGTAGGAGCCGCCAAGGCCACAGCCCTTGTCTGCTTGCTGGTACAGACCGTCCCACGGCCCCCGAGCCGGCCGGGACTGCCCCCGGTCCCGTAGCTGACCCTCCGTGCTCTCACCACCAGAGACAGCCAGGGTCTCTCACACGCAGGGCTGGCCGTCGGACACCCACTCACCCCCTTGCTCCCAGGCCACGTCACCTGCTCACCGCCTCTGCGGCTTGATCTTCGCTGGCCATCACACTCACTCCCACACCCGCACTCGCTCCAGTCGCTGCCCCAGGGACACGGGGACCCTCGGCGCCGTGGTCTGACCCCAGCTGCTGCACTCACCCCCCCGCGCACACGCGTGCACACAGGACAGAGAGCCCTCACCTAGGACAGAGCCAGGAAGGAGTTTAATAGGGAGACAGGCCAGGCTGCGCTGGTCAGGTGCAGGGCATGGCCAGGCAAGCCCATTGGCAAGGTGCTGGCAGCCGGGCGCCGCTGCTCTCACGGTCCCGTGAGGCAGCTCAGCGGAAAGCCCTGCGCAGAGCCCGACAAGCTGTCCTGAGGACGGAGGGACATCGCCAGCGAGCCGGGGCGTGCGGGCGCGCGACGAAGCCTGCGGGGGAAGGAGAGCTGTAGGCGAGGGGCTGGGTGGGGAGAGGTGCTCTGTGGCCGTCGCGCCCGAGACATGCGGCCTGGGGAGAAGCTGCTGCCTGTGTGTCTGCGTCGTCTGATGGGGCAAGAGATGCGCTCTTTATGGCGCTTGCTGCCTCTGCTGCTGCGTCTCTGTCAGGGACCTCTTCCCACGCTTCCTCCAGGTCCTGCAGAGCAGTGTCACTGGTTACGGGGCCAACAGGGGCAGGCCCCTGGCCCTCAGCCCCCGCTGCCAAGTCCCCGTCGCCCAGGATGGCCTGAGCAGTGCCCACGGCATCGGCACTATCGTCTGCTGCCTGGAGCATGGCCGCAGGCAAGGGAGGAGCCAACGGCTGTACATCGTCAGGTGCTGATGCGCGGGGAGGCTCGCCGTGCCCCTGCTCCCCAGGAGCTCTGGCCAGGCAACGAGCTGCTGGCTCTACGTCTGAGTCTGCTGACGGGGCAGGAGACGCGCGCTGAGGGTGGTCATCTGCCTCTCCTGCGGCATCTCTGGCCACGCTGCCGGGTGAGCCGGCCACCTTCTGGGGGCCTGCGTGTGGCTCCTGGCTGAGTCTCAGCAGACTGGGGCTGCCCCAGAGGGTATGGATGGAGACATCTTCCTCCAGCTGCCTCTGTCCTGACAGGTCTTCAGAGGTTTTGTTGTCGTCCTCTTCCTCCAGCTCCTCCAGATGCTCCGTCTTGATTTGCACGACCACAAGATGCTTCAGGGCATCCACAGGCTGTGCGCGCAGCGGCTTGCCGTGGACAAGTCGCACGGGGGGCAGACGATGGCCCTGCCTTGCCACCGGCTGTGCCCAGTGCCCTTTGCCGGTGCAGCTCCCCGGGGAAACTGGCGCGCGGGCCTCGCCAGCAGCCCTGGTGCCCCCCGGAGCATGGGCACGAGGTCTTGGCTGAGCCGCTGCGGCCTTGCCACCCCTGGTGGCCTGCACCTGGGCTGTTCTGGGAGGTGTCGCCAGACCAGCGGTGTGCGCAAGGTGGCCCTGTGCCGCCGGCTGCTGGCCGGCTCCCCAGCTTGCGGCTACCACGCGACTCAGGACCTCTGACACCAATGGCTGGACTGTGGACTCCAGAGCCGCGTCGCGGGTTGTGCAGCCGTGCGGGGCAGGCCCCCATCTCTCAGCTCTCGCTGCCACGCCCTGGTGACCCAGGATGCCCCGAGCAGGTGGGACAAGCTCTCGCTGGCCGCTGGCCGCAGGGCCCACGCCGTGTGCTCTGCCTCTCAGAGCAGATGCGGAGGTTGCTGCTGCTGGCAGAGCGGGCAGCTTGGTGACATTTGCAGATCCTGCCGCTGGAGCTGCAAGTGCGTAGCGGGGTGCGGCTGCCTGCATCGCTTCAAGCCTTGGGAGAGGCGGCAAGGCTGGCGTGGTCACTCTTTCTCCCCGTGTGACCCTGCTGCGGGGCAGTGCCTCCCAGCCCTCCAGCCTGTCCGTCTGCAAGAGAAGATGCGAGAAGGGCGGCTGCTGCCCTGCTGCCAGGGCCAGCTGGGGAGAGGGCTGGTCCCTGCGTGGCCCCCCCTCACCGGGTCTCGGGAGCACCCCCAGCATGCCCGGGCAGCCTGCCGGGCCTGGCACGGGGGCGGGGTCTCAGCTTGCTGGGGGCGCTGGTCGCACCTGTCCCCTCCGGCACCTCCCGCTTTTGCATCGGCACCTCCCAGCGCCGGGGAGGCGGTCGAGCCTGTCTCCCTCAAGGTCCCTACCTGTGTGCGACGGCTGCAAGTGCTCTGTGAGCTCGCTGGGCAGGGGAGTGGTGGCAGCCGGTCCCCATGGAGGGACGAGGCTGTGGTGCGGCTGCGCTGCGGCGCTGCCTGCGGCTGCCTGCAGCGCACCTGTGGGGAGAAGGAGGAGGGGCGGGATGGAGGCGGCTGTGTCGGCACAGTGGCCCCCGCAGCACCGGCAAGCCCGGCCTCGGCTTCAAGGCAGCTCCTGGCTACTCCAGCCAGGCTGAACTCGGCTCTGCGCTGCTCTCTGCCTCTGGGGCATTGCTGCGGGGCCGCGTGGGCTGCGGCCATCCCGGAGCCTGCCCTGCCCCAGAGAAACCCCTGCGGCGCGGCATGGCTGTGCCTGGGCCGGCGACGCTCAGGGCTGTCTGTCTCGCTCCCGGCTGTCCCTGTGTCCCGCCGCCCCCCGCCTCTCCCGCCAGCCCCATCCCTCACTTGGCGGTCCTCCTGCAGGCGCCGCAGCCCTTTGTCGGGCCGGGAGCGAGCGTTCGCCTCGTGCTTCTCGGGCATCTCCGGGCTCGTCTGTTGGACGCCTGCCACGGGCACCCAGCGCAGCTGCTGCCTCCTGGCGGGGCCGCTCTCCTGGGAGTGGGCACCCTAGGGCCCTGGCCCCATAAGAGCCTCCACGGCTGCCGTGCGGACCCCCCCGTCACAATGGCCTCTGGGCACGATGCCGCCCCTGGTCACAAAGGCCTGGCGGTCACCGTGGAGATGCCCACGCCCCGTTTGACCGCAGCCCCCTGGGCACATGGACAGAGCATGGTCCTCTGTTCGTTTAGCAGCTCTCAGTGTCACCGGGAGGGCCTTTATCCCCAGGACGACCACTAGTGAGGCTGAATGTACACGTGTAGGCAAGGTGTAGCCCGCCAGCAGCTGGGCTCAGACACTCAGCCTCCCCTCTTCTACTTAACAGAGAGACAGGTGGATTGTCGGAGCGTAGCTCGATAGATGTTGCTCGTCTATTAAAAGTTTAAATATAAAGAGGATGTCTTTTGAAATGCCAGTAGTAGTTGATTTTGGATTCTTTGATGTGAACTAACCAAGGACACCAGGGAAACAGTGGACAACATACCTGTCCTTTCTATGCACTGTCCTGACTATAAGACTAAAAATCACCCCCCCCGGCTACTGTGGGACCCTCCTCTGATTAAGGGGACCCCTACTCTCTGAGCATGCTCTCTAAAGATGTATTTATCTTCTTACCAAGTTAGGAATGCATATTAACCTATAGCAATCAGGCAGCAAAAAGGCTATGTAACGGATTACGTCTGTTATGTTTGTACTGTATAAAAAAAGGGCTGCTGGCAGAAATCTCGTGTGCTTGAGTTGTGGGAAACCACCGAGCGCCCAGGCTTGCTCAAACCTGAAATAAATCAGTCTCCCCACTTGCTGGCCCCTGCAGGTAGGAGCCGCCAAGGCCACAGCCCTTGTCTGCTTGCTGGTACAGACCGTCCCACGGCCCCCGAGCCGGCCGGGACTGCCCCCGGTCCCGTAGCTGACCCTCCGTGCTCTCACCACCAGAGACAGCCAGGGTCTCTCACACGCAGGGCTGGCCGTCGGACACCCACTCACCCCCTTGCTCCCAGGCCACGTCACCTGCTCACCGCCTCTGCGGCTTGATCTTCGCTGGCCATCACACTCACTCCCACACCCGCACTCGCTCCAGTCGCTGCCCCAGGGACACGGGGACCCTCGGCGCCGTGGTCTGACCCCAGCTGCTGCACTCACCCCCCCGCGCACACGCGTGCACACAGGACAGAGAGCCCTCACCTAGGACAGAGCCAGGAAGGAGTTTAATAGGGAGACAGGCCAGGCTGCGCTGGTCAGGTGCAGGGCATGGCCAGGCAAGCCCATTGGCAAGGTGCTGGCAGCCGGGCGCCGCTGCTCTCACGGTCCCGTGAGGCAGCTCAGCGGAAAGCCCTGCGCAGAGCCCGACAAGCTGTCCTGAGGACGGAGGGACATCGCCAGCGAGCCGGGGCGTGCGGGCGCGCGACGAAGCCTGCGGGGGAAGGAGAGCTGTAGGCGAGGGGCTGGGTGGGGAGAGGTGCTCTGTGGCCGTCGCGCCCGAGACATGCGGCCTGGGGAGAAGCTGCTGCCTGTGTGTCTGCGTCGTCTGATGGGGCAAGAGATGCGCTCTTTATGGCGCTTGCTGCCTCTGCTGCTGCGTCTCTGTCAGGGACCTCTTCCCACGCTTCCTCCAGGTCCTGCAGAGCAGTGTCACTGGTTACGGGGCCAACAGGGGCAGGCCCCTGGCCCTCAGCCCCCGCTGCCAAGTCCCCGTCGCCCAGGATGGCCTGAGCAGTGCCCACGGCATCGGCACTATCGTCTGCTGCCTGGAGCATGGCCGCAGGCAAGGGAGGAGCCAACGGCTGTACATCGTCAGGTGCTGATGCGCGGGGAGGCTCGCCGTGCCCCTGCTCCCCAGGAGCTCTGGCCAGGCAACGAGCTGCTGGCTCTACGTCTGAGTCTGCTGACGGGGCAGGAGACGCGCGCTGAGGGTGGTCATCTGCCTCTCCTGCGGCATCTCTGGCCACGCTGCCGGGTGAGCCGGCCACCTTCTGGGGGCCTGCGTGTGGCTCCTGGCTGAGTCTCAGCAGACTGGGGCTGCCCCAGAGGGTATGGATGGAGACATCTTCCTCCAGCTGCCTCTGTCCTGACAGGTCTTCAGAGGTTTTGTTGTCGTCCTCTTCCTCCAGCTCCTCCAGATGCTCCGTCTTGATTTGCACGACCACAAGATGCTTCAGGGCATCCACAGGCTGTGCGCGCAGCGGCTTGCCGTGGACAAGTCGCACGGGGGGCAGACGATGGCCCTGCCTTGCCACCGGCTGTGCCCAGTGCCCTTTGCCGGTGCAGCTCCCCGGGGAAACTGGCGCGCGGGCCTCGCCAGCAGCCCTGGTGCCCCCCGGAGCATGGGCACGAGGTCTTGGCTGAGCCGCTGCGGCCTTGCCACCCCTGGTGGCCTGCACCTGGGCTGTTCTGGGAGGTGTCGCCAGACCAGCGGTGTGCGCAAGGTGGCCCTGTGCCGCCGGCTGCTGGCCGGCTCCCCAGCTTGCGGCTACCACGCGACTCAGGACCTCTGACACCAATGGCTGGACTGTGGACTCCAGAGCCGCGTCGCGGGTTGTGCAGCCGTGCGGGGCAGGCCCCCATCTCTCAGCTCTCGCTGCCACGCCCTGGTGACCCAGGATGCCCCGAGCAGGTGGGACAAGCTCTCGCTGGCCGCTGGCCGCAGGGCCCACGCCGTGTGCTCTGCCTCTCAGAGCAGATGCGGAGGTTGCTGCTGCTGGCAGAGCGGGCAGCTTGGTGACATTTGCAGATCCTGCCGCTGGAGCTGCAAGTGCGTAGCGGGGTGCGGCTGCCTGCATCGCTTCAAGCCTTGGGAGAGGCGGCAAGGCTGGCGTGGTCACTCTTTCTCCCCGTGTGACCCTGCTGCGGGGCAGTGCCTCCCAGCCCTCCAGCCTGTCCGTCTGCAAGAGAAGATGCGAGAAGGGCGGCTGCTGCCCTGCTGCCAGGGCCAGCTGGGGAGAGGGCTGGTCCCTGCGTGGCCCCCCCTCACCGGGTCTCGGGAGCACCCCCAGCATGCCCGGGCAGCCTGCCGGGCCTGGCACGGGGGCGGGGTCTCAGCTTGCTGGGGGCGCTGGTCGCACCTGTCCCCTCCGGCACCTCCCGCTTTTGCATCGGCACCTCCCAGCGCCGGGGAGGCGGTCGAGCCTGTCTCCCTCAAGGTCCCTACCTGTGTGCGACGGCTGCAAGTGCTCTGTGAGCTCGCTGGGCAGGGGAGTGGTGGCAGCCGGTCCCCATGGAGGGACGAGGCTGTGGTGCGGCTGCGCTGCGGCGCTGCCTGCGGCTGCCTGCAGCGCACCTGTGGGGAGAAGGAGGAGGGGCGGGATGGAGGCGGCTGTGTCGGCACAGCGGCCCCCGCAGCACCGGCAAGCCCGGCCTCGGCTTCAAGGCAGCTCCTGGCTACTCCAGCCAGGCTGAACTCGGCTCTGCGCTGCTCTCTGCCTCTGGGGCATTGCTGCGGGGCCGCGTGGGCTGCGGCCATCCCGGAGCCTGCCCTGCCCCAGAGAAACCCCTGCGGCGCGGCATGGCTGTGCCTGGGCCGGCGACGCTCAGGGCTGTCTGTCTCGCTCCCGGCTGTCCCTGTGTCCCGCCGCCCCCCGCCTCTCCCGCCAGCCCCATCCCTCACTTGGCGGTCCTCCTGCAGGCGCCGCAGCCCCTTCTCGGGCTGGGAGCGAGCGTTCGCCTCGTGCTTCTCGGGCATCTCCGGGCTCGTCTGTTGGACGCCTGCCACGGGCACCCAGCGCAGCTGCTGCCTCCTGGCGGGGCCGCTCTCCTGGGAGTGGGCACCCTAGGGCCCTGGCCCCATAAGAGCCTCCACGGCTGCCGTGCGGACCCCCCCGTCACAATGGCCTCTGGGCACGATGCCGCCCCTGGTCACAAAGGCCTGGCGGTCACCGTGGAGATGCCCACGCCCCGTTTGACCGCAGCCCCCTGGGCACACGGACAGAGCATGGTCCTCTGTTCGTTTAGCAGCTCTCAGTGTCACCGGGAGGGCCTTTATCCCCAGGACGACCACTAGTGAGGCTGAATGTACACGTGTAGGCAAGGTGTAGCCCGCCAGCAGCTGGGCTCAGACACTCAGCCTCCCCTCTTCTACTTAACAGAGAGACAGGTGGATTGTCGGAGCGTAGCTCGATAGATGTTGCTCGTCTATTAAAAGTTTAAATATAAAGAGGATGTCTTTTGAAATGCCAGTAGTAGTTGATTTTGGATTCTTTGATGTGAACTAACCAAGGACACCAGGGAAACAGTGGACAACATACCTGTCCTTTCTATGCACTGTCCTGACTATAAGACTAAAAATCACCCCCCCTGGCTACTGTGGGACCCTCCTCTGATTAAGGGGACCCCTACTCTCTGAGCATGCTCTCTAAAGATGTATTTATCTTCTTACCAAGTTAGGAATGCATATTAACCTATAGCAATCAGGCAGCAAAAAGGCTATGTAACGGATTACGTCTGTTATGTTTGTACTGTATAAAAAAAGGGCTGCTGGCAGAAATCTCGTGTGCTTGAGTTGTGGGAAACCACCGAGCGCCCAGGCTTGCGCAAACCTGAAATAAATCAGTCTCCCCACTTGCTGGCCCCTGCAGGTAGGAGCCGCCAAGGCCACAGCCCTTGTCTGCTTGCTGGTACAGACCGTCCCACGGCCCCCGAGCCGGCCGGGACTGCCCCCGGTCCCGTAGCTGACCCTCCGTGCTCTCACCACCAGAGACAGCCAGGGTCTCTCACACGCAGGGCTGGCCGTCGGACACCCACTCACCCCCTTGCTCCCAGGCCACGTCACCTGCTCACCGCCTCTGCGGCTTGATCTTCGCTGGCCATCACACTCACTCCCACACCCGCACTCGCTCCAGTCGCTGCCCCAGGGACACGGGGACCCTCGGCGCCGTGGTCTGACCCCAGCTGCTGCACTCACCCCCCCGCGCACACGCGTGCACACAGGACAGAGAGCCCTCACCTAGGACAGAGCCAGGAAGGAGTTTAATAGGGAGACAGGCCAGGCTGCGCTGGTCAGGTGCAGGGCATGGCCAGGCAAGCCCATTGGCAAGGTGCTGGCAGCCGGGCGCCGCTGCTCTCACGGTCCCGTGAGGCAGCTCAGCGGAAAGCCCTGCGCAGAGCCCGACAAGCTGTCCTGAGGACGGAGGGACATCGCCAGCGAGCCGGGGCGTGCGGGCGCGCGACGAAGCCTGCGGGGGAAGGAGAGCTGTAGGCGAGGGGCTGGGTGGGGAGAGGTGCTCTGTGGCCGTCGCGCCCGAGACATGCGGCCTGGGGAGAAGCTGCTGCCTGTGTGTCTGCGTCGTCTGATGGGGCAAGAGATGCGCTCTTTATGGCGCTTGCTGCCTCTGCTGCTGCGTCTCTGTCAGGGACCTCTTCCCACGCTTCCTCCAGGTCCTGCAGAGCAGTGTCACTGGTTACGGGGCCAACAGGGGCAGGCCCCTGGCCCTCAGCCCCCGCTGCCAAGTCCCCGTCGCCCAGGATGGCCTGAGCAGTGCCCACGGCATCGGCACTATCGTCTGCTGCCTGGAGCATGGCCGCAGGCAAGGGAGGAGCCAACGGCTGTACATCGTCAGGTGCTGATGCGCGGGGAGGCTCGCCGTGCCCCTGCTCCCCAGGAGCTCTGGCCAGGCAACGAGCTGCTGGCTCTACGTCTGAGTCTGCTGACGGGGCAGGAGACGCGCGCTGAGGGTGGTCATCTGCCTCTCCTGCGGCATCTCTGGCCACGCTGCCGGGTGAGCCGGCCACCTTCTGGGGGCCTGCGTGTGGCTCCTGGCTGAGTCTCAGCAGACTGGGGCTGCCCCAGAGGGTATGGATGGAGACATCTTCCTCCAGCTGCCTCTGTCCTGACAGGTCTTCAGAGGTTTTGTTGTCGTCCTCTTCCTCCAGCTCCTCCAGATGCTCCGTCTTGATTTGCACGACCACAAGATGCTTCAGGGCATCCACAGGCTGTGCGCGCAGCGGCTTGCCGTGGACAAGTCGCACGGGGGGCAGACGATGGCCCTGCCTTGCCACCGGCTGTGCCCAGTGCCCTTTGCCGGTGCAGCTCCCCGGGGAAACTGGCGCGCGGGCCTCGCCAGCAGCCCTGGTGCCCCCCGGAGCATGGGCACGAGGTCTTGGCTGAGCCGCTGCGGCCTTGCCACCCCTGGTGGCCTGCACCTGGGCTGTTCTGGGAGGTGTCGCCAGACCAGCGGTGTGCGCAAGGTGGCCCTGTGCCGCCGGCTGCTGGCCGGCTCCCCAGCTTGCGGCTACCACGCGACTCAGGACCTCTGACACCAATGGCTGGACTGTGGACTCCAGAGCCGCGTCGCGGGTTGTGCAGCCGTGCGGGGCAGGCCCCCATCTCTCAGCTCTCGCTGCCACGCCCTGGTGACCCAGGATGCCCCGAGCAGGTGGGACAAGCTCTCGCTGGCCGCTGGCCGCAGGGCCCACGCCGTGTGCTCTGCCTCTCAGAGCAGATGCGGAGGTTGCTGCTGCTGGCAGAGCGGGCAGCTTGGTGACATTTGCAGATCCTGCCGCTGGAGCTGCAAGTGCGTAGCGGGGTGCGGCTGCCTGCATCGCTTCAAGCCTTGGGAGAGGCGGCAAGGCTGGCGTGGTCACTCTTTCTCCCCGTGTGACCCTGCTGCGGGGCAGTGCCTCCCAGCCCTCCAGCCTGTCCGTCTGCAAGAGAAGATGCGAGAAGGGCGGCTGCTGCCCTGCTGCCAGGGCCAGCTGGGGAGAGGGCTGGTCCCTGCGTGGCCCCCCCTCACCAGGTCTCGGGAGCACCCCCAGCATGCCCGGGCAGCCTGCCGGGCCTGGCACGGGGGCGGGGTCTCAGCTTGCTGGGGGCGCTGGTCGCACCTGTCCCCTCCGGCACCTCCCGCTTTTGCATCGGCACCTCCCAGCGCCGGGGAGGCGGTCGAGCCTGTCTCCCTCAAGGTCCCTACCTGTGTGCGACGGCTGCAAGTGCTCTGTGAGCTCGCTGGGCAGGGGAGTGGTGGCAGCCGGTCCCCATGGAGGGACGAGGCTGTGGTGCGGCTGCGCTGCGGCGCTGCCTGCGGCTGCCTGCAGCGCACCTGTGGGGAGAAGGAGGAGGGGCGGGATGGAGGCGGCTGTGTCGGCACAGCGGCCCCCGCAGCACCGGCAAGCCCGGCCTCGGCTTCAAGGCAGCTCCTGGCTACTCCAGCCAGGCTGAACTCGGCTCTGCGCTGCTCTCTGCCTCTGGGGCATTGCTGCGGGGCCGCGTGGGCTGCGGCCATCCCGGAGCCTGCCCTGCCCCAGAGAAACCCCTGCGGCGCGGCATGGCTGTGCCTGGGCCGGCGACGCTCAGGGCTGTCTGTCTCGCTCCCGGCTGTCCCTGTGTCCCGCCGCCCCCCGCCTCTCCCGCCAG
Source organism: Platalea leucorodia (assembly GCF_965183815.1). Classification (NCBI taxonomy): domain Eukaryota; kingdom Metazoa; phylum Chordata; class Aves; order Pelecaniformes; family Threskiornithidae; genus Platalea; species Platalea leucorodia. Next base: position 12,390,484 of record NC_138832.1, on the reverse strand, counting down.
CCCCATCCCTCACTTGGCGGTCCTCCTGCAGGCGCCGCAGCCCCTTCTCGGGCTGGGAGCGAGCGTTCGCCTCGTGCTTCTCGGGCATCTCCGGGCTCGTCTGTTGGACGCCTGCCACGGGCACCCAGCGCAGCTGCTGCCTCCTGGCGGGGCCGCTCTCCTGGGAGTGGGCACCCTAGGGCCCTGGCCCCATAAGAGCCTCCACGGCTGCCGTGCGGACCCCCCCGTCACAATGGCCTCTGGGCACGATGCCGCCCCTGGTCACAAAGGCCTGGCGGTCACCGTGGAGATGCCCACGCCCCGTTTGACCGCAGCCCCCTGGGCACACGGACAGAGCATGGTCCTCTGTTCGTTTAGCAGCTCTCAGTGTCACCGGGAGGGCCTTTATCCCCAGGACGACCACTAGTGAGGCTGAATGTACACGTGTAGGCAAGGTGTAGCCCGCCAGCAGCTGGGCTCAGACACTCAGCCTCCCCTCTTCTACTTAACAGAGAGACAGGTGGATTGTCGGAGCGTAGCTCGATAGATGTTGCTCGTCTATTAAAAGTTTAAATATAAAGAGGATGTCTTTTGAAATGCCAGTAGTAGTTGATTTTGGATTCTTTGATGTGAACTAACCAAGGACACCAGGGAAACAGTGGACAACATACCTGTCCTTTCTATGCACTGTCCTGACTATAAGACTAAAAATCACCCCCCCTGGCTACTGTGGGACCCTCCTCTGATTAAGGGGACCCCTACTCTCTGAGCATGCTCTCTAAAGATGTATTTATCTTCTTACCAAGTTAGGAATGCATATTAACCTATAGCAATCAGGCAGCAAAAAGGCTATGTAACGGATTACGTCTGTTATGTTTGTACTGTATAAAAAAAGGGCTGCTGGCAGAAATCTCGTGTGCTTGAGTTGTGGGAAACCACCGAGCGCCCAGGCTTGCGCAAACCTGAAATAAATCAGTCTCCCCACTTGCTGGCCCCTGCAGGTAGGAGCCGCCAAGGCCACAGCCCTTGTCTGCTTGCTGGTACAGACCGTCCCACGGCCCCCGAGCCGGCCGGGACTGCCCCCGGTCCCGTAGCTGACCCTCCGTGCTCTCACCACCAGAGACAGCCAGGGTCTCTCACACGCAGGGCTGGCCGTCGGACACCCACTCACCCCCTTGCTCCCAGGCCACGTCACCTGCTCACCGCCTCTGCGGCTTGATCTTCGCTGGCCATCACACTCACTCCCACACCCGCACTCGCTCCAGTCGCTGCCCCAGGGACACGGGGACCCTCGGCGCCGTGGTCTGACCCCAGCTGCTGCACTCACCCCCCCGCGCACACGCGTGCACACAGGACAGAGAGCCCTCACCTAGGACAGAGCCAGGAAGGACTTTAATAGGGAGACAGGCCAGGCTGCGCTGGTCAGGTGCAGGGCATGGCCAGGCAAGCCCATTGGCAAGGTGCTGGCAGCCGGGCGCCGCTGCTCTCACGGTCCTGTGAGGCAGCTCAGCGGAAAGCCCTGCGCAGAGCCCGACAAGCTGTCCTGAGGACGGAGGGACATCGCCAGCGAGCCAGGGCGTGCGGGCGCGCGACGAAGCCTGCGGGGGAAGGAGAGCTGTAGGCGAGGGGCTGGGTGGGGAGAGGTGCTCTGTGGCCGTCGCGCCCAAGACATGCGGCCTGGGGAGAAGCTGCTGCCTGTGTGTCTGCGTCGTCTGATGGGGCAAGAGATGCGCTCTTTATGGCGCTTGCTGCCTCTGCTGCTGCGTCTCTGTCAGGGACCTCTTCCCACGCTTCCTCCAGGTCCTGCAGAGCAGTGTCACTGGTTATGGGGCCAACAGGGGCAGGCCCCTGGCCCTCAGCCCCCGCTGCCAAGTCCCGGTTGCCCAGGATGGCCTGAGCAGTGCCCACGGCATCGGCACTATCGTCTGCTGCCTGGAGCATGGCCGCAGGCAAGGGAGGAGCCAACGGCTGTACATCGTCAGGTGCTGATGCGCGGGGAGGCTCGCCGTGCCCCTGCTCCCCAGGAGCTCTGGCCAGGCAACGAGCTGCTGGCTCTACGTCTGAGTCTGCTGACGGGGCAGGAGACGCGCGCTGAGGGTGGTCATCTGCCTCTCCTGCGGCATCTCTGGCCACGCTGCCGGGTGAGCCGGCCACCTTCTGGGGGCCTGCGTGTGGCTCCTGGCTGAGTCTCAGCAGACTGGGGCTGCTCCAGAGGGTATGGATGGAGACCTCTTCCTCCAGCTGCCTCTGTCCTGGCAGGTCTTCAGAGGTTTTGTTGTCGTCCTCTTCCTCCAGCTCCTCCAGATGCTCCGTCTTGATTTGCACGACCACAAGATGCTTCAGGGCATCCACAGGCTGTGCGCGCAGCGGCTTGCCGTGGACAAGTCGCACGGGGGGCAGACGATGGCCCTGCCTTGCCACCGGCTGTGCCCAGTGCCCTTTGCCGGTGCAGCTCCCCGGGGAAACTGGCGCGCGGGCCTCGCCAGCAGCCCTGGTGCCCCCCGGAGCATGGGCACGAGGTCTTGGCTGAGCCGCTGCGGCCTTGCCACCCCTGGCGGCCTGCACCTGGGCTGTTCTGGGAGGTGTCGCCAGACCAGCGGTGTGCGCAAGGTGGCCCTGTGCCGCCGGCTGCTGGCCGGCTCCCCAGCTTGCGGCTACCACGCGACTCAGGACCTCTGACACCAATGGCTGGACTGTGGACTCCAGAGCCGCGTCGCGGGTTGTGCAGCCGTGCGGGGCAGGCCCCCATCTCTCAGCTCTCGCTGCCACGCCCTGGTGACCCAGGATGCCCCGAGCAGGTGGGACAAGCTCTCGCTGGCCGCTGGCCGCAGGGCCCACGCCGTGTGCTCTGCCTCTCAGAGCAGATGCGGAGGTTGCTGCTGCTGGCAGAGCGGGCAGCTTGGTGACATTTGCAGATCCTGCCGCTGGAGCTGCAAGTGCGTAGCGGGGTGCGGCTGCCTGCATCGCTTCAAGCCTTGGGAGAGGCGGCAAGGCTGGCGTGGTCACTCTTTCTCCCCGTGTGACCCTGCTGCGGGGCAGTGCCTCCCAGCCCTCCAGCCTGTCCGTCTGCAAGAGAAGATGCGAGAAGGGCGGCTGCTGCCCTGCTGCCAGGGCCAGCTGGGGAGAGGGCTGGTCCCTGCGTGGCCCCCCCTCACCGGGTCTCGGGAGCACCCCCAGCATGCCCGGGCAGCCTGCCGGGCCTGGCACGGGGGCGGGGTCTCAGCTTGCTGGGGGCGCTGGTCGCACCTGTCCCCTCCGGCACCTCCCGCTTTTGCATCGGCACCTCCCAGCGCCGGGGAGGCGGTCGAGCCTGTCTCCCTCAAGGTCCCTACCTGTGTGCGACGGCTGCAAGTGCTCTGTGAGCTCGCTGGGCAGGGGAGTGGTGGCAGCCGGTCCCCATGGAGGGCCGAGGCTGTGGTGCGGCTGCGCTGCGGCGCTGCCTGCGGCTGCCTGCAGCGCACCTGTGGGGAGAAGGAGGAGGGGCGGGATGGAGGCGGCTGTGTCGGCACAGCGGCCCCCGCAGCACCGGCAAGCCCGGCCTCGGCTTCAAGGCAGCTCCTGGCTACTCCAGCCAGGCTGAACTCGGCTCTGCGCTGCTCTCTGCCTCTGGGGCATTGCTGCGGGGCCGCGTGGGCTGCGGCCATCCCGGAGCCTGCCCTGCCCCAGAGAAACCCCTGCGGCGCGGCATGGCTGTGCCTGGGCCGGCGACGCTCAGGGCTGTCTGTCTCGCTCCCGGCTGTCCCTGTGTCCCGCCGCCCCCCGCCTCTCCCGCCAGCCCCATCCCTCACTTGGCGGTCCTCCTGCAGGCGCCGCAGCCCCTTCTCGGGCTGGGAGCGAGCGTTCGCCTCGTGCTTCTCGGGCATCTCCGGGCTCGTCTGTTGGACGCCTGCCACGGGCACCCAGCACAGCTGCTGCCTCCTGGCGGGGCCGCTCTCCTGGGAGTGGGCACCCTAGGGCCCTGGCCCCATAAGAGCCTCCACGGCTGCCGTGCGGACCCCCCCGTCACAATGGCCTCTGGGCACGATGCCGCCCCTGGTCACAAAGGCCTGGCGGTCACCGTGGAGATGCCCACGCCCCGTTTGACCGCAGCCCCCTGGGCACACGGACAGAGCATGGTCCTCTGTTCGTTTAGCAGCTCTCAGTGTCACCGGGAGGGCCTTTATCCCCAGGACGACCACTAGTGAGGCTGAATGTACACGTGTAGGCAAGGTGTAGCCCGCCAGCAGCTGGGCTCAGACACTCAGCCTCCCCTCTTCTACTTAACAGAGAGACAGGTGGATTGTCGGAGGGTAGCTCGATAGATGTTGCTCGTCTATTAAAAGTTTAAATATAAAGAGGATGTCTTTTGAAATGCCAGTAGTAGTTGATTTTGGATTCTTTGATGTGAACTAACCAAGGACACCAGGGAAACAGTGGACAACATACCTGTCCTTTCTATGCACTGTCCTGACTATAAGACTAAAAATCACCCCCCCTGGCTACTGTGGGACCCTCCTCTGATTAAGGGGACCCCTACTCTCTGAGCATGCTCTCTAAAGATGTATTTATCTTCTTACCAAGTTAGGAATGCATATTAACCTATAGCAATCAGGCAGCAAAAAGGCTATGTAACGGATTACGTCTGTTATGTTTGTACTGTATAAAAAAAGGGCTGCTGGCAGAAATCTCGTGTGCTTGAGTTGTGGGAAACCACCGAGCGCCCAGGCTTGCGCAAACCTGAAATAAATCAGTCTCCCCACTTGCTGGCCCCTGCAGGTAGGAGCCGCCAAGGCCACAGCCCTTGTCTGCTTGCTGGTACAGACCGTCCCACGGCCCCCGAGCCGGCCGGGACTGCCCCCGGTCCCGTAGCTGACCCTCCGTGCTCTCACCACCAGAGACAGCCAGGGTCTCTCACACGCAGGGCTGGCCGTCGGACACCCACTCACCCCCTTGCTCCCAGGCCACGTCACCTGCTCACCGCCTCTGCGGCTTGATCTTCGCTGGCCATCACACTCACTCCCACACCCGCACTCGCTCCAGTCGCTGCCCCAGGGACACGGGGACCCTCGGCGCCGTGGTCTGACCCCAGCTGCTGCACTCACCCCCCCGCGCACACGCGTGCACACAGGACAGAGAGCCCTCACCTAGGACAGAGCCAGGAAGGACTTTAATAGGGAGACAGGCCAGGCTGCGCTGGTCAGGTGCAGGGCATGGCCAGGCAAGCCCATTGGCAAGGTGCTGGCAGCCGGGCGCCGCTGCTCTCACGGTCCCGTGAGGCAGCTCAGCGGAAAGCCCTGCGCAGAGCCCGACAAGCTGTCCTGAGGACGGAGGGACATCGCCAGCGAGCCGGGGCGTGCGGGCGCGCGACGAAGCCTGCGGGGGAAGGAGAGCTGTAGGCGAGGGGCTGGGTGGGGAGAGGTGCTCTGTGGCCGTCGCGCCCAAGACATGCGGCCTGGGGAGAAGCTGCTGCCTGTGTGTCTGCGTCGTCTGATGGGGCAAGAGATGCGCTCTTTATGGCGCTTGCTGCCTCTGCTGCTGCGTCTCTGTCAGGGACCTCTTCCCACGCTTCCTCCAGGTCCTGCAGAGCAGTGTCACTGGTTACGGGGCCAACAGGGGCAGGCCCCTGGCCCTCAGCCCCCGCTGCCAAGTCCCGGTTGCCCAGGATGGCCTGAGCAGTGCCCACGGCATCGGCACTATCGTCTGCTGCCTGGAGCATGGCCGCAGGCAAGGGAGGAGCCAACGGCTGTACATCGTCAGGTGCTGATGCGCGGGGAGGCTCGCCGTGCCCCTGCTCCCCAGGAGCTCTGGCCAGGCAACGAGCTGCTGGCTCTACGTCTGAGTCTGCTGACGGGGCAGGAGACGCGCGCTGAGGGTGGTCATCTGCCTCTCCTGCGGCATCTCTGGCCACGCTGCCGGGTGAGCCGGCCACCTTCTGGGGGCCTGCGTGTGGCTCCTGGCTGAGTCTCAGCAGACTGGGGCTGCTCCAGAGGGTATGGATGGAGACATCTTCCTCCAGCTGCCTCTGTCCTGGCAGGTCTTCAGAGGTTTTGTTGTCGTCCTCTTCCTCCAGCTCCTCCAGATGCTCCGTCTTGATTTGCACGACCACAAGATGCTTCAGGGCATCCACAGGCTGTGCGCGCAGCGGCTTGCCGTGGACAAGTCGCACGGGGGGCAGACGATGGCCCTGCCTTGCCACCGGCTGTGCCCAGTGCCCTTTGCCGGTGCAGCTCCCCGGGGAAACTGGCGCGCGGGCCTCGCCAGCAGCCCTGGTGCCCCCCGGAGCATGGGCACGAGGTCTTGGCTGAGCCGCTGCGGCCTTGCCACCCCTGGCGGCCTGCACCTGGGCTGTTCTGGGAGGTGTCGCCAGACCAGCGGTGTGCGCAAGGTGGCCCTGTGCCGCCGGCTGCTGGCCGGCTCCCCAGCTTGCGGCTACCACGCGACTCAGGACCTCTGACACCAATGGCTGGACTGTGGACTCCAGAGCCGCATCGCGGGTTGTGCAGCCGTGCGGGGCAGGCCCCCATCTCTCAGCTCTCGCTGCCATGCCCTGGTGACCCAGGATGCCCCGAGCAGGTGGGACAAGCTCTCGCTGGCCGCTGGCCGCAGGGCCCACGCCGTGTGCTCTGCCTCTCAGAGCAGATGCGGAGGTTGCTGCTGCTGGCAGAGCGGGCAGCTTGGTGACATTTGCAGATCCTGCCGCTGGAGCTGCAAGTGCGTAGCGGGGTGCGGCTGCCTGCATCGCTTCAAGCCTTGGGAGAGGCGGCAAGGCTGGCGTGGTCACTCTTTCTCCCCGTGTGACCCTGCTGCGGGGCAGTGCCTCCCAGCCCTCCAGCCTGTCCGTCTGCAAGAGAAGATGCGAGAAGGGCGGCTGCTGCCCTGCTGCCAGGGCCAGCTGGGGAGAGGGCTGGTCCCTGCGTGGCCCCCCCTCACCGGGTCTCGGGAGCACCCCCAGCATGCCCGGGCAGCCTGCCGGGCCTGGCACGGGGGCGGGGTCTCAGCTTGCTGGGGGCGCTGGTCGCACCTGTCGCCTCCGGCACCTCCCGCTTTTGCATCGGCACCTCCCAGCGCCGGGGAGGCGGTCGAGCCTGTCTCCCTCAAGGTCCCTACCTGTGTGCGACGGCTGCAAGTGCTCTGTGAGCTCGCTGGGCAGGGGAGTGGTGGCAGCCGGTCCCCATGGAGGGACGAGGCTGTGGTGCGGCTGCGCTGCGGCGCTGCCTGCGGCTGCCTGCAGCGCACCTGTGGGGAGAAGGAGGAGGGGCGGGATGGAGGCGGCTGTGTCGGCACAGCGGCCCCCGCAGCACCGGCAAGCCCGGCCTCGGCTTCAAGGCAGCTCCTGGCTACTCCAGCCAGGCTGAACTCGGCTCTGCGCTGCTCTCTGCCTCTGGGGCATTGCTGCGGGGCCGCGTGGGCTGCGGCCATCCCGGAGCCTGCCCTGCCCCAGAGAAACCCCTGCGGCGCGGCATGGCTGTGCCTGGGCCGGCGACGCTCAGGGCTGTCTGTCTCGCTCCCGGCTGTCCCTGTGTCCCGCCGCCCCCCGCCTCTCCCGCCAGCCCCATCCCTCACTTGGCGGTCCTCCTGCAGGCGCCGCAGCCCCTTGTCGGGCTGGGAGCGAGCGTTCGCCTCGTGCTTCTCGGGCATCTCCGGGCTCGTCTGTTGGACGCCTGCCACGGGCACCCAGCGCAGCTGCTGCCTCCTGGCGGGGCCGCTCTCCTGGGAGTGGGCACCCTAGGGCCCTGGCCCCATAAGAGCCTCCACGGCTGCCGTGCGGACCCCCCCGTCACAATGGCCTCTGGGCACGATGCCGCCCCTGGTCACAAAGGCCTGGCGGTCACCGTGGAGATGCCCACGCCCCGTTTGACCGCAGCCCCCTGGGCACACGGACAGAGCATGGTCCTCTGTTCGTTTAGCAGCTCTCAGTGTCACCGGGAGGGCCTTTATCCCCAGGACGACCACTAGTGAGGCTGAATGTACACGTGTAGGCAAGGTGTAGCCCGCCAGCAGCTGGGCTCAGACACTCAGCCTCCCCTCTTCTACTTAACAGAGAGACAGGTGGATTGTCGGAGCGTAGCTCGATAGATGTTGCTCGTCTATTAAAAGTTTAAATATAAAGAGGATGTCTTTTGAAATGCCAGTAGTAGTTGATTTTGGATTCTTTGATGTGAACTAACCAAGGACACCAGGGAAACAGTGGACAACATACCTGTCCTTTCTATGCACTGTCCTGACTATAAGACTAAAAATCACCCCCCCTGGCTACTGTGGGACCCTCCTCTGATTAAGGGGACCCCTACTCTCTGAGCATGCTCTGTAAAGATGTATTTATCTTCTTACCAAGTTAGGAATGCATATTAACCTATAGCAATCAGGCAGCAAAAAGGCTATGTAACGGATTACGTCTGTTATGTTTGTACTGTATAAAAAAAGGGCTGCTGGCAGAAATCTCGTGTGCTTGAGTTGTGGGAAACCACCGAGCGCCCAGGCTTGCTCAAACCTGAAATAAATCAGTCTCCCCACTTGCTGGCCCCTGCAGGTAGGAGCCGCCAAGGCCACAGCCCTTGTCTGCTTGCTGGTACAGACCGTCCCACGGCCCCCGAGCCGGCCGGGACTGCCCCCGGTCCCGTAGCTGACCCTCCGTGCTCTCACCACCAGAGACAGCCAGGGTCTCTCACACGCAGGGCTGGCCGTCGGACACCCACTCACCCCCTTGCTCCCAGGCCACGTCACCTGCTCACCGCCTCTGCGGCTTGATCTTCGCTGGCCATCACACTCACTCCCACACCCGCACTCGCTCCAGTCGCTGCCCCAGGGACACGGGGACCCTCGGCGCCGTGGTCTGACCCCAGCTGCTGCACTCACCCCCCCGCGCACACGCGTGCACACAGGACAGAGAGCCCTCACCTAGGACAGAGCCAGGAAGGAGTTTAATAGGGAGACAGGCCAGGCTGCGCTGGTCAGGTGCAGGGCATGGCCAGGCAAGCCCATTGGCAAGGTGCTGGCAGCCGGGCGCCGCTGCTCTCACGGTCCCGTGAGGCAGCTCAGCGGAAAGCCCTGCGCAGAGCCCGACAAGCTGTCCTGAGGACGGAGGGACATCGCCAGCGAGCCGGGGCGTGCGGGCGCGCGACGAAGCCTGCGGGGGAAGGAGAGCTGTAGGCGAGGGGCTGGGCGGGGAGAGGTGCTCTGTGGCCGTCGCGCCCGAGACATGCGGCCTGGGGAGAAGCTGCTGCCTGTGTGTCTGCGTCGTCTGATGGGGCAAGAGATGCGCTCTTTATGGCGCTTGCTGCCTCTGCTGCTGCGTCTCTGTCAGGGACCTCTTCCCACGCTTCCTCCAGGTCCTGCAGAGCAGTGTCACTGGTTACGGGGCCAACAGGGGCAGGCCCCTGGCCCTCAGCCCCCGCTGCCAAGTCCCGGTTGCCCAGGATGGCCTGAGCAGTGCCCACGGCATCGGCACTATCGTCTGCTGCCTGGAGCATGGCCGCAGGCAAGGGAGGAGCCAACGGCTGTACATCGTCAGGTGCTGATGCGCGGGGAGGCTCGCCGTGCCCCTGCTCCCCAGGAGCTCTGGCCAGGCAACGAGCTGCTGGCTCTACGTCTGAGTCTGCTGACGGGGCAGGAGACGCGCGCTGAGGGTGGTCATCTGCCTCTCCTGCGGCATCTCTGGCCACGCTGCCGGGTGAGCCGGCCACCTTCTGGGGGCCTGCGTGTGGCTCCTGGCTGAGTCTCAGCAGACTGGGGCTGCTCCAGAGGGTATGGATGGAGACATCTTCCTCCAGCTGCCTCTGTCCTGGCAGGTCTTCAGAGGTTTTGTTGTCGTCCTCTTCCTCCAGCTCCTCCAGATGCTCCGTCTTGATTTGCACGACCACAAGATGCTTCAGGGCATCCACAGGCTGTGCGCGCAGCGGCTTGCCGTGGACAAGTCGCACGGGGGGCAGACGATGGCCCTGCCTTGCCACCGGCTGTGCCCAGTGCCCTTTGCCGGTGCAGCTCCCCGGGGAAACTGGCGCGCGGGCCTCGCCAGCAGCCCTGGTGCCCCCCGGAGCATGGGCACGAGGTCTTGGCTGAGCCGCTGCGGCCTTGCCACCCCTGGCGGCCTGCACCTGGGCTGTTCTGGGAGGTGTCGCCAGACCAGCGGTGTGCGCAAGGTGGCCCTGTGCCGCCGGCTGCTGGCCGGCTCCCCAGCTTGCGGCTACCACGCGACTCAGGACCTCTGACACCAATGGCTGGACTGTGGACTCCAGAGCCGCATCGCGGGTTGTGCAGCCGTGCGGGGCAGGCCCCCATCTCTCAGCTCTCGCTGCCATGCCCTGGTGACCCAGGATGCCCCGAGCAGGTGGGACAAGCTCTCGCTGGCCGCTGGCCGCAGGGCCCACGCCGTGTGCTCTGCCTCTCAGAGCAGATGCGGAGGTTGCTGCTGCTGGCAGAGCGGGCAGCTTGGTGACATTTGCAGATCCTGCCGCTGGAGCTGCAAGTGCGTAGCGGGGTGCGGCTGCCTGCATCGCTTCAAGCCTTGGGAGAGGCGGCAAGGCTGGCGTGGTCACTCTTTCTCCCCGTGTGACCCTGCTGCGGGGCAGTGCCTCCCAGCCCTCCAGCCTGTCCGTCTGCAAGAGAAGATGCGAGAAGGGCGGCTGCTGCCCAGCTGCCAGGGCCAGCTGGGGAGAGGGCTGGTCCCTGCGTGGCCCCCCCTCACCGGGTCTCGGGAGCACCCCCAGCATGCCCGGGCAGCCTGCCGGGCCTGGCACGGGGGCGGGGTCTCAGCTTGCTGGGGGCGCTGGTCGCACCTGTCGCCTCCGGCACCTCCCGCTTTTGCATCGGCACCTCCCAGCGCCGGGGAGGCGGTCGAGCCTGTCTCCCTCAAGGTCCCTACCTGTGTGCGACGGCTGCAAGTGCTCTGTGAGCTCGCTGGGCAGGGGAGTGGTGGCAGCCGGTCCCCATGGAGGGACGAGGCTGTGGTGCGGCTGCGCTGCGGCGCTGCCTGCGGCTGCCTGCAGCGCACCTGTGGGGAGAAGGAGGAGGGGCGGGATGGAGGCGGCTGTGTCGGCACAGCGGCCCCCGCAGCACCGGCAAGCCCGGCCTCAGCTTCAAGGCAGCTCCTGGCTACTCCAGCCAGGCTGAACTCGGCTCTGCGCTGCTCTCTGCCTCTGGGGCATTGCTGCGGGGCCGCGTGGGCTGCGGCCATCCCGGAGCCTGCCCTGCCCCAGAGAAACCCCTGCGGCGCGGCATGGCTGTGCCTGGGCCGGCGACGCTCAGGGCTGTCTGTCTCGCTCCCGGCTGTCCCTGTGTCCCGCCGCCCCCCGCCTCTCCCGCCAGCCCCATCCCTCACTTGGCGGTCCTCCTGCAGGCGCCGCAGCCCCTTGTCGGGCCGGGAGCGAGCGTTCGCCTCGTGCTTCTCGGGCATCTCCGGGCTCGTCTGTTGGACGCCTGCCACGGGCACCCAGCGCAGCTGCTGCCTCCTGGCGGGGCCGCTCTCCTGGGAGTGGGCACCCTAGGGCCCTGGCCCCATAAGAGCCTCCACGGCTGCCGTGCGGACCCTCCCGTCACAATGGCCTCTGGGCACGATGCCGCCCCTGGTCACAAAGGCCTGGCGGTCACCGTGGAGATGCCCACGCCCCGTTTGACCGCAGCCCCCTGGGCACATGGACAGCGCATGGTCCTCTGTTCGTTTAGCAGCTCTCAGTGTCACCGGGAGGGCCTTTATCCCCAGGACGACCACTAGTGAGGCTGAATGTACACGTGTAGGCAAGGTGTAGCCCGCCAGCAGCTGGGCTCAGACACTCAGCCTCCCCTCTTCTACTTAACAGAGAGACAGGGGGATTGTCGGAGCGTAGCTCGATAGATGTTGCTCGTCTATTAAAAGTTTAAATATAAAGAGGATGTCTTTTGAAATGCCAGTAGTAGTTGATTTTGGATTCTTTGATGTGAACTAACCAAGGACACCAGGGAAACAGTGGACAACATACCTGTCCTTTCTATGCACTGTCCTGACTATAAGACTAAAAATCACCCCCCCCGGCTACTGTGGGACCCTCCTCTGATTAAGGGGACCCCTACTCTCTGAGCATGCTCTCTAAAGATGTATTTATCTTCTTACCAAGTTAGGAATGCATATTAACCTATAGCAATCAGGCAGCAAAAAGGCTATGTAACGGATTACGTCTGTTATGTTTGTACTGTATAAAAAAAGGGCTGCTGGCAGAAATCTCGTGTGCTTGAGTTGTGGGAAACCACCGAGTGCCCAGGCTTGCGCAAACCTGAAATAAATCAGTCTGCCCACTTGCTGGCCCCTGCAGGTAGGAGCCGCCAAGGCCACAGCCCTTGTCTGCTTGCTGGTACAGACCGTCCCACGGCCCCCGAGCCGGCCGGGACTGCCCCCGGTCCCGTAGCTGACCCTCCGTGCTCTCACCACCAGAGACAGCCAGGGTCTCTCACACGCAGGGCTGGCCGTCGGACACCCACTCACCCCCTTGCTCCCAGGCCACGTCACCTGCTCACCGCCTCTGCGGCTTGATCTTCGCTGGCCATCACACTCACTCCCACACCCGCACTCGCTCCAGTCGCTGCCCCAGGGACACGGGGACCCTCGGCGCCGTGGTCTGACCCCAGCTGCTGCACTCACCCCCCCGCGCACACGCGTGCACACAGGACAGAGAGCCCTCACCTAGGACAGAGCCAGGAAGGACTTTAATAGGGAGACAGGCCAGGCTGCGCTGGTCAGGTGCAGGGCATGGCCAGGCAAGCCCATTGGCAAGGTGCTGGCAGCCGGGCGCCGCTGCTCTCACGGTCCCGTGAGGCAGCTCAGCGGAAAGCCCTGCGCAGAGCCCGACAAGCTGTCCTGAGGACGGAGGGACATCGCCAGCGAGCCGGGGCGTGCGGGCGCGCGACGAAGCCTGCGGGGGAAGGAGAGCTGTAGGCGAGGGGCTGGGCGGGGAGAGGTGCTCTGTGGCCGTCGCGCCCGAGACATGCGGCCTGGGGAGAAGCTGCTGCCTGTGTGTCTGCGTCGTCTGATGGGGCAAGAGATGCGCTCTTTATGGCGCTTGCTGCCTCTGCTGCTGCGTCTCTGTCAGGGACCTCTTCCCACGCTTCCTCCAGGTCCTGCAGAGCAGTGTCACTGGTTACGGGGCCAACAGGGGCAGGCCCCTGGCCCTCAGCCCCCGCTGCCAAGTCCCGGTTGCCCAGGATGGCCTGAGCAGTGCCCACGGCATCGGCACTATCGTCTGCTGCCTGGAGCATGGCCGCAGGCAAGGGAGGAGCCAACGGCTGTACATCGTCAGGTGCTGATGCGCGGGGAGGCTCGCCGTGCCCCTGCTCCCCAGGAGCTCTGGCCAGGCAACGAGCTGCTGGCTCTACGTCTGAGTCTGCTGACGGGGCAGGAGACGCGCGCTGAGGGTGGTCATCTGCCTCTCCTGCGGCACCTCTGGCCACGCTGCCGGGTGAGCCGGCCACCTTCTGGGGGCCTGCGTGTGGCTCCTGGCTGAGTCTCAGCAGACTGGGGCTGCTCCAGAGGGTATGGATGGAGACATCTTCCTCCAGCTGCCTCTGTCCTGGCAGGTCTTCAGAGGTTTTGTTGTCGTCCTCTTCCTCCAGCTCCTCCAGATGCTCCGTCTTGATTTGCACGACCACAAGATGCTTCAGGGCATCCACAGGCTGTGCGCGCAGCGGCTTGCCGTGGACAAGTCGCACGGGGGGCAGACGATGGCCCTGCCTTGCCACCGGCTGTGCCCAGTGCCCTTTGCCGGTGCAGCTCCCCGGGGAAACTGGCGCGTGGGCCTCGCCAGCAGCCCTGGTGCCCCCCGGAGCATGGGCACGAGGTCTTGGCTGAGCCGCTGCGGCCTTGCCACCCCTGGCGGCCTGCACCTGGGCTGTTCTGGGAGGTGTCGCCAGACCAGCGGTGTGCGCAAGGTGGCCCTGTGCCGCCGGCTGCTGGCCGGCTCCCCAGCTTGCGGCTACCACGCGACTCAGGACCTCTGACACCAATGGCTGGACTGTGGACTCCAGAGCCGCATCGCGGGTTGTGCAGCCGTGCGGGGCAGGCCCCCATCTCTCAGCTCTCGCTGCCATGCCCTGGTGACCCAGGATGCCCCGAGCAGGTGGGACAAGCTCTCGCTGGCCGCTGGCCGCAGGGCCCACGCCGTGTGCTCTGCCTCTCAGAGCAGATGCGGAGGTTGCTGCTGCTGGCAGAGCGGGCAGCTTGGTGACATTTGCAGATCCTGCCGCTGGAGCTGCAAGTGCGTAGCGGGGTGCGGCTGCCTGCATCGCTTCAAGCCTTGGGAGAGGCGGCAAGGCTGGCGTGGTCACTCTTTCTCCCCGTGTGACCCTGCTGCGGGGCAGTGCCTCCCAGCCCTCCAGCCTGTCCGTCTGCAAGAGAAGATGCGAGAAGGGCGGCTGCTGCCCAGCTGCCAGGGCCAGCTGGGGAGAGGGCTGGTCCCTGCGTGGCCCCCCCTCACCGGGTCTCGGGAGCACCCCCAGCATGCCCGGGCAGCCTGCCGGGCCTGGCACGGGGGCGGGGTCTCAGCTTGCTGGGGGCGCTGGTCGCACCTGTCGCCTCCGGCACCTCCCGCTTTTGCATCGGCACCTCCCAGCGCCGGGGAGGCGGTCGAGCCTGTCTCCCTCAAGGTCCCTACCTGTGTGCGACGGCTGCAAGTGCTCTGTGAGCTCGCTGGGCAGGGGAGTGGTGGCAGCCGGTCCCCATGGAGGGACGAGGCTGTGGTGCGGCTGCGCTGCGGCGCTGCCTGCGGCTGCCTGCAGCGCACCTGTGGGGAGAAGGAGGAGGGGCGGGATGGAGGCGGCTGTGTCGGCACAGCGGCCCCCGCAGCACCGGCAAGCCCGGCCTCAGCTTCAAGGCAGCTCCTGGCTACTCCAGCCAGGCTGAACTCGGCTCTGCGCTGCTCTCTGCCTCTGGGGCATTGCTGCGGGGCCGCGTGGGCTGCGGCCATCCCGGAGCCTGCCCTGCCCCAGAGAAACCCCTGCGGCGCGGCATGGCTGTGCCTGGGCCGGCGACGCTCAGGGCTGTCTGTCTCGCTCCCGGCTGTCCCTGTGTCCCGCCGCCCCCCGCCTCTCCCGCCAGCCCCATCCCTCACTTGGCGGTCCTCCTGCAGGCGCCGCAGCCCCTTGTCGGGCCGGGAGCGAGCGTTCGCCTCGTGCTTCTCGGGCATCTCCGGGCTCGTCTGTTGGACGCCTGCCACGGGCACCCAGCGCAGCTGCTGCCTCCTGGCGGGGCCGCTCTCCTGGGAGTGGGCACCCTAGGGCCCTGGCCCCATAAGAGCCTCCACGGCTGCCGTGCGGACCCTCCCGTCACAATGGCCTCTGGGCACGATGCCGCCCCTGGTCACAAAGGCCTGGCGGTCACCGTGGAGATGCCCACGCCCCGTTTGACCGCAGCCCCCTGGGCACATGGACAGAGCATGGTCCTCTGTTCGTTTAGCAGCTCTCAGTGTCACCGGGAGGGCCTTTATCCCCAGGACGACCACTAGTGAGGCTGAATGTACACGTGTAGGCAAGGTGTAGCCCGCCAGCAGCTGGGCTCAGACACTCAGCATCCCCTCTTCTACTTAACAGAGAGACAGGGGGATTGTCGGAGCGTAGCTCGATAGATGTTGCTCGTCTATTAAAAGTTTAAATATAAAGAGGATGTCTTTTGAAATGCCAGTAGTAGTTGATTTTGGATTCTTTGATGTGAACTAACCAAGGACACCAGGGAAACAGTGGACAACATACCTGTCCTTTCTATGCACTGTCCTGACTATAAGACTAAAAATCACCCCCCCCGGCTACTGTGGGACCCTCCTCTGATTAAGGGGACCCCTACTCTCTGAGCATGCTCTCTAAAGATGTATTTATCTTCTTACCAAGTTAGGAATGCATATTAACCTATAGCAATCAGGCAGCAAAAAGGCTATGTAACGGATTACGTCTGTTATGTTTGTACTGTATAAAAAAAGGGCTGCTGGCAGAAATCTCGTGTGCTTGAGTTGTGGGAAACCACCGAGTGCCCAGGCTTGCGCAAACCTGAAATAAATCAGTCTGCCCACTTGCTGGCCCCTGCAGGTAGGAGCCGCCAAGGCCACAGCCCTTGTCTGCTTGCTGGTACAGACCGTCCCACGGCCCCCGAGCCGGCCGGGACTGCCCCCGGTCCCGTAGCTGACCCTCCGTGCTCTCACCACCAGAGACAGCCAGGGTCTCTCACACGCAGGGCTGGCCGTCGGACACCCACTCACCCCCTTGCTCCCAGGCCACGTCACCTGCTCACCGCCTCTGCGGCTTGATCTTCGCTGGCCATCACACTCACTCCCACACCCGCACTCGCTCCAGTCGCTGCCCCAGGGACACGGGGACCCTCGGCGCCGTGGTCTGACCCCAGCTGCTGCACTCACCCCCCCGCGCACACGCGTGCACACAGGACAGAGAGCCCTCACCTAGGACAGAGCCAGGAAGGACTTTAATAGGGAGACAGGCCAGGCTGCGCTGGTCAGGTGCAGGGCATGGCCAGGCAAGCCCATTGGCAAGGTGCTGGCAGCCGGGCGCCGCTGCTCTCACGGTCCCGTGAGGCAGCTCAGCGGAAAGCCCTGCGCAGAGCCCGACAAGCTGTCCTGAGGACGGAGGGACATCGCCAGCGAGCCGGGGCGTGCGGGCGCGCGACGAAGCCTGCGGGGGAAGGAGAGCTGTAGGCGAGGGGCTGGGCGGGGAGAGGTGCTCTGTGGCCGTCGCGCCCGAGACATGCGGCCTGGGGAGAAGCTGCTGCCTGTGTGTCTGCGTCGTCTGATGGGGCAAGAGATGCGCTCTTTATGGCGCTTGCTGCCTCTGCTGCTGCGTCTCTGTCAGGGACCTCTTCCCACGCTTCCTCCAGGTCCTGCAGAGCAGTGTCACTGGTTACGGGGCCAACAGGGGCAGGCCCCTGGCCCTCAGCCCCCGCTGCCAAGTCCCGGTTGCCCAGGATGGCCTGAGCAGTGCCCACGGCATCGGCACTATCGTCTGCTGCCTGGAGCATGGCCGCAGGCAAGGGAGGAGCCAACGGCTGTACATCGTCAGGTGCTGATGCGCGGGGAGGCTCGCCGTGCCCCTGCTCCCCAGGAGCTCTGGCCAGGCAACGAGCTGCTGGCTCTACGTCTGAGTCTGCTGACGGGGCAGGAGACGCGCGCTGAGGGTGGTCATCTGCCTCTCCTGCGGCACCTCTGGCCACGCTGCCGGGTGAGCCGGCCACCTTCTGGGGGCCTGCGTGTGGCTCCTGGCTGAGTCTCAGCAGACTGGGGCTGCTCCAGAGGGTATGGATGGAGACATCTTCCTCCAGCTGCCTCTGTCCTGGCAGGTCTTCAGAGGTTTTGTTGTCGTCCTCTTCCTCCAGCTCCTCCAGATGCTCCATCTTGATTTGCACGACCACAAGATGCTTCAGGGCATCCACAGGCTGTGCGCGCAGCGGCTTGCCGTGGACAAGTCGCACGGGGGGCAGACGATGGCCCTGCCTTGCCACCGGCTGTGCCCAGTGCCCTTTGCCGGTGCAGCTCCCCGGGGAAACTGGCGCGCGGGCCTCGCCAGCAGCCCTGGTGCCCCCCGGAGCATGGGCACGAGGTCTTGGCTGAGCCGCTGCGGCCTTGCCACCCCTGGCGGCCTGCACCTGGGCTGTTCTGGGAGGTGTCGCCAGACCAGCGGTGTGCGCAAGGTGGCCCTGTGCCGCCGGCTGCTGGCCGGCTCCCCAGCTTGCGGCTACCACGCGACTCAGGACCTCTGACACCAATGGCTGGACTGTGGACTCCAGAGCCGCATCGCGGGTTGTGCAGCCGTGCGGGGCAGGCCCCCATCTCTCAGCTCTCGCTGCCACGCCCTGGTGACCCAGGATGCCCCGAGCAGGTGGGACAAGCTCTCGCTGGCCGCTGGCCGCAGGGCCCACGCCGTGTGCTCTGCCTCTCAGAGCAGATGCGGAGGTTGCTGCTGCTGGCAGAGCGGGCAGCTTGGTGACATTTGCAGATCCTGCCGCTGGAGCTGCAAGTGCGTAGCGGGGTGCGGCTGCCTGCATCGCTTCAAGCCTTGGGAGAGGCGGCAAGGCTGGCGTGGTCACTCTTTCTCCCCGTGTGACCCTGCTGCGGGGCAGTGCCTCCCAGCCCTCCAGCCTGTCCGTCTGCAAGAGAAGATGCGAGAAGGGCGGCTGCTGCCCTGCTGCCAGGGCCAGCTGGGGAGAGGGCTGGTCCCTGCGTGGCCCCCCCTCACCGGGTCTCGGGAGCACCCCCAGCATGCCCGGGCAGCCTGCCGGGCCTGGCACGGGGGCGGGGTCTCAGCTTGCTGGGGGCGCTGGTCGCACCTGTCCCCTCCGGCACCTCCCGCTTTTGCATCGGCACCTCCCAGCGCCGGGGAGGCGGTCGAGCCTGTCTCCCTCAAGGTCCCTACCTGTGTGCGACGGCTGCAAGTGCTCTGTGAGCTCGCTGGGCAGGGGAGTGGTGGCAGCCGGTCCCCATGGAGGGACGAGGCTGTGGTGCGGCTGCGCTGCGGCGCTGCCTGCGGCTGCCTGCAGCGCACCTGTGGGGAGAAGGAGGAGGGGCGGGATGGAGGCGGCTGTGTCGGCACAGCGGCCCCCGCAGCACCGGCAAGCCCGGCCTCAGCTTCAAGGCAGCTCCTGGCTACTCCAGCCAGGCTGAACTCGGCTCTGCGCTGCTCTCTGCCTCTGGGGCATTGCTGCGGGGCCGCGTGGGCTGCGGCCATCCCGGAGCCTGCCCTGCCCCAGAGAAACCCCTGCGGCGCGGCATGGCTGTGCCTGGGCCGGCGACGCTCAGGGCTGTCTGTCTCGCTCCCGGCTGTCCCTGTGTCCCGCTGCCCCCCGCCTCTCCCGCCAGCCCCATCCCTCACTTGGCGGTCCTCCTGCAGGCGCCGCAGCCCCTTGTCGGGCTGGGAGCGAGCGTTCGCCTCGTGCTTCTCGGGCATCTCCGGGCTCGTCTGTTGGACGCCTGCCATGGGCACCCAGCGCAGCTGCTGCCTCCTGGCGGGGACGCTCTCCTGGGAGTGGGCACCCTAGGGCCCTGGCCCCATAAGAGCCTCCACGGCTGCCGTGCGGACCCCCCCGTCACAATGGCCTCTGGGCACGATGCCGCCCCTGGTCACAAAGGCCTGGCGGTCACCGTGGAGATGCCCACGCCCCGTTTGACCGCAGCCCCCTGGGCACATGGACAGAGCATGGTCCTCTGTTCGTTTAGCAGCTCTCAGTGTCACCGGGAGGGCCTTTATCCCCAGGACGACCACTAGTGAGGCTGAATGTACACGTGTAGGCAAGGTGTAGCCCGCCAGCAGCTGGGCTCAGACACTCAGCCTCCCCTCTTCTACTTAACAGAGAGACAGGTGGATTGTCGGAGCGTAGCTCGATAGATGTTGCTCGTCTATTAAAAGTTTAAATATAAAGAGGATGTCTTTTGAAATGCCAGTAGTAGTTGATTTTGGATTCTTTGATGTGAACTAACCAAGGACACCAGGGAAACAGTGGACAACATACCTGTCCTTTCTATGCACTGTCCTGACTATAAGACTAAAAATCACCCCCCCCGGCTACTGTGGGACCCTCCTCTGATTAAGGGGACCCCTACTCTCTGAGCATGCTCTCTAAAGATGTATTTATCTTCTTACCAAGTTAGGAATGCATATTAACCTATAGCAATCAGGCAGCAAAAAGGCTATGTAACGGATTACGTCTGTTATGTTTGTACTGTATAAAAAAAGGGCTGCTGGCAGAAATCTCGTGTGCTTGAGTTGTGGGAAACCACCGAGTGCCCAGGCTTGCGCAAACCTGAAATAAATCAGTCTCCCCACTTGCTGGCCCCTGCAGGTAGGAGCCGCCAAGGCCACAGCCCTTGTCTGCTTGCTGGTACAGACCGTCCCACGGCCCCCGAGCCGGCCGGGACTGCCCCCGGTCCCGTAGCTGACCCTCCGTGCTCTCACCACCAGAGACAGCCAGGGTCTCTCACACGCAGGGCTGGCCGTCGGACACCCACTCACCCCCTTGCTCCCAGGCCACGTCACCTGCTCACCGCCTCTGCGGCTTGATCTTCGCTGGCCATCACACTCACTCCCACACCCGCACTCGCTCCAGTCGCTGCCCCAGGGACACGGGGACCCTCGGCGCCGTGGTCTGACCCCAGCTGCTGCACTCACCCCCCCGCGCACACGCGTGCACACAGGACAGAGAGCCCTCACCTAGGACAGAGCCAGGAAGGACTTTAATAGGGAGACAGGCCAGGCTGCGCTGGTCAGGTGCAGGGCATGGCCAGGCAAGCCCATTGGCAAGGTGCTGGCAGCCGGGCGCCACTGCTCTCACGGTCCCGTGAGGCAGCTCAGCGGAAAGCCCTGCGCAGAGCCCGACAAGCTGTCCTGAGGACGGAGGGACATCGCCAGCGAGCCGGGGCGTGCGGGCGCGCGACGAAGCCTGCGGGGGAAGGAGAGCTGTAGGCGAGGGGCTGGGCGGGGAGAGGTGCTCTGTGGCCGTCGCGCCCGAGACATGCGGCCTGGGGAGAAGCTGCTGCCTGTGTGTCTGCGTCGTCTGATGGGGCAAGAGATGCGCTCTTTATGGCGCTTGCTGCCTCTGCTGCTGCGTCTCTGTCAGGGACCTCTTCCCACGCTTCCTCCAGGTCCTGCAGAGCAGTGTCACTGGTTACGGGGCCAACAGGGGCAGGCCCCTGGCCCTCAGCCCCCGCTGCCAAGTCCCGGTTGCCCAGGATGGCCTGAGCAGTGCCCACGGCATCGGCACTATCGTCTGCTGCCTGGAGCATGGCCGCAGGCAAGGGAGGAGCCAACGGCTGTACATCGTCAGGTGCTGATGCGCGGGGAGGCTCGCCGTGCCCCTGCTCCCCAGGAGCTCTGGCCAGGCAACGAGCTGCTGGCTCTACGTCTGAGTCTGCTGACGGGGCAGGAGACGCGCGCTGAGGGTGGTCATCTGCCTCTCCTGCGGCACCTCTGGCCACGCTGCCGGGTGAGCCGGCCACCTTCTGGGGGCCTGCGTGTGGCTCCTGGCTGAGTCTCAGCAGACTGGGGCTGCTCCAGAGGGTATGGATGGAGACATCTTCCTCCAGCTGCCTCTGTCCTGGCAGGTCTTCAGAGGTTTTGTTGTTGTCCTCTTCCTCCAGCTCCTCCAGATGCTCCGTCTTGATTTGCACAACCACAAGATGCTTCAGGGCATCCACAGGCTGTGCGCGCAGCGGCTTGCCGTGGACAAGTCGCACGGGGGGCAGACGATGGCCCTGCCTTGCCACCGGCTGTGCCCAGTGCCCTTTGCCGGTGCAGCTCCCCGGGGAAACTGGCGCGCGGGCCTCGCCAGCAGCCCTGGTGCCCCCCGGAGCATGGGCACGAGGTCTTGGCTGAGCCGCTGCGGCCTTGCCACCCCTGGCGGCCTGCACCTGGGCTGTTCTGGGAGGTGTCGCCAGACCAGCGGTGTGCGCAAGGCGGCCCTGTGCCGCCGGCTGCTGGCCGGCTCCCCAGCTTGCGGCTACCACGCGACTCAGGACCTCTGACACCAATGGCTGGACTGTGGACTCCAGAGCCGCGTCGCGGGTTGTGCAGCCGTGCGGGGCAGGCCCCCATCTCTCAGCTCTCGCTGCCACGCCCTGGTGACCCAGGATGCCCCGAGCAGGTGGGACAAGCTCTCGCTGGCCGCTGGCCGCAGGGCCCACGCCGTGTGCTCTGCCTCTCAGAGCAGATGCGGAGGTTGCTGCTGCTGGCAGAGCGGGCAGCTTGGTGACATTTGCAGATCCTGCCGCTGGAGCTGCAAGTGCGTAGCGGGGTGCGGCTGCCTGCATCGCTTCAAGCCTTGGGAGAGGCGGCAAGGCTGGCGTGGTCACTCTTTCTCCCCGTGTGACCCTGCTGCGGGGCAGTGCCTCCCAGCCCTCCAGCCTGTCCGTCTGCAAGAGAAGATGCGAGAAGGGCGGCTGCTGCCCTGCTGCCAGGGCCAGCTGGGGAGAGGGCTGGTCCCTGCGTGGCCCCCCCTCACCGGGTCTCGGGAGCACCCCCAGCATGCCCGGGCAGCCTGCCGGGCCTGGCACGGGGGCGGAGTCTCAGCTTGCTGGGGGGGCTGGTCGCACCTGTCCCCTCCGGCACCTCCCGCTTTTGCATCGGCACCTCCCAGCGCCGGGGAGGCGGTCGAGCCTGTCTCCCTCAAGGTCCCTACCTGTGTGCGACGGCTGCAAGTGCTCTGTGAGCTCGCTGGGCAGGGGAGTGGTGGCAGCCGGTCCCCATGGAGGGCCGAGGCTGTGGTGCGGCTGCGCTGCGGCGCTGCCTGCGGCTGCCTGCAGCGCACCTGTGGGGAGAAGGAGGAGGGGCGGGATGGAGGCGGCTGTGTCGGCACAGCGGCCCCCGCAGCACCGGCAAGCCCGGCCTCGGCTTCAAGGCAGCTCCTGGCTACTCCAGCCAGGCTGAACTCGGCTCTGCGCTGCTCTCTGCCTCTGGGGCATTGCTGCGGGGCCGCGTGGGCTGCGGCCATCCCGGAGCCTGCCCTGCCCCAGAGAAACCCCTGCGGCGCGGCATGGCTGTGCCTGGGCCGGCGACGCTCAGGGCTGTCTGTCTCGCTCCCGGCTGTCCCTGTGTCCCGCCGCCCCCCGCCTCTCCCGCCAGCCCCATCCCTCACTTGGCGGTCCTCCTGCAGGCGCCGCAGCCCCTTGTCGGGCTGGGAGCGAGCGTTCGCCTCGTGCTTCTCGGGCATCTCCGGGCTCGTCTGTTGGACGCCTGCCACGGGCACCCAGCGCAGCTGCTGCCTCCTGGCGGGGCCGCTCTCCTGGGAGTGGGCACCCTAGGGCCCTGGCCCCATAAGAGCCTCCACGGCTGCCGTGCGGACCCCCCCGTCACAATGGCCTCTGGGCACGATGCCGCCCCTGGTCACAAAGGCCTGGCGGTCACCGTGGAGATGCCCACGCCCCGTTTGACCGCAGCCCCCTGGGCACACGGACAGAGCATGGTCCTCTGTTCGTTTAGCAGCTCTCAGTGTCACCGGGAGGGCCTTTATCCCCAGGACGACCACTAGTGAGGCTGAATGTACACGTGTGGGCAAGCTGTAGCCCGCCAGCAGCTGGGCTCAGACACTCAGCCTCCCCTCTTCTACTTAACAGAGAGACAGGTGGATTGTCGGAGCGTAGCTCGATAGATGTTGCTCGTCTATTAAAAGTTTAAATATAAAGAGGATGTCTTTTGAAATGCCAGTAGTAGTTGATTTTGGATTCTTTGATGTGAACTAACCAAGGACACCAGGGAAACAGTGGACAACATACCTGTCCTTTCTATGCACTGTCCTGACTATAAGACTAAAAATCACCCCCCCCGGCTACTGTGGGACCCTCCTCTGATTAAGGGGACCCCTACTCTCTGAGCATGCTCTCTAAAGATGTATTTATCTTCTTACCAAGTTAGGAATGCATATTAACCTATAGCAATCAGGCAGCAAAAAGGCTATGTAACGGATTACGTCTGTTATGTTTGTACTGTATAAAAAAAGGGCTGCTGGCAGAAATCTCGTGTGCTTGAGTTGTGGGAAACCACCGAGCGCCCAGGCTTGCGCAAACCTGAAATAAATCAGTCTCCCCACTTGCTGGCCCCTGCAGGTAGGAGCCGCCAAGGCCACAGCCCTTGTCTGCTTGCTGGTACAGACCGTCCCACGGCCCCCGAGCCGGCCGGGACTGCCCCCGGTCCCGTAGCTGACCCTCCGTGCTCTCACCACCAGAGACAGCCAGGGTCTCTCACACGCAGGGCTGGCCGTCGGACACCCACTCACCCCCTTGCTCCCAGGCCACGTCACCTGCTCACCGCCTCTGCGGCTTGATCTTCGCTGGCCATCACACTCACTCCCACACCCGCACTCGCTCCAGTCGCTGCCCCAGGGACACGGGGACCCTCGGCGCCGTGGTCTGACCCCAGCTGCTGCACTCACCCCCCCGCGCACACGCGTGCACACAGGACAGAGAGCCCTCACCTAGGACAGAGCCAGGAAGGAGTTTAATAGGGAGACAGGCCAGGCTGCGCTGGTCAGGTGCAGGGCATGGCCAGGCAAGCCCATTGGCAAGGTGCTGGCAGCCGGGCGCCGCTGCTCTCACGGTCCCGTGAGGCAGCTCAGCGGAAAGCCCTGCGCAGAGCCCGACAAGCTGTCCTGAGGACGGAGGGACATCGCCAGCGAGCCGGGACGTGCGGGCGCGCGACGAAGCCTGCGGGGGAAGGAGAGCTGTAGGCGAGGGGCTGGGCGGGGAGAGGTGCTCTGTGGCCGTCGCGCCCGAGACATGCGGCCTGGGGAGAAGCTGCTGCCTGTGTGTCTGCGTCGTCTGATGGGGCAAGAGATGCGCTCTTTATGGCGCTTGCTGCCTCTGCTGCTGCGTCTCTGTCAGGGACCTCTTCCCACGCTTCCTCCAGGTCCTGCAGAGCAGTGTCACTGGTTACGGGGCCAACAGGGGCAGGCCCCTGGCCCTCAGCCCCCGCTGCCAAGTCCCGGTTGCCCAGGATGGCCTGAGCAGTGCCCACGGCATCGGCACTATCGTCTGCTGCCTGGAGCATGGCCGCAGGCAAGGGAGGAGCCAACGGCTGTACATCGTCAGGTGCTGATGCGCGGGGAGGCTCGCCGTGCCCCTGCTCCCCAGGAGCTCTGGCCAGGCAACGAGCTGCTGGCTCTACGTCTGAGTCTGCTGACGGGGCAGGAGACGCGCGCTGAGGGTGGTCATCTGCCTCTCCTGCGGCATCTCTGGCCACGCTGCCGGGTGAGCCGGCCACCTTCTGGGGGCCTGCGTGTGGCTCCTGGCTGAGTCTCAGCAGACTGGGGCTGCTCCAGAGGGTATGGATGGAGACATCTTCCTCCAGCTGCCTCTGTCCTGGCAGGTCTTCAGAGGTTTTGTTGTCGTCCTCTTCCTCCAGCTCCTCCAGATGCTCCATCTTGATTTGCACGACCACAAGATGCTTCAGGGCATCCACAGGCTGTGCGCGCAGCGGCTTGCCGTGGACAAGTCGCACGGGGGGCAGACGATGGCCCTGCCTTGCCACCGGCTGTGCCCAGTGCCCTTTGCCGGTGCAGCTCCCCGGGGAAACTGGCGCGCGGGCCTCGCCAGCAGCCCTGGTGCCCCCCGGAGCATGGGCACGAGGTCTTGGCTGAGCCGCTGCGGCCTTGCCACCCCTGGCGGCCTGCACCTGGGCTGTTCTGGGAGGTGTCGCCAGACCAGCGGTGTGCGCAAGGTGGCCCTGTGCCGCCGGCTGCTGGCCGGCTCCCCAGCTTGCGGCTACCACGCGACTCAGGACCTCTGACACCAATGGCTGGACTGTGGACTCCAGAGCCGCGTCGCGGGTTGTGCAGCCGTGCGGGGCAGGCCCCCATCTCTCAGCTCTCGCTGCCACGCCCTGGTGACCCAGGATGCCCCGAGCAGGTGGGACAAGCTCTCGCTGGCCGCTGGCCGCAGGGCCCACGCCGTGTGCTCTGCCTCTCAGAGCAGATGCGGAGGTTGCTGCTGCTGGCAGAGCGGGCAGCTTGGTGACATTTGCAGATCCTGCCGCTGGAGCTGCAAGTGCGTAGCGGGGTGCGGCTGCCTGCATCGCTTCAAGCCTTGGGAGAGGCGGCAAGGCTGGCGTGGTCACTCTTTCTCCCCGTGTGACCCTGCTGCGGGGCAGTGCCTCCCAGCCCTCCAGCCTGTCCGTCTGCAAGAGAAGATGCGAGAAGGGCGGCTGCTGCCCTGCTGCCAGGGCCAGCTGGGGAGAGGGCTGGTCCCTGCGTGGCCCCCCCTCACCGGGTCTCGGGAGCACCCCCAGCATGCCCGGGCAGCCTGCCGGGCCTGGCACGGGGGCGGGGTCTCAGCTTGCTGGGGGCGCTGGTCGCACCTGTCCCCTCCGGCACCTCCCGCTTTTGCATCGGCACCTCCCAGCGCCGGGGAGGCGGTCGAGCCTGTCTCCCTCAAGGTCCCTACCTGTGTGCGACGGCTGCAAGTGCTCTGTGAGCTCGCTGGGCAGGGGAGTGGTGGCAGCCGGTCCCCATGGAGGGACGAGGCTGTGGTGCGGCTGCGCTGCGGCGCTGCCTGCGGCTGCCTGCAGCGCACCTGTGGGGAGAAGGAGGAGGGGCGGGATGGAGGCGGCTGTGTCGGCACAGCGGCCCCCGCAGCACCGGCAAGCCCGGCCTCGGCTTCAGGGCAGCTCCTGGCTACTCCAGCCAGGCTGAACTCGGCTCTGCGCTGCTCTCTGCCTCTGGGGCATTGCTGCGGGGCCGCGTGGGCTGCGGCCATCCCGGAGCCTGCCCTGCCCCAGAGAAACCCCTGCGGCGCGGCATGGCTGTGCCTGGGCCGGCGACGCTCAGGGCTGGCTGTCTCGCTCCCGGCTGTCCCTGTGTCCCGCCGCCCCCCGCCTCTCCCGCCAGCCCCATCCCTCACTTGGCGGTCCTCCTGCAGGCGGCGCAGCCCCTTCTCGGGCTGGGAGCGAGCGTTCGCCTCGTGCTTCTCGGGCATCTCCGGGCTCGACTGTTGGACGCCTGCCACGGGCACCCAGCGGAGCTGCTGCCTCCTGGCGGGGCCGCTCTCCTGGGAGTGGGCACCCTAGGGCCCTGGCCCCATAAGAGCCTCCACGGCTGCCGTGCGGACCCCCCCGTCACAATGGCCTCTGGGCACGATGCCGCCCCTGGTCACAAAGGCCTGGCGGTCACCGTGGAGATGCCCACGCCCCGTTTGACCGCAGCCCCCTGGGCACATGGACAGAGCATGGTCCTCTGTTCGTTTAGCAGCTCTCAGTGTCACCGGGAGGGCCTTTATCCCCAGGACGACCACTAGTGAGGCTGAATGTACACGTGTAGGCAAGGTGTAGCCCGCCAGCAGCTGGGCTCAGACACTCAGCCTCCCCTCTTCTACTTAACAGAGAGACAGGGGGATTGTCGGAGCGTAGCTCGATAGATGTTGCTCGTCTATTAAAAGTTTAAATATAAAGAGGATGTCTTTTGAAATGCCAGTAGTAGTTGATTTTGGATTCTTTGATGTGAACTAACCAAGGACACCAGGGAAACAGTGGACAACATACCTGTCCTTTCTATGCACTGTCCTGACTATAAGACTAAAAATCACCCCCCCTCCCCCGGCTACTGTGGGACCCTCCTCTGATTAAGGGGACCCCTACTCTCTGAGCATGCTCTCTAAAGATGTATTTATCTTCTTACCAAGTTAGGAATGCATATTAACCTATAGCAATCAGGCAGCAAAAAGGCTATGTAACGGATTACGTCTGTTATGTTTGTACTGTATAAAAAAAGGGCTGCTGGCAGAAATCTCGTGTGCTTGAGTTGTGGGAAACCACCGAGCGCCCAGGCTTGCGCAAACCTGAAATAAATCAGTCTCCCCACTTGCTGGCCCCTGCAGGTAGGAGCCGCCAAGGCCACAGCCCTTGTCTGCTTGCTGGTACAGACCGTCCCACGGCCCCCGAGCCGGCCGGGACTGCCCCCGGTCCCGTAGCTGACCCTCCGTGCTCTCACCACCAGAGACAGCCAGGGTCTCTCACACGCAGGGCTGGCCGTCGGACACCCACTCACCCCCTTGCTCCCAGGCCACGTCACCTGCTCACCGCCTCTGCGGCTTGATCTTCGCTGGCCATCACACTCACTCCCACACCCGCACTCGCTCCAGTCGCTGCCCCAGGGACACGGGGACCCTCGGCGCCGTGGTCTGACCCCAGCTGCTGCACTCACCCCCCCGCGCACACGCGTGCACACAGGACAGAGAGCCCTCACCTAGGACAGAGCCAGGAAGGACTTTAATAGGGAGACAGGCCAGGCTGCGCTGGTCAGGTGCAGGGCATGGCCAGGCAAGCCCATTGGCAAGGTGCTGGCAGCCGGGCGCCGCTGCTCTCACGGTCCCGTGAGGCAGCTCAGCGGAAAGCCCTGCGCAGAGCCCGACAAGCTGTCCTGAGGACGGAGGGACATCGCCAGCGAGCCGGGACGTGCGGGCGCGCGACGAAGCCTGCGGGGGAAGGAGAGCTGTAGGCGAGGGGCTGGGCGGGGAGAGGTGCTCTGTGGCCGTCGCGCCCGAGACATGCGGCCTGGGGAGAAGCTGCTGCCTGTGTGTCTGCGTCGTCTGATGGGGCAAGAGATGCGCTCTTTATGGCGCTTGCTGCCTCTGCTGCTGCGTCTCTGTCAGGGACCTCTTCCCACGCTTCCTCCAGGTCCTGCAGAGCAGTGTCACTGGTTACGGGGCCAACAGGGGCAGGCCCCTGGCCCTCAGCCCCCGCTGCCAAGTCCCGGTTGCCCAGGATGGCCTGAGCAGTGCCCACGGCATCGGCACTATCGTCTGCTGCCTGGAGCATGGCCGCAGGCAAGGGAGGAGCCAACGGCTGTACATCGTCAGCTGCTGATGCGCGGGGAGGCTCGCCGTGCCCCTGCTCCCCAGGAGCTCTGGCCAGGCAACGAACTGCTGGCTCTACGTCTGAGTCTGCTGACGGGGCAGGAGACGCGCGCTGAGGGTGGTCATCTGCCTCTCCTGCGGCATCTCTGGCCACGCTGCCGCGTGAGCCGGGCACCTTCTGGGGGCCTGCGTGTGGCTCCTGGCTGAGTCTCAGCAGACTGGGGCTGCCCCAGAGGGTATGGATGGAGACATCTTCCTCCAGCTGCCTCTGTCCTGGCAGGTCTTCAGAGGTTTTGTTGTCGTCCTCTTCCTCCAGCTCCTCCAGATGCTCCATCTTGATTTGCACGACCACAAGATGCTTCAGGGCATCCACAGGCTGTGCGCGCAGCGGCTTGCCGTGGACAAGTCGCACGGGGGGCAGACGATGGCCCTGCCTTGCCACCGGCTGTGCCCAGTGCCCTTTGCCGGTGCAGCTCCCCGGGGAAACTGGCGCGCGGGCCTCGCCAGCAGCCCTGGTGCCCCCCGGAGCATGGGCACGAGGTCTTGGCTGAGCCGCTGCGGCCTTGCCACCCCTGGCGGCCTGCACCTGGGCTGTTCTGGGAGGTGTCGCCAGACCAGCGGTGTGCGCAAGGTGGCCCTGTGCCGCCGGCTGCTGGCCGGCTCCCCAGCTTGCGGCTACCACGCGACTCAGGACCTCTGACACCAATGGCTGGACTGTGGACTCCAGAGCCGCGTCGCGGGTTGTGCAGCCGTGCGGGGCAGGCCCCCATCTCTCAGCTCTCGCTGCCACGCCCTGGTGACCCAGGATGCCCCGAGCAGGTGGGACAAGCTCTCGCTGGCCGCTGGCCGCAGGGCCCACGCCGTGTGCTCTGCCTCTCAGAGCAGATGCGGAGGTTGCTGCTGCTGGCAGAGCGGGCAGCTTGGTGACATTTGCAGATCCTGCCGCTGGAGCTGCAAGTGCGTAGCGGGGTGCGGCTGCCTGCATCGCTTCAAGCCTTGGGAGAGGCGGCAAGGCTGGCGTGGTCACTCTTTCTCCCCGTGTGACCCTGCTGCGGGGCAGTGCCTCCCAGCCCTCCAGCCTGTCCGTCTGCAAGAGAAGATGCGAGAAGGGCGGCTGCTGCCCTGCTGCCAGGGCCAGCTGGGGAGAGGGCTGGTCCCTGCGTGGCCCCCCCTCACCGGGTCTCGGGAGCACCCCCAGCATGCCCGGGCAGCCTGCCGGGCCTGGCACGGGGGCGGGGTCTCAGCTTGCTGGGGGCGCTGGTCGCACCTGTCCCCTCCGGCACCTCCCGCTTTTGCATCGGCACCTGCCAGCGCCGGGGAGGCGGTCGAGCCTGTCTCCCTCAAGGTCCCTACCTGTGTGCGACGGCTGCAAGTGCTCTGTGAGCTCGCTGGGCAGGGGAGTGGTGGCAGCCGGTCCCCATGGAGGGCCGAGGCTGTGGTGCGGCTGCGCTGCGGCGCTGCCTGCGGCTGCCTGCAGCGCACCTGTGGGGAGAAGGAGGAGGGGCGGGATGGAGGCGGCTGTGTCGGCACAGCGGCCCCCGCAGCACCGGCAAGCCCGGCCTCGGCTTCAAGGCAGCTCCTGGCTACTCCAGCCAGGCTGAACTCGGCTCTGCGCTGCTCTCTGCCTCTGGGGCATTGCTGCGGGGCCGCGTGGGCTGCGGCCATCCCGGAGCCTGCCCTGCCCCAGAGAAACCCCTGCGGCGCGGCATGGCTGTGCCTGGGCCGGCGACGCTCAGGGCTGTCTGTCTCGCTCCCGGCTGTCCCCGTGTCCCGCCGCCCCCCGCCTCTCCCGCCAGCCCCATCCCTCACTTGGCGGTCCTCCTGCAGGCGCCGCAGCCCCTTCTCGGGCTGGGAGCGAGCGTTCGCCTCGTGCTTCTCGGGCATCTCCGGGCTCGTCTGTTGGACGCCTGCCACGGGCACCCAGCGGAGCTGCTGCCTCCTGGCGGGGCCGCTCTCCTGGGAGTGGGCACCCTAGGGCCCTGGCCCCATAAGAGCCTCCACGGCTGCCGTGCAGACCCCCCCGTCACAATGGCCTCTGGGCACGATGCCGCCCCTGGTCACAAAGGCCTGGCGGTCACCGTGGAGATGCCCACGCCCCGTTTGACCGCAGCCCCCTGGGCACATGGACAGCGCATGGTCCTCTGTTCGTTTAGCAGCTCTCAGTGTCACCGGGAGGGCCTTTATCCCCAGGACGACCACTAGTGAGGCTGAATGTACACGTGTAGGCAAGGTGTAGCCCGCCAGCAGCTGGGCTCAGACACTCAGCCTCCCCTCTTCTACTTAACAGAGAGACAGGTGGATTGTCGGAGCGTAGCTCGATAGATGTTGCTCGTCTATTAAAAGTTTAAATATAAAGAGGATGTCTTTTGAAATGCCAGTAGTAGTTGATTTTGGATTCTTTGATGTGAACTAACCAAGGACACCAGGGAAACAGTGGACAACATACCTGTCCTTTCTATGCACTGTCCTGACTATAAGACTAAAAATCACCCCCCCCGGCTACTGTGGGACCCTCCTCTGATTAAGGGGACCCCTACTCTCTGAGCATGCTCTCTAAAGATGTATTTATCTTCTTACCAAGTTAGGAATGCATATTAACCTATACCAATCAGGCAGCAAAAAGGCTATGTAACGGATTACGTCTGTTATGTTTGTACTGTATAAAAAAAGGGCTGCTGGCAGAAATCTCGTGTGCTTGAGTTGTGGGAAACCACCGAGCGCCCAGGCTTGCGCAAACCTGAAATAAATCAGTCTCCCCACTTGCTGGCCCCTGCAGGTAGGAGCCGCCAAGGCCACAGCCCTTGTCTGCTTGCTGGTACAGACCGTCCCACGGCCCCCGAGCCGGCCGGGACTGCCCCCGGTCCCGTAGCTGACCCTCCGCGCTCTCACCACCAGAGACAGCCAGGGTCTCTCACACGCAGGGCTGGCCGTCGGACACCCACTCACCCCCTTGCTCCCAGGCCACGTCACCTGCTCACCGCCTCTGCGGCTTGATCTTCGCTGGCCATCACACTCACTCCCACACCCGCACTCGCTCCAGTCGCTGCCCCAGGGACACGGGGACCCTCGGCGCCGTGGTCTGACCCCAGCTGCTGCACTCACCCCCCCGCGCACACGCGTGCACACAGGACAGAGAGCCCTCACCTAGGACAGAGCCAGGAAGGACTTTAATAGGGAGACAGGCCAGGCTGCGCTGGTCAGGTGCAGGGCATGGCCAGGCAAGCCCATTGGCAAGGTGCTGGCAGCCGGGCGCCGCTGCTCTCACGGTCCCGTGAGGCAGCTCAGCGGAAAGCCCTGCGCAGAGCCCGACAAGCTGTCCTGAGGACGGAGGGACATCGCCAGTGAGCCGGGGCGTGCGGGCGCGCGACGAAGCCTGCGGGGGAAGGAGAGCTGTAGGCGAGGGGCTGGGCGGGGAGAGGTGCTCTGTGGCCGTCGCGCCCGAGACATGCGGCCTGGGGAGAAGCTGCTGCCTGTGTGTCTGCGTCGTCTGATGGGGCAAGAGATGCGCTCTTTATGGCGCTTGCTGCCTCTGCTGCTGCGTCTCTGTCAGGGACCTCTTCCCACGCTTCCTCCAGGTCCTGCAGAGCAGTGTCACTGGTTACGGGGCCAACAGGGGCAGGCCCCTGGCCCTCAGCCCCCGCTGCCAAGTCCCGGTTGCCCAGGATGGCCTGAGCAGTGCCCACGGCATCGGCACTATCGTCTGCTGCCTGGAGCATGGCCGCAGGCAAGGGAGGAGCCAACGGCTGTACATCGTCAGGTGCTGATGCGCGGGGAGGCTCGCCGTGCCCCTGCTCCCCAGGAGCTCTGGCCAGGCAACGAGCTGCTGGCTCTACGTCTGAGTCTGCTGACGGGGCAGGAGACGCGCGCTGAGGGTGGTCATCTGCCTCTCCTGCGGCACCTCTGGCCACGCTGCCGGGTGAGCCGGCCACCTTCTGGGGGCCTGCGTGTGGCTCCTGGCTGAGTCTCAGCAGACTGGGGCTGCTCCAGAGGGTATGGATGGAGACATCTTCCTCCAGCTGCCTCTGTCCTGGCAGGTCTTCAGAGGTTTTGTTGTCGTCCTCTTCCTCCAGCTCCTCCAGATGCTCCATCTTGATTTGCACGACCACAAGATGCTTCAGGGCATCCACAGGCTGTGCGCGCAGCGGCTTGCCGTGGACAAGTCGCACGGGGGGCAGACGATGGCCCTGCCTTGCCACCGGCTGTGCCCAGTGCCCTTTGCCGGTGCAGCTCCCCGGGGAAACTGGCGCGCGGGCCTCGCCAGCAGCCCTGGTGCCCCCCGGAGCATGGGCACGAGGTCTTGGCTGAGCCGCTGCGGCCTTGCCACCCCTGGCGGCCTGCACCTGGGCTGTTCTGGGAGGTGTCGCCAGACCAGCGGTGTGCGCAAGGTGGCCCTGTGCCGCCGGCTGCTGGCCGGCTCCCCAGCTTGCGGCTACCACGCGACTCAGGACCTCTGACACCAATGGCTGGACTGTGGACTCCAGAGCCGCGTCGCGGGTTGTGCAGCCGTGCGGGGCAGGCCCCCATCTCTCAGCTCTCGCTGCCACGCCCTGGTGACCCAGGATGCCCCGAGCAGGTGGGACAAGCTCTCGCTGGCCGCTGGCCGCAGGGCCCACGCCGTGTGCTCTGCCTCTCAGAGCAGATGCGGAGGTTGCTGCTGCTGGCAGAGCGGGCAGCTTGGTGACATTTGCAGATCCTGCCGCTGGAGCTGCAAGTGCGTAGCGGGGTGCGGCTGCCTGCATCGCTTCAAGCCTTGGGAGAGGCGGCAAGGCTGGCGTGGTCACTCTTTCTCCCCGTGTGACCCTGCTGCGGGGCAGTGCCTCCCAGCCCTCCAGCCTGTCCGTCTGCAAGAGAAGATGCGAGAAGGGCGGCTGCTGCCCTGCTGCCAGGGCCAGCTGGGGAGAGGGCTGGTCCCTGCGTGGCCCCCCCTCACCGGGTCTCGGGAGCACCCCCAGCATGCCCGGGCAGCCTGCCGGGCCTGGCACGGGGGCGGGGTCTCAGCTTGCTGGGGGGCTGGTCGCACCTGTCCCCTCCGGCACCTCCCGCTTTTGCATCGGCACCTCCCAGCGCCGGGGAGGCGGTCGAGCCTGTCTCCCTCAAGGTCCCTACCTGTGTGCGACGGCTGCAAGTGCTCTGTGAGCTCGCTGGGCAGGGGAGTGGTGGCAGCCGGTCCCCATGGAGGGACGAGGCTGTGGTGCGGCTGTGCTGCGGCGCTGCCTGCGGCTGCCTGCAGCGCACCTGTGGGGAGAAGGAGGAGGGGCGGGATGGAGGCAGCTGTGTCGGCACAGCGGCCCCCGCAGCACCGGCAAGCCCGGCCTCGGCTTCAAGGCAGCTCCTGGCTACTCCAGCCAGGCTGAACTCGGCTCTGCGCTGCTCTCTGCCTCTGGGGCATTGCTGCGGGGCCGCGTGGGCCGCGGCCGTCCCGGAGCCTGCCCTGCCCCAGAGAAACCCCTGCGGCGCGGCATGGCTGTGCCTGGGCCGGCGACGCTCAGGGCTGTCTGTCTCGCTCCCGGCTGTCCCTGTGTCCCGCCGCCCCCCGCCTCTCCCGCCAGCCCCATCCCTCACTTGGCGGTCCTCCTGCAGGCGCCGCAGCCCCTTGTCGGGCCGGGAGCGAGCGTTCGCCTCGTGCTTCTCGGGCATCTCCGGGCTCGTCTGTTGGACGCCTGCCACGGGCACCCAGCGCAGCTGCTGCCTCCTGGCGGGGCCGCTCTCCTGGGAGTGGGCACCCTAGGGCCCTGGCCCCATAAGAGCCTCCACGGCTGCCGTGCGGACCCCCCCCGTCACAATGGCCTCTGGGCACGATGCCGCCCCTGGTCACAAAGGCCTGGCGGTCACCGTGGAGATGCCCACGCCCCGTTTGACCGCAGCCCCCTGGGCACATGGACAGAGCATGGTCCTCTGTTCGTTTAGCAGCTCTCAGTGTCACCGGGAGGGCCTTTATCCCCAGGACGACCACTAGTGAGGCTGAATGTACACGTGTAGGCAAGGTGTAGCCCGCCAGCAGCTGGGCTCAGACACTCAGCCTCCCCTCTTCTACTTAACAGAGAGACAGGTGGATTGTCGGAGCGTAGCTCGATAGATGTTGCTCGTCTATTAAAAGTTTAAATATAAAGAGGATGTCTTTTGAAATGCCAGTAGTAGTTGATTTTGGATTCTTTGATGTGAACTAACCAAGGACACCAGGGAAACAGTGGACAACATACCTGTCCTTTCTATGCACTGTCCTGACTATAAGACTAAAAATCACCCCCCCCGGCTACTGTGGGACCCTCCTCTGATTAAGGGGACCCCTACTCTCTGAGCATGCTCTCTAAAGATGTATTTATCTTCTTACCAAGTTAGGAATGCATATTAACCTATAGCAATCAGGCAGCAAAAAGGCTATGTAACGGATTACGTCTGTTATGTTTGTACTGTATAAAAAAAGGGCTGCTGGCAGAAATCTCGTGTGCTTGAGTTGTGGGAAACCACCGAGCGCCCAGGCTTGCGCAAACCTGAAATAAATCAGTCTCCCCACTTGCTGGCCCCTGCAGGTAGGAGCCGCCAAGGCCACAGCCCTTGTCTGCTTGCTGGTACAGACCGTCCCACGGCCCCCGAGCCGGCCGGGACTGCCCCCGGTCCCGTAGCTGACCCTCCGTGCTCTCACCACCAGAGACAGCCAGGGTCTCTCACACGCAGGGCTGGCCGTCGGACACCCACTCACCCCCTTGCTCCCAGGCCACGTCACCTGCTCACCGCCTCTGCGGCTTGATCTTCGCTGGCCATCACACTCACTCCCACACCCGCACTCGCTCCAGTCGCTGCCCCAGGGACACGGGGACCCTCGGCGCCGTGGTCTGACCCCAGCTGCTGCACTCACCCCCCCGCGCACACGCGTGCACACA
This sequence comes from Platalea leucorodia, assembly GCF_965183815.1. Taxonomy (NCBI): domain Eukaryota; kingdom Metazoa; phylum Chordata; class Aves; order Pelecaniformes; family Threskiornithidae; genus Platalea; species Platalea leucorodia. The sequence continues at coordinate 12,355,362 of NC_138832.1, read as the reverse complement.
GGACAGAGAGCCCTCACCTAGGACAGAGCCAGGAAGGACTTTAATAGGGAGACAGGCCAGGCTGCGCTGGTCAGGTGCAGGGCATGGCCAGGCAAGCCCATTGGCAAGGTGCTGGCAGCCGGGCGCCGCTGCTCTCACGGTCCCGTGAGGCAGCTCAGCGGAAAGCCCTGCGCAGAGCCCGACAAGCTGTCCTGAGGACGGAGGGACATCGCCAGCGAGCCGGGGCGTGCGGGCGCGCGACGAAGCCTGCGGGGGAAGGAGAGCTGTAGGCGAGGGGCTGGGCGGGGAGAGGTGCTCTGTGGCCGTCGCGCCCGAGACATGCGGCCTGGGGAGAAGCTGCTGCCTGTGTGTCTGCGTCGTCTGATGGGGCAAGAGATGCGCTCTTTATGGCGCTTGCTGCCTCTGCTGCTGCGTCTCTGTCAGGGACCTCTTCCCACGCTTCCTCCAGGTCCTGCAGAGCAGTGTCACTGGTTACGGGGCCAACAGGGGCAGGCCCCTGGCCCTCAGCCCCCGCTGCCAAGTCCCGGTTGCCCAGGATGGCCTGAGCAGTGCCCACGGCATCGGCACTATCGTCTGCTGCCTGGAGCATGGCCGCAGGCAAGGGAGGAGCCAACGGCTGTACATCGTCAGGTGCTGATGCGCGGGGAGGCTCGCCGTGCCCCTGCTCCCCAGGAGCTCTGGCCAGGCAACGAGCTGCTGGCTCTACGTCTGAGTCTGCTGACGGGGCAGGAGACGCGCGCTGAGGGTGGTCATCTGCCTCTCCTGCGGCATCTCTGGCCACGCTGCCGGGTGAGCCGGCCACCTTCTGGGGGCCTGCGTGTGGCTCCTGGCTGAGTCTCAGCAGACTGGGGCTGCTCCAGAGGGTATGGATGGAGACATCTTCCTCCAGCTGCCTCTGTCCTGGCAGGTCTTCAGAGGTTTTGTTGTCGTCCTCTTCCTCCAGCTCCTCCAGATGCTCCATCTTGATTTGCACGACCACAAGATGCTTCAGGGCATCCACAGGCTGTGCGCGCAGCGGCTTGCCGTGGACAAGTCGCACGGCGGGCAGACGATGGCCCTGCCTTGCCACCGGCTGTGCCCAGTGCCCTTTGCCGGTGCAGCTCCCCGGGGAAACTGGCGCGCGGGCCTCGCCAGCAGCCCTGGTGCCCCCCGGAGCATGGGCACGAGGTCTTGGCTGAGCCGCTGCGGCCTTGCCACCCCTGGCGGCCTGCACCTGGGCTGTTCTGGGAGGTGTCGCCAGACCAGCGGTGTGCGCAAGGTGGCCCTGTGCCGCCGGCTGCTGGCCGGCTCCCCAGCTTGCGGCTACCACGCGACTCAGGACCTCTGACACCAATGGCTGGACTGTGGACTCCAGAGCCGCGTCGCGGGTTGTGCAGCCGTGCGGGGCAGGCCCCCATCTCTCAGCTCTCGCTGCCACGCCCTGGTGACCCAGGATGCCCCGAGCAGGTGGGACAAGCTCTCGCTGGCCGCTGGCCGCAGGGCCCACGCCGTGTGCTCTGCCTCTCAGAGCAGATGCGGAGGTTGCTGCTGCTGGCAGAGCGGGCAGCTTGGTGACATTTGCAGATCCTGCCGCTGGAGCTGCAAGTGCGTAGCGGGGTGCGGCTGCCTGCATCGCTTCAAGCCTTGGGAGAGGCGGCAAGGCTGGCGTGGTCACTCTTTCTCCCCGTGTGACCCTGCTGCGGGGCAGTGCCTCCCAGCCCTCCAGCCTGTCCGTCTGCAAGAGAAGATGCGAGAAGGGCGGCTGCTGCCCTGCTGCCAGGGCCAGCTGGGGAGAGGGCTGGTCCCTGCGTGGCCCCCCCTCACCGGGTCTCGGGAGCACCCCCAGCATGCCCGGGCAGCCTGCCGGGCCTGGCACGGGGGCGGGGTCTCAGCTTGCTGGGGGGCTGGTCGCACCTGTCCCCTCCGGCACCTCCCGCTTTTGCATCGGCACCTCCCAGCGCCGGGGAGGCGGTCGAGCCTGTCTCCCTCAAGGTCCCTACCTGTGTGCGACGGCTGCAAGTGCTCTGTGAGCTCGCTGGGCAGGGGAGTGGTGGCAGCCGGTCCCCATGGAGGGACGAGGCTGTGGTGCGGCTGTGCTGCGGCGCTGCCTGCGGCTGCCTGCAGCGCACCTGTGGGGAGAAGGAGGAGGGGCGGGATGGAGGCAGCTGTGTCGGCACAGCGGCCCCCGCAGCACCGGCAAGCCCGGCCTCGGCTTCAAGGCAGCTCCTGGCTACTCCAGCCAGGCTGAACTCGGCTCTGCGCTGCTCTCTGCCTCTGGGGCATTGCTGCGGGGCCGCGTGGGCCACGGCCGTCCCGGAGCCTGCCCTGCCCCAGAGAAACCCCTGCGGCGCGGCATGGCTGTGCCTGGGCCGGCGACGCTCAGGGCTGGCTGTCTCGCTCCCGGCTGTCCCTGTGTCCCGCCGCCCCCCGCCTCTCCCGCCAGCCCCATCCCTCACTTGGCGGTCCTCCTGCAGGCGCCGCAGCCCCTTGTCGGGCCGGGAGCGAGCGTTCGCCTCGTGCTTCTCGGGCATCTCCGGGCTCGTCTGTTGGACGCCTGCCACGGGCACCCAGCGCAGCTGCTGCCTCCTGGCGGGGCCGCTCTCCTGGGAGTGGGCACCCTAGGGCCCTGGCCCCATAAGAGCCTCCACGGCTGCCGTGCGGACCCCCCCCGTCACAATGGCCTCTGGGCACGATGCCGCCCCTGGTCACAAAGGCCTGGCGGTCACCGTGGAGATGCCCACGCCCCGTTTGACCGCAGCCCCCTGGGCACATGGACAGAGCATGGTCCTCTGTTCGTTTAGCAGCTCTCAGTGTCACCGGGAGGGCCTTTATCCCCAGGACGACCACTAGTGAGGCTGAATGTACACGTGTAGGCAAGGTGTAGCCCGCCAGCAGCTGGGCTCAGACACTCAGCCTCCCCTCTTCTACTTAACAGAGAGACAGGTGGATTGTCGGAGCGTAGCTCGATAGATGTTGCTCGTCTATTAAAAGTTTAAATATAAAGAGGATGTCTTTTGAAATGCCAGTAGTAGTTGATTTTGGATTCTTTGATGTGAACTAACCAAGGACACCAGGGAAACAGTGGACAACATACCTGTCCTTTCTATGCACTGTCCTGACTATAAGACTAAAAATCACCCCCCCCGGCTACTGTGGGACCCTCCTCTGATTAAGGGGACCCCTACTCTCTGAGCATGCTCTCTAAAGATGTATTTATCTTCTTACCAAGTTAGGAATGCATATTAACCTATAGCAATCAGGCAGCAAAAAGGCTATGTAACGGATTACGTCTGTTATGTTTGTACTGTATAAAAAAAGGGCTGCTGGCAGAAATCTCGTGTGCTTGAGTTGTGGGAAACCACCGAGCGCCCAGGCTTGCGCAAACCTGAAATAAATCAGTCTCCCCACTTGCTGGCCCCTGCAGGTAGGAGCCGCCAAGGCCACAGCCCTTGTCTGCTTGCTGGTACAGACCGTCCCACGGCCCCCGAGCCGGCCGGGACTGCCCCCGGTCCCGTAGCTGACCCTCCGTGCTCTCACCACCAGAGACAGCCAGGGTCTCTCACACGCAGGGCTGGCCGTCGGACACCCACTCACCCCCTTGCTCCCAGGCCACGTCACCTGCTCACCGCCTCTGCGGCTTGATCTTCGCTGGCCATCACACTCACTCCCACACCCGCACTCGCTCCAGTCGCTGCCCCAGGGACACGGGGACCCTCGGCGCCGTGGTCTGACCCCAGCTGCTGCACTCACCCCCCCGCGCACACGCGTGCACACAGGACAGAGAGCCCTCACCTAGGACAGAGCCAGGAAGGACTTTAATAGGGAGACAGGCCAGGCTGCGCTGGTCAGGTGCAGGGCATGGCCAGGCAAGCCCATTGGCAAGGTGCTGGCAGCCGGGCGCCGCTGCTCTCACGGTCCCGTGAGGCAGCTCAGCGGAAAGCCCTGCGCAGAGCCCGACAAGCTGTCCTGAGGACGGAGGGACATCGCCAGCGAGCCGGGGCGTGCGGGCGCGCGACGAAGCCTGCGGGGGAAGGAGAGCTGTAGGCGAGGGGCTGGGCGGGGAGAGGTGCTCTGTGGCCGTCGCGCCCGAGACATGCGGCCTGGGGAGAAGCTGCTGCCTGTGTGTCTGCGTCGTCTGATGGGGCAAGAGATGCGCTCTTTATGGCGCTTGCTGCCTCTGCTGCTGCGTCTCTGTCAGGGACCTCTTCCCACGCTTCCTCCAGGTCCTGCAGAGCAGTGTCACTGGTTACGGGGCCAACAGGGGCAGGCCCCTGGCCCTCAGCCCCCGCTGCCAAGTCCCGGTTGCCCAGGATGGCCTGAGCAGTGCCCACGGCATCGGCACTATCGTCTGCTGCCTGGAGCATGGCCGCAGGCAAGGGAGGAGCCAACGGCTGTACATCGTCAGGTGCTGATGCGCGGGGAGGCTCGCCGTGCCCCTGCTCCCCAGGAGCTCTGGCCAGGCAACGAGCTGCTGGCTCTACGTCTGAGTCTGCTGACGGGGCAGGAGACGCGCGCTGAGGGTGGTCATCTGCCTCTCCTGCGGCATCTCTGGCCACGCTGCCGGGTGAGCCGGCCACCTTCTGGGGGCCTGCGTGTGGCTCCTGGCTGAGTCTCAGCAGACTGGGGCTGCTCCAGAGGGTATGGATGGAGACATCTTCCTCCAGCTGCCTCTGTCCTGGCAGGTCTTCAGAGGTTTTGTTGTCGTCCTCTTCCTCCAGCTCCTCCAGATGCTCCATCTTGATTTGCACGACCACAAGATGCTTCAGGGCATCCACAGGCTGTGCGCGCAGCGGCTTGCCGTGGACAAGTCGCACGGCGGGCAGACGATGGCCCTGCCTTGCCACCGGCTGTGCCCAGTGCCCTTTGCCGGTGCAGCTCCCCGGGGAAACTGGCGCGCGGGCCTCGCCAGCAGCCCTGGTGCCCCCCGGAGCATGGGCACGAGGTCTTGGCTGAGCCGCTGCGGCCTTGCCACCCCTGGCGGCCTGCACCTGGGCTGTTCTGGGAGGTGTCGCCAGACCAGCGGTGTGCGCAAGGCGGCCCTGTGCCGCCGGCTGCTGGCCGGCTCCCCAGCTTGCGGCTACCACGCGACTCAGGACCTCTGACACCAATGGCTGGACTGTGGACTCCAGAGCCGCGTCGCGGGTTGTGCAGCCGTGCGGGGCAGGCCCCCATCTCTCAGCTCTCGCTGCCACGCCCTGGTGACCCAGGATGCCCCGAGCAGGTGGGACAAGCTCTCGCTGGCCGCTGGCCGCAGGGCCCACGCCGTGTGCTCTGCCTCTCAGAGCAGATGCGGAGGTTGCTGCTGCTGGCAGAGCGGGCAGCTTGGTGACATTTGCAGATCCTGCCGCTGGAGCTGCAAGTGCGTAGCGGGGTGCGGCTGCCTGCATCGCTTCAAGCCTTGGGAGAGGCGGCAAGGCTGGCGTGGTCACTCTTTCTCCCCGTGTGACCCTGCTGCGGGGCAGTGCCTCCCAGCCCTCCAGCCTGTCCGTCTGCAAGAGAAGATGCGAGAAGGGCGGCTGCTGCCCTGCTGCCAGGGCCAGCTGGGGAGAGGGCTGGTCCCTGCGTGGCCCCCCCTCACCGGGTCTCGGGAGCACCCCCAGCATGCCCGGGCAGCCTGCCGGGCCTGGCACGGGGGCGGGGTCTCAGCTTGCTGGGGGGCTGGTCGCACCTGTCCCCTCCGGCACCTCCCGCTTTTGCATCGGCACCTCCCAGCGCCGGGGAGGCGGTCGAGCCTGTCTCCCTCAAGGTCCCTACCTGTGTGCGACGGCTGCAAGTGCTCTGTGAGCTCGCTGGGCAGGGGAGTGGTGGCAGCCGGTCCCCATGGAGGGACGAGGCTGTGGTGCGGCTGTGCTGCGGCGCTGCCTGCGGCTGCCTGCAGCGCACCTGTGGGGAGAAGGAGGAGGGGCGGGATGGAGGCAGCTGTGTCGGCACAGCGGCCCCCGCAGCACCGGCAAGCCCGGCCTCGGCTTCAAGGCAGCTCCTGGCTACTCCAGCCAGGCTGAACTCGGCTCTGCGCTGCTCTCTGCCTCTGGGGCATTGCTGCGGGGCCGCGTGGGCTGCGGCCGTCCCGGAGCCTGCCCTGCCCCAGAGAAACCCCTGCGGCGCGGCATGGCTGTGCCTGGGCCGGCGACGCTCAGGGCTGGCTGTCTCGCTCCCGGCTGTCCCCGTGTCCCGCCGCCCCCCGCCTCTCCCGCCAGCCCCATCCCTCACTTGGCGGTCCTCCTGCAGGCGCCGCAGCCCCTTGTCGGGCCGGGAGCGAGCGTTCGCCTCGTGCTTCTCGGGCATCTCTGGGCTCGTCTGTTGGACGCCTGCCACGGGCACCCAGCGCAGCTGCTGCCTCCTGGCGGGGACGCTCTCCTGGGAGTGGGCACCCTAGGGCCCTGGCCCCATAAGAGCCTCCACGGCTGCCGTGCGGACCCCCCCCGTCACAATGGCCTCTGGGCACGATGCCGCCCCTGGTCACAAAGGCCTGGCGGTCACCGTGGAGATGCCCACGCCCCGTTTGACCGCAGCCCCCTGGGCACATGGACAGAGCATGGTCCTCTGTTCGTTTAGCAGCTCTCAGTGTCACCGGGAGGGCCTTTATCCCCAGGACGACCACTAGTGAGGCTGAATGTACACGTGTAGGCAAGGTGTAGCCCGCCAGCAGCTGGGCTCAGACACTCAGCCTCCCCTCTTCTACTTAACAGAGAGACAGGTGGATTGTCGGAGCGTAGCTCGATAGATGTTGCTCGTCTATTAAAAGTTTAAATATAAAGAGGATGTCTTTTGAAATGCCAGTAGTAGTTGATTTTGGATTCTTTGATGTGAACTAACCAAGGACACCAGGGAAACAGTGGACAACATACCTGTCCTTTCTATGCACTGTCCTGACTATAAGACTAAAAATCACCCCCCCCGGCTACTGTGGGACCCTCCTCTGATTAAGGGGACCCCTACTCTCTGAGCATGCTCTCTAAAGATGTATTTATCTTCTTACCAAGTTAGGAATGCATATTAACCTATAGCAATCAGGCAGCAAAAAGGCTATGTAACGGATTACGTCTGTTATGTTTGTACTGTATAAAAAAAGGGCTGCTGGCAGAAATCTCGTGTGCTTGAGTTGTGGGAAACCACCGAGCGCCCAGGCTTGCGCAAACCTGAAATAAATCAGTCTCCCCACTTGCTGGCCCCTGCAGGTAGGAGCCGCCAAGGCCACAGCCCTTGTCTGCTTGCTGGTACAGACCGTCCCACGGCCCCCGAGCCGGCCGGGACTGCCCCCGGTCCCGTAGCTGACCCTCCGTGCTCTCACCACCAGAGACAGCCAGGGTCTCTCACACGCAGGGCTGGCCGTCGGACACCCACTCACCCCCTTGCTCCCAGGCCACGTCACCTGCTCACCGCCTCTGCGGCTTGATCTTCGCTGGCCATCACACTCACTCCCACACCCGCACTCGCTCCAGTCGCTGCCCCAGGGACACGGGGACCCTCGGCGCCGTGGTCTGACCCCAGCTGCTGCACTCACCCCCCCGCGCACACGCGTGCACACAGGACAGAGAGCCCTCACCTAGGACAGAGCCAGGAAGGAGTTTAATAGGGAGACAGGCCAGGCTGCGCTGGTCAGGTGCAGGGCATGGCCAGGCAAGCCCATTGGCAAGGTGCTGGCAGCCGGGCGCCGCTGCTCTCACGGTCCCGTGAGGCAGCTCAGCGGAAAGCCCTGCGCAGAGCCCGACAAGCTGTCCTGAGGACGGAGGGACATCGCCAGCGAGCCGGGGCGTGCGGGCGCGCGACGAAGCCTGCGGGGGAAGGAGAGCTGTAGGCGAGGGGCTGGGCGGGGAGAGGTGCTCTGTGGCCGTCGCGCCCGAGACATGCGGCCTGGGGAGAAGCTGCTGCCTGTGTGTCTGCATCGTCTGATGGGGCAAGAGATGCGCTCTTTATGGCGCTTGCTGCCTCTGCTGCTGCGTCTCTGTCAGGGACCTCTTCCCACGCTTCCTCCAGGTCCTGCAGAGCAGTGTCACTGGTTACGGGGCCAACAGGGGCAGGCCCCTGGCCCTCAGCCCCCGCTGCCAAGTCCCGGTTGCCCAGGATGGCCTGAGCAGTGCCCACGGCATCGGCACTATCGTCTGCTGCCTGGAGCATGGCCGCAGGCAAGGGAGGAGCCAACGGCTGTACATCGTCAGGTGCTGATGCGCGGGGAGGCTCGCCGTGCCCCTGCTCCCCAGGAGCTCTGGCCAGGCAACGAGCTGCTGGCTCTACGTCTGAGTCTGCTGACGGGGCAGGAGACGCGCGCTGAGGGTGGTCATCTGCCTCTCCTGCGGCATCTCTGGCCACGCTGCCGGGTGAGCCGGGCACCTTCTGGGGGCCTGCGTGTGGCTCCTGGCTGAGTCTCAGCAGACTGGGGCTGCTCCAGAGGGTATGGATGGAGACCTCTTCCTCCAGCTGCCTCTGTCCTGGCAGGTCTTCAGAGGTTTTGTTGTCGTCCTCTTCCTCCAGCTCCTCCAGATGCTCCATCTTGATTTGCACGACCACAAGATGCTTCAGGGCATCCACAGGCTGTGCGCGCAGCGGCTTGCCGTGGACAAGTCGCACGGGGGGCAGACGATGGCCCTGCCTTGCCACCGGCTGTGCCCAGTGCCCTTTGCCGGTGCAGCTCCCCGGGGAAACTGGCGCGCGGGCCTCGCCAGCAGCCCTGGTGCCCCCCGGAGCATGGGCACGAGGTCTTGGCTGAGCCGCTGCGGCCTTGCCACCCCTGGCGGCCTGCACCTGGGCTGTTCTGGGAGGTGTCGCCAGACCAGCGGTGTGCGCAAGGTGGCCCTGTGCCGCCGGCTGCTGGCCGGCTCCCCAGCTTGCGGCTACCACGCGACTCAGGACCTCTGACACCAATGGCTGGACTGTGGACTCCAGAGCCGCGTCGCGGGTTGTGCAGCCGTGCGGGGCAGGCCCCCATCTCTCAGCTCTCGCTGCCACGCCCTGGTGACCCAGGATGCCCCGAGCAGGTGGGACAAGCTCTCGCTGGCCGCTGGCCGCAGGGCCCACGCCGTGTGCTCTGCCTCTCAGAGCAGATGCGGAGGTTGCTGCTGCTGGCAGAGCGGGCAGCTTGGTGACATTTGCAGATCCTGCCGCTGGAGCTGCAAGTGCGTAGCGGGGTGCGGCTGCCTGCATCGCTTCAAGCCTTGGGAGAGGCGGCAAGGCTGGCGTGGTCACTCTTTCTCCCCGTGTGACCCTGCTGCGGGGCAGTGCCTCCCAGCCCTCCAGCCTGTCCGTCTGCAAGAGAAGATGCGAGAAGGGCGGCTGCTGCCCTGCTGCCAGGGCCAGCTGGGGAGAGGGCTGGTCCCTGCGTGGCCCCCCCTCACCGGGTCTCGGGAGCACCCCCAGCATGCCCGGGCAGCCTGCCGGGCCTGGCACGGGGGCGGGGTCTCAGCTTGCTGGGGGGCTGGTCGCACCTGTCCCCTCCGGCACCTCCCGCTTTTGCATCGGCACCTGCCAGCGCCGGGGAGGCGGTCGAGCCTGTCTCCCTCAAGGTCCCTACCTGTGTGCGACGGCTGCAAGTGCTCTGTGAGCTCGCTGGGCAGGGGAGTGGTGGCAGCCGGTCCCCATGGAGGGCCGAGGCTGTGGTGCGGCTGCGCTGCGGCGCTGCCTGCGGCTGCCTGCAGCGCACCTGTGGGGAGAAGGAGGAGGGGCGGGATGGAGGCGGCTGTGTCGGCACAGCGGCCCCCGCAGCACCGGCAAGCCCGGCCTCGGCTTCAAGGCAGCTCCTGGCTACTCCAGCCAGGCTGAACTCGGCTCTGCGCTGCTCTCTGCCTCTGGGGCATTGCTGCGGGGCCGCGTGGGCTGCGGCCATCCCGGAGCCTGCCCTGCCCCAGAGAAACCCCTGCGGCGCGGCATGGCTGTGCCTGGGCCGGCGACGCTCAGGGCTGTCTGTCTCGCTCCCGGCTGTCCCTGTGTCCCGCCGCCCCCCGCCTCTCCCGCCAGCCCCATCCCTCACTTGGCGGTCCTCCTGCAGGCGCCGCAGCCCCTTGTCGGGCTGGGAGCGAGCGTTCGCCTCGTGCTTCTCGGGCATCTCCGGGCTCGTCTGTTGGACGCCTGCCACGGGCACCCAGCGCAGCTGCTGCCTCCTGGCGGGGCCGCTCTCCTGGGAGTGGGCACCCTAGGGCCCTGGCCCCATAAGAGCCTCCACGGCTGCCGTGCGGACCCCCCCGTCACAATGGCCTCTGGGCACGATGCCGCCCCTGGTCACAAAGGCCTGGCGGTCACCGTGGAGATGCCCACGCCCCGTTTGACCGCAGCCCCCTGGGCACATGGACAGAGCATGGTCCTCTGTTCGTTTAGCAGCTCTCAGTGTCACCGGGAGGGCCTTTATCCCCAGGACGACCACTAGTGAGGCTGAATGTACACGTGTAGGCAAGGTGTAGCCCGCCAGCAGCTGGGCTCAGACACTCAGCCTCCCCTCTTCTACTTAACAGAGAGACAGGGGGATTGTCGGAGCGTAGCTCGATAGATGTTGCTCGTCTATTAAAAGTTTAAATATAAACAGGATGTCTTTTGAAATGCCAGTAGTAGTTGATTTTGGATTCTTTGATGTGACCTAACCAAGGACACCAGGGAAACAGTGGACAACATACCTGTCCTTTCTATGCACTGTCCTGACTATAAGACTAAAAATCACCCCCCCCGGCTACTGTGGGACCCTCCTCTGATTAAGGGGACCCCTACTCTCTGAGCATGCTCTCTAAAGATGTATTTATCTTCTTACCAAGTTAGGAATGCATATTAACCTATACCAATCAGGCAGCAAAAAGGCTATGTAACGGATTACGTCTGTTATGTTTGTACTGTATAAAAAAAGGGCTGCTGGCAGAAATCTCGTGTGCTTGAGTTGTGGGAAACCACCGAGCGCCCAGGCTTGCGCAAACCTGAAATAAATCAGTCTCCCCACTTGCTGGCCCCTGCAGGTAGGAGCCGCCAAGGCCACAGCCCTTGTCTGCTTGCTGGTACAGACCGTCCCACGGCCCCCGAGCCGGCCGGGACTGCCCCCGGTCCCGTAGCTGACCCTCCGTGCTCTCACCACCAGAGACAGCCAGGGTCTCTCACACGCAGGGCTGGCCGTCGGACACCCACTCACCCCCTTGCTCCCAGGCCACGTCACCTGCTCACCGCCTCTGCGGCTTGATCTTCGCTGGCCATCACACTCACTCCCACACCCGCACTCGCTCCAGTCGCTGCCCCAGGGACACGGGGACCCTCGGCGCCGTGGTCTGACCCCAGCTGCTGCACTCACCCCCCCGCGCACACGCGTGCACACAGGACAGAGAGCCCTCACCTAGGACAGAGCCAGGAAGGAGTTTAATAGGGAGACAGGCCAGGCTGCGCTGGTCAGGTGCAGGGCATGGCCAGGCAAGCCCATTGGCAAGGTGCTGGCAGCCGGGCGCCGCTGCTCTCACGGTCCCGTGAGGCAGCTCAGCGGAAAGCCCTGCGCAGAGCCCGACAAGCTGTCCTGAGGACGGAGGGACATCGCCAGCGAGCCGGGGCGTGCGGGCGCGCGACGAAGCCTGCGGGGGAAGGAGAGCTGTAGGCGAGGGGCTGGGCGGGGAGAGGTGCTCTGTGGCCGTCGCGCCCGAGACATGCGGCCTGGGGAGAAGCTGCTGCCTGTGTGTCTGCGTCGTCTGATGGGGCAAGAGATGCGCTCTTTATGGCGCTTGCTGCCTCTGCTGTTGCGTCTCTGTCAGGGACCTCTTCCCACGCTTCCTCCAGGTCCTGCAGAGCAGTGTCACTGGTTACGGGGCCAACAGGGGCAGGCCCCTGGCCCTCAGCCCCCGCTGCCAAGTCCCGGTTGCCCAGGATGGCCTGAGCAGTGCCCACGGCATCGGCACTATCGTCTGCTGCCTGGAGCATGGCCGCAGGCAAGGGAGGAGCCAACGGCTGTACATCGTCAGGTGCTGATGCGCGGGGAGGCTCGCCGTGCCCCTGCTCCCCAGGAGCTCTGGCCAGGCAACGAGCTGCTGGCTCTACGTCTGAGTCTGCTGACGGGGCAGGAGACGCGCGCTGAGGGTGGTCATCTGCCTCTCCTGCGGCATCTCTGGCCACGCTGCCGGGTGAGCCGGCCACCTTCTGGGGGCCTGCGTGTGGCTCCTGGCTGAGTCTCAGCAGACTGGGGCTGCTCCAGAGGGTATGGATGGAGACATCTTCCTCCAGCTGCCTCTGTCCTGGCAGGTCTTCAGAGGTTTTGTTGTCGTCCTCTTCCTCCAGCTCCTCCAGATGCTCCGTCTTGATTTGCACAACCACAAGATGCTTCAGGGCATCCACAGGCTGTGCGCGCAGCGGCTTGCCGTGGACAAGTCGCACGGGGGGCAGACGATGGCCCTGCCTTGCCACCGGCTGTGCCCAGTGCCCTTTGCCGGTGCAGCTCCCCGGGGAAACTGGCGCGCGGGCCTCGCCAGCAGCCCTGGTGCCCCCCGGAGCATGGGCACGAGGTCTTGGCTGAGCCGCTGCGGCCTTGCCACCCCTGGCGGCCTGCACCTGGGCTGTTCTGGGAGGTGTCGCCAGACCAGCGGTGTGCGCAAGGTGGCCCTGTGCCGCCGGCTGCTGGCCGGCTCCCCAGCTTGCGGCTACCACGCGACTCAGGACCTCTGACACCAATGGCTGGACTGTGGACTCCAGAGCCGCGTCGCGGGTTGTGCAGCCGTGCGGGGCAGGCCCCCATCTCTCAGCTCTCGCTGCCACGCCCTGGTGACCCAGGATGCCCCGAGCAGGTGGGACAAGCTCTCGCTGGCCGCTGGCCGCAGGGCCCACGCCGTGTGCTCTGCCTCTCAGAGCAGATGCGGAGGTTGCTGCTGCTGGCAGAGCGGGCAGCTTGGTGACATTTGCAGATCCTGCCGCTGGAGCTGCAAGTGCGTAGCGGGGTGCGGCTGCCTGCATCGCTTCAAGCCTTGGGAGAGGCGGCAAGGCTGGCGTGGTCACTCTTTCTCCCCGTGTGACCCTGCTGCGGGGCAGTGCCTCCCAGCCCTCCAGCCTGTCCGTCTGCAAGAGAAGATGCGAGAAGGGCGGCTGCTGCCCTGCTGCCAGGGCCAGCTGGGGAGAGGGCTGGTCCCTGCGTGGCCCCCCCTCACCGGGTCTCGGGAGCACCCCCAGCATGCCCGGGCAGCCTGCCGGGCCTGGCACGGGGGCGGGGTCTCAGCTTGCTGGGGGGCTGGTCGCACCTGTCCCCTCCGGCACCTCCCGCTTTTGCATCGGCACCTGCCAGCGCCGGGGAGGCGGTCGAGCCTGTCTCCCTCAAGGTCCCTACCTGTGTGCGACGGCTGCAAGTGCTCTGTGAGCTCGCTGGGCAGGGGAGTGGTGGCAGCCGGTCCCCATGGAGGGCCGAGGCTGTGGTGCGGCTGCGCTGCGGCGCTGCCTGCGGCTGCCTGCAGCGCACCTGTGGGGAGAAGGAGGAGGGGCGGGATGGAGGCGGCTGTGTCGGCACAGCGGCCCCCGCAGCACCGGCAAGCCCGGCCTCGGCTTCAAGGCAGCTCCTGGCTACTCCAGCCAGGCTGAACTCGGCTCTGCGCTGCTCTCTGCCTCTGGGGCATTGCTGCGGGGCCGCGTGGGCTGCGGCCATCCCGGAGCCTGCCCTGCCCCAGAGAAACCCCTGCGGCGCGGCATGGCTGTGCCTGGGCCGGCGACGCTCAGGGCTGTCTGTCTCGCTCCCGGCTGTCCCTGTGTCCCGCCGCCCCCCGCCTCTCCCGCCAGCCCCATCCCTCACTTGGCGGTCCTCCTGCAGGCGCCGCAGCCCCTTCTCGGGCTGGGAGCGAGCGTTCGCCTCGTGCTTCTCGGGCATCTCCGGGCTCGTCTGTTGGACGCCTGCCACGGGCACCCAGCGCAGCTGCTGCCTCCTGGCGGGGACGCTCTCCTGGGAGTGGGCACCCTAGGGCCCTGGCCCCATAAGAGCCTCCACGGCTGCCGTGCGGACCCCCCCGTCACAATGGCCTCTGGGCACGATGCCGCCCCTGGTCACAAAGGCCTGGCGGTCACCGTGGAGATGCCCACGCCCCGTTTGACCGCAGCCCCCTGGGCACATGGACAGAGCATGGTCCTCTGTTCGTTTAGCAGCTCTCAGTGTCACCGGGAGGGCCTTTATCCCCAGGACGACCACTAGTGAGGCTGAATGTACACGTGTAGGCAAGGTGTAGCCCGCCAGCAGCTGGGCTCAGACACTCAGCCTCCCCTCTTCTACTTAACAGAGAGACAGGTGGATTGTCGGAGCGTAGCTCGATAGATGTTGCTCGTCTATTAAAAGTTTAAATATAAACAGGATGTCTTTTGAAATGCCAGTAGTAGTTGATTTTGGATTCTTTGATGTGACCTAACCAAGGACACCAGGGAAACAGTGGACAACATACCTGTCCTTTCTATGCACTGTCCTGACTATAAGACTAAAAATCACCCCCCCCGGCTACTGTGGGACCCTCCTCTGATTAAGGGGACCCCTACTCTCTGAGCATGCTCTCTAAAGATGTATTTATCTTCTTACCAAGTTAGGAATGCATATTAACCTATACCAATCAGGCAGCAAAAAGGCTATGTAACGGATTACGTCTGTTATGTTTGTACTGTATAAAAAAAACGGCTGTTGGCAGAAATCTCGTGTGCTTGAGTTGTGGGAAACCACCGAGCGCCCAGGCTTGCGCAAACCTGAAATAAATCAGTCTCCCCACTTGCTGGCCCCTGCAGGTAGGAGCCGCCAAGGCCACAGCCCTTGTCTGCTTGCTGGTACAGACCGTCCCACGGCCCCCGAGCCGGCCGGGACTGCCCCCGGTCCCGTAGCTGACCCTCCGTGCTCTCACCACCAGAGACAGCCAGGGTCTCTCACACGCAGGGCTGGCCGTCGGACACCCACTCACCCCCTTGCTCCCAGGCCACGTCACCTGCTCACCGCCTCTGCGGCTTGATCTTCGCTGGCCATCACACTCACTCCCACACCCGCACTCGCTCCAGTCGCTGCCCCAGGGACACGGGGACCCTCGGCGCCGTGGTCTGACCCCAGCTGCTGCACTCACCCCCCCGCGCACACGCGTGCACACAGGACAGAGAGCCCTCACCTAGGACAGAGCCAGGAAGGAGTTTAATAGGGAGACAGGCCAGGCTGCGCTGGTCAGGTGCAGGGCATGGCCAGGCAAGCCCATTGGCAAGGTGCTGGCAGCCGGGCGCCGCTGCTCTCACGGTCCCGTGAGGCAGCTCAGCGGAAAGCCCTGCGCAGAGCCCGACAAGCTGTCCTGAGGACGGAGGGACATCGCCAGCGAGCCGGGGCGTGCGGGCGCGCGACGAAGCCTGCGGGGGAAGGAGAGCTGTAGGCGAGGGGCTGGGCGGGGAGAGGTGCTCTGTGGCCGTCGCGCCCGAGACATGCGGCCTGGGGAGAAGCTGCTGCCTGTGTGTCTGCGTCGTCTGATGGGGCAAGAGATGCGCTCTTTATGGCGCTTGCTGCCTCTGCTGTTGCGTCTCTGTCAGGGACCTCTTCCCACGCTTCCTCCAGGTCCTGCAGAGCAGTGTCACTGGTTACGGGGCCAACAGGGGCAGGCCCCTGGCCCTCAGCCCCCGCTGCCAAGTCCCGGTTGCCCAGGATGGCCTGAGCAGTGCCCACGGCATCGGCACTATCGTCTGCTGCCTGGAGCATGGCCGCAGGCAAGGGAGGAGCCAACGGCTGTACATCGTCAGGTGCTGATGCGCGGGGAGGCTCGCCGTGCCCCTGCTCCCCAGGAGCTCTGGCCAGGCAACGAGCTGCTGGCTCTACGTCTGAGTCTGCTGACGGGGCAGGAGACGCGCGCTGAGGGTGGTCATCTGCCTCTCCTGCGGCATCTCTGGCCACGCTGCCGGGTGAGCCGGCCACCTTCTGGGGGCCTGCGTGTGGCTCCTGGCTGAGTCTCAGCAGACTGGGGCTGCTCCAGAGGGTATGGATGGAGACATCTTCCTCCAGCTGCCTCTGTCCTGGCAGGTCTTCAGAGGTTTTGTTGTCGTCCTCTTCCTCCAGCTCCTCCAGATGCTCCGTCTTGATTTGCACGACCACAAGATGCTTCAGGGCATCCACAGGCTGTGCGCGCAGCGGCTTGCCGTGGACAAGTCGCACGGGGGGCAGACGATGGCCCTGCCTTGCCACCGGCTGTGCCCAGTGCCCTTTGCCGGTGCAGCTCCCCGGGGAAACTGGCGCGCGGGCCTCGCCAGCAGCCCTGGTGCCCCCCGGAGCATGGGCACGAGGTCTTGGCTGAGCCGCTGCGGCCTTGCCACCCCTGGCGGCCTGCACCTGGGCTGTTCTGGGAGGTGTCGCCAGACCAGCGGTGTGCGCAAGGTGGCCCTGTGCCGCCGGCTGCTGGCCGGCTCCCCAGCTTGCGGCTACCACGCGACTCAGGACCTCTGACACCAATGGCTGGACTGTGGACTCCAGAGCCGCGTCGCGGGTTGTGCAGCCGTGCGGGGCAGGCCCCCATCTCTCAGCTCTCGCTGCCACGCCCTGGTGACCCAGGATGCCCCGAGCAGGTGGGACAAGCTCTCGCTGGCCGCTGGCCGCAGGGCCCACGCCGTGTGCTCTGCCTCTCAGAGCAGATGCGGAGGTTGCTGCTGCTGGCAGAGCGGGCAGCTTGGTGACATTTGCAGATCCTGCCGCTGGAGCTGCAAGTGCGTAGCGGGGTGCGGCTGCCTGCATCGCTTCAAGCCTTGGGAGAGGCGGCAAGGCTGGCGTGGTCACTCTTTCTCCCCGTGTGACCCTGCTGCGGGGCAGTGCCTCCCAGCCCTCCAGCCTGTCCGTCTGCAAGAGAAGATGCGAGAAGGGCGGCTGCTGCCCTGCTGCCAGGGCCAGCTGGGGAGAGGGCTGGTCCCTGCGTGGCCCCCCCTCACCGGGTCTCGGGAGCACCCCCAGCATGCCCGGGCAGCCTGCCGGGCCTGGCACGGGGGCGGGGTCTCAGCTTGCTGGGGGGCTGGTCGCACCTGTCCCCTCCGGCACCTCCCGCTTTTGCATCGGCACCTCCCAGCGCCGGGGAGGCGGTCGAGCCTGTCTCCCTCAAGGTCCCTACCTGTGTGCGACGGCTGCAAGTGCTCTGTGAGCTCGCTGGGCAGGGGAGTGGTGGCAGCCGGTCCCCATGGAGGGCCGAGGCTGTGGTGCGGCTGCGCTGCGGCGCTGCCTGCGGCTGCCTGCAGCGCACCTGTGGGGAGAAGGAGGAGGGGCGGGATGGAGGCGGCTGTGTCGGCACAGCGGCCCCCGCAGCACCGGCAAGCCCGGCCTCGGCTTCAAGGCAGCTCCTGGCTACTCCAGCCAGGCTGAACTCGGCTCTGCGCTGCTCTCTGCCTCTGGGGCATTGCTGCGGGGCCGCGTGGGCTGCGGCCATCCCGGAGCCTGCCCTGCCCCAGAGAAACCCCTGCGGCGCGGCATGGCTGTGCCTGGGCCGGCGACGCTCAGGGCTGTCTGTCTCGCTCCCGGCTGTCCCTGTGTCCCGCCGCCCCCCGCCTCTCCCGCCAGCCCCATCCCTCACTTGGCGGTCCTCCTGCAGGCGCCGCAGCCCCTTCTCGGGCTGGGAGCGAGCGTTCGCCTCGTGCTTCTCGGGCATCTCCGGGCTCGTCTGTTGGACGCCTGCCACGGGCACCCAGCGCAGCTGCTGCCTCCTGGCGGGGACGCTCTCCTGGGAGTGGGCACCCTAGGGCCCTGGCCCCATAAGAGCCTCCACGGCTGCCGTGCGGACCCCCCCGTCACAATGGCCTCTGGGCACGATGCCGCCCCTGGTCACAAAGGCCTGGCGGTCACCGTGGAGATGCCCACGCCCCGTTTGACCGCAGCCCCCTGGGCACATGGACAGAGCATGGTCCTCTGTTCGTTTAGCAGCTCTCAGTGTCACCGGGAGGGCCTTTATCCCCAGGACGACCACTAGTGAGGCTGAATGTACACGTGTAGGCAAGGTGTAGCCCGCCAGCAGCTGGGCTCAGACACTCAGCCTCCCCTCTTCTACTTAACAGAGAGACAGGTGGATTGTCGGAGCGTAGCTCGATAGATGTTGCTCGTCTATTAAAAGTTTAAATATAAAGAGGATGTCTTTTGAAATGCCAGTAGTAGTTGATTTTGGATTCTTTGATGTGACCTAACCAAGGACACCAGGGAAACAGTGGACAACATACCTGTCCTTTCTATGCACTCTCCTGACTAGAAGACTAAAAATCACCCCCCCCGGCTACTGTGGGACCCTCCTCTGATTAAGGGGACCCCTACTCTCTGAGCATGCTCTCTAAAGATGTATTTATCTTCTTACCAAGTTAGGAATGCATATTAACCTATACCAATCAGGCAGCAAAAAGGCTATGTAACGGATTACGTCTGTTATGTTTGTACTGTATAAAAAAAACGGCTGTTGGCAGAAATCTCGTGTGCTTGAGTTGTGGGAAACCACCGAGCGCCCAGGCTTGCGCAAACCTGAAATAAATCAGTCTCCCCACTTGCTGGCCCCTGCAGGTAGGAGCCGCCAAGGCCACAGCCCTTGTCTGCTTGCTGGTACAGACCGTCCCACGGCCCCCGAGCCGGCCGGGACTGCCCCCGGTCCCGTAGCTGACCCTCCGTGCTCTCACCACCAGAGACAGCCAGGGTCTCTCACACGCAGGGCTGGCCGTCGGACACCCACTCACCCCCTTGCTCCCAGGCCACGTCACCTGCTCACCGCCTCTGCGGCTTGATCTTCGCTGGCCATCACACTCACTCCCACACCCGCACTCGCTCCAGTCGCTGCCCCAGGGACACGGGGACCCTCGGCGCCGTGGTCTGACCCCAGCTGCTGCACTCACCCCCCCGCGCACACGCGTGCACACAGGACAGAGAGCCCTCACCTAGGACAGAGCCAGGAAGGAGTTTAATAGGGAGACAGGCCAGGCTGCGCTGGTCAGGTGCAGGGCATGGCCAGGCAAGCCCATTGGCAAGGTGCTGGCAGCCGGGCGCCGCTGCTCTCACGGTCCCGTGAGGCAGCTCAGCGGAAAGCCCTGCGCAGAGCCCGACAAGCTGTCCTGAGGACGGAGGGACATCGCCAGCGAGCCGGGGCGTGCGGGCGCGCGACGAAGCCTGCGGGGGAAGGAGAGCTGTAGGCGAGGGGCTGGGCGGGGAGAGGTGCTCTGTGGCCGTCGCGCCCGAGACATGCGGCCTGGGGAGAAGCTGCTGCCTGTGTGTCTGCGTCGTCTGATGGGGCAAGAGATGCGCTCTTTATGGCGCTTGCTGCCTCTGCTGTTGCGTCTCTGTCAGGGACCTCTTCCCACGCTTCCTCCAGGTCCTGCAGAGCAGTGTCACTGGTTACGGGGCCAACAGGGGCAGGCCCCTGGCCCTCAGCCCCCGCTGCCAAGTCCCGGTTGCCCAGGATGGCCTGAGCAGTGCCCACGGCATCGGCACTATCGTCTGCTGCCTGGAGCATGGCCGCAGGCAAGGGAGGAGCCAACGGCTGTACATCGTCAGGTGCTGATGCGCGGGGAGGCTCGCCGTGCCCCTGCTCCCCAGGAGCTCTGGCCAGGCAACGAGCTGCTGGCTCTACGTCTGAGTCTGCTGACGGGGCAGGAGACGCGCGCTGAGGGTGGTCATCTGCCTCTCCTGCGGCATCTCTGGCCACGCTGCCGGGTGAGCCGGGCACCTTCTGGGGGCCTGCGTGTGGCTCCTGGCTGAGTCTCAGCAGACTGGGGCTGCTCCAGAGGGTATGGATGGAGACATCTTCCTCCAGCTGCCTCTGTCCTGGCAGGTCTTCAGAGGTTTTGTTGTCGTCCTCTTCCTCCAGCTCCTCCAGATGCTCCATCTTGATTTGCACGACCACAAGATGCTTCAGGGCATCCACAGGCTGTGCGCGCAGCGGCTTGCCGTGGACAAGTCGCACGGGGGGCAGACGATGGCCCTGCCTTGCCACCGGCTGTGCCCAGTGCCCTTTGCCGGTGCAGCTCCCCGGGGAAACTGGCGCGCGGGCCTCGCCAGCAGCCCTGGTGCCCCCCGGAGCATGGGCACGAGGTCTTGGCTGAGCCGCTGCGGCCTTGCCACCCCTGGCGGCCTGCACCTGGGCTGTTCTGGGAGGTGTCGCCAGACCAGCGGTGTGCGCAAGGTGGCCCTGTGCCGCCGGCTGCTGGCCGGCTCCCCAGCTTGCGGCTACCACGCGACTCAGGACCTCTGACACCAATGGCTGGACTGTGGACTCCAGAGCCGCGTCGCGGGTTGTGCAGCCGTGCGGGGCAGGCCCCCATCTCTCAGCTCTCGCTGCCACGCCCTGGTGACCCAGGATGCCCCGAGCAGGTGGGACAAGCTCTCGCTGGCCGCTGGCCGCAGGGCCCACGCCGTGTGCTCTGCCTCTCAGAGCAGATGCGGAGGTTGCTGCTGCTGGCAGAGCGGGCAGCTTGGTGACATTTGCAGATCCTGCCGCTGGAGCTGCAAGTGCGTAGCGGGGTGCGGCTGCCTGCATCGCTTCAAGCCTTGGGAGAGGCGGCAAGGCTGGCGTGGTCACTCTTTCTCCCCGTGTGACCCTGCTGCGGGGCAGTGCCTCCCAGCCCTCCAGCCTGTCCGTCTGCAAGAGAAGATGCGAGAAGGGCGGCTGCTGCCCTGCTGCCAGGGCCAGCTGGGGAGAGGGCTGGTCCCTGCGTGGCCCCCCCTCACCGGGTCTCGGGAGCACCCCCAGCATGCCCGGGCAGCCTGCCGGGCCTGGCACGGGGGCGGGGTCTCAGCTTGCTGGGGGGCTGGTCGCACCTGTCCCCTCCGGCACCTCCCGCTTTTGCATCGGCACCTGCCAGCGCCGGGGAGGCGGTCGAGCCTGTCTCCCTCAAGGTCCCTACCTGTGTGCGACGGCTGCAAGTGCTCTGTGAGCTCGCTGGGCAGGGGAGTGGTGGCAGCCGGTCCCCATGGAGGGCCGAGGCTGTGGTGCGGCTGCGCTGCGGCGCTGCCTGCGGCTGCCTGCAGCGCACCTGTGGGGAGAAGGAGGAGGGGCGGGATGGAGGCGGCTGTGTCGGCACAGCGGCCCCCGCAGCACCGGCAAGCCCGGCCTCGGCTTCAAGGCAGCTCCTGGCTACTCCAGCCAGGCTGAACTCGGCTCTGCGCTGCTCTCTGCCTCTGGGGCATTGCTGCGGGGCCGCGTGGGCTGCGGCCATCCCGGAGCCTGCCCTGCCCCAGAGAAACCCCTGCGGCGCGGCATGGCTGTGCCTGGGCCGGCGACGCTCAGGGCTGTCTGTCTCGCTCCCGGCTGTCCCTGTGTCCCGCCGCCCCCCGCCTCTCCCGCCAGCCCCATCCCTCACTTGGCGGTCCTCCTGCAGGCGCCGCAGCCCCTTCTCGGGCTGGGAGCGAGCGTTCGCCTCGTGCTTCTCGGGCATCTCCGGGCTCGTCTGTTGGACGCCTGCCACGGGCACCCAGCGCAGCTGCTGCCTCCTGGCGGGGACGCTCTCCTGGGAGTGGGCACCCTAGGGCCCTGGCCCCATAAGAGCCTCCACGGCTGCCGTGCGGACCCCCCCGTCACAATGGCCTCTGGGCACGATGCCGCCCCTGGTCACAAAGGCCTGGCGGTCACCGTGGAGATGCCCACGCCCCGTTTGACCGCAGCCCCCTGGGCACATGGACAGAGCATGGTCCTCTGTTCGTTTAGCAGCTCTCAGTGTCACCGGGAGGGCCTTTATCCCCAGGACGACCACTAGTGAGGCTGAATGTACACGTGTAGGCAAGGTGTAGCCCGCCAGCAGCTGGGCTCAGACACTCAGCCTCCCCTCTTCTACTTAACAGAGAGACAGGGGGATTGTCGGAGCGTAGCTCGATAGATGTTGCTCGTCTATTAAAAGTTTAAATATAAACAGGATGTCTTTTGAAATGCCAGTAGTAGTTGATTTTGGATTCTTTGATGTGACCTAACCAAGGACACCAGGGAAACAGTGGACAACATACCTGTCCTTTCTATGCACTGTCCTGACTATAAGACTAAAAATCACCCCCCCCGGCTACTGTGGGACCCTCCTCTGATTAAGGGGACCCCTACTCTCTGAGCATGCTCTCTAAAGATGTATTTATCTTCTTACCAAGTTAGGAATGCATATTAACCTATACCAATCAGGCAGCAAAAAGGCTATGTAACGGATTACGTCTGTTATGTTTGTACTGTATAAAAAAAACGGCTGTTGGCAGAAATCTCGTGTGCTTGAGTTGTGGGAAACCACCGAGCGCCCAGGCTTGCGCAAACCTGAAATAAATCAGTCTCCCCACTTGCTGGCCCCTGCAGGTAGGAGCCGCCAAGGCCACAGCCCTTGTCTGCTTGCTGGTACAGACCGTCCCACGGCCCCCGAGCCGGCCGGGACTGCCCCCGGTCCCGTAGCTGACCCTCCGTGCTCTCACCACCAGAGACAGCCAGGGTCTCTCACACGCAGGGCTGGCCGTCGGACACCCACTCACCCCCTTGCTCCCAGGCCACGTCACCTGCTCACCGCCTCTGCGGCTTGATCTTCGCTGGCCATCACACTCACTCCCACACCCGCACTCGCTCCAGTCGCTGCCCCAGGGACACGGGGACCCTCGGCGCCGTGGTCTGACCCCAGCTGCTGCACTCACCCCCCCGCGCACACGCGTGCACACAGGACAGAGAGCCCTCACCTAGGACAGAGCCAGGAAGGAGTTTAATAGGGAGACAGGCCAGGCTGCGCTGGTCAGGTGCAGGGCATGGCCAGGCAAGCCCATTGGCAAGGTGCTGGCAGCCGGGCGCCGCTGCTCTCACAGTCCCGTGAGGCAGCTCAGCGGAAAGCCCTGCGCAGAGCCCGACAAGCTGTCCTGAGGACGGAGGGACATCGCCAGCGAGCCGGGGCGTGCGGGCGCGCGACGAAGCCTGCGGGGGAAGGAGAGCTGTAGGCGAGGGGCTGGGCGGGGAGAGGTGCTCTGTGGCCGTCGCGCCCGAGACATGCGGCCTGGGGAGAAGCTGCTGCCTGTGTGTCTGCGTCGTCTGATGGGGCAAGAGATGCGCTCTTTATGGCGCTTGCTGCCTCTGCTGCTGCGTCTCTGTCAGGGACCTCTTCCCACGCTTCCTCCAGGTCCTGCAGAGCAGTGTCACTGGTTACGGGGCCAACAGGGGCAGGCCCCTGGCCCTCAGCCCCCGCTGCCAAGTCCCGGTTGCCCAGGATGGCCTGAGCAGTGCCCACGGCATCGGCACTATCGTCTGCTGCCTGGAGCATGGCCGCAGGCAAGGGAGGAGCCAACGGCTGTACATCGTCAGGTGCTGATGCGCGGGGAGGCTCGCCGTGCCCCTGCTCCCCAGGAGCTCTGGCCAGGCAACGAGCTGCTGGCTCTACGTCTGAGTCTGCTGACGGGGCAGGAGACGCGCGCTGAGGGTGGTCATCTGCCTCTCCTGCGGCATCTCTGGCCACGCTGCCGGGTGAGCCGGCCACCTTCTGGGGGCCTGCGTGTGGCTCCTGGCTGAGTCTCAGCAGACTGGGGCTGCTCCAGAGGGTATGGATGGAGACATCTTCCTCCAGCTGCCTCTGTCCTGGCAGGTCTTCAGAGGTTTTGTTGTCGTCCTCTTCCTCCAGCTCCTCCAGATGCTCCATCTTGATTTGCACGACCACAAGATGCTTCAGGGCATCCACAGGCTGTGCGCGCAGCGGCTTGCCGTGGACAAGTCGCACGGGGGGCAGACGATGGCCCTGCCTTGCCACCGGCTGTGCCCAGTGCCCTTTGCCGGTGCAGCTCCCCGGGGAAACTGGCGCGCGGGCCTCGCCAGCAGCCCTGGTGCCCCCCGGAGCATGGGCACGAGGTCTTGGCTGAGCCGCTGCGGCCTTGCCACCCCTGGCGGCCTGCACCTGGGCTGTTCTGGGAGGTGTCGCCAGACCAGCGGTGTGCGCAAGGTGGCCCTGTGCCGCCGGCTGCTGGCCGGCTCCCCAGCTTGCGGCTACCACGCGACTCAGGACCTCTGACACCAATGGCTGGACTGTGGACTCCAGAGCCGCGTCGCGGGTTGTGCAGCCGTGCGGGGCAGGCCCCCATCTCTCAGCTCTCGCTGCCACGCCCTGGTGACCCAGGATGCCCCGAGCAGGTGGGACAAGCTCTCGCTGGCCGCTGGCCGCAGGGCCCACGCCGTGTGCTCTGCCTCTCAGAGCAGATGCGGAGGTTGCTGCTGCTGGCAGAGCGGGCAGCTTGGTGACATTTGCAGATCCTGCCGCTGGAGCTGCAAGTGCGTAGCGGGGTGCGGCTGCCTGCATCGCTTCAAGCCTTGGGAGAGGCGGCAAGGCTGGCGTGGTCACTCTTTCTCCCCGTGTGACCCTGCTGCGGGGCAGTGCCTCCCAGCCCTCCAGCCTGTCCGTCTGCAAGAGAAGATGCGAGAAGGGCGGCTGCTGCCCTGCTGCCAGGGCCAGCTGGGGAGAGGGCTGGTCCCTGCGTGGCCCCCCCTCACCGGGTCTCGGGAGCACCCCCAGCATGCCCGGGCAGCCTGCCGGGCCTGGCACGGGGGCGGGGTCTCAGCTTGCTGGGGGCGCTGGTCGCACCTGTCCCCTCCGGCACCTCCCGCTTTTGCATCGGCACCTCCCAGCGCCGGGGAGGCGGTCGAGCCTGTCTCCCTCAAGGTCCCTACCTGTGTGCGACGGCTGCAAGTGCTCTGTGAGCTCGCTGGGCAGGGGAGTGGTGGCAGCCGGTCCCCATGGAGGGCCGAGGCTGTGGTGCGGCTGCGCTGCGGCGCTGCCTGCGGCTGCCTGCAGCGCACCTGTGGGGAGAAGGAGGAGGGGCGGGATGGAGGCGGCTGTGTCGGCACAGCGGCCCCCGCAGCACCGGCAAGCCCGGCCTCGGCTTCAAGGCAGCTCCTGGCTACTCCAGCCAGGCTGAACTCGGCTCTGCGCTGCTCTCTGCCTCTGGGGCATTGCTGCAGGGCCGCGTGGGCTGCGGCCATCCCGGAGCCTGCCCTGCCCCAGAGAAACCCCTGCGGCGCGGCATGGCTGTGCCTGGGCCGGCGACGCTCAGGGCTGTCTGTCTCGCTCCCGGCTGTCCCTGTGTCCCGCCGCCCCCCGCCTCTCCCGCCAGCCCCATCCCTCACTTGGCGGTCCTCCTGCAGGCGCCGCAGCCCCTTGTCGGGCTGGGAGCGAGCGTTCGCCTCGTGCTTCTCGGGCATCTCCGGGCTCGTCTGTTGGACGCCTGCCACGGGCACCCAGCGCAGCTGCTGCCTCCTGGCGGGGACGCTCTCCTGGGAGTGGGCACCCTAGGGCCCTGGCCCCATAAGAGCCTCCACGGCTGCCGTGCGGACCCCCCCGTCACAATGGCCTCTGGGCACGATGCCGCCCCTGGTCACAAAGGCCTGGCGGTCACCGTGGAGATGCCCACGCCCCGTTTGACCGCAGCCCCCTGGGCACATGGACAGAGCATGGTCCTCTGTTCGTTTAGCAGCTCTCAGTGTCACCGGGAGGGCCTTTATCCCCAGGACGACCACTAGTGAGGCTGAATGTACACGTGTAGGCAAGGTGTAGCCCGCCAGCAGCTGGGCTCAGACACTCAGCCTCCCCTCTTCTACTTAACAGAGAGACAGGGGGATTGTCGGAGCGTAGCTCGATAGATGTTGCTCGTCTATTAAAAGTTTAAATATAAACAGGATGTCTTTTGAAATGCCAGTAGTAGTTGATTTTGGATTCTTTGATGTGAACTAACCAAGGACACCAGGGAAACAGTGGACAACATACCTGTCCTTTCTATGCACTGTCCTGACTATAAGACTAAAAATCACCCCCCCTCCCCCGGCTACTGTGGGACCCTCCTCTGATTAAGGGGACCCCTACTCTCTGAGCATGCTCTCTAAAGATGTATTTATCTTCTTACCAAGTTAGGAATGCATATTAACCTATAGCAATCAGGCAGCAAAAAGGCTATGTAACGGATTACGTCTGTTATGTTTGTACTGTATAAAAAAAGGGCTGCTGGCAGAAATCTCGTGTGCTTGAGTTGTGGGAAACCACCGAGCGCCCAGGCTTGCGCAAACCTGAAATAAATCAGTCTCCCCACTTGCTGGCCCCTGCAGGTAGGAGCCGCCAAGGCCACAGCCCTTGTCTGCTTGCTGGTACAGACCGTCCCACGGCCCCCGAGCCGGCCGGGACTGCCCCCGGTCCCGTAGCTGACCCTCCGTGCTCTCACCACCAGAGACAGCCAGGGTCTCTCACACGCAGGGCTGGCCGTCGGACACCCACTCACCCCCTTGCTCCCAGGCCACGTCACCTGCTCACCGCCTCTGCGGCTTGATCTTCGCTGGCCATCACACTCACTCCCACACCCGCACTCGCTCCAGTCGCTGCCCCAGGGACACGGGGACCCTCGGCGCCGTGGTCTGACCCCAGCTGCTGCACTCACCCCCCCGCGCACACGCGTGCACACAGGACAGAGAGCCCTCACCTAGGACAGAGCCAGGAAGGAGTTTAATAGGGAGACAGGCCAGGCTGCGCTGGTCAGGTGCAGGGCATGGCCAGGCAAGCCCATTGGCAAGGTGCTGGCAGCC
This sequence comes from Platalea leucorodia, assembly GCF_965183815.1. NCBI lineage: Eukaryota > Metazoa > Chordata > Aves > Pelecaniformes > Threskiornithidae > Platalea > Platalea leucorodia. The sequence continues at coordinate 12,328,960 of NC_138832.1, read as the reverse complement.
GGGCGCCGCTGCTCTCACAGTCCCGTGAGGCAGCTCAGCGGAAAGCCCTGCGCAGAGCCCGACAAGCTGTCCTGAGGACGGAGGGACATCGCCAGCGAGCCGGGGCGTGCGGGCGCGCGACGAAGCCTGCGGGGGAAGGAGAGCTGTAGGCGAGGGGCTGGGCGGGGAGAGGTGCTCTGTGGCCGTCGCGCCCGAGACATGCGGCCTGGGGAGAAGCTGCTGCCTGTGTGTCTGCGTCGTCTGATGGGGCAAGAGATGCGCTCTTTATGGCGCTTGCTGCCTCTGCTGCTGCGTCTCTGTCAGGGACCTCTTCCCACGCTTCCTCCAGGTCCTGCAGAGCAGTGTCACTGGTTACGGGGCCAACAGGGGCAGGCCCCTGGCCCTCAGCCCCCGCTGCCAAGTCCCGGTTGCCCAGGATGGCCTGAGCAGTGCCCTGGCACTATCGTCTGCTGCCTGGAGCATGGCCGCAGGCAAGGGAGGAGCCAACGGCTGTACATCGTCAGGTGCTGATGCGCGGGGAGGCTCGCCGTGCCCCTGCTCCCCAGGAGCTCTGGCCAGGCAACGAGCTGCTGGCTCTACGTCTGAGTCTGCTGACGGGGCAGGAGACGCGCGCTGAGGGTGGTCATCTGCCTCTCCTGCGGCATCTCTGGCCACGCTGCCGGGTGAGCCGGCCACCTTCTGGGGGCCTGCGTGTGGCTCCTGGCTGAGTCTCAGCAGACTGGGGCTGCTCCAGAGGGTATGGATGGAGACATCTTCCTCCAGCTGCCTCTGTCCTGGCAGGTCTTCAGAGGTTTTGTTGTCGTCCTCTTCCTCCAGCTCCTCCAGATGCTCCATCTTGATTTGCACGACCACAAGATGCTTCAGGGCATCCACAGGCTGTGCGCGCAGCGGCTTGCCGTGGACAAGTCGCACGGGGGGCAGACGATGGCCCTGCCTTGCCACCGGCTGTGCCCAGTGCCCTTTGCCGGTGCAGCTCCCCGGGGAAACTGGCGCGCGGGCCTCGCCAGCAGCCCTGGTGCCCCCCGGAGCATGGGCACGAGGTCTTGGCTGAGCCGCTGCGGCCTTGCCACCCCTGGCGGCCTGCACCTGGGCTGTTCTGGGAGGTGTCGCCAGACCAGCGGTGTGCGCAAGGTGGCCCTGTGCCGCCGGCTGCTGGCCGGCTCCCCAGCTTGCGGCTACCACGCGACTCAGGACCTCTGACACCAATGGCTGGACTGTGGACTCCAGAGCCGCGTCGCGGGTTGTGCAGCCGTGCGGGGCAGGCCCCCATCTCTCAGCTCTCGCTGCCACGCCCTGGTGACCCAGGATGCCCCGAGCAGGTGGGACAAGCTCTCGCTGGCCGCTGGCCGCAGGGCCCACGCCGTGTGCTCTGCCTCTCAGAGCAGATGCGGAGGTTGCTGCTGCTGGCAGAGCGGGCAGCTTGGTGACATTTGCAGATCCTGCCGCTGGAGCTGCAAGTGCGTAGCGGGGTGCGGCTGCCTGCATCGCTTCAAGCCTTGGGAGAGGCGGCAAGGCTGGCGTGGTCACTCTTTCTCCCCGTGTGACCCTGCTGCGGGGCAGTGCCTCCCAGCCCTCCAGCCTGTCCGTCTGCAAGAGAAGATGCGAGAAGGGCGGCTGCTGCCCTGCTGCCAGGGCCAGCTGGGGAGAGGGCTGGTCCCTGCGTGGCCCCCCCTCACCGGGTCTCGGGAGCACCCCCAGCATGCCCGGGCAGCCTGCCGGGCCTGGCACGGGGGCGGGGTCTCAGCTTGCTGGGGGCGCTGGTCGCACCTGTCCCCTCCGGCACCTCCCGCTTTTGCATCGGCACCTCCCAGCGCCGGGGAGGCGGTCGAGCCTGTCTCCCTCAAGGTCCCTACCTGTGTGCGACGGCTGCAAGTGCTCTGTGAGCTCGCTGGGCAGGGGAGTGGTGGCAGCCGGTCCCCATGGAGGGCCGAGGCTGTGGTGCGGCTGCGCTGCGGCGCTGCCTGCGGCTGCCTGCAGCGCACCTGTGGGGAGAAGGAGGAGGGGCGGGATGGAGGCGGCTGTGTCGGCACAGCGGCCCCCGCAGCACCGGCAAGCCCGGCCTCGGCTTCAAGGCAGCTCCTGGCTACTCCAGCCAGGCTGAACTCGGCTCTGCGCTGCTCTCTGCCTCTGGGGCATTGCTGCAGGGCCGCGTGGGCTGCGGCCATCCCGGAGCCTGCCCTGCCCCAGAGAAACCCCTGCGGCGCGGCATGGCTGTGCCTGGGCCGGCGACGCTCAGGGCTGTCTGTCTCGCTCCCGGCTGTCCCTGTGTCCCGCCGCCCCCCGCCTCTCCCGCCAGCCCCATCCCTCACTTGGCGGTCCTCCTGCAGGCGCCGCAGCCCCTTGTCGGGCTGGGAGCGAGCGTTCGCCTCGTGCTTCTCGGGCATCTCCGGGCTCGTCTGTTGGACGCCTGCCACGGGCACCCAGCGCAGCTGCTGCCTCCTGGCGGGGACGCTCTCCTGGGAGTGGGCACCCTAGGGCCCTGGCCCCATAAGAGCCTCCACGGCTGCCGTGCGGACCCCCCCGTCACAATGGCCTCTGGGCACGATGCCGCCCCTGGTCACAAAGGCCTGGCGGTCACCGTGGAGATGCCCACGCCCCGTTTGACCGCAGCCCCCTGGGCACATGGACAGAGCATGGTCCTCTGTTCGTTTAGCAGCTCTCAGTGTCACCGGGAGGGCCTTTATCCCCAGGACGACCACTAGTGAGGCTGAATGTACACGTGTAGGCAAGGTGTAGCCCGCCAGCAGCTGGGCTCAGACACTCAGCCTCCCCTCTTCTACTTAACAGAGAGACAGGGGGATTGTCGGAGCGTAGCTCGATAGATGTTGCTCGTCTATTAAAAGTTTAAATATAAACAGGATGTCTTTTGAAATGCCAGTAGTAGTTGATTTTGGATTCTTTGATGTGAACTAACCAAGGACACCAGGGAAACAGTGGACAACATACCTGTCCTTTCTATGCACTGTCCTGACTATAAGACTAAAAATCACCCCCCCTCCCCCGGCTACTGTGGGACCCTCCTCTGATTAAGGGGACCCCTACTCTCTGAGCATGCTCTCTAAAGATGTATTTATCTTCTTACCAAGTTAGGAATGCATATTAACCTATAGCAATCAGGCAGCAAAAAGGCTATGTAACGGATTACGTCTGTTATGTTTGTACTGTATAAAAAAAGGGCTGCTGGCAGAAATCTCGTGTGCTTGAGTTGTGGGAAACCACCGAGCGCCCAGGCTTGCGCAAACCTGAAATAAATCAGTCTCCCCACTTGCTGGCCCCTGCAGGTAGGAGCCGCCAAGGCCACAGCCCTTGTCTGCTTGCTGGTACAGACCGTCCCACGGCCCCCGAGCCGGCCGGGACTGCCCCCGGTCCCGTAGCTGACCCTCCGCGCTCTCACCACCAGAGACAGCCAGGGTCTCTCACACGCAGGGCTGGCCATCGGACACCCACTCACCCCCTTGCTCCCAGGCCACGTCACCTGCTCACCGCCTCTGCGGCTTGATCTTCGCTGGCCATCACACTCACTCCCACACCCGCACTCGCTCCAGTCGCTGCCCCAGGGACACGGGGACCCTCGGCGCCGTGGTCTGACCCCAGCTGCTGCACTCACCCCCCCGCGCACACGCGTGCACACAGGACAGAGAGCCCTCACCTAGGACAGAGCCAGGAAGGAGTTTAATAGGGAGACAGGCCAGGCTGCGCTGGTCAGGTGCAGGGCATGGCCAGGCAAGCCCATTGGCAAGGTGCTGGCAGCCGGGCGCCGCTGCTCTCACGGTCCCGTGAGGCAGCTCAGCGGAAAGCCCTGCGCAGAGCCCGACAAGCTGTCCTGAGGACGGAGGGACATCGCCAGCGAGCCGGGGCGTGCGGGCGCGCGACGAAGCCTGCGGGGGAAGGAGAGCTGTAGGCGAGGGGCTGGGCGGGGAGAGGTGCTCTGTGGCCGTCGCGCCCGAGACATGCGGCCTGGGGAGAAGCTGCTGCCTGTGTGTCTGCGTCGTCTGATGGGGCAAGAGATGCGCTCTTTATGGCGCTTGCTGCCTCTGCTGCTGCGTCTCTGTCAGGGACCTCTTCCCACGCTTCCTCCAGGTCCTGCAGAGCAGTGTCACTGGTTACGGGGCCAACAGGGGCAGGCCCCTGGCCCTCAGCCCCCGCTGCCAAGTCCCGGTTGCCCAGGATGGCCTGAGCAGTGCCCACGGCATCGGCACTATCGTCTGCTGCCTGGAGCATGGCCGCAGGCAAGGGAGGAGCCAACGGCTGTACATCGTCAGGTGCTGATGCGCGGGGAGGCTCGCCGTGCCCCTGCTCCCCAGGAGCTCTGGCCAGGCAACGAGCTGCTGGCTCTACGTCTGAGTCTGCTGACGGGGCAGGAGACGCGCGCTGAGGGTGGTCATCTGCCTCTCCTGCGGCACCTCTGGCCACGCTGCCGCGTGAGCCGGCCACCTTCTGGGGGCCTGCGTGTGGCTCCTGGCTGAGTCTCAGCAGACTGGGGCTGCTCCAGAGGGTATGGATGGAGACATCTTCCTCCAGCTGCCTCTGTCCTGGCAGGTCTTCAGAGGTTTTGTTGTCGTCCTCTTCCTCCAGCTCCTCCAGATGCTCCATCTTGATTTGCACGACCACAAGATGCTTCAGGGCATCCACCGGCTGTGCGCGCAGCGGCTTGCCGTGGACAAGTCGCACGGGGGGCAGACGATGGCCCTGCCTTGCCACCGGCTGTGCCCAGTGCCCTTTGCCGGTGCAGCTCCCCGGGGAAACTGGCGCGCGGGCCTCGCCAGCAGCCCTGGTGCCCCCCGGAGCATGGGCACGAGGTCTTGGCTGAGCCGCTGCGGCCTTGCCACCCCTGGCGGCCTGCACCTGGGCTGTTCTGGGAGGTGTCGCCAGACCAGCGGTGTGCGCAAGGCGGCCCTGTGCCGCCGGCTGCTGGCCGGCTCCCCAGCTTGCGGCTACCACGCGACTCAGGACCTCTGACACCAATGGCTGGACTGTGGACTCCAGAGCCGCGTCGCGGGTTGTGCAGCCGTGCGGGGCAGGCCCCCATCTCTCAGCTCTCGCTGCCACGCCCTGGTGACCCAGGATGCCCCGAGCAGGTGGGACAAGCTCTCGCTGGCCGCTGGCCGCAGGGCCCACGCCGTGTGCTCTGCCTCTCAGAGCAGATGCGGAGGTTGCTGCTGCTGGCAGAGCGGGCAGCTTGGTGACATTTGCAGATCCTGCCGCTGGAGCTGCAAGTGCGTAGCGGGGTGCGGCTGCCTGCATCGCTTCAAGCCTTGGGAGAGGCGGCAAGGCTGGCGTGGTCACTCTTTCTCCCCGTGTGACCCTGCTGCGGGGCAGTGCCTCCCAGCCCTCCAGCCTGTCCGTCTGCAAGAGAAGATGCGAGAAGGGCGGCTGCTGCCCTGCTGCCAGGGCCAGCTGGGGAGAGGGCTGGTCCCTGCGTGGCCCCCCCTCACCGGGTCTCGGGAGCACCCCCAGCATGCCCGGGCAGCCTGCCGGGCCTGGCACGGGGGCGGGGTCTCAGCTTGCTGGGGGCGCTGGTCGCACCTGTCCCCTCCGGCACCTCCCGCTTTTGCATCGGCACCTGCCAGCGCCTGGGAGGCGGTCGAGCCTGTCTCCCTCAAGGTCCCTACCTGTGTGCGACGGCTGCAAGTGCTCTGTGAGCTCGCTGGGCAGGGGAGTGGTGGCAGCCGGTCCCCATGGAGGGCCGAGGCTGTGGTGCGGCTGCGCTGCGGCACTGCCTGCGGCTGCCTGCAGCGCACCTGTGGGGAGAAGGAGGAGGGGCGGGATGGAGGCGGCTGTGTCGGCACAGCGGCCCCCGCAGCACCGGCAAGCCCGGCCTCGGCTTCAAGGCAGCTCCTGGCTACTCCAGCCAGGCTGAACTCGGCTCTGCGCTGCTCTCTGCCTCTGGGGCATTGCTGCAGGGCCGCGTGGGCTGCGGCCATCCCGGAGCCTGCCCTGCCCCAGAGAAACCCCTGCGGCGCGGCATGGCTGTGCCTGGGCCGGCGACGCTCAGGGCTGTCTGTCTCGCTCCCGGCTGTCCCTGTGTCCCACCGCCCCCCGCCTCTCCCGCCAGCCCCATCCCTCACTTGGCGGTCCTCCTGCAGGCGCCGCAGCCCCTTGTCGGGCTGGGAGCGAGCGTTCGCCTCGTGCTTCTCGGGCATCTCCGGGCTCGTCTGTTGGACGCCTGCCACGGGCACCCAGCGCAGCTGCTGCCTCCTGGCGGGGACGCTCTCCTGGGAGTGGGCACCCTAGGGCCCTGGCCCCATAAGAGCCTCCACGGCTGCCGTGCGGACCCCCCCGTCACAATGGCCTCTGGGCACGATGCCGCCCCTGGTCACAAAGGCCTGGCGGTCACCGTGGAGATGCCCACGCCCCGTTTGACCGCAGCCCCCTGGGCACATGGACAGAGCATGGTCCTCTGTTCGTTTAGCAGCTCTCAGTGTCACCGGGAGGGCCTTTATCCCCAGGACGACCACTAGTGAGGCTGAATGTACACGTGTAGGCAAGGTGTAGCCCGCCAGCAGCTGGGCTCAGACACTCAGCCTCCCCTCTTCTACTTAACAGAGAGACAGGGGGATTGTCGGAGCGTAGCTCGATAGATGTTGCTCGTCTATTAAAAGTTTAAATATAAACAGGATGTCTTTTGAAATGCCAGTAGTAGTTGATTTTGGATTCTTTGATGTGAACTAACCAAGGACACCAGGGAAACAGTGGACAACATACCTGTCCTTTCTATGCACTGTCCTGACTATAAGACTAAAAATCACCCCCCCTCCCCCGGCTACTGTGGGACCCTCCTCTGATTAAGGGGACCCCTACTCTCTGAGCATGCTCTCTAAAGATGTATTTATCTTCTTACCAAGTTAGGAATGCATATTAACCTATACCAATCAGGCAGCAAAAAGGCTATGTAACGGATTACGTCTGTTATGTTTGTACTGTATAAAAAAAGGGCTGCTGGCAGAAATCTCGTGTGCTTGAGTTGTGGGAAACCACCGAGCGCCCAGGCTTGCGCAAACCTGAAATAAATCAGTCTCCCCACTTGCTGGCCCCTGCAGGTAGGAGCCGCCAAGGCCACAGCCCTTGTCTGCTTGCTGGTACAGACCGTCCCACGGCCCCCGAGCCGGCCGGGACTGCCCCCGGTCCCGTAGCTGACCCTCCGTGCTCTCACCACCAGAGACAGCCAGGGTCTCTCACACGCAGGGCTGGCCGTCGGACACCCACTCACCCCCTTGCTCCCAGGCCACGTCACCTGCTCACCGCCTCTGCGGCTTGATCTTCGCTGGCCATCACACTCACTCCCACACCCGCACTCGCTCCAGTCGCTGCCCCAGGGACACGGGGACCCTCGGCGCCGTGGTCTGACCCCAGCTGCTGCACTCACCCCCCCGCGCACACGCGTGCACACAGGACAGAGAGCCCTCACCTAGGACAGAGCCAGGAAGGACTTTAATAGGGAGACAGGCCAGGCTGCGCTGGTCAGGTGCAGGGCATGGCCAGGCAAGCCCATTGGCAAGGTGCTGGCAGCCGGGCGCCGCTGCTCTCACGGTCCCGTGAGGCAGCTCAGCGGAAAGCCCTGCGCAGAGCCCGACAAGCTGTCCTGAGGACGGAGGGACATCGCCAGCGAGCCGGGGCGTGCGGGCGCGCGACGAAGCCTGCGGGGGAAGGAGAGCTGTAGGCGAGGGGCTGGGCGGGGAGAGGTGCTCTGTGGCCGTCGCGCCCGAGACATGCGGCCTGGGGAGAAGCTGCTGCCTGTGTGTCTGCGTCGTCTGATGGGGCAAGAGATGCGCTCTTTATGGCGCTTGCTGCCTCTGCTGCTGCGTCTCTGTCAGGGACCTCTTCCCACGCTTCCTCCAGGTCCTGCAGAGCAGTGTCACTGGTTACGGGGCCAACAGGGGCAGGCCCCTGGCCCTCAGCCCCCGCTGCCAAGTCCCGGTTGCCCAGGATGGCCTGAGCAGTGCCCACGGCATCGGCACTATCGTCTGCTGCCTGGAGCATGGCCGCAGGCAAGGGAGGAGCCAACGGCTGTACATCGTCAGGTGCTGATGCGCGGGGAGGCTCGCCGTGCCCCTGCTCCCCAGGAGCTCTGGCCAGGCAACGAGCTGCTGGCTCTACGTCTGAGTCTGCTGACGGGGCAGGAGACGCGCGCTGAGGGTGGTCATCTGCCTCTCCTGCGGCATCTCTGGCCACGCTGCCGGGTGAGCCGGGCACCTTCTGGGGGCCTGCGTGTGGCTCCTGGCTGAGTCTCAGCAGACTGGGGCTGCTCCAGAGGGTATGGATGGAGACATCTTCCTCCAGCTGCCTCTGTCCTGGCAGGTCTTCAGAGGTTTTGTTGTCGTCCTCTTCCTCCAGCTCCTCCAGATGCTCCATCTTGATTTGCACGACCACAAGATGCTTCAGGGCATCCACAGGCTGTGCGCGCAGCGGCTTGCCGTGGACAAGTCGCACGGGGGGCAGACGATGGCCCTGCCTTGCCACCGGCTGTGCCCAGTGCCCTTTGCCGGTGCAGCTCCCCGGGGAAACTGGCGCGCGGGCCTCGCCAGCAGCCCTGGTGCCCCCCGGAGCATGGGCACGAGGTCTTGGCTGAGCCGCTGCGGCCTTGCCACCCCTGGCGGCCTGCACCTGGGCTGTTCTGGGAGGTGTCGCCAGACCAGCGGTGTGCGCAAGGCGGCCCTGTGCCGCCGCCTGCTGGCCGGCTCCCCAGCTTGCGGCTACCACGCGACTCAGGACCTCTGACACCAATGGCTGGACTGTGGACTCCAGAGCCGCGTCGCGGGTTGTGCAGCCGTGCGGGGCAGGCCCCCATCTCTCAGCTCTCGCTGCCACGCCCTGGTGACCCAGGATGCCCCGAGCAGGTGGGACAAGCTCTCGCTGGCCGCTGGCCGCAGGGCCCACGCCGTGTGCTCTGCCTCTCAGAGCAGATGCGGAGGTTGCTGCTGCTGGCAGAGCGGGCAGCTTGGTGACATTTGCAGATCCTGCCGCTGGAGCTGCAAGTGCGTAGCGGGGTGCGGCTGCCTGCATCGCTTCAAGCCTTGGGAGAGGCGGCAAGGCTGGCGTGGTCACTCTTTCTCCCCGTGTGACCCTGCTGCGGGGCAGTGCCTCCCAGCCCTCCAGCCTGTCCGTCTGCAAGAGAAGATGCGAGAAGGGCGGCTGCTGCCCTGCTGCCAGGGCCAGCTGGGGAGAGGGCTGGTCCCTGCATGGCCCCCCCTCACCGGGTCTCGGGAGCACCCCCAGCATGCCCGGGCAGCCTGCCGGGCCTGGCACGGGGGCGGGGTCTCAGCTTGCTGGGGGCGCTGGTCGCACCTGTCCCCTCCGGCACCTCCCGCTTTTGCATCGGCACCTCCCAGCGCCTGGGAGGCGGTCGAGCCTGTCTCCCTCAAGGTCCCTACCTGTGTGCGACGGCTGCAAGTGCTCTGTGAGCTCGCTGGGCAGGGGAGTGGTGGCAGCCGGTCCCCATGGAGGGCCGAGGCTGTGGTGCGGCTGCGCTGCGGCGCTGCCTGCGGCTGCCTGCAGCGCACCTGTGGGGAGAAGGAGGAGGGGCGGGATGGAGGCGGCTGTGTCGGCACAGCGGCCCCCGCAGCACCGGCAAGCCCGGCCTCGGCTTCAAGGCAGCTCCTGGCTACTCCAGCCAGGCTGAACTCGGCTCTGCGCTGCTCTCTGCCTCTGGGGCATTGCTGCGGGGCCGCGTGGGCTGCGGCCATCCCGGAGCCTGCCCTGCCCCAGAGAAACCCCTGCGGCGCGGCATGGCTGTGCCTGGGCCGGCGACGCTCAGGGCTGTCTGTCTCGCTCCCGGCTGTCCCTGTGTCCCGCCGCCCCCCGCCTCTCCCGCCAGCCCCATCCCTCACTTGGCGGTCCTCCTGCAGGCGCCGCAGCCCCTTGTCGGGCTGGGAGCGAGCGTTCGCCTCGTGCTTCTCGGGCATCTCCGGGCTCGTCTGTTGGACGCCTGCCACGGGCACCCAGCGCAGCTGCTGCCTCCTGGCGGGGCCGCTCTCCTGGGAGTGGGCACCCTAGGGCCCTGGCCCCATAAGAGCCTCCACGGCTGCCGTGCGGACCCCCCCGTCACAATGGCCTCTGGGCACGATGCCGCCCCTGGTCACAAAGGCCTGGCGGTCACCGTGGAGATGCCCACGCCCCGTTTGACCGCAGCCCCCTGGGCACATGGACAGAGCATGGTCCTCTGTTCGTTTAGCAGCTCTCAGTGTCACCGGGAGGGCCTTTATCCCCAGGACGACCACTAGTGAGGCTGAATGTACACGTGTAGGCAAGGTGTAGCCCGCCAGCAGCTGGGCTCAGACACTCAGCCTCCCCTCTTCTACTTAACAGAGAGACAGGGGGATTGTCGGAGCGTAGCTCGATAGATGTTGCTCGTCTATTAAAAGTTTAAATATAAACAGGATGTCTTTTGAAATGCCAGTAGTAGTTGATTTTGGATTCTTTGATGTGAACTAACCAAGGACACCAGGGAAACAGTGGACAACATACCTGTCCTTTCTATGCACTGTCCTGACTATAAGACTAAAAATCACCCCCCCTCCCCCGGCTACTGTGGGACCCTCCTCTGATTAAGGGGACCCCTACTCTCTGAGCATGCTCTCTAAAGATGTATTTATCTTCTTACCAAGTTAGGAATGCATATTAACCTATACCAATCAGGCAGCAAAAAGGCTATGTAACGGATTACGTCTGTTATGTTTGTACTGTATAAAAAAAGGGCTGCTGGCAGAAATCTCGTGTGCTTGAGTTGTGGGAAACCACCGAGCGCCCAGGCTTGCGCAAACCTGAAATAAATCAGTCTCCCCACTTGCTGGCCCCTGCAGGTAGGAGCCGCCAAGGCCACAGCCCTTGTCTGCTTGCTGGTACAGACCGTCCCACGGCCCCCGAGCCGGCCGGGACTGCCCCCGGTCCCGTAGCTGACCCTCCGTGCTCTCACCACCAGAGACAGCCAGGGTCTCTCACACGCAGGGCTGGCCGTCGGACACCCACTCACCCCCTTGCTCCCAGGCCACGTCACCTGCTCACCGCCTCTGCGGCTTGATCTTCGCTGGCCATCACACTCACTCCCACACCCGCACTCGCTCCAGTCGCTGCCCCAGGGACACGGGGACCCTCGGCGCCGTGGTCTGACCCCAGCTGCTGCACTCACCCCCCCGCACACACGCGTGCACACAGGACAGAGAGCCCTCACCTAGGACAGAGCCAGGAAGGAGTTTAATAGGGAGACAGGCCAGGCTGCGCTGGTCAGGTGCAGGGCATGGCCAGGCAAGCCCATTGGCAAGGTGCTGGCAGCCGGGCGCCGCTGCTCTCACGGTCCCGTGAGGCAGCTCAGCGGAAAGCCCTGCGCAGAGCCCGACAAGCTGTCCTGAGGACGGAGGGACATCGCCAGCGAGCCGGGGCGTGCGGGCGCGCGACGAAGCCTGCGGGGGAAGGAGAGCTGTAGGCGAGGGGCTGGGCGGGGAGAGGTGCTCTGTGGCCGTCGCGCCCGAGACATGCGGCCTGGGGAGAAGCTGCTGCCTGTGTGTCTGCGTCGTCTGATGGGGCAAGAGATGCGCTCTTTATGGCGCTTGCTGCCTCTGCTGCTGCGTCTCTGTCAGGGACCTCTTCCCACGCTTCCTCCAGGTCCTGCAGAGCAGTGTCACTGGTTACGGGGCCAACAGGGGCAGGCCCCTGGCCCTCAGCCCCCGCTGCCAAGTCCCGGTTGCCCAGGATGGCCTGAGCAGTGCCCACGGCATCGGCACTATCGTCTGCTGCCTGGAGCATGGCCGCAGGCAAGGGAGGAGCCAACGGCTGTACATCGTCAGCTGCTGATGCGCGGGGAGGCTCGCCGTGCCCCTGCTCCCCAGGAGCTCTGGCCAGGCAACGAGCTGCTGGCTCTACGTCTGAGTCTGCTGACGGGGCAGGAGACGCGCGCTGAGGGTGGTCATCTGCCTCTCCTGCGGCATCTCTGGCCACGCTGCCGGGTGAGCCGGCCACCTTCTGGGGGCCTGCGTGTGGCTCCTGGCTGAGTCTCAGCAGACTGGGGCTGCTCCAGAGGGTATGGATGGAGACATCTTCCTCCAGCTGCCTCTGTCCTGGCAGGTCTTCAGAGGTTTTGTTGTCGTCCTCTTCCTCCAGCTCCTCCAGATGCTCCATCTTGATTTGCACGACCACAAGATGCTTCAGGGCATCCACAGGCTGTGCGCGCAGCGGCTTGCCGTGGACAAGTCGCACGGGGGGCAGACGATGGCCCTGCCTTGCCACCGGCTGTGCCCAGTGCCCTTTGCCGGTGCAGCTCCCCGGGGAAACTGGCGCGCGGGCCTCGCCAGCAGCCCTGGTGCCCCCCGGAGCATGGGCACGAGGTCTTGGCTGAGCCGCTGCGGCCTTGCCACCCCTGGCGGCCTGCACCTGGGCTGTTCTGGGAGGTGTCGCCAGACCAGCGGTGTGCGCAAGGCGGCCCTGTGCCGCCGGCTGCTGGCCGGCTCCCCAGCTTGCGGCTACCACGCGACTCAGGACCTCTGACACCAATGGCTGGACTGTGGACTCCAGAGCCGCGTCGCGGGTTGTGCAGCCGTGCGGGGCAGGCCCCCATCTCTCAGCTCTCGCTGCCACGCCCTGGTGACCCAGGATGCCCCGAGCAGGTGGGACAAGCTCTCGCTGGCCGCTGGCCGCAGGGCCCACGCCGTGTGCTCTGCCTCTCAGAGCAGATGCGGAGGTTGCTGCTGCTGGCAGAGCGGGCAGCTTGGTGACATTTGCAGATCCTGCCGCTGGAGCTGCAAGTGCGTAGCGGGGTGCAGCTGCCTGCATCGCTTCAAGCCTTGGGAGAGGCGGCAAGGCTGGCGTGGTCACTCTTTCTCCCCGTGTGACCCTGCTGCGGGGCAGTGCCTCCCAGCCCTCCAGCCTGTCCGTCTGCAAGAGAAGATGCGAGAAGGGCGGCTGCTGCCCTGCTGCCAGGGCCAGCTGGGGAGAGGGCTGGTCCCTGCGTGGCCCCCCCTCACCGGGTCTCGGGAGCACCCCCAGCATGCCCGGGCAGCCTGCCGGGCCTGGCACGGGGGCGGGGTCTCAGCTTGCTGGGGGCGCTGGTCGCACCTGTCCCCTCCGGCACCTCCCGCTTTTGCATCGGCACCTCCCAGCGCCGGGGAGGCGGTCGAGCCTGTCTCCCTCAAGGTCCCTACCTGTGTGCGACGGCTGCAAGTGCTCTGTGAGCTCGCTGGGCAGGGGAGTGGTGGCAGCCGGTCCCCATGGAGGGCCGAGGCTGTGGTGCGGCTGCGCTGCGGCGCTGCCTGCGGCTGCCTGCAGCGCACCTGTGGGGAGAAGGAGGAGGGGCGGGATGGAGGCGGCTGTGTCGGCACAGCGGCCCCCGCAGCACCGGCAAGCCCGGCCTCGGCTTCAAGGCAGCTCCTGGCTACTCCAGCCAGGCTGAACTCGGCTCTGCGCTGCTCTCTGCCTCTGGGGCATTGCTGCGGGGCCGCGTGGGCTGCGGCCATCCCGGAGCCTGCCCTGCCCCAGAGAAACCCCTGCGGCGCGGCATGGCTGTGCCTGGGCCGGCGACGCTCAGGGCTGTCTGTCTCGCTCCCGGCTGTCCCTGTGTCCCGCCGCCCCCCGCCTCTCCCGCCAGCCCCATCCCTCACTTGGCGGTCCTCCTGCAGGCGCCGCAGCCCCTTGTCGGGCTGGGAGCGAGCGTTCGCCTCGTGCTTCTCGGGCATCTCCGGGCTCGTCTGTTGGATGCCTGCCACGGGCACCCAGTGCAGCTGCTGCCTCCTGGCGGGGCCACTCTCCTGGGAGTGGGCACCCTAGGGCCCTGGCCCCATAAGAGCCTCCACGGCTGCCGTGCGGACCCCCCCGTCACAATGGCCTCTGGGCACGATGCCGCCCCTGGTCACAAAGGCCTGGCGGTCACCGTGGAGATGCCCACGCCCCGTTTGACCGCAGCCCCCTGGGCACATGGACAGCGCATGGTCCTCTGTTCGTTTAGCAGCTCTCAGTGTCACCGGGAGGGCCTTTATCCCCAGGACGACCACTAGTGAGGCTGAATGTACACGTGTAGGCAAGGTGTAGCCCGCCAGCAGCTGGGCTCAGACACTCAGCCTCCCCTCTTCTACTTAACAGAGAGACAGGTGGATTGTCGGAGCGTAGCTCGATAGATGTTGCTCGTCTATTAAAAGTTTAAATATAAACAGGATGTCTTTTGAAATGCCAGTAGTAGTTGATTTTGGATTCTTTGATGTGAACTAACCAAGGACACCAGGGAAACAGTGGACAACATACCTGTCCTTTCTATGCACTCTCCTGACTATAAGACTAAAAATCACCCCCCCCGGCTACTGTGGGACCCTCCTCTGATTAAGGGGACCCCTACTCTCTGAGCATGCTCTCTAAAGATGTACTTATCTTCTTACCAAGTTAGGAATGCATATTAACCTATAGCAATCAGGCAGCAAAAAGGCTATGTAACGGATTACGTCTGTTATGTTTGTACTGTATAAAAAAAACGGCTGTTGGCAGAAATCTCGTGTGCTTGAGTTGTGGGAAACCACCGAGCGCCCAGGCTTGCGCAAACCTGAAATAAATCAGTCTCCCCACTTGCTGGCCCCTGCAGGTAGGAGCCGCCAAGGCCACAGCCCTTGTCTGCTTGCTGGTACAGACCGTCCCACGGCCCCCGAGCCGGCCGGGACTGCCCCCGGTCCCGTAGCTGACCCTCCGTGCTCTCACCACCAGAGACAGCCAGGGTCTCTCACACGCAGGGCTGGCCGTCGGACACCCACTCACCCCCTTGCTCCCAGGCCACGTCACCTGCTCACCGCCTCTGCGGCTTGATCTTCGCTGGCCATCACACTCACTCCCACACCCGCACTCGCTCCAGTCGCTGCCCCAGGGACACGGGGACCCTCGGCGCCGTGGTCTGACCCCAGCTGCTGCACTCACCCCCCCGCGCACACGCGTGCACACAGGACAGAGAGCCCTCACCTAGGACAGAGCCAGGAAGGACTTTAATAGGGAGACAGGCCAGGCTGCGCTGGTCAGGTGCAGGGCATGGCCAGGCAAGCCCATTGGCAAGGTGCTGGCAGCCGGGCGCCGCTGCTCTCACGGTCCCGTGAGGCAGCTCAGCGGAAAGCCCTGCGCAGAGCCCGACAAGCTGTCCTGAGGACGGAGGGACATCGCCAGCGAGCCGGGGCGTGCGGGCGCGCGACGAAGCCTGCGGGGGAAGGAGAGCTGTAGGCGAGGGGCTGGGCGGGGAGAGGTGCTCTGTGGCCGTCGCGCCCGAGACATGCGGCCTGGGGAGAAGCTGCTGCCTGTGTGTCTGCGTCGTCTGATGGGGCAAGAGATGCGCTCTTTATGGCGCTTGCTGCCTCTGCTGCTGCGTCTCTGTCAGGGACCTCTTCCCACGCTTCCTCCAGGTCCTGCAGAGCAGTGTCACTGGTTACGGGGCCAACAGGGGCAGGCCCCTGGCCCTCAGCCCCCGCTGCCAAGTCCCGGTTGCCCAGGATGGCCTGAGCAGTGCCCACGGCATCGGCACTATCGTCTGCTGCCTGGAGCATGGCCGCAGGCAAGGGAGGAGCCAACGGCTGTACATCGTCAGGTGCTGATGCGCGGGGAGGCTCGCCGTACCCCTGCTCCCCAGGAGCTCTGGCCAGGCAACGAGCTGCTGGCTCTACGTCTGAGTCTGCTGACGGGGCAGGAGACGCGCGCTGAGGGTGGTCATCTGCCTCTCCTGCGGCATCTCTGGCCACGCTGCCGGGTGAGCCGGCCACCTTCTGGGGGCCTGCGTGTGGCTCCTGGCTGAGTCTCAGCAGACTGGGGCTGCTCCAGAGGGTATGGATGGAGATATCTTCCTCCAGCTGCCTCTGTCCTGGCAGGTCTTCAGAGGTTTTGTTGTCGTCCTCTTCCTCCAGCTCCTCCAGATGCTCCATCTTGATTTGCACGACCACAAGATGCTTCAGGGCATCCACAGGCTGTGCGCGCAGCGGCTTGCCGTGGACAAGTCGCACGGGGGGCAGACGATGGCCCTGCCTTGCCACCGGCTGTGCCCAGTGCCCTTTGCCGGTGCAGCTCCCCGGGGAAACTGGCGCGCGGGCCTCGCCAGCAGCCCTGGTGCCCCCCGGAGCATGGGCACGAGGTCTTGGCTGAGCCGCTGCGGCCTTGCCACCCCTGGCGGCCTGCACCTGGGCTGTTCTGGGAGGCGTCGCCAGACCAGTGGTGTGCGCAAGGTGGCCCTGTGCCGCCGCCTGCTGGCCGGCTCCCCAGCTTGCGGCTACCACGCGACTCAGGACCTCTGACACCAATGGCTGGACTGTGGACTCTAGAGCCGCGTCGCGGGTTGTGCAGCCGTGCGGGGCAGGCCCCCATCTCTCAGCTCTCGCTGCCACGCCCTGGTGACCCAGGATGCCCCGAGCAGGTGGGACAAGCTCTCGCTGGCCGCTGGCCGCAGGGCCCACGCCGTGTGCTCTGCCTCTCAGAGCAGATGCGGAGGTTGCTGCTGCTGGCAGAGCGGGCAGCTTGGTGACATTTGCAGATCCTGCCGCTGGAGCTGCAAGTGCGTAGCGGGGTGCAGCTGCCTGCATCGCTTCAAGCCTTGGGAGAGGCGGCAAGGCTGGCGTGGTCACTCTTTCTCCCCGTGTGACCCTGCTGCGGGGCAGTGCCTCCCAGCCCTCCAGCCTGTCCGTCTGCAAGAGAAGATGCGAGAAGGGCGGCTGCTGCCCTGCTGCCAGGGCCAGCTGGGGAGAGGGCTGGTCCCTGCGTGGCCCCCCCTCACCGGGTCTCGGGAGCACCCCCAGCATGCCCGGGCAGCCTGCCGGGCCTGGCACGGGGGCGGGGTCTCAGCTTGCTGGGGGCGCTGGTCGCACCTGTCCCCTCCGGCACCTCCCGCTTTTGCATCGGCACCTCCCAGCGCCGGGGAGGCGGTCGAGCCTGTCTCCCTCAAGGTCCCTACCTGTGTGCGACGGCTGCAAGTGCTCTGTGAGCTCGCTGGGCAGGGGAGTGGTGGCAGCCGGTCCCCATGGAGGGACGAGGCTGTGGTGCGGCTGCGCTGCGGCGCTGCCTGCGGCTGCCTGCAGCGCACCTGTGGGGAGAAGGAGGAGGGGCGGGATGGAGGCGGCTGTGTCGGCACAGCGGCCCCCGCAGCACCGGCAAGCCCGGCCTCGGCTTCAAGGCAGCTCCTGGCTACTCCAGCCAGGCTGAACTCGGCTCTGCGCTGCTCTCTGCCTCTGGGGCATTGCTGCGGGGCCGCGTGGGCTGCGGCCATCCCGGAGCCTGCCCTGCCCCAGAGAAACCCCTGCGGCGCGGCATGGCTGTGCCTGGGCCGGCGACGCTCAGGGCTGTCTGTCTCGCTCCCGGCTGTCCCTGTGTCCCGCCGCCCCCCGCCTCTCCCGCCAGCCCCATCCCTCACTTGGCGGTCCTCCTGCAGGCGCCTCAGCCCCTTGTCGGGCCGGGAGCGAGCGTTCGCCTCGTGCTTCTCGGGCATCTCCGGGCTCGTCTGTTGGACGCCTGCCACGGGCACCCAGCGCAGCTGCTGCCTCCTGGCGGGGCCGCTCTCCTGGGAGTGGGCACCCTAGGGCCCTGGCCCCATAAGAGCCTCCACGGCTGCCGTGCGGACCCCCCCGTCACAATGGCCTCTGGGCACGATGCCGCCCCTGGTCACAAAGGCCTGGCGGTCACCGTGGAGATGCCCACGCCCCGTTTGACCGCAGCCCCCTGGGCACATGGACAGCGCATGGTCCTCTGTTCGTTTAGCAGCTCTCAGTGTCACCGGGAGGGCCTTTATCCCCAGGACGACCACTAGTGAGGCTGAATGTACACGTGTAGGCAAGGTGTAGCCCGCCAGCAGCTGGGCTCAGACACTCAGCCTCCCCTCTTCTACTTAACAGAGAGACAGGTGGATTGTCGGAGCGTAGCTCGATAGATGTTGCTCGTCTATTAAAAGTTTAAATATAAACAGGATGTCTTTTGAAATGCCAGTAGTAGTTGATTTTGGATTCTTTGATGTGAACTAACCAAGGACACCAGGGAAACAGTGGACAACATACCTGTCCTTTCTATGCACTCTCCTGACTAGAAGACTAAAAATCACCCCCCCCGGCTACTGTGGGACCCTCCTCTGATTAAGGGGACCCCTACTCTCTGAGCATGCTCTCTAAAGATGTATTTATCTTCTTACCAAGTTAGGAATGCATATTAACCTATAGCAATCAGGCAGCAAAAAGGCTATGTAACGGATTACGTCTGTTATGTTTGTACTGTATAAAAAAAACGGCTGTTGGCAGAAATCTCGTGTGCTTGAGTTGTGGGAAACCACCGAGCGCCCAGGCTTGCGCAAACCTGAAATAAATCAGTCTCCCCACTTGCTGGCCCCTGCAGGTAGGAGCCGCCAAGGCCACAGCCCTTGTCTGCTTGCTGGTACAGACCGTCCCACGGCCCCCGAGCCGGCCGGGACTGCCCCCGGTCCCGTAGCTGACCCTCCGTGCTCTCACCACCAGAGACAGCCAGGGTCTCTCACACGCAGGGCTGGCCGTCGGACACCCACTCACCCCCTTGCTCCCAGGCCACGTCACCTGCTCACCGCCTCTGCGGCTTGATCTTCGCTGGCCATCACACTCACTCCCACACCCGCACTCGCTCCAGTCGCTGCCCCAGGGACACGGGGACCCTCGGCGCCGTGGTCTGACCCCAGCTGCTGCACTCACCCCCCCGCGCACACGCGTGCACACAGGACAGAGAGCCCTCACCTAGGACAGAGCCAGGAAGGAGTTTAATAGGGAGACAGGCCAGGCTGCGCTGGTCAGGTGCAGGGCATGGCCAGGCAAGCCCATTGGCAAGGTGCTGGCAGCCGGGCGCCGCTGCTCTCACGGTCCCGTGAGGCAGCTCAGCGGAAAGCCCTGCGCAGAGCCCGACAAGCTGTCCTGAGGACGGAGGGACATCGCCAGCGAGCCGGGGCGTGCGGGCGCGCGACGAAGCCTGCGGGGGAAGGAGAGCTGTAGGCGAGGGGCTGGGCGGGGAGAGGTGCTCTGTGGCCGTCGCGCCCGAGACATGCGGCCTGGGGAGAAGCTGCTGCCTGTGTGTCTGCGTCGTCTGATGGGGCAAGAGATGCGCTCTTTATGGCGCTTGCTGCCTCTGCTGCTGCGTCTCTGTCAGGGACCTCTTCCCACGCTTCCTCCAGGTCCTGCAGAGCAGTGTCACTGGTTACGGGGCCAACAGGGGCAGGCCCCTGGCCCTCAGCCCCCGCTGCCAAGTCCCGGTTGCCCAGGATGGCCTGAGCAGTGCCCACGGCATCGGCACTATCGTCTGCTGCCTGGAGCATGGCCGCAGGCAAGGGAGGAGCCAACGGCTGTACATCGTCAGGTGCTGATGCGCGGGGAGGCTCGCTGTGCCCCTGCTCCCCAGGAGCTCTGGCCAGGCAACGAGCTGCTGGCTCTACGTCTGAGTCTGCTGACGGGGCAGGAGACGCGCGCTGAGGGTGGTCATCTGCCTCTCCTGCGGCATCTCTGGCCACGCTGCCGGGTGAGCCGGCCACCTTCTGGGGGCCTGCGTGTGGCTCCTGGCTGAGTCTCAGCAGACTGGGGCTGCTCCAGAGGGTATGGATGGAGACATCTTCCTCCAGCTGCCTCTGTCCTGGCAGGTCTTCAGAGGTTTTGTTGTCGTCCTCTTCCTCCAGCTCCTCCAGATGCTCCATCTTGATTTGCACGACCACAAGATGCTTCAGGGCATCCACAGGCTGTGCGCGCAGCGGCTTGCCGTGGACAAGTCGCACGGGGGGCAGACGATGGCCCTGCCTTGCCACCGGCTGTGCCCAGTGCCCTTTGCCGGTGCAGCTCCCCGGGGAAACTGGCGCGCGGGCCTCGCCAGCAGCCCTGGTGCCCCCCGGAGCATGGGCACGAGGTCTTGGCTGAGCCGCTGCGGCCTTGCCACCCCTGGCGGCCTGCACCTGGGCTGTTCTGGGAGGCGTCGCCAGACCAGTGGTGTGCGCAAGGTGGCCCTGTGCCGCCGCCTGCTGGCCGGCTCCCCAGCTTGCGGCTACCACGCGACTCAGGACCTCTGACACCAATGGCTGGACTGTGGACTCTAGAGCCGCGTCGCGGGTTGTGCAGCCGTGCGGGGCAGGCCCCCATCTCTCAGCTCTCGCTGCCACGCCCTGGTGACCCAGGATGCCCCGAGCAGGTGGGACAAGCTCTCGCTGGCCGCTGGCCGCAGGGCCCACGCCGTGTGCTCTGCCTCTCAGAGCAGATGCAGAGGTTGCTGCTGCTGGCAGAGCGGGCAGCTTGGTGACATTTGCAGATCCTGCCGCTGGAGCTGCAAGTGCGTAGCGGGGTGCGGCTGCCTGCATCGCTTCAAGCCTTGGGAGAGGCGGCAAGGCTGGCGTGGTCACTCTTTCTCCCCGTGTGACCCTGCTGCGGGGCAGTGCCTCCCAGCCCTCCAGCCTGTCCGTCTGCAAGAGAAGATGCGAGAAGGGCGGCTGCTGCCCTGCTGCCAGGGCCAGCTGGGGAGAGGGCTGGTCCCTGCGTGGCCCCCCCTCACCGGGTCTCGGGAGCACCCCCAGCATGCCCGGGCAGCCTGCCGGGCCTGGCACGGGGGCGGGGTCTCAGCTTGCTGGGGGCGCTGGTCGCACCTGTCCCCTCCGGCACCTCCCGCTTTTGCATCGGCACCTGCCAGCGCCGGGGAGGCGGTCGAGCCTGTCTCCCTCAAGGTCCCTACCTGTGTGCGACGGCTGCAAGTGCTCTGTGAGCTCGCTGGGCAGGGGAGTGGTGGCAGCCGGTCCCCATGGAGGGCCGAGGCTGTGGTGCGGCTGCGCTGCGGCGCTGCCTGCGGCTGCCTGCAGCGCACCTGTGGGGAGAAGGAGGAGGGGCGGGATGGAGGCGGCTGTGTCGGCACAGCGGCCCCCGCAGCACCGGCAAGCCCGGCCTCAGCTTCAAGGCAGCTCCTGGCTACTCCAGCCAGGCTGAACTCGGCTCTGCGCTGCTCTCTGCCTCTGGGGCATTGCTGCGGGGCCGCGTGGGCTGCGGCCATCCCGGAGCCTGCCCTGCCCCAGAGAAACCCCTGCGGCGCGGCATGGCTGTGCCTGGGCCGGCGACGCTCAGGGCTGTCTGTCTCGCTCCCGGCTGTCCCTGTGTCCCGCCGCCCCCCGCCTCTCCCGCCAGCCCCATCCCTCACTTGGCGGTCCTCCTGCAGGCGCCGCAGCCCCTTGTCGGGCTGGGAGCGAGCGTTCGCCTCGTGCTTCTCGGGCATCTCCGGGCTCGTCTGTTGGATGCCTGCCACGGGCACCCAGTGCAGCTGCTGCCTCCTGGCGGGGCCGCTCTCCTGGGAGTGGGCACCCTAGGGCCCTGGCCCCATAAGAGCCTCCACGGCTGCCGTGCGGACCCCCCCGTCACAATGGCCTCTGGGCACGATGCCGCCCCTGGTCACAAAGGCCTGGCGGTCACCGTGGAGATGCCCACGCCCCGTTTGACCGCAGCCCCCTGGGCACATGGACAGCGCATGGTCCTCTGTTCGTTTAGCAGCTCTCAGTGTCACCGGGAGGGCCTTTATCCCCAGGACGACCACTAGTGAGGCTGAATGTACACGTGTAGGCAAGGTGTAGCCCGCCAGCAGCTGGGCTCAGACACTCAGCCTCCCCTCTTCTACTTAACAGAGAGACAGGTGGATTGTCGGAGCGTAGCTCGATAGATGTTGCTCGTCTATTAAAAGTTTAAATATAAACAGGATGTCTTTTGAAATGCCAGTAGTAGTTGATTTTGGATTCTTTGATGTGAACTAACCAAGGACACCAGGGAAACAGTGGACAACATACCTGTCCTTTCTATGCACTCTCCTGACTATAAGACTAAAAATCACCCCCCCCGGCTACTGTGGGACCCTCCTCTGATTAAGGGGACCCCTACTCTCTGAGCATGCTCTCTAAAGATGTACTTATCTTCTTACCAAGTTAGGAATGCATATTAACCTATAGCAATCAGGCAGCAAAAAGGCTATGTAACGGATTACGTCTGTTATGTTTGTACTGTATAAAAAAAACGGCTGTTGGCAGAAATCTCGTGTGCTTGAGTTGTGGGAAACCACCGAGTGCCCAGGCTTGCGCAAACCTGAAATAAATCAGTCTCCCCACTTGCTGGCCCCTGCAGGTAGGAGCCGCCAAGGCCACAGCCCTTGTCTGCTTGCTGGTACAGACCGTCCCACGGCCCCCGAGCCGGCCGGGACTGCCCCCGGTCCCGTAGCTGACCCTCCGTGCTCTCACCACCAGAGACAGCCAGGGTCTCTCACACGCAGGGCTGGCCGTCGGACACCCACTCACCCCCTTGCTCCCAGGCCACGTCACCTGCTCACCGCCTCTGCGGCTTGATCTTCGCTGGCCATCACACTCACTCCCACACCCGCACTCGCTCCAGTCGCTGCCCCAGGGACACGGGGACCCTCGGCGCCGTGGTCTGACCCCAGCTGCTGCACTCACCCCCCCGCGCACACGCGTGCACACAGGACAGAGAGCCCTCACCTAGGACAGAGCCAGGAAGGAGTTTAATAGGGAGACAGGCCAGGCTGCGCTGGTCAGGTGCAGGGCATGGCCAGGCAAGCCCATTGGCAAGGTGCTGGCAGCCGGGCGCCGCTGCTCTCACGGTCCCGTGAGGCAGCTCAGCGGAAAGCCCTGCGCAGAGCCCGACAAGCTGTCCTGAGGACGGAGGGACATCGCCAGCGAGCCGGGGCGTGCGGGCGCGCGACGAAGCCTGCGGGGGAAGGAGAGCTGTAGGCGAGGGGCTGGGCGGGGAGAGGTGCTCTGTGGCCGTCGCGCCCGAGACATGCGGCCTGGGGAGAAGCTGCTGCCTGTGTGTCTGCGTCGTCTGATGGGGCAAGAGATGCGCTCTTTATGGCGCTTGCTGCCTCTGCTGCTGCGTCTCTGTCAGGGACCTCTTCCCACGCTTCCTCCAGGTCCTGCAGAGCAGTGTCACTGGTTACGGGGCCAACAGGGGCAGGCCCCTGGCCCTCAGCCCCCGCTGCCAAGTCCCGGTTGCCCAGGATGGCCTGAGCAGTGCCCACGGCATCGGCACTATCGTCTGCTGCCTGGAGCATGGCCGCAGGCAAGGGAGGAGCCAACGGCTGTACATCGTCAGGTGCTGATGCGCGGGGAGGCTCGCCGTACCCCTGCTCCCCAGGAGCTCTGGCCAGGCAACGAGCTGCTGGCTCTACGTCTGAGTCTGCTGACGGGGCAGGAGACGCGCGCTGAGGGTGGTCATCTGCCTCTCCTGCGGCATCTCTGGCCACGCTGCCGGGTGAGCCGGCCACCTTCTGGGGCCCTGCGTGTGGCTCCTGGCTGAGTCTCAGCAGACTGGGGCTGCTCCAGAGGGTATGGATGGAGATATCTTCCTCCAGCTGCCTCTGTCCTGGCAGGTCTTCAGAGGTTTTGTTGTCGTCCTCTTCCTCCAGCTCCTCCAGATGCTCCATCTTGATTTGCACGACCACAAGATGCTTCAGGGCATCCACAGGCTGTGCGCGCAGCGGCTTGCCGTGGACAAGTCGCACGGGGGGCAGACGATGGCCCTGCCTTGCCACCGGCTGTGCCCAGTGCCCTTTGCCGGTGCAGCTCCCCGGGGAAACTGGCGCGCGGGCCTCGCCAGCAGCCCTGGTGCCCCCCGGAGCATGGGCACGAGGTCTTGGCTGAGCCGCTGCGGCCTTGCCACCCCTGGCGGCCTGCACCTGGGCTGTTCTGGGAGGCGTCGCCAGACCAGTGGTGTGCGCAAGGTGGCCCTGTGCCGCCGCCTGCTGGCCGGCTCCCCAGCTTGCGGCTACCACGCGACTCAGGACCTCTGACACCAATGGCTGGACTGTGGACTCTAGAGCCGCGTCGCGGGTTGTGCAGCCGTGCGGGGCAGGCCCCCATCTCTCAGCTCTCGCTGCCACGCCCTGGTGACCCAGGATGCCCCGAGCAGGTGGGACAAGCTCTCGCTGGCCGCTGGCCGCAGGGCCCACGTCGTGTGCTCTGCCTCTCAGAGCAGATGCGGAGGTTGCTGCTGCTGGCAGAGCGGGCAGCTTGGTGACATTTGCAGATCCTGCCGCTGGAGCTGCAAGTGCGTAGCGGGGTGCAGCTGCCTGCATCGCTTCAAGCCTTGGGAGAGGCGGCAAGGCTGGCGTGGTCACTCTTTCTCCCCGTGTGACCCTGCTGCGGGGCAGTGCCTCCCAGCCCTCCAGCCTGTCCGTCTGCAAGAGAAGATGCGAGAAGGGCGGCTGCTGCCCTGCTGCCAGGGCCAGCTGGGGAGAGGGCTGGTCCCTGCGTGGCCCCCCCTCACCGGGTCTCGGGAGCACCCCCAGCATGCCCGGGCAGCCTGCCGGGCCTGGCACGGGGGCGGGGTCTCAGCTTGCTGGGGGCGCTGGTCGCACCTGTCCCCTCCGGCACCTCCCGCTTTTGCATCGGCACCTCCCAGCGCCGGGGAGGCGGTCGAGCCTGTCTCCCTCAAGGTCCCTACCTGTGTGCGACGGCTGCAAGTGCTCTGTGAGCTCGCTGGGCAGGGGAGTGGTGGCAGCCGGTCCCCATGGAGGGACGAGGCTGTGGTGCGGCTGCGCTGCGGCGCTGCCTGCGGCTGCCTGCAGCGCACCTGTGGGGAGAAGGAGGAGGGGCGGGATGGAGGCGGCTGTGTCGGCACAGCGGCCCCCGCAGCACCGGCAAGCCCGGCCTCGGCTTCAAGGCAGCTCCTGGCTACTCCAGCCAGGCTGAACTCGGCTCTGCGCTGCTCTCTGCCTCTGGGGCATTGCTGCGGGGCCGCGTGGGCTGCGGCCATCCCGGAGCCTGCCCTGCCCCAGAGAAACCCCTGCGGCGCGGCATGGCTGTGCCTGGGCCGGCGACGCTCAGGGCTGTCTGTCTCGCTCCCGGCTGTCCCTGTGTCCCGCCGCCCCCCGCCTCTCCCGCCAGCCCCATCCCTCACTTGGCGGTCCTCCTGCAGGCGCCTCAGCCCCTTGTCGGGCCGGGAGCGAGCGTTCGCCTCGTGCTTCTCGGGCATCTCCGGGCTCGTCTGTTGGACGCCTGCCACGGGCACCCAGCGCAGCTGCTGCCTCCTGGCGGGGCCGCTCTCCTGGGAGTGGGCACCCTAGGGCCCTGGCCCCATAAGAGCCTCCACGGCTGCCGTGCGGACCCCCCCGTCACAATGGCCTCTGGGCACGATGCCGCCCCTGGTCACAAAGGCCTGGCGGTCACCGTGGAGATGCCCACGCCCCGTTTGACCGCAGCCCCCTGGGCACATGGACAGCGCATGGTCCTCTGTTCGTTTAGCAGCTCTCAGTGTCACCGGGAGGGCCTTTATCCCCAGGACGACCACTAGTGAGGCTGAATGTACACGTGTAGGCAAGGTGTAGCCCGCCAGCAGCTGGGCTCAGACACTCAGCCTCCCCTCTTCTACTTAACAGAGAGACAGGTGGATTGTCGGAGCGTAGCTCGATAGATGTTGCTCGTCTATTAAAAGTTTAAATATAAACAGGATGTCTTTTGAAATGCCAGTAGTAGTTGATTTTGGATTCTTTGATGTGAACTAACCAAGGACACCAGGGAAACAGTGGACAACATACCTGTCCTTTCTATGCACTCTCCTGACTATAAGACTAAAAATCACCCCCCCCGGCTACTGTGGGACCCTCCTCTGATTAAGGGGACCCCTACTCTCTGAGCATGCTCTCTAAAGATGTACTTATCTTCTTACCAAGTTAGGAATGCATATTAACCTATAGCAATCAGGCAGCAAAAAGGCTATGTAACGGATTACGTCTGTTATGTTTGTACTGTATAAAAAAAACGGCTGTTGGCAGAAATCTCGTGTGCTTGAGTTGTGGGAAACCACCGAGCGCCCAGGCTTGCGCAAACCTGAAATAAATCAGTCTCCCCACTTGCTGGCCCCTGCAGGTAGGAGCCGCCAAGGCCACAGCCCTTGTCTGCTTGCTGGTACAGACCGTCCCACGGCCCCCGAGCCGGCCGGGACTGCCCCCGGTCCCGTAGCTGACCCTCCGTGCTCTCACCACCAGAGACAGCCAGGGTCTCTCACACGCAGGGCTGGCCGTCGGACACCCACTCACCCCCTTGCTCCCAGGCCACGTCACCTGCTCACCGCCTCTGCGGCTTGATCTTCGCTGGCCATCACACTCACTCCCACACCCGCACTCGCTCCAGTCGCTGCCCCAGGGACACGGGGACCCTCGGCGCCGTGGTCTGACCCCAGCTGCTGCACTCACCCCCCCGCGCACACGCGTGCAGACAGGACAGAGAGCCCTCACCTAGGACAGAGCCAGGAAGGAGTTTAATAGGGAGACAGGCCAGGCTGCGCTGGTCAGGTGCAGGGCATGGCCAGGCAAGCCCATTGGCAAGGTGCTGGCAGCCGGGCGCCGCTGCTCTCACGGTCCCGTGAGGCAGCTCAGCGGAAAGCCCTGCGCAGAGCCCGACAAGCTGTCCTGAGGACGGAGGGACATCGCCAGCGAGCCGGGGCGTGCGGGCGCGCGACGAAGCCTGCGGGGGAAGGAGAGCTGTAGGCGAGGGGCTGGGCGGGGAGAGGTGCTCTGTGGCCGTCGCGCCCGAGACATGCGGCCTGGGGAGAAGCTGCTGCCTGTGTGTCTGCGTCGTCTGATGGGGCAAGAGATGCGCTCTTTATGGCGCTTGCTGCCTCTGCTGCTGCGTCTCTGTCAGGGACCTCTTCCCACGCTTCCTCCAGGTCCTGCAGAGCAGTGTCACTGGTTACGGGGCCAACAGGGGCAGGCCCCTGGCCCTCAGCCCCCGCTGCCAAGTCCCGGTTGCCCAGGATGGCCTGAGCAGTGCCCACGGCATCGGCACTATCGTCTGCTGCCTGGAGCATGGCCGCAGGCAAGGGAGGAGCCAACGGCTGTACATCGTCAGGTGCTGATGCGCGGGGAGGCTCGCCGTACCCCTGCTCCCCAGGAGCTCTGGCCAGGCAACGAGCTGCTGGCTCTACGTCTGAGTCTGCTGACGGGGCAGGAGACGCGCGCTGAGGGTGGTCATCTGCCTCTCCTGCGGCATCTCTGGCCACGCTGCCGGGTGAGCCGGCCACCTTCTGGGGGCCTGCGTGTGGCTCCTGGCTGAGTCTCAGCAGACTGGGGCTGCTCCAGAGGGTATGGATGGAGACCTCTTCCTCCAGCTGCCTCTGTCCTGGCAGGTCTTCAGAGGTTTTGTTGTCGTCCTCTTCCTCCAGCTCCTCCAGATGCTCCATCTTGATTTGCACGACCACAAGATGCTTCAGGGCATCCACAGGCTGTGCGCGCAGCGGCTTGCCGTGGACAAGTCGCACGGGGGGCAGACGATGGCCCTGCCTTGCCACCGGCTGTGCCCAGTGCCCTTTGCCGGTGCAGCTCCCCGGGGAAACTGGCGCGCGGGCCTCGCCAGCAGCCCTGGTGCCCCCCGGAGCATGGGCACGAGGTCTTGGCTGAGCCGCTGCGGCCTTGCCACCCCTGGCGGCCTGCACCTGGGCTGTTCTGGGAGGCGTCGCCAGACCAGTGGTGTGCGCAAGGTGGCCCTGTGCCGCCGCCTGCTGGCCGGCTCCCCAGCTTGCGGCTACCACGCGACTCAGGACCTCTGACACCAATGGCTGGACTGTGGACTCTAGAGCCGCGTCGCGGGTTGTGCAGCCGTGCGGGGCAGGCCCCCATCTCTCAGCTCTCGCTGCCACGCCCTGGTGACCCAGGATGCCCCGAGCAGGTGGGACAAGCTCTCGCTGGCCGCTGGCCGCAGGGCCCACGCCGTGTGCTCTGCCTCTCAGAGCAGATGCGGAGGTTGCTGCTGCTGGCAGAGCGGGCAGCTTGGTGACATTTGCAGATCCTGCCGCTGGAGCTGCAAGTGCGTAGCGGGGTGCAGCTGCCTGCATCGCTTCAAGCCTTGGGAGAGGCGGCAAGGCTGGCGTGGTCACTCTTTCTCCCCGTGTGACCCTGCTGCGGGGCAGTGCCTCCCAGCCCTCCAGCCTGTCCGTCTGCAAGAGAAGATGCGAGAAGGGCGGCTGCTGCCCTGCTGCCAGGGCCAGCTGGGGAGAGGGCTGGTCCCTGCGTGGCCCCCCCTCACCGGGTCTCGGGAGCACCCCCAGCATGCCCGGGCAGCCTGCCGGGCCTGGCACGGGGGCGGGGTCTCAGCTTGCTGGGGGCGCTGGTCGCACCTGTCCCCTCCGGCACCTCCCGCTTTTGCATCGGCACCTCCCAGCGCCGGGGAGGCGGTCGAGCCTGTCTCCCTCAAGGTCCCTACCTGTGTGCGACGGCTGCAAGTGCTCTGTGAGCTCGCTGGGCAGGGGAGTGGTGGCAGCCGGTCCCCATGGAGGGCCGAGGCTGTGGTGCGGCTGCGCTGCGGCGCTGCCTGCGGCTGCCTGCAGCGCACCTGTGGGGAGAAGGAGGAGGGGCGGGATGGAGGCGGCTGTGTCGGCACAGCGGCCCCCGCAGCACCGGCAAGCCCGGCCTCGGCTTCAAGGCAGCTCCTGGCTACTCCAGCCAGGCTGAACTCGGCTCTGCGCTGCTCTCTGCCTCTGGGGCATTGCTGCGGGGCCGCGTGGGCTGCGGCCATCCCGGAGCCTGCCCTGCCCCAGAGAAACCCCTGCGGCGCGGCATGGCTGTGCCTGGGCCGGCGACGCTCAGGGCTGTCTGTCTCGCTCCCGGCTGTCCCTGTGTCCCGCCGCCCCCCGCCTCTCCCGCCAGCCCCATCCCTCACTTGGCGGTCCTCCTGCAGGCGCCTCAGCCCCTTGTCGGGCCGGGAGCGAGCGTTCGCCTCGTGCTTCTCGGGCATCTCCGGGCTCGTCTGTTGGACGCCTGCCACGGGCACCCAGCGCAGCTGCTGCCTCCTGGCGGGGCCGCTCTCCTGGGAGTGGGCACCCTAGGGCCCTGGCCCCATAAGAGCCTCCACGGCTGCCGTGCGGACCCCCCCGTCACAATGGCCTCTGGGCACGATGCCGCCCCTGGTCACAAAGGCCTGGCGGTCACCGTGGAGATGCCCACGCCCCGTTTGACCGCAGCCCCCTGGGCACATGGACAGCGCATGGTCCTCTGTTCGTTTAGCAGCTCTCAGTGTCACCGGGAGGGCCTTTATCCCCAGGACGACCACTAGTGAGGCTGAATGTACACGTGTAGGCAAGGTGTAGCCCGCCAGCAGCTGGGCTCAGACACTCAGCCTCCCCTCTTCTACTTAACAGAGAGACAGGTGGATTGTCGGAGCGTAGCTCGATAGATGTTGCTCGTCTATTAAAAGTTTAAATATAAACAGGATGTCTTTTGAAATGCCAGTAGTAGTTGATTTTGGATTCTTTGATGTGAACTAACCAAGGACACCAGGGAAACAGTGGACAACATACCTGTCCTTTCTATGCACTCTCCTGACTATAAGACTAAAAATCACCCCCCCCGGCTACTGTGGGACCCTCCTCTGATTAAGGGGACCCCTACTCTCTGAGCATGCTCTCTAAAGATGTACTTATCTTCTTACCAAGTTAGGAATGCATATTAACCTATAGCAATCAGGCAGCAAAAAGGCTATGTAACGGATTACGTCTGTTATGTTTGTACTGTATAAAAAAAACGGCTGTTGGCAGAAATCTCGTGTGCTTGAGTTGTGGGAAACCACCGAGCGCCCAGGCTTGCGCAAACCTGAAATAAATCAGTCTCCCCACTTGCTGGCCCCTGCAGGTAGGAGCCGCCAAGGCCACAGCCCTTGTCTGCTTGCTGGTACAGACCGTCCCACGGCCCCCGAGCCGGCCGGGACTGCCCCCGGTCCCGTAGCTGACCCTCCGTGCTCTCACCACCAGAGACAGCCAGGGTCTCTCACACGCAGGGCTGGCCGTCGGACACCCACTCACCCCCTTGCTCCCAGGCCACGTCACCTGCTCACCGCCTCTGCGGCTTGATCTTCGCTGGCCATCACACTCACTCCCACACCCGCACTCGCTCCAGTCGCTGCCCCAGGGACACGGGGACCCTCGGCGCCGTGGTCTGACCCCAGCTGCTGCACTCACCCCCCCGCGCACACGCGTGCACACAGGACAGAGAGCCCTCACCTAGGACAGAGCCAGGAAGGAGTTTAATAGGGAGACAGGCCAGGCTGCGCTGGTCAGGTGCAGGGCATGGCCAGGCAAGCCCATTGGCAAGGTGCTGGCAGCCGGGCGCCGCTGCTCTCACGGTCCCGTGAGGCAGCTCAGCGGAAAGCCCTGCGCAGAGCCCGACAAGCTGTCCTGAGGACGGAGGGACATCGCCAGCGAGCCGGGGCGTGCGGGCGCGCGACGAAGCCTGCGGGGGAAGGAGAGCTGTAGGCGAGGGGCTGGGCGGGGAGAGGTGCTCTGTGGCCGTCGCGCCCGAGACATGCGGCCTGGGGAGAAGCTGCTGCCTGTGTGTCTGCGTCGTCTGATGGGGCAAGAGATGCGCTCTTTATGGCGCTTGCTGCCTCTGCTGCTGCGTCTCTGTCAGGGACCTCTTCCCACGCTTCCTCCAGGTCCTGCAGAGCAGTGTCACTGGTTACGGGGCCAACAGGGGCAGGCCCCTGGCCCTCAGCCCCCGCTGCCAAGTCCCGGTTGCCCAGGATGGCCTGAGCAGTGCCCACGGCATCGGCACTATCGTCTGCTGCCTGGAGCATGGCCGCAGGCAAGGGAGGAGCCAACGGCTGTACATCGTCAGGTGCTGATGCGCGGGGAGGCTCGCCGTACCCCTGCTCCCCAGGAGCTCTGGCCAGGCAACGAGCTGCTGGCTCTACGTCTGAGTCTGCTGACGGGGCAGGAGACGCGCGCTGAGGGTGGTCATCTGCCTCTCCTGCGGCATCTCTGGCCACGCTGCCGGGTGAGCCGGCCACCTTCTGGGGGCCTGCGTGTGGCTCCTGGCTGAGTCTCAGCAGACTGGGGCTGCTCCAGAGGGTATGGATGGAGATATCTTCCTCCAGCTGCCTCTGTCCTGGCAGGTCTTCAGAGGTTTTGTTGTCGTCCTCTTCCTCCAGCTCCTCCAGATGCTCCATCTTGATTTGCACGACCACAAGATGCTTCAGGGCATCCACAGGCTGTGCGCGCAGCGGCTTGCCGTGGACAAGTCGCACGGGGGGCAGACGATGGCCCTGCCTTGCCACCGGCTGTGCCCAGTGCCCTTTGCCGGTGCAGCTCCCCGGGGAAACTGGCGCGCGGGCCTCGCCAGCAGCCCTGGTGCCCCCCGGAGCATGGGCACGAGGTCTTGGCTGAGCCGCTGCGGCCTTGCCACCCCTGGCGGCCTGCACCTGGGCTGTTCTGGGAGGCGTCGCCAGACCAGTGGTGTGCGCAAGGTGGCCCTGTGCCGCCGCCTGCTGGCCGGCTCCCCAGCTTGCGGCTACCACGCGACTCAGGACCTCTGACACCAATGGCTGGACTGTGGACTCTAGAGCCGCGTCGCGGGTTGTGCAGCCGTGCGGGGCAGGCCCCCATCTCTCAGCTCTCGCTGCCACGCCCTGGTGACCCAGGATGCCCCGAGCAGGTGGGACAAGCTCTCGCTGGCCGCTGGCCGCAGGGCCCACGCCGTGTGCTCTGCCTCTCAGAGCAGATGCGGAGGTTGCTGCTGCTGGCAGAGCGGGCAGCTTGGTGACATTTGCAGATCCTGCCGCTGGAGCTGCAAGTGCGTAGCGGGGTGCAGCTGCCTGCATCGCTTCAAGCCTTGGGAGAGGCGGCAAGGCTGGCGTGGTCACTCTTTCTCCCCGTGTGACCCTGCTGCGGGGCAGTGCCTCCCAGCCCTCCAGCCTGTCCGTCTGCAAGAGAAGATGCGAGAAGGGCGGCTGCTGCCCTGCTGCCAGGGCCAGCTGGGGAGAGGGCTGGTCCCTGCGTGGCCCCCCCTCACCGGGTCTCGGGAGCACCCCCAGCATGCCCGGGCAGCCTGCCGGGCCTGGCACGGGGGCGGGGTCTCAGCTTGCTGGGGGCGCTGGTCGCACCTGTCCCCTCCGGCACCTCCCGCTTTTGCATCGGCACCTCCCAGCGCCGGGGAGGCGGTCGAGCCTGTCTCCCTCAAGGTCCCTACCTGTGTGCGACGGCTGCAAGTGCTCTGTGAGCTCGCTGGGCAGGGGAGTGGTGGCAGCCGGTCCCCATGGAGGGCCGAGGCTGTGGTGCGGCTGCGCTGCGGCGCTGCCTGCGGCTGCCTGCAGCGCACCTGTGGGGAGAAGGAGGAGGGGCGGGATGGAGGCGGCTGTGTCGGCACAGCGGCCCCCGCAGCACCGGCAAGCCCGGCCTCGGCTTCAAGGCAGCTCCTGGCTACTCCAGCCAGGCTGAACTCGGCTCTGCGCTGCTCTCTGCCTCTGGGGCATTGCTGCGGGGCCGCGTGGGCTGCGGCCATCCCGGAGCCTGCCCTGCCCCAGAGAAACCCCTGCGGCGCGGCATGGCTGTGCCTGGGCCGGCGACGCTCAGGGCTGTCTGTCTCGCTCCCGGCTGTCCCTGTGTCCCGCCGCCCCCCGCCTCTCCCGCCAGCCCCATCCCTCACTTGGCGGTCCTCCTGCAGGCGCCTCAGCCCCTTGTCGGGCCGGGAGCGAGCGTTCGCCTCGTGCTTCTCGGGCATCTCCGGGCTCGTCTGTTGGACGCCTGCCACGGGCACCCAGCGCAGCTGCTGCCTCCTGGCGGGGCCGCTCTCCTGGGAGTGGGCACCCTAGGGCCCTGGCCCCATAAGAGCCTCCACGGCTGCCGTGCGGACCCCCCCGTCACAATGGCCTCTGGGCACGATGCCGCCCCTGGTCACAAAGGCCTGGCGGTCACCGTGGAGATGCCCACGCCCCGTTTGACCGCAGCCCCCTGGGCACATGGACAGCGCATGGTCCTCTGTTCGTTTAGCAGCTCTCAGTGTCACCGGGAGGGCCTTTATCCCCAGGACGACCACTAGTGAGGCTGAATGTACACGTGTAGGCAAGGTGTAGCCCGCCAGCAGCTGGGCTCAGACACTCAGCCTCCCCTCTTCTACTTAACAGAGAGACAGGGGGATTGTCGGAGCGTAGCTCGATAGATGTTGCTCGTCTATTAAAAGTTTAAATATAAACAGGATGTCTTTTGAAATGCCAGTAGTAGTTGATTTTGGATTCTTTGATGTGAACTAACCAAGGACACCAGGGAAACAGTGGACAACATACCTGTCCTTTCTATGCACTCTCCTGACTATAAGACTAAAAATCACCCCCCCCGGCTACTGTGGGACCCTCCTCTGATTAAGGGGACCCCTACTCTCTGAGCATGCTCTCTAAAGATGTACTTATCTTCTTACCAAGTTAGGAATGCATATTAACCTATAGCAATCAGGCAGCAAAAAGGCTATGTAACGGATTACGTCTGTTATGTTTGTACTGTATAAAAAAAACGGCTGTTGGCAGAAATCTCGTGTGCTTGAGTTGTGGGAAACCACCGAGCGCCCAGGCTTGCGCAAACCTGAAATAAATCAGTCTCCCCACTTGCTGGCCCCTGCAGGTAGGAGCCGCCAAGGCCACAGCCCTTGTCTGCTTGCTGGTACAGACCGTCCCACGGCCCCCGAGCCGGCCGGGACTGCCCCCGGTCCCGTAGCTGACCCTCCGTGCTCTCACCACCAGAGACAGCCAGGGTCTCTCACACGCAGGGCTGGCCGTCGGACACCCACTCACCCCCTTGCTCCCAGGCCACGTCACCTGCTCACCGCCTCTGCGGCTTGATCTTCGCTGGCCATCACACTCACTCCCACACCCGCACTCGCTCCAGTCGCTGCCCCAGGGACACGGGGACCCTCGGCGCCGTGGTCTGACCCCAGCTGCTGCACTCACCCCCCCGCGCACACGCGTGCACACAGGACAGAGAGCCCTCACCTAGGACAGAGCCAGGAAGGAGTTTAATAGGGAGACAGGCCAGGCTGCGCTGGTCAGGTGCAGGGCATGGCCAGGCAAGCCCATTGGCAAGGTGCTGGCAGCCGGGCGCCGCTGCTCTCACGGTCCCGTGAGGCAGCTCAGCGGAAAGCCCTGCGCAGAGCCCGACAAGCTGTCCTGAGGACGGAGGGACATCGCCAGCGAGCCGGGGCGTGCGGGCGCGCGACGAAGCCTGCGGGGGAAGGAGAGCTGTAGGCGAGGGGCTGGGCGGGGAGAGGTGCTCTGTGGCCGTCGCGCCCGAGACATGCGGCCTGGGGAGAAGCTGCTGCCTGTGTGTCTGCGTCGTCTGATGGGGCAAGAGATGCGCTCTTTATGGCGCTTGCTGCCTCTGCTGCTGCGTCTCTGTCAGGGACCTCTTCCCACGCTTCCTCCAGGTCCTGCAGAGCAGTGTCACTGGTTACGGGGCCAACAGGGGCAGGCCCCTGGCCCTCAGCCCCCGCTGCCAAGTCCCGGTTGCCCAGGATGGCCTGAGCAGTGCCCATGGCATCGGCACTATCGTCTGCTGCCTGGAGCATGGCCGCAGGCAAGGGAGGAGCCAACGGCTGTACATCGTCAGGTGCTGATGCGCGGGGAGGCTCGCCGTACCCCTGCTCCCCAGGAGCTCTGGCCAGGCAACGAGCTGCTGGCTCTACGTCTGAGTCTGCTGACGGGGCAGGAGACGCGCGCTGAGGGTGGTCATCTGCCTCTCCTGCGGCATCTCTGGCCACGCTGCCGGGTGAGCCGGCCACCTTCTGGGGGCCTGCGTGTGGCTCCTGGCTGAGTCTCAGCAGACTGGGGCTGCTCCAGAGGGTATGGATGGAGACATCTTCCTCCAGCTGCCTCTGTCCTGGCAGGTCTTCAGAGGTTTTGTTGTCGTCCTCTTCCTCCAGCTCCTCCAGATGCTCCATCTTGATTTGCACGACCACAAGATGCTTCAGGGCATCCACCGGCTGTGCGCGCAGCGGCTTGCCGTGGACAAGTCGCACGGGGGGCAGACGATGGCCCTGCCTTGCCACCGGCTGTGCCCAGTGCCCTTTGCCGGTGCAGCTCCCCGGGGAAACTGGCGCGCGGGCCTCGCCAGCAGCCCTGGTGCCCCCCGGAGCATGGGCACGAGGTCTTGGCTGAGCCGCTGCGGCCTTGCCACCCCTGGCGGCCTGCACCTGGGCTGTTCTGGGAGGCGTCGCCAGACCAGTGGTGTGCGCAAGGTGGCCCTGTGCCGCCGCCTGCTGGCCGGCTCCCCAGCTTGCGGCTACCACGCGACTCAGGACCTCTGACACCAATGGCTGGACTGTGGACTCTAGAGCCGCGTCGCGGGTTGTGCAGCCGTGCGGGGCAGGCCCCCATCTCTCAGCTCTCGCTGCCACGCCCTGGTGACCCAGGATGCCCCGAGCAGGTGGGACAAGCTCTCGCTGGCCGCTGGCCGCAGGGCCCACGCCGTGTGCTCTGCCTCTCAGAGCAGATGCAGAGGTTGCTGCTGCTGGCAGAGCGGGCAGCTTGGTGACATTTGCAGATCCTGCCGCTGGAGCTGCAAGTGCGTAGCGGGGTGCGGCTGCCTGCATCGCTTCAAGCCTTGGGAGAGGCGGCAAGGCTGGCGTGGTCACTCTTTCTCCCCGTGTGACCCTGCTGCGGGGCAGTGCCTCCCAGCCCTCCAGCCTGTCCGTCTGCAAGAGAAGATGCGAGAAGGGCGGCTGCTGCCCTGCTGCCAGGGCCAGCTGGGGAGAGGGCTGGTCCCTGCGTGGCCCCCCCTCACCGGGTCTCGGGAGCACCCCCAGCATGCCCGGGCAGCCTGCCGGGCCTGGCACGGGGGCGGGGTCTCAGCTTGCTGGGGGCGCTGGTCGCACCTGTCCCCTCCGGCACCTCCCGCTTTTGCATCGGCACCTCCCAGCGCCGGGGAGGCGGTCGAGCCTGTCTCCCTCAAGGTCCCTACCTGTGTGCGACGGCTGCAAGTGCTCTGTGAGCTCGCTGGGCAGGGGAGTGGTGGCAGCCGGTCCCCATGGAGGGCCGAGGCTGTGGTGCGGCTGCGCTGCGGCGCTGCCTGCGGCTGCCTGCAGCGCACCTGTGGGGAGAAGGAGGAGGGGCGGGATGGAGGCGGCTGTGTCGGCACAGCGGCCCCCGCAGCACCGGCAAGCCCGGCCTCGGCTTCAAGGCAGCTCCTGGCTACTCCAGCCAGGCTGAACTCGGCTCTGCGCTGCTCTCTGCCTCTGGGGCATTGCTGCGGGGCCGCGTGGGCTGCGGCCATCCCGGAGCCTGCCCTGCCCCAGAGAAACCCCTGCGGCGCGGCATGGCTGTGCCTGGGCCGGCGACGCTCAGGGCTGTCTGTCTCGCTCCCGGCTGTCCCTGTGTCCCGCCGCCCCCCGCCTCTCCCGCCAGCCCCATCCCTCACTTGGCGGTCCTCCTGCAGGCGCCTCAGCCCCTTGTCGGGCCGGGAGCGAGCGTTCGCCTCGTGCTTCTCGGGCATCTCCGGGCTCGTCTGTTGGACGCCTGCCACGGGCACCCAGCGCAGCTGCTGCCTCCTGGCGGGGCCGCTCTCCTGGGAGTGGGCACCCTAGGGCCCTGGCCCCATAAGAGCCTCCACGGCTGCCGTGCGGACCCCCCCGTCACAATGGCCTCTGGGCACGATGCCGCCCCTGGTCACAAAGGCCTGGCGGTCACCGTGGAGACGCCCACGCCCCGTTTGACCGCAGCCCCCTGGGCACATGGACAGCGCATGGTCCTCTGTTCGTTTAGCAGCTCTCAGTGTCACCGGGAGGGCCTTTATCCCCAGGACGACCACTAGTGAGGCTGAATGTACACGTGTAGGCAAGGTGTAGCCCGCCAGCAGCTGGGCTCAGACACTCAGCCTCCCCTCTTCTACTTAACAGAGAGACAGGTGGATTGTCGGAGCGTAGCTCGATAGATGTTGCTCGTCTATTAAAAGTTTAAATATAAACAGGATGTCTTTTGAAATGCCAGTAGTAGTTGATTTTGGATTCTTTGATGTGAACTAACCAAGGACACCAGGGAAACAGTGGACAACATACCTGTCCTTTCTATGCACTCTCCTGACTATAAGACTAAAAATCACCCCCCCCGGCTACTGTGGGACCCTCCTCTGATTAAGGGGACCCCTACTCTCTGAGCATGCTCTCTAAAGATGTACTTATCTTCTTACCAAGTTAGGAATGCATATTAACCTATAGCAATCAGGCAGCAAAAAGGCTATGTAACGGATTACGTCTGTTATGTTTGTACTGTATAAAAAAAACGGCTGTTGGCAGAAATCTCGTGTGCTTGAGTTGTGGGAAACCACCGAGCGCCCAGGCTTGCGCAAACCTGAAATAAATCAGTCTGCCCACTTGCTGGCCCCTGCAGGTAGGAGCCGCCAAGGCCACAGCCCTTGTCTGCTTGCTGGTACAGACCGTCCCACGGCCCCCGAGCCGGCCGGGACTGCCCCCGGTCCCGTAGCTGACCCTCCGTGCTCTCACCACCAGAGACAGCCAGGGTCTCTCACACGCAGGGCTGGCCGTCGGACACCCACTCACCCCCTTGCTCCCAGGCCACGTCACCTGCTCACCGCCTCTGCGGCTTGATCTTCGCTGGCCATCACACTCACTCCCACACCCGCACTCGCTCCAGTCGCTGCCCCAGGGACACGGGGACCCTCGGCGCCGTGGTCTGACCCCAGCTGCTGCACTCACCCCCCCGCGCACACGCGTGCACACAGGACAGAGAGCCCTCACCTAGGACAGAGCCAGGAAGGAGTTTAATAGGGAGACAGGCCAGGCTGCGCTGGTCAGGTGCAGGGCATGGCCAGGCAAGCCCATTGGCAAGGTGCTGGCAGCCGGGCGCCGCTGCTCTCACGGTCCCGTGAGGCAGCTCAGCGGAAAGCCCTGCGCAGAGCCCGACAAGCTGTCCTGAGGACGGAGGGACATCGCCAGCGAGCCGGGGCGTGCGGGCGCGCGACGAAGCCTGCGGGGGAAGGAGAGCTGTAGGCGAGGGGCTGGGCGGGGAGAGGTGCTCTGTGGCCGTCGCGCCCGAGACATGCGGCCTGGGGAGAAGCTGCTGCCTGTGTGTCTGCGTCGTCTGATGGGGCAAGAGATGCGCTCTTTATGGCGCTTGCTGCCTCTGCTGCTGCGTCTCTGTCAGGGACCTCTTCCCACGCTTCCTCCAGGTCCTGCAGAGCAGTGTCACTGGTTACGGGGCCAACAGGGGCAGGCCCCTGGCCCTCAGCCCCCGCTGCCAAGTCCCGGTTGCCCAGGATGGCCTGAGCAGTGCCCACGGCATCGGCACTATCGTCTGCTGCCTGGAGCATGGCCGCAGGCAAGGGAGGAGCCAACGGCTGTACATCGTCAGGTGCTGATGCGCGGGGAGGCTCGCCGTACCCCTGCTCCCCAGGAGCTCTGGCCAGGCAACGAGCTGCTGGCTCTACGTCTGAGTCTGCTGACGGGGCAGGAGACGCGCGCTGAGGGTGGTCATCTGCCTCTCCTGCGGCATCTCTGGCCACGCTGCCGGGTGAGCCGGCCACCTTCTGGGGGCCTGCGTGTGGCTCCTGGCTGAGTCTCAGCAGACTGGGGCTGCTCCAGAGGGTATGGATGGAGACCTCTTCCTCCAGCTGCCTCTGTCCTGGCAGGTCTTCAGAGGTTTTGTTGTCGTCCTCTTCCTCCAGCTCCTCCAGATGCTCCATCTTGATTTGCACGACCACAAGATGCTTCAGGGCATCCACAGGCTGTGCGCGCAGCGGCTTGCCGTGGACAAGTCGCACGGGGGGCAGACGATGGCCCTGCCTTGCCACCGGCTGTGCCCAGTGCCCTTTGCCGGTGCAGCTCCCCGGGGAAACTGGCGCGCGGGCCTCGCCAGCAGCCCTGGTGCCCCCCGGAGCATGGGCACGAGGTCTTGGCTGAGCCGCTGCGGCCTTGCCACCCCTGGCGGCCTGCACCTGGGCTGTTCTGGGAGGCGTCGCCAGACCAGTGGTGTGCGCAAGGTGGCCCTGTGCCGCCGCCTGCTGGCCGGCTCCCCAGCTTGCGGCTACCACGCGACTCAGGACCTCTGACACCAATGGCTGGACTGTGGACTCTAGAGCCGCGTCGCGGGTTGTGCAGCCGTGCGGGGCAGGCCCCCATCTCTCAGCTCTCGCTGCCACGCCCTGGTGACCCAGGATGCCCCGAGCAGGTGGGACAAGCTCTCGCTGGCCGCTGGCCGCAGGGCCCACGCCGTGTGCTCTGCCTCTCAGAGCAGATGCAGAGGTTGCTGCTGCTGGCAGAGCGGGCAGCTTGGTGACATTTGCAGATCCTGCCGCTGGAGCTGCAAGTGCGTAGCGGGGTGCGGCTGCCTGCATCGCTTCAAGCCTTGGGAGAGGCGGCAAGGCTGGCGTGGTCACTCTTTCTCCCCGTGTGACCCTGCTGCGGGGCAGTGCCTCCCAGCCCTCCAGCCTGTCCGTCTGCAAGAGAAGATGCGAGAAGGGCGGCTGCTGCCCTGCTGCCAGGGCCAGCTGGGGAGAGGGCTGGTCCCTGCGTGGCCCCCCCTCACCGGGTCTCGGGAGCACCCCCAGCATGCCCGGGCAGCCTGCCGGGCCTGGCACGGGGGCGGGGTCTCAGCTTGCTGGGGGCGCTGGTCGCACCTGTCCCCTCCGGCACCTCCCGCTTTTGCATCGGCACCTGCCAGCGCCGGGGAGGCGGTCGAGCCTGTCTCCCTCAAGGTCCCTACCTGTGTGCGACGGCTGCAAGTGCTCTGTGAGCTCGCTGGGCAGGGGAGTGGTGGCAGCCGGTCCCCATGGAGGGCCGAGGCTGTGGTGCGGCTGCGCTGCGGCGCTGCCTGCGGCTGCCTGCAGCGCACCTGTGGGGAGAAGGAGGAGGGGCGGGATGGAGGCGGCTGTGTCGGCACAGCGGCCCCCGCAGCACCGGCAAGCCCGGCCTCGGCTTCAAGGCAGCTCCTGGCTACTCCAGCCAGGCTGAACTCGGCTCTGCGCTGCTCTCTGCCTCTGGGGCATTGCTGCGGGGCCGCGTGGGCTGCGGCCATCCCGGAGCCTGCCCTGCCCCAGAGAAACCCCTGCGGCGCGGCATGGCTGTGCCTGGGCCGGCGACGCTCAGGGCTGTCTGTCTCGCTCCCGGCTGTCCCTGTGTCCCGCCGCCCCCCGCCTCTCCCGCCAGCCCCATCCCTCACTTGGCGGTCCTCCTGCAGGCGCCGCAGCCCCTTGTCAGGCTGGGAGCGAGCGTTCGCCTCGTGCTTCTCGGGCATCTCCGGGCTCGTCTGTTGGACGCCTGCCACGGGCACCCAGCGCAGCTGCTGCCTCCTGGCGGGGCCGCTCTCCTGGGAGTGGGCACCCTAGGGCCCTGGCCCCATAAGAGCCTCCACGGCTGCCGTGCGGACCCCCCCGTCACAATGGCCTCTGGGCACGATGCCGCCCCTGGTCACAAAGGCCTGGCGGTCACCGTGGAGATGCCCACGCCCCGTTTGACCGCAGCCCCCTGGGCACATGGACAGCGCATGGTCCTCTGTTCGTTTAGCAGCTCTCAGTGTCACCGGGAGGGCCTTTATCCCCAGGACGACCACTAGTGAGGCTGAATGTACACGTGTAGGCAAGGTGTAGCCCGCCAGCAGCTGGGCTCAGACACTCAGCCTCCCCTCTTCTACTTAACAGAGAGACAGGTGGATTGTCGGAGCGTAGCTCGATAGATGTTGCTCGTCTATTAAAAGTTTAAATATAAACAGGATGTCTTTTGAAATGCCAGTAGTAGTTGATTTTGGATTCTTTGATGTGAACTAACCAAGGACACCAGGGAAACAGTGGACAACATACCTGTCCTTTCTATGCACTCTCCTGACTATAAGACTAAAAATCACCCCCCCCGGCTACTGTGGGACCCTCCTCTGATTAAGGGGACCCCTACTCTCTGAGCATGCTCTCTAAAGATGTACTTATCTTCTTACCAAGTTAGGAATGCATATTAACCTATAGCAATCAGGCAGCAAAAAGGCTATGTAACGGATTACGTCTGTTATGTTTGTACTGTATAAAAAAAACGGCTGTTGGCAGAAATCTCGTGTGCTTGAGTTGTGGGAAACCACCGAGCGCCCAGGCTTGCGCAAACCTGAAATAAATCAGTCTCCCCACTTGCTGGCCCCTGCAGGTAGGAGCCGCCAAGGCCACAGCCCTTGTCTGCTTGCTGGTACAGACCGTCCCACGGCCCCCGAGCCGGCCGGGACTGCCCCCGGTCCCGTAGCTGACCCTCCGTGCTCTCACCACCAGAGACAGCCAGGGTCTCTCACACGCAGGGCTGGCCGTCGGACACCCACTCACCCCCTTGCTCCCAGGCCACGTCACCTGCTCACCGCCTCTGCGGCTTGATCTTCGCTGGCCATCACACTCACTCCCACACCCGCACTCGCTCCAGTCGCTGCCCCAGGGACACGGGGACCCTCGGCGCCGTGGTCTGACCCCAGCTGCTGCACTCACCCCCCCGCACACACGCGTGCACACAGGACAGAGAGCCCTCACCTAGGACAGAGCCAGGAAGGAGTTTAATAGGGAGACAGGCCAGGCTGCGCTGGTCAGGTGCAGGGCATGGCCAGGCAAGCCCATTGGCAAGGTGCTGGCAGCCGGGCGCCGCTGCTCTCACGGTCCCGTGAGGCAGCTCAGCGGAAAGCCCTGCGCAGAGCCCGACAAGCTGTCCTGAGGACGGAGGGACATCGCCAGCGAGCCGGGGCGTGCGGGCGCGCGACGAAGCCTGCGGGGGAAGGAGAGCTGTAGGCGAGGGGCTGGGCGGGGAGAGGTGCTCTGTGGCCGTCGCGCCCGAGACATGCGGCCTGGGGAGAAGCTGCTGCCTGTGTGTCTGCGTCGTCTGATGGGGCAAGAGATGCGCTCTTTATGGCGCTTGCTGCCTCTGCTGCTGCGTCTCTGTCAGGGACCTCTTCCCACGCTTCCTCCAGGTCCTGCAGAGCAGTGTCACTGGTTACGGGGCCAACAGGGGCAGGCCCCTGGCCCTCAGCCCCCGCTGCCAAGTCCCGGTTGCCCAGGATGGCCTGAGCAGTGCCCACGGCATCGGCACTATCGTCTGCTGCCTGGAGCATGGCCGCAGGCAAGGGAGGAGCCAACGGCTGTACATCGTCAGGTGCTGATGCGCGGGGAGGCTCGCCGTACCCCTGCTCCCCAGGAGCTCTGGCCAGGCAACGAGCTGCTGGCTCTACGTCTGAGTCTGCTGACGGGGCAGGAGACGCGCGCTGAGGGTGGTCATCTGCCTCTCCTGCGGCATCTCTGGCCACGCTGCCGGGTGAGCCGGCCACCTTCTGGGGGCCTGCGTGTGGCTCCTGGCTGAGTCTCAGCAGACTGGGGCTGCTCCAGAGGGTATGGATGGAGACATCTTCCTCCAGCTGCCTCTGTCCTGGCAGGTCTTCAGAGGTTTTGTTGTCGTCCTCTTCCTCCAGCTCCTCCAGATGCTCCATCTTGATTTGCACGACCACAAGATGCTTCAGGGCATCCACAGGCTGTGCGCGCAGCGGCTTGCCGTGGACAAGTCGCACGGGGGGCAGACGATGGCCCTGCCTTGCCACCGGCTGTGCCCAGTGCCCTTTGCCGGTGCAGCTCCCCGGGGAAACTGGCGCGCGGGCCTCGCCAGCAGCCCTGGTGCCCCCCGGAGCATGGGCACGAGGTCTTGGCTGAGCCGCTGCGGCCTTGCCACCCCTGGCGGCCTGCACCTGGGCTGTTCTGGGAGGCGTCGCCAGACCAGTGGTGTGCGCAAGGTGGCCCTGTGCCGCCGCCTGCTGGCCGGCTCCCCAGCTTGCGGCTACCACGCGACTCAGGACCTCTGACACCAATGGCTGGACTGTGGACTCTAGAGCCGCGTCGCGGGTTGTGCAGCCGTGCGGGGCAGGCCCCCATCTCTCAGCTCTCGCTGCCACGCCCTGGTGACCCAGGATGCCCCGAGCAGGTGGGACAAGCTCTCGCTGGCCGCTGGCCGCAGGGCCCACGCCGTGTGCTCTGCCTCTCAGAGCAGATGCAGAGGTTGCTGCTGCTGGCAGAGCGGGCAGCTTGGTGACATTTGCAGATCCTGCCGCTGGAGCTGCAAGTGCGTAGCGGGGTGCGGCTGCCTGCATCGCTTCAAGCCTTGGGAGAGGCGGCAAGGCTGGCGTGGTCACTCTTTCTCCCCGTGTGACCCTGCTGCGGGGCAGTGCCTCCCAGCCCTCCAGCCTGTCCGTCTGCAAGAGAAGATGCGAGAAGGGCGGCTGCTGCCCTGCTGCCAGGGCCAGCTGGGGAGAGGGCTGGTCCCTGCGTGGCCCCCCCTCACCGGGTCTCGGGAGCACCCCCAGCATGCCCGGGCAGCCTGCCGGGCCTGGCACGGGGGCGGGGTCTCAGCTTGCTGGGGGCGCTGGTCGCACCTGTCCCCTCCGGCACCTCCCGCTTTTGCATCGGCACCTCCCAGCGCCGGGGAGGCGGTCGAGCCTGTCTCCCTCAAGGTCCCTACCTGTGTGCGACGGCTGCAAGTGCTCTGTGAGCTCGCTGGGCAGGGGAGTGGTGGCAGCCGGTCCCCATGGAGGGCCGAGGCTGTGGTGCGGCTGCGCTGCGGCGCTGCCTGCGGCTGCCTGCAGCGCACCTGTGGGGAGAAGGAGGAGGGGCGGGATGGAGGCGGCTGTGTCGGCACAGCGGCCCCCGCAGCACCGGCAAGCCCGGCCTCGGCTTCAAGGCAGCTCCTGGCTACTCCAGCCAGGCTGAACTCGGCTCTGCGCTGCTCTCTGCCTCTGGGGCATTGCTGCGGGGCCGCGTGGGCTGCGGCCATCCCGGAGCCTGCCCTGCCCCAGAGAAACCCCTGCGGCGCGGCATGGCTGTGCCTGGGCCGGCGACGCTCAGGGCTGTCTGTCTCGCTCCCGGCTGTCCCTGTGTCCCGCCGCCCCCCGCCTCTCCCGCCAGCCCCATCCCTCACTTGGCGGTCCTCCTGCAGGCGCCGCAGCCCCTTGTC
The DNA here is from genome assembly GCF_965183815.1 of Platalea leucorodia. Taxonomy (NCBI): domain Eukaryota; kingdom Metazoa; phylum Chordata; class Aves; order Pelecaniformes; family Threskiornithidae; genus Platalea; species Platalea leucorodia. The sequence goes on along the minus strand of NC_138832.1, from coordinate 12,285,298 downwards.
AGGCTGGGAGCGAGCGTTCGCCTCGTGCTTCTCGGGCATCTCCGGGCTCGTCTGTTGGACGCCTGCCACGGGCACCCAGCGCAGCTGCTGCCTCCTGGCGGGGCCGCTCTCCTGGGAGTGGGCACCCTAGGGCCCTGGCCCCATAAGAGCCTCCACGGCTGCCGTGCGGACCCCCCCGTCACAATGGCCTCTGGGCACGATGCCGCCCCTGGTCACAAAGGCCTGGCGGTCACCGTGGAGATGCCCACGCCCCGTTTGACCGCAGCCCCCTGGGCACATGGACAGCGCATGGTCCTCTGTTCGTTTAGCAGCTCTCAGTGTCACCGGGAGGGCCTTTATCCCCAGGACGACCACTAGTGAGGCTGAATGTACACGTGTAGGCAAGGTGTAGCCCGCCAGCAGCTGGGCTCAGACACTCAGCCTCCCCTCTTCTACTTAACAGAGAGACAGGTGGATTGTCGGAGCGTAGCTCGATAGATGTTGCTCGTCTATTAAAAGTTTAAATATAAACAGGATGTCTTTTGAAATGCCAGTAGTAGTTGATTTTGGATTCTTTGATGTGAACTAACCAAGGACACCAGGGAAACAGTGGACAACATACCTGTCCTTTCTATGCACTCTCCTGACTATAAGACTAAAAATCACCCCCCCCGGCTACTGTGGGACCCTCCTCTGATTAAGGGGACCCCTACTCTCTGAGCATGCTCTCTAAAGATGTACTTATCTTCTTACCAAGTTAGGAATGCATATTAACCTATAGCAATCAGGCAGCAAAAAGGCTATGTAACGGATTACGTCTGTTATGTTTGTACTGTATAAAAAAAGGGCTGCTGGCAGAAATCTCGTGTGCTTGAGTTGTGGGAAACCACCGAGCGCCCAGGCTTGCGCAAACCTGAAATAAATCAGTCTCCCCACTTGCTGGCCCCTGCAGGTAGGAGCCGCCAAGGCCACAGCCCTTGTCTGCTTGCTGGTACAGACCGTCCCACGGCCCCCGAGCCGGCCGGGACTGCCCCCGGTCCCGTAGCTGACCCTCCGTGCTCTCACCACCAGAGACAGCCAGGGTCTCTCACACGCAGGGCTGGCCGTCGGACACCCACTCACCCCCTTGCTCCCAGGCCACGTCACCTGCTCACCGCCTCTGCGGCTTGATCTTCGCTGGCCATCACACTCACTCCCACACCCGCACTCGCTCCAGTCGCTGCCCCAGGGACACGGGGACCCTCGGCGCCGTGGTCTGACCCCAGCTGCTGCACTCACCCCCCCGCACACACGCGTGCACACAGGACAGAGAGCCCTCACCTAGGACAGAGCCAGGAAGGAGTTTAATAGGGAGACAGGCCAGGCTGCGCTGGTCAGGTGCAGGGCATGGCCAGGCAAGCCCATTGGCAAGGTGCTGGCAGCCGGGCGCCGCTGCTCTCACGGTCCCGTGAGGCAGCTCAGCGGAAAGCCCTGCGCAGAGCCCGACAAGCTGTCCTGAGGACGGAGGGACATCGCCAGCGAGCCGGGGCGTGCGGGCGCGCGACGAAGCCTGCGGGGGAAGGAGAGCTGTAGGCGAGGGGCTGGGCGGGGAGAGGTGCTCTGTGGCCGTCGCGCCCGAGACATGCGGCCTGGGGAGAAGCTGCTGCCTGTGTGTCTGCGTCGTCTGATGGGGCAAGAGATGCGCTCTTTATGGCGCTTGCTGCCTCTGCTGCTGCGTCTCTGTCAGGGACCTCTTCCCACGCTTCCTCCAGGTCCTGCAGAGCAGTGTCACTGGTTACGGGGCCAACAGGGGCAGGCCCCTGGCCCTCAGCCCCCGCTGCCAAGTCCCGGTTGCCCAGGATGGCCTGAGCAGTGCCCACGGCATCGGCACTATCGTCTGCTGCCTGGAGCATGGCCGCAGGCAAGGGAGGAGCCAACGGCTGTACATCGTCAGGTGCTGATGCGCGGGGAGGCTCGCCGTGCCCCTGCTCCCCAGGAGCTCTGGCCAGGCAACGAGCTGCTGGCTCTACGTCTGAGTCTGCTGACGGGGCAGGAGACGCGCGCTGAGGGTGGTCATCTGCCTCTCCTGCGGCATCTCTGGCCACGCTGCCGGGTGAGCCGGCCACCTTCTGGGGGCCTGCGTGTGGCTCCTGGCTGAGTCTCAGCAGACTGGGGCTGCTCCAGAGGGTATGGATGGAGACATCTTCCTCCAGCTGCCTCTGTCCTGGCAGGTCTTCAGAGGTTTTGTTGTCGTCCTCTTCCTCCAGCTCCTCCAGATGCTCCGTCTTGATTTGCACGACCACAAGATGCTTCAGGGCATCCACAGGCTGTGCGCGCAGCGGCTTGCCGTGGACAAGTCGCACGGGGGGCAGACGATGGCCCTGCCTTGCCACCGGCTGTGCCCAGTGCCCTTTGCCGGTGCAGCTCCCCGGGGAAACTGGCGCGCGGGCCTCGCCAGCAGCCCTGGTGCCCCCCGGAGCATGGGCACGAGGTCTTGGCTGAGCCGCTGCGGCCTTGCCACCCCTGGCGGCCTGCACCTGGGCTGTTCTGGGAGGTGTCGCCAGACCAGCGGTGTGCGCAAGGCGGCCCTGTGCCGCCGCCTGCTGGCCGGCTCCCCAGCTTGCGGCTACCACGCGACTCAGGACCTCTGACACCAATGGCTGGACTGTGGACTCCAGAGCCGCGTCGCGGGTTGTGCAGCCGTGCGGGGCAGGCCCCCATCTCTCAGCTCTCGCTGCCACGCCCTGGTGACCCAGGATGCCCCGAGCAGGTGGGACAAGCTCTCGCTGGCCGCTGGCCGCAGGGCCCACGCCGTGTGCTCTGCCTCTCAGAGCAGATGCAGAGGTTGCTGCTGCTGGCAGAGCGGGCAGCTTGGTGACATTTGCAGATCCTGCCGCTGGAGCTGCAAGTGCGTAGCGGGGTGCGGCTGCCTGCATCGCTTCAAGCCTTGGGAGAGGCGGCAAGGCTGGCGTGGTCACTCTTTCTCCCCGTGTGACCCTGCTGCGGGGCAGTGCCTCCCAGCCCTCCAGCCTGTCCGTCTGCAAGAGAAGATGCGAGAAGGGCGGCTGCTGCCCTGCTGCCAGGGCCAGCTGGGGAGAGGGCTGGTCCCTGCGTGGCCCCCCCTCACCGGGTCTCGGGAGCACCCCCAGCATGCCCGGGCAGCCTGCCGGGCCTGGCACGGGGGCGGGGTCTCAGCTTGCTGGGGGCGCTGGTCGCACCTGTCCCCTCCGGCACCTCCCGCTTTTGCATCGGCACCTCCCAGCGCCTGGGAGGCGGTCGAGCCTGTCTCCCTCAAGGTCCCTACCTGTGTGCGACGGCTGCAAGTGCTCTGTGAGCTCGCTGGGCAGGGGAGTGGTGGCAGCCAGTCCCCATGGAGGGCCGAGGCTGTGGTGCGGCTGCGCTGCGGCGCTGCCTGCGGCTGCCTGCAGCGCACCTGTGGGGAGAAGGAGGAGGGGCGGGATGGAGGCGGCTGTGTCGGCACAGCGGCCCCCGCAGCACCGGCAAGCCCGGCCTCGGCTTCAAGGCAGCTCCTGGCTACTCCAGCCAGGCTGAACTCGGCTCTGCGCTGCTCTCTGCCTCTGGGGCATTGCTGCAGGGCCGCGTGGGCTGCGGCCATCCCGGAGCCTGCCCTGCCCCAGAGAAACCCCTGCGGCGCGGCATGGCTGTGCCTGGGCCGGCGACGCTCAGGGCTGGCTGTCTCGCTCCCGGCTGTCCCTGTGTCCCACCGCCCCCCGCCTCTCCCGCCAGCCCCATCCCTCACTTGGCGGTCCTCCTGCAGGCGCCGCAGCCCCTTGTCGGGCTGGGAGCGAGCGTTCGCCTCGTGCTTCTCGGGCATCTCCGGGCTCGTCTGTTGGACGCCTGCCACGGGCACCCAGCGCAGCTGCTGCCTCCTGGCGGGGCCGCTCTCCTGGGAGTGGGCACCCTAGGGCCCTGGCCCCATAAGAGCCTCCACGGCTGCCGTGCGGACCCCCCCGTCACAATGGCCTCTGGGCACGATGCCGCCCCTGGTCACAAAGGCCTGGCGGTCACCGTGGAGATGCCCACGCCCCGTTTGACCGCAGCCCCCTGGGCACATGGACAGCGCATGGTCCTCTGTTCGTTTAGCAGCTCTCAGTGTCACCGGGAGGGCCTTTATCCCCAGGACGACCACTAGTGAGGCTGAATGTACACGTGTAGGCAAGGTGTAGCCCGCCAGCAGCTGGGCTCAGACACTCAGCCTCCCCTCTTCTACTTAACAGAGAGACAGGTGGATTGTCGGAGCGTAGCTCGATAGATGTTGCTCGTCTATTAAAAGTTTAAATATAAAGAGGATGTCTTTTGAAATGCCAGTAGTAGTTGATTTTGGATTCTTTGATGTGAACTAACCAAGGACACCAGGGAAACAGTGGACAACATACCTGTCCTTTCTATGCACTGTCCTGACTATAAGACTAAAAATCACCCCCCCTCCCCCGGCTACTGTGGGACCCTCCTCTGATTAAGGGGACCCCTACTCTCTGAGCATGCTCTCTAAAGATGTATTTATCTTCTTACCAAGTTAGGAATGCATATTAACCTATAGCAATCAGGCAGCAAAAAGGCTATGTAACGGATTACGTCTGTTATGTTTGTACTGTATAAAAAAAGGGCTGCTGGCAGAAATCTCGTGTGCTTGAGTTGTGGGAAACCACCGAGCGCCCAGGCTTGCGCAAACCTGAAATAAATCAGTCTCCCCACTTGCTGGCCCCTGCAGGTAGGAGCCGCCAAGGCCACAGCCCTTGTCTGCTTGCTGGTACAGACCGTCCCACGGCCCCCGAGCCGGCCGGGACTGCCCCCGGTCCCGTAGCTGACCCTCCGTGCTCTCACCACCAGAGACAGCCAGGGTCTCTCACACGCAGGGCTGGCCGTCGGACACCCACTCACCCCCTTGCTCCCAGGCCACGTCACCTGCTCACCGCCTCTGCGGCTTGATCTTCGCTGGCCATCACACTCACTCCCACACCCGCACTCGCTCCAGTCGCTGCCCCAGGGACACGGGGACCCTCGGCGCCGTGGTCTGACCCCAGCTGCTGCACTCACCCCCCCGCACACACGCGTGCACACAGGACAGAGAGCCCTCACCTAGGACAGAGCCAGGAAGGACTTTAATAGGGAGACAGGCCAGGCTGCGCTGGTCAGGTGCAGGGCATGGCCAGGCAAGCCCATTGGCAAGGTGCTGGCAGCCGGGCGCCGCTGCTCTCACGGTCCCGTGAGGCAGCTCAGCGGAAAGCCCTGCGCAGAGCCCGACAAGCTGTCCTGAGGACGGAGGGACATCGCCAGCGAGCCGGGGCGTGCGGGCGCGCGACGAAGCCTGCGGGGGAAGGAGAGCTGTAGGCGAGGGGCTGGGCGGGGAGAGGTGCTCTGTGGCCGTCGCGCCCGAGACATGCGGCCTGGGGAGAAGCTGCTGCCTGTGTGTCTGCGTCGTCTGATGGGGCAAGAGATGCGCTCTTTATGGCGCTTGCTGCCTCTGCTGCTGCGTCTCTGTCAGGGACCTCTTCCCACGCTTCCTCCAGGTCCTGCAGAGCAGTGTCACTGGTTACGGGGCCAACAGGGGCAGGCCCCTGGCCCTCAGCCCCCGCTGCCAAGTCCCGGTTGCCCAGGATGGCCTGAGCAGTGCCCACGGCATCGGCACTATCGTCTGCTGCCTGGAGCATGGCCGCAGGCAAGGGAGGAGCCAACGGCTGTACATCGTCAGGTGCTGATGCGCGGGGAGGCTCGCCGTGCCCCTGCTCCCCAGGAGCTCTGGCCAGGCAACGAGCTGCTGGCTCTACGTCTGAGTCTGCTGACGGGGCAGGAGACGCGCGCTGAGGGTGGTCATCTGCCTCTCCTGCGGCATCTCTGGCCACGCTGCCGGGTGAGCCGGCCACCTTCTGGGGGCCTGCGTGTGGCTCCTGGCTGAGTCTCAGCAGACTGGGGCTGCTCCAGAGGGTATGGATGGAGACATCTTCCTCCAGCTGCCTCTGTCCTGGCAGGTCTTCAGAGGTTTTGTTGTCGTCCTCTTCCTCCAGCTCCTCCAGATGCTCCGTCTTGATTTGCACGACCACAAGATGCTTCAGGGCATCCACAGGCTGTGCGCGCAGCGGCTTGCCGTGGACAAGTCGCACGGGGGGCAGACGATGGCCCTGCCTTGCCACCGGCTGTGCCCAGTGCCCTTTGCCGGTGCAGCTCCCCGGGGAAACTGGCGCGCGGGCCTCGCCAGCAGCCCTGGTGCCCCCCGGAGCATGGGCACGAGGTCTTGGCTGAGCCGCTGCGGCCTTGCCACCCCTGGCGGCCTGCACCTGGGCTGTTCTGGGAGGTGTCGCCAGACCAGCGGTGTGCGCAAGGCGGCCCTGTGCCGCCGCCTGCTGGCCGGCTCCCCAGCTTGCGGCTACCACGCGACTCAGGACCTCTGACACCAATGGCTGGACTGTGGACTCCAGAGCCGCGTCGCGGGTTGTGCAGCCGTGCGGGGCAGGCCCCCATCTCTCAGCTCTCGCTGCCACGCCCTGGTGACCCAGGATGCCCCGAGCAGGTGGGACAAGCTCTCGCTGGCCGCTGGCCGCAGGGCCCACGCCGTGTGCTCTGCCTCTCAGAGCAGATGCAGAGGTTGCTGCTGCTGGCAGAGCGGGCAGCTTGGTGACATTTGCAGATCCTGCCGCTGGAGCTGCAAGTGCGTAGCGGGGTGCGGCTGCCTGCATCGCTTCAAGCCTTGGGAGAGGCGGCAAGGCTGGCGTGGTCACTCTTTCTCCCCGTGTGACCCTGCTGCGGGGCAGTGCCTCCCAGCCCTCCAGCCTGTCCGTCTGCAAGAGAAGATGCGAGAAGGGCGGCTGCTGCCCTGCTGCCAGGGCCAGCTGGGGAGAGGGCTGGTCCCTGCGTGGCCCCCCCTCACCGGGTCTCGGGAGCACCCCCAGCATGCCCGGGCAGCCTGCCGGGCCTGGCACGGGGGCGGGGTCTCAGCTTGCTGGGGGCGCTGGTCGCACCTGTCCCCTCCGGCACCTCCCGCTTTTGCATCGGCACCTCCCAGCGCCTGGGAGGCGGTCGAGCCTGTCTCCCTCAAGGTCCCTACCTGTGTGCGACGGCTGCAAGTGCTCTGTGAGCTCGCTGGGCAGGGGAGTGGTGGCAGCCAGTCCCCATGGAGGGCCGAGGCTGTGGTGCGGCTGCGCTGCGGCGCTGCCTGCGGCTGCCTGCAGCGCACCTGTGGGGAGAAGGAGGAGGGGCGGGATGGAGGCGGCTGTGTCGGCACAGCGGCCCCCGCAGCACCGGCAAGCCCGGCCTCGGCTTCAAGGCAGCTCCTGGCTACTCCAGCCAGGCTGAACTCGGCTCTGCGCTGCTCTCTGCCTCTGGGGCATTGCTGCAGGGCCGCGTGGGCTGCGGCCATCCCGGAGCCTGCCCTGCCCCAGAGAAACCCCTGCGGCGCGGCATGGCTGTGCCTGGGCCGGCGACGCTCAGGGCTGGCTGTCTCGCTCCCGGCTGTCCCTGTGTCCCACCGCCCCCCGCCTCTCCCGCCAGCCCCATCCCTCACTTGGCGGTCCTCCTGCAGGCGCCGCAGCCCCTTGTCGGGCTGGGAGCGAGCGTTCGCCTCGTGCTTCTCGGGCATCTCCGGGCTCGTCTGTTGGACGCCTGCCACGGGCACCCAGCGCAGCTGCTGCCTCCTGGCGGGGCCGCTCTCCTGGGAGTGGGCACCCTAGGGCCCTGGCCCCATAAGAGCCTCCACGGCTGCCGTGCGGACCCCCCCGTCACAATGGCCTCTGGGCACGATGCCGCCCCTGGTCACAAAGGCCTGGCGGTCACCGTGGAGATGCCCACGCCCCGTTTGACCGCAGCCCCCTGGGCACATGGACAGCGCATGGTCCTCTGTTCGTTTAGCAGCTCTCAGTGTCACCGGGAGGGCCTTTATCCCCAGGACGACCACTAGTGAGGCTGAATGTACACGTGTAGGCAAGGTGTAGCCCGCCAGCAGCTGGGCTCAGACACTCAGCCTCCCCTCTTCTACTTAACAGAGAGACAGGTGGATTGTCGGAGCGTAGCTCGATAGATGTTGCTCGTCTATTAAAAGTTTAAATATAAAGAGGATGTCTTTTGAAATGCCAGTAGTAGTTGATTTTGGATTCTTTGATGTGAACTAACCAAGGACACCAGGGAAACAGTGGACAACATACCTGTCCTTTCTATGCACTGTCCTGACTATAAGACTAAAAATCACCCCCCCTCCCCCGGCTACTGTGGGACCCTCCTCTGATTAAGGGGACCCCTACTCTCTGAGCATGCTCTCTAAAGATGTATTTATCTTCTTACCAAGTTAGGAATGCATATTAACCTATAGCAATCAGGCAGCAAAAAGGCTATGTAACGGATTACGTCTGTTATGTTTGTACTGTATAAAAAAAGGGCTGCTGGCAGAAATCTCGTGTGCTTGAGTTGTGGGAAACCACCGAGCGCCCAGGCTTGCGCAAACCTGAAATAAATCAGTCTCCCCACTTGCTGGCCCCTGCAGGTAGGAGCCGCCAAGGCCACAGCCCTTGTCTGCTTGCTGGTACAGACCGTCCCACGGCCCCCGAGCCGGCCGGGACTGCCCCCGGTCCCGTAGCTGACCCTCCGTGCTCTCACCACCAGAGACAGCCAGGGTCTCTCACACGCAGGGCTGGCCGTCGGACACCCACTCACCCCCTTGCTCCCAGGCCACGTCACCTGCTCACCGCCTCTGCGGCTTGATCTTCGCTGGCCATCACACTCACTCCCACACCCGCACTCGCTCCAGTCGCTGCCCCAGGGACACGGGGACCCTCGGCGCCGTGGTCTGACCCCAGCTGCTGCACTCACCCCCCCGCACACACGCGTGCACACAGGACAGAGAGCCCTCACCTAGGACAGAGCCAGGAAGGACTTTAATAGGGAGACAGGCCAGGCTGCGCTGGTCAGGTGCAGGGCATGGCCAGGCAAGCCCATTGGCAAGGTGCTGGCAGCCGGGCGCCGCTGCTCTCACGGTCCCGTGAGGCAGCTCAGCGGAAAGCCCTGCGCAGAGCCCGACAAGCTGTCCTGAGGACGGAGGGACATCGCCAGCGAGCCGGGGCGTGCGGGCGCGCGACGAAGCCTGCGGGGGAAGGAGAGCTGTAGGCGAGGGGCTGGGCGGGGAGAGGTGCTCTGTGGCCGTCGCGCCCGAGACATGCGGCCTGGGGAGAAGCTGCTGCCTGTGTGTCTGCGTCGTCTGATGGGGCAAGAGATGCGCTCTTTATGGCGCTTGCTGCCTCTGCTGCTGCGTCTCTGTCAGGGACCTCTTCCCACGCTTCCTCCAGGTCCTGCAGAGCAGTGTCACTGGTTACGGGGCCAACAGGGGCAGGCCCCTGGCCCTCAGCCCCCGCTGCCAAGTCCCGGTTGCCCAGGATGGCCTGAGCAGTGCCCACGGCATCGGCACTATCGTCTGCTGCCTGGAGCATGGCCGCAGGCAAGGGAGGAGCCAACGGCTGTACATCGTCAGCTGCTGATGCGCGGGGAGGCTCGCCGTGCCCCTGCTCCCCAGGAGCTCTGGCCAGGCAACGAACTGCTGGCTCTACGTCTGAGTCTGCTGACGGGGCAGGAGACGCGCGCTGAGGGTGGTCATCTGCCTCTCCTGCGGCATCTCTGGCCACGCTGCCGGGTGAGCCGGCCACCTTCTGGGGGCCTGCGTGTGGCTCCTGGCTGAGTCTCAGCAGACTGGGGCTGCTCCAGAGGGTATGGATGGAGACATCTTCCTCCAGCTGCCTCTGTCCTGGCAGGTCTTCAGAGGTTTTGTTGTCGTCCTCTTCCTCCAGCTCCTCCAGATGCTCCATCTTGATTTGCACGACCACAAGATGCTTCAGGGCATCCACCGGCTGTGCGCGCAGCGGCTTGCCGTGGACAAGTCGCACGGGGGGCAGACGATGGCCCTGCCTTGCCACCGGCTGTGCCCAGTGCCCTTTGCCGGTGCAGCTCCCCGGGGAAACTGGCGCGCGGGCCTCGCCAGCAGCCCTGGTGCCCCCCGGAGCATGGGCACGAGGTCTTGGCTGAGCCGCTGCGGCCTTGCCACCCCTGGCGGCCTGCACCTGGGCTGTTCTGGGAGGTGTCGCCAGACCAGCGGTGTGCGCAAGGCGGCCCTGTGCCGCCGCCTGCTGGCCGGCTCCCCAGCTTGCGGCTACCACGCGACTCAGGACCTCTGACACCAATGGCTGGACTGTGGACTCCAGAGCCGCGTCGCGGGTTGTGCAGCCGTGCGGGGCAGGCCCCCATCTCTCAGCTCTCGCTGCCACGCCCTGGTGACCCAGGATGCCCCGAGCAGGTGGGACAAGCTCTCGCTGGCCGCTGGCCGCAGGGCCCACGCCGTGTGCTCTGCCTCTCAGAGCAGATGCGGAGGTTGCTGCTGCTGGCAGAGCGGGCAGCTTGGTGACATTTGCAGATCCTGCCGCTGGAGCTGCAAGTGCGTAGCGGGGTGCGGCTGCCTGCATCGCTTCAAGCCTTGGGAGAGGCGGCAAGGCTGGCGTGGTCACTCTTTCTCCCCGTGTGACCCTGCTGCGGGGCAGTGCCTCCCAGCCCTCCAGCCTGTCCGTCTGCAAGAGAAGATGCGAGAAGGGCGGCTGCTGCCCTGCTGCCAGGGCCAGCTGGGGAGAGGGCTGGTCCCTGCGTGGCCCCCCCTCACCGGGTCTCGGGAGCACCCCCAGCATGCCCGGGCAGCCTGCCGGGCCTGGCACGGGGGCGGGGTCTCAGCTTGCTGGGGGCGCTGGTCGCACCTGTCCCCTCCGGCACCTCCCGCTTTTGCATCGGCACCTGCCAGCGCCGGGGAGGCGGTCGAGCCTGTCTCCCTCAAGGTCCCTACCTGTGTGCGACGGCTGCAAGTGCTCTGTGAGCTCGCTGGGCAGGGGAGTGGTGGCAGCCGGTCCCCATGGAGGGCCGAGGCTGTGGTGCGGCTGCGCTGCGGCGCTGCCTGCGGCTGCCTGCAGCGCACCTGTGGGGAGAAGGAGGAGGGGCGGGATGGAGGCGGCTGTGTCGGCACAGCGGCCCCCGCAGCACCGGCAAGCCCGGCCTCGGCTTCAAGGCAGCTCCTGGCTACTCCAGCCAGGCTGAACTCGGCTCTGCGCTGCTCTCTGCCTCTGGGGCATTGCTGCAGGGCCGCGTGGGCTGCGGCCATCCCGGAGCCTGCCCTGCCCCAGAGAAACCCCTGCGGCGCGGCATGGCTGTGCCTGGGCCGGCGACGCTCAGGGCTGTCTGTCTCGCTCCCGGCTGTCCCTGTGTCCCACCGCCCCCCGCCTCTCCCGCCAGCCCCATCCCTCACTTGGCGGTCCTCCTGCAGGCGCCGCAGCCCCTTGTCGGGCTGGGAGCAAGCGTTCGCCTCGTGCTTCTCGGGCATCTCCGGGCTCGTCTGTTGGACGCCTGCCACGGGCACCCAGCGCAGCTGCTGCCTCCTGGCGGGGCCGCTCTCCTGGGAGTGGGCACCCTAGGGCCCTGGCCCCATAAGAGCCTCCACGGCTGCCGTGCGGACCCCCCCGTCACAATGGCCTCTGGGCACGATGCCGCCCCTGGTCACAAAGGCCTGGCGGTCACCGTGGAGATGCCCACGCCCCGTTTGACCGCAGCCCCCTGGGCACATGGACAGAGCATGGTCCTCTGTTCGTTTAGCAGCTCTCAGTGTCACCGGGAGGGCCTTTATCCCCAGGACGACCACTAGTGAGGCTGAATGTACACGTGTAGGCAAGGTGTAGCCCGCCAGCAGCTGGGCTCAGACACTCAGCCTCCCCTCTTCTACTTAACAGAGAGACAGGGGGATTGTCGGAGCGTAGCTCGATATATGTTGCTCGTCTATTAAAAGTTTAAATATAAAGAGGATGTCTTTTGAAATGCCAGTAGTAGTTGATTTTGGATTCTTTGATGTGAACTAACCAAGGACACCAGGGAAACAGTGGACAACATACCTGTCCTTTCTATGCACTGTCCTGACTATAAGACTAAAAATCACCCCCCCTCCCCCGGCTACTGTGGGACCCTCCTCTGATTAAGGGGACCCCTACTCTCTGAGCATGCTCTCTAAAGATGTATTTATCTTCTTACCAAGTTAGGAATGCATATTAACCTATAGCAATCAGGCAGCAAAAAGGCTATGTAACGGATTACGTCTGTTATGTTTGTACTGTATAAAAAAAGGGCTGCTGGCAGAAATCTCGTGTGCTTGAGTTGTGGGAAACCACCGAGCGCCCAGGCTTGCGCAAACCTGAAATAAATCAGTCTCCCCACTTGCTGGCCCCTGCAGGTAGGAGCCGCCAAGGCCACAGCCCTTGTCTGCTTGCTGGTACAGACCGTCCCACGGCCCCCGAGCCGGCCGGGACTGCCCCCGGTCCCGTAGCTGACCCTCCGTGCTCTCACCACCAGAGACAGCCAGGGTCTCTCACACGCAGGGCTGGCCGTCGGACACCCACTCACCCCCTTGCTCCCAGGCCACGTCACCTGCTCACCGCCTCTGCGGCTTGATCTTCGCTGGCCATCACACTCACTCCCACACCCGCACTCGCTCCAGTCGCTGCCCCAGGGACACGGGGACCCTCGGCGCCGTGGTCTGACCCCAGCTGCTGCACTCACCCCCCCGCACACACGCGTGCACACAGGACAGAGAGCCCTCACCTAGGACAGAGCCAGGAAGGACTTTAATAGGGAGACAGGCCAGGCTGCGCTGGTCAGGTGCAGGGCATGGCCAGGCAAGCCCATTGGCAAGGTGCTGGCAGCCGGGCGCCGCTGCTCTCACGGTCCCGTGAGGCAGCTCAGCGGAAAGCCCTGCGCAGAGCCCGACAAGCTGTCCTGAGGACGGAGGGACATCGCCAGCGAGCCGGGGCGTGCGGGCGCGCGACGAAGCCTGCGGGGGAAGGAGAGCTGTAGGCGAGGGGCTGGGCGGGGAGAGGTGCTCTGTGGCCGTCGCGCCCGAGACATGCGGCCTGGGGAGAAGCTGCTGCCTGTGTGTCTGCGTCGTCTGATGGGGCAAGAGATGCGCTCTTTATGGCGCTTGCTGCCTCTGCTGCTGCGTCTCTGTCAGGGACCTCTTCCCACGCTTCCTCCAGGTCCTGCAGAGCAGTGTCACTGGTTACGGGGCCAACAGGGGCAGGCCCCTGGCCCTCAGCCCCCGCTGCCAAGTCCCGGTTGCCCAGGATGGCCTGAGCAGTGCCCACGGCATCGGCACTATCGTCTGCTGCCTGGAGCATGGCCGCAGGCAAGGGAGGAGCCAACGGCTGTACATCGTCAGCTGCTGATGCGCGGGGAGGCTCGCCGTGCCCCTGCTCCCCAGGAGCTCTGGCCAGGCAACGAACTGCTGGCTCTACGTCTGAGTCTGCTGACGGGGCAGGAGACGCGCGCTGAGGGTGGTCATCTGCCTCTCCTGCGGCATCTCTGGCCACGCTGCCGGGTGAGCCGGCCACCTTCTGGGGGCCTGCGTGTGGCTCCTGGCTGAGTCTCAGCAGACTGGGGCTGCTCCAGAGGGTATGGATGGAGACATCTTCCTCCAGCTGCCTCTGTCCTGGCAGGTCTTCAGAGGTTTTGTTGTCGTCCTCTTCCTCCAGCTCCTCCAGATGCTCCATCTTGATTTGCACGACCACAAGATGCTTCAGGGCATCCACCGGCTGTGCGCGCAGCGGCTTGCCGTGGACAAGTCGCACGGGGGGCAGACGATGGCCCTGCCTTGCCACCGGCTGTGCCCAGTGCCCTTTGCCGGTGCAGCTCCCCGGGGAAACTGGCGCGCGGGCCTCGCCAGCAGCCCTGGTGCCCCCCGGAGCATGGGCACGAGGTCTTGGCTGAGCCGCTGCGGCCTTGCCACCCCTGGCGGCCTGCACCTGGGCTGTTCTGGGAGGTGTCGCCAGACCAGCGGTGTGCGCAAGGCGGCCCTGTGCCGCCGCCTGCTGGCCGGCTCCCCAGCTTGCGGCTACCACGCGACTCAGGACCTCTGACACCAATGGCTGGACTGTGGACTCCAGAGCCGCGTCGCGGGTTGTGCAGCCGTGCGGGGCAGGCCCCCATCTCTCAGCTCTCGCTGCCACGCCCTGGTGACCCAGGATGCCCCGAGCAGGTGGGACAAGCTCTCGCTGGCCGCTGGCCGCAGGGCCCACGCCGTGTGCTCTGCCTCTCAGAGCAGATGCGGAGGTTGCTGCTGCTGGCAGAGCGGGCAGCTTGGTGACATTTGCAGATCCTGCCGCTGGAGCTGCAAGTGCGTAGCGGGGTGCGGCTGCCTGCATCGCTTCAAGCCTTGGGAGAGGCGGCAAGGCTGGCGTGGTCACTCTTTCTCCCCGTGTGACCCTGCTGCGGGGCAGTGCCTCCCAGCCCTCCAGCCTGTCCGTCTGCAAGAGAAGATGCGAGAAGGGCGGCTGCTGCCCTGCTGCCAGGGCCAGCTGGGGAGAGGGCTGGTCCCTGCGTGGCCCCCCCTCACCGGGTCTCGGGAGCACCCCCAGCATGCCCGGGCAGCCTGCCGGGCCTGGCACGGGGGCGGGGTCTCAGCTTGCTGGGGGCGCTGGTCGCACCTGTCCCCTCCGGCACCTCCCGCTTTTGCATCGGCACCTCCCAGCGCCGGGGAGGCGGTCGAGCCTGTCTCCCTCAAGGTCCCTACCTGTGTGCGACGGCTGCAAGTGCTCTGTGAGCTCGCTGGGCAGGGGAGTGGTGGCAGCCGGTCCCCATGGAGGGCCGAGGCTGTGGTGCGGCTGCGCTGCGGCGCTGCCTGCGGCTGCCTGCAGCGCACCTGTGGGGAGAAGGAGGAGGGGCGGGATGGAGGCAGCTGTGTCGGCACAGCGGCCCCCGCAGCACCGGCAAGCCCGGCCTCGGCTTCAAGGCAGCTCCTGGCTACTCCAGCCAGGCTGAACTCGGCTCTGCGCTGCTCTCTGCCTCTGGGGCATTGCTGCAGGGCCGCGTGGGCTGCGGCCATCCCGGAGCCTGCCCTGCCCCAGAGAAACCCCTGCGGCGCGGCATGGCTGTGCCTGGGCCGGCGACGCTCAGGGCTGTCTGTCTCGCTCCCGGCTGTCCCTGTGTCCCGCCGCCCCCCGCCTCTCCCGCCAGCCCCATCCCTCACTTGGCGGTCCTCCTGCAGGCGCCGCAGCCCCTTGTCGGGCTGGGAGCGAGCGTTCGCCTCGTGCTTCTCGGGCATCTCCGGGCTCGTCTGTTGGACGCCTGCCACGGGCACCCAGCGCAGCTGCTGCCTCCTGGCGGGGCCGCTCTCCTGGGAGTGGGCACCCTAGGGCCCTGGCCCCATAAGAGCCTCCACGGCTGCCGTGCGGACCCCCCCGTCACAATGGCCTCTGGGCACGATGCCGCCCCTGGTCACAAAGGCCTGGCGGTCACCGTGGAGATGCCCACGCCCCGTTTGACCGCAGCCCCCTGGGCACATGGACAGAGCATGGTCCTCTGTTCGTTTAGCAGCTCTCAGTGTCACCGGGAGGGCCTTTATCCCCAGGACGACCACTAGTGAGGCTGAATGTACACGTGTAGGCAAGGTGTAGCCCGCCAGCAGCTGGGCTCAGACACTCAGCCTCCCCTCTTCTACTTAACAGAGAGACAGGGGGATTGTCGGAGCGTAGCTCGATAGATGTTGCTCGTCTATTAAAAGTTTAAATATAAAGAGGATGTCTTTTGAAATGCCAGTAGTAGTTGATTTTGGATTCTTTGATGTGAACTAACCAAGGACACCAGGGAAACAGTGGACAACATACCTGTCCTTTCTATGCACTGTCCTGACTATAAGACTAAAAATCACCCCCCCTCCCCCGGCTACTGTGGGACCCTCCTCTGATTAAGGGGACCCCTACTCTCTGAGCATGCTCTCTAAAGATGTATTTATCTTCTTACCAAGTTAGGAATGCATATTAACCTATAGCAATCAGGCAGCAAAAAGGCTATGTAACGGATTACGTCTGTTATGTTTGTACTGTATAAAAAAAGGGCTGCTGGCAGAAATCTCGTGTGCTTGAGTTGTGGGAAACCACCGAGCGCCCAGGCTTGCGCAAACCTGAAATAAATCAGTCTCCCCACTTGCTGGCCCCTGCAGGTAGGAGCCGCCAAGGCCACAGCCCTTGTCTGCTTGCTGGTACAGACCGTCCCACGGCCCCCGAGCCGGCCGGGACTGCCCCCGGTCCCGTAGCTGACCCTCCGTGCTCTCACCACCAGAGACAGCCAGGGTCTCTCACACGCAGGGCTGGCCGTCGGACACCCACTCACCCCCTTGCTCCCAGGCCACGTCACCTGCTCACCGCCTCTGCGGCTTGATCTTCGCTGGCCATCACACTCACTCCCACACCCGCACTCGCTCCAGTCGCTGCCCCAGGGACACGGGGACCCTCGGCGCCGTGGTCTGACCCCAGCTGCTGCACTCACCCCCCCGCACACACGCGTGCACACAGGACAGAGAGCCCTCACCTAGGACAGAGCCAGGAAGGAGTTTAATAGGGAGACAGGCCAGGCTGCGCTGGTCAGGTGCAGGGCATGGCCAGGCAAGCCCATTGGCAAGGTGCTGGCAGCCGGGCGCCGCTGCTCTCACGGTCCCGTGAGGCAGCTCAGCGGAAAGCCCTGCGCAGAGCCCGACAAGCTGTCCTGAGGACGGAGGGACATCGCCAGCGAGCCGGGGCGTGCGGGCGCGCGACGAAGCCTGCGGGGGAAGGAGAGCTGTAGGCGAGGGGCTGGGCGGGGAGAGGTGCTCTGTGGCCGTCGCGCCCGAGACATGCGGCCTGGGGAGAAGCTGCTGCCTGTGTGTCTGCGTCGTCTGATGGGGCAAGAGATGCGCTCTTTATGGCGCTTGCTGCCTCTGCTGCTGCGTCTCTGTCAGGGACCTCTTCCCACGCTTCCTCCAGGTCCTGCAGAGCAGTGTCACTGGTTACGGGGCCAACAGGGGCAGGCCCCTGGCCCTCAGCCCCCGCTGCCAAGTCCCGGTTGCCCAGGATGGCCTGAGCAGTGCCCACGGCATCGGCACTATCGTCTGCTGCCTGGAGCATGGCCGCAGGCAAGGGAGGAGCCAACGGCTGTACATCGTCAGCTGCTGATGCGCGGGGAGGCTCGCCGTGCCCCTGCTCCCCAGGAGCTCTGGCCAGGCAACGAGCTGCTGGCTCTACGTCTGAGTCTGCTGACGGGGCAGGAGACGCGCGCTGAGGGTGGTCATCTGCCTCTCCTGCGGCACCTCTGGCCACGCTGCCGGGTGAGCCGGCCACCTTCTGGGGGCCTGCGTGTGGCTCCTGGCTGAGTCTCAGCAGACTGGGGCTGCTCCAGAGGGTATGGATGGAGACATCTTCCTCCAGCTGCCTCTGTCCTGGCAGGTCTTCAGAGGTTTTGTTGTCGTCCTCTTCCTCCAGCTCCTCCAGATGCTCCATCTTGATTTGCACGACCACAAGATGCTTCAGGGCATCCACAGGCTGTGCGCGCAGCGGCTTGCCGTGGACAAGTCGCACGGGGGGCAGACGATGGCCCTGCCTTGCCACCGGCTGTGCCCAGTGCCCTTTGCCGGTGCAGCTCCCCGGGGAAACTGGCGCGCGGGCCTCGCCAGCAGCCCTGGTGCCCCCCGGAGCATGGGCACGAGGTCTTGGCTGAGCCGCTGCGGCCTTGCCACCCCTGGCGGCCTGCACCTGGGCTGTTCTGGGAGGTGTCGCCAGACCAGCGGTGTGCGCGAGGCGGCCCTGTGCCGCCGGCTGCTGGCCGGCTCCCCAGCTTGCGGCTACCACGCGACTCAGGACCTCTGACACCAATGGCTGGACTGTGGACTCCAGAGCCGCGTCGCGGGTTGTGCAGCCGTGCGGGGCAGGCCCCCATCTCTCAGCTCTCGCTGCCACGCCCTGGTGACCCAGGATGCCCCGAGCAGGTGGGACAAGCTCTCGCTGGCCGCTGGCCGCAGGGCCCATGCCGTGTGCTCTGCCTCTCAGAGCAGATGCGGAGGTTGCTGCTGCTGGCAGAGCGGGCAGCTTGGTGACATTTGCAGATCCTGCCGCTGGAGCTGCAAGTGTGTAGCGGGGTGCGGCTGCCTGCATCGCTTCAAGCCTTGGGAGAGGCGGCAAGGCTGGCGTGGTCACTCTTTCTCCCCGTGTGACCCTGCTGCGGGGCAGTGCCTCCCAGCCCTCCAGCCTGTCCGTCTGCAAGAGAAGATGCGAGAAGGGCGGCTGCTGCCCTGCTGCCAGGGCCAGCTGGGGAGAGGGCTGGTCCCTGCGTGGCCCCCCCTCACCGGGTCTCGGGAGCACCCCCAGCATGCCCGGGCAGCCTGCCGGGCCTGGCACGGGGGCAGGGTCTCAGCTTGCTGGGGGCGCTGGTCGCACCTGTCCCCTCCGGCACCTCCCGCTTTTGCATCGGCACCTGCCAGCGCCTGGGAGGCAGTCGAGCCTGTCTCCCTCAAGGTCCCTACCTGTGTGCGACGGCTGCAAGTGCTCTGTGAGCTCGCTGGGCAGGGGAGTGGTGGCAGCCGGTCCCCATGGAGGGCCGAGGCTGTGGTGCGGCTGCGCTGCGGCGCTGCCTGCGGCTGCCTGCAGCGCACCTGTGGGGAGAAGGAGGAGGGGCGGGATGGAGGCGGCTGTGTCGGCACAGCGGCCCCCGCAGCACCGGCAAGCCCGGCCTCGGCTTCAAGGCAGCTCCTGGCTACTCCAGCCAGGCTGAACTCGGCTCTGCGCTGCTCTCTGCCTCTGGGGCATTGCTGCAGGGCCGCGTGGGCTGCGGCCATCCCGGAGCCTGCCCTGCCCCAGAGAAACCCCTGCGGCGCGGCATGGCTGTGCCTGGGCCGGCGACGCTCAGGGCTGTCTGTCTCGCTCCCGGCTGTCCCTGTGTCCCACCGCCCCCCGCCTCTCCCGCCAGCCCCATCCCTCACTTGGCGGTCCTCCTGCAGGCGCCGCAGCCCCTTGTCGGGCCGGGAGCGAGCGTTCGCCTCGTGCTTCTCGGGCATCTCCGGGCTCGTCTGTTGGACGCCTGCCACGGGCACCCAGCGCAGCTGCTGCCTCCTGGCGGGGCCGCTCTCCTGGGAGTGGGCACCCTAGGGCCCTGGCCCCATAAGAGCCTCCACGGCTGCCGTGCGGACCCCCCCGTCACAATGGCCTCTGGGCACGATGCCGCCCCTGGTCACAAAGGCCTGGCGGTCACCGTGGAGATGCCCACGCCCCGTTTGACCGCAGCCCCCTGGGCACATGGACAGAGCATGGTCCTCTGTTCGTTTAGCAGCTCTCAGTGTCACCGGGAGGGCCTTTATCCCCAGGACGACCACTAGTGAGGCTGAATGTACACGTGTAGGCAAGGTGTAGCCCGCCAGCAGCTGGGCTCAGACACTCAGCCTCCCCTCTTCTACTTAACAGAGAGACAGGGGGATTGTCGGAGCGTAGCTCGATAGATGTTGCTCGTCTATTAAAAGTTTAAATATAAAGAGGATGTCTTTTGAAATGCCAGTAGTAGTTGATTTTGGATTCTTTGATGTGAACTAACCAAGGACACCAGGGAAACAGTGGACAACATACCTGTCCTTTCTATGCACTGTCCTGACTATAAGACTAAAAATCACCCCCCCTCCCCCGGCTACTGTGGGACCCTCCTCTGATTAAGGGGACCCCTACTCTCTGAGCATGCTCTCTAAAGATGTATTTATCTTCTTACCAAGTTAGGAATGCATATTAACCTATACCAATCAGGCAGCAAAAAGGCTATGTAACGGATTACGTCTGTTATGTTTGTACTGTATAAAAAAAGGGCTGCTGGCAGAAATCTCGTGTGCTTGAGTTGTGGGAAACCACCGAGCGCCCAGGCTTGCGCAAACCTGAAATAAATCAGTCTCCCCACTTGCTGGCCCCTGCAGGTAGGAGCCGCCAAGGCCACAGCCCTTGTCTGCTTGCTGGTACAGACCGTCCCACGGCCCCCGAGCCGGCCGGGACTGCCCCCGGTCCCGTAGCTGACCCTCCGTGCTCTCACCACCAGAGACAGCCAGGGTCTCTCACACGCAGGGCTGGCCGTCGGACACCCACTCACCCCCTTGCTCCCAGGCCACGTCACCTGCTCACCGCCTCTGCGGCTTGATCTTCGCTGGCCATCACACTCACTCCCACACCCGCACTCGCTCCAGTCGCTGCCCCAGGGACACGGGGACCCTCGGCGCCGTGGTCTGACCCCAGCTGCTGCACTCACCCCCCCGCACACACGCGTGCACACAGGACAGAGAGCCCTCACCTAGGACAGAGCCAGGAAGGACTTTAATAGGGAGACAGGCCAGGCTGCGCTGGTCAGGTGCAGGGCATGGCCAGGCAAGCCCATTGGCAAGGTGCTGGCAGCCGGGCGCCGCTGCTCTCACGGTCCCGTGAGGCAGCTCAGCGGAAAGCCCTGCGCAGAGCCCGACAAGCTGTCCTGAGGACGGAGGGACATCGCCAGCGAGCCGGGGCGTGCGGGCGCGCGACGAAGCCTGCGGGGGAAGGAGAGCTGTAGGCGAGGGGCTGGGCGGGGAGAGGTGCTCTGTGGCCGTCGCGCCCGAGACATGCGGCCTGGGGAGAAGCTGCTGCCTGTGTGTCTGCGTCGTCTGATGGGGCAAGAGATGCGCTCTTTATGGCGCTTGCTGCCTCTGCTGCTGCGTCTCTGTCAGGGACCTCTTCCCACGCTTCCTCCAGGTCCTGCAGAGCAGTGTCACTGGTTACGGGGCCAACAGGGGCAGGCCCCTGGCCCTCAGCCCCCGCTGCCAAGTCCCGGTTGCCCAGGATGGCCTGAGCAGTGCCCACGGCATCGGCACTATCGTCTGCTGCCTGGAGCATGGCCGCAGGCAAGGGAGGAGCCAACGGCTGTACATCGTCAGCTGCTGATGCGCGGGGAGGCTCGCCGTGCCCCTGCTCCCCAGGAGCTCTGGCCAGGCAACGAGCTGCTGGCTCTACGTCTGAGTCTGCTGACGGGGCAGGAGACGCGCGCTGAGGGTGGTCATCTGCCTCTCCTGCGGCATCTCTGGCCACGCTGCCGGGTGAGCCGGGCACCTTCTGGGGGCCTGCGTGTGGCTCCTGGCTGAGTCTCAGCAGACTGGGGCTGCTCCAGAGGGTATGGATGGAGACATCTTCCTCCAGCTGCCTCTGTCCTGGCAGGTCTTCAGAGGTTTTGTTGTCGTCCTCTTCCTCCAGCTCCTCCAGATGCTCCATCTTGATTTGCACGACCACAAGATGCTTCAGGGCATCCACAGGCTGTGCGCGCAGCGGCTTGCCGTGGACAAGTCGCACGGGGGGCAGACGATGGCCCTGCCTTGCCACCGGCTGTGCCCAGTGCCCTTTGCCGGTGCAGCTCCCCGGGGAAACTGGCGCGCGGGCCTCGCCAGCAGCCCTGGTGCCCCCCGGAGCATGGGCACGAGGTCTTGGCTGAGCCGCTGCGGCCTTGCCACCCCTGGCGGCCTGCACCTGGGCTGTTCTGGGAGGTGTCGCCAGACCAGCGGTGTGCGCAAGGTGGCCCTGTGCCGCCGGCTGCTGGCCGGCTCCCCAGCTTGCGGCTACCACGCGACTCAGGACCTCTGACACCAATGGCTGGACTGTGGACTCCAGAGCCGCGTCGCGGGTTGTGCAGCCGTGCGGGGCAGGCCCCCATCTCTCAGCTCTCGCTGCCACGCCCTGGTGACCCAGGATGCCCCGAGCAGGTGGGACAAGCTCTCGCTGGCCGCTGGCCGCAGGGCCCACGCCGTGTGCTCTGCCTCTCAGAGCAGATGCGGAGGTTGCTGCTGCTGGCAGAGCGGGCAGCTTGGTGACATTTGCAGATCCTGCCGCTGGAGCTGCAAGTGCGTAGCGGGGTGCGGCTGCCTGCATCGCTTCAAGCCTTGGGAGAGGCGGCAAGGCTGGCGTGGTCACTCTTTCTCCCCGTGTGACCCTGCTGCGGGGCAGTGCCTCCCAGCCCTCCAGCCTGTCCGTCTGCAAGAGAAGATGCGAGAAGGGCGGCTGCTGCCCTGCTGCCAGGGCCAGCTGGGGAGAGGGCTGGTCCCTGCGTGGCCCCCCCTCACCGGGTCTCGGGAGCACCCCCAGCATGCCCGGGCAGCCTGCCGGGCCTGGCACGGGGGCGGGGTCTCAGCTTGCTGGGGGCGCTGGTCGCACCTGTCCCCTCCGGCACCTCCCGCTTTTGCATCGGCACCTCCCAGCGCCGGGGAGGCGGTCGAGCCTGTCTCCCTCAAGGTCCCTACCTGTGTGCGACGGCTGCAAGTGCTCTGTGAGCTCGCTGGGCAGGGGAGTGGTGGCAGCCGGTCCCCATGGAGGGCCGAGGCTGTGGTGCGGCTGCGCTGCGGCGCTGCCTGCGGCTGCCTGCAGCGCACCTGTGGGGAGAAGGAGGAGGGGCGGGATGGAGGCGGCTGTGTCGGCACAGCGGCCCCCGCAGCACCGGCAAGCCCGGCCTCGGCTTCAAGGCAGCTCCTGGCTACTCCAGCCAGGCTGAACTCGGCTCTGCGCTGCTCTCTGCCTCTGGGGCATTGCTGCGGGGCCGCGTGGGCCGCGGCCGTCCCGGAGCCTGCCCTGCCCCAGAGAAACCCCTGCGGCGCGGCATGGCTGTGCCTGGGCCGGCGACGCTCAGGGCTGGCTGTCTCGCTCCCGGCTGTCCCTGTGTCCCGCCGCCCCCCGCCTCTCCCGCCAGCCCCATCCCTCACTTGGCGGTCCTCCTGCAGGCGCCGCAGCCCCTTGTCGGGCCGGGAGCGAGCGTTCGCCTCGTGCTTCTCGGGCATCTCCAGGCTCGTCTGTTGGACGCCTGCCACGGGCACCCAGCGCAGCTGCTGCCTCCTGGCGGGGCCGCTCTCCTGGGAGTGGGCACCCTAGGGCCCTGGCCCCATAAGAGCCTCCACGGCTGCCGTGCGGACCCCCCCCGTCACAATGGCCTCTGGGCACGATGCCGCCCCTGGTCACAAAGGCCTGGCGGTCACCGTGGAGATGCCCACGCCCCGTTTGACCGCAGCCCCCTGGGCACATGGACAGCGCATGGTCCTCTGTTCGTTTAGCAGCTCTCAGTGTCACCGGGAGGGCCTTTATCCCCAGGACGACCACTAGTGAGGCTGAATGTACACGTGTAGGCAAGGTGTAGCCCGCCAGCAGCTGGGCTCAGACACTCAGCCTCCCCTCTTCTACTTAACAGAGAGACAGGTGGATTGTCGGAGCGTAGCTCGATAGATGTTGCTCGTCTATTAAAAGTTTAAATATAAAGAGGATGTCTTTTGAAATGCCAGTAGTAGTTGATTTTGGATTCTTTGATGTGAACTAACCAAGGACACCAGGGAAACAGTGGACAACATACCTGTCCTTTCTATGCACTGTCCTGACTATAAGACTAAAAATCACCCCCCCTCCCCCGGCTACTGTGGGACCCTCCTCTGATTAAGGGGACCCCTACTCTCTGAGCATGCTCTCTAAAGATGTATTTATCTTCTTACCAAGTTAGGAATGCATATTAACCTATACCAATCAGGCAGCAAAAAGGCTATGTAACGGATTACGTCTGTTATGTTTGTACTGTATAAAAAAAGGGCTGCTGGCAGAAATCTCGTGTGCTTGAGTTGTGGGAAACCACCGAGCGCCCAGGCTTGCGCAAACCTGAAATAAATCAGTCTCCCCACTTGCTGGCCCCTGCAGGTAGGAGCCGCCAAGGCCACAGCCCTTGTCTGCTTGCTGGTACAGACCGTCCCACGGCCCCCGAGCCGGCCGGGACTGCCCCCGGTCCCGTAGCTGACCCTCCGTGCTCTCACCACCAGAGACAGCCAGGGTCTCTCACACGCAGGGCTGGCCGTCGGACACCCACTCACCCCCTTGCTCCCAGGCCACGTCACCTGCTCACCGCCTCTGCGGCTTGATCTTCGCTGGCCATCACACTCACTCCCACACCCGCACTCGCTCCAGTCGCTGCCCCAGGGACACGGGGACCCTCGGCGCCGTGGTCTGACCCCAGCTGCTGCACTCACCCCCCCGCGCACACGCGTGCACACAGGACAGAGAGCCCTCACCTAGGACAGAGCCAGGAAGGAGTTTAATAGGGAGACAGGCCAGGCTGCGCTGGTCAGGTGCAGGGCATGGCCAGGCAAGCCCATTGGCAAGGTGCTGGCAGCCGGGCGCCGCTGCTCTCACGGTCCCGTGAGGCAGCTCAGCGGAAAGCCCTGCGCAGAGCCCGACAAGCTGTCCTGAGGACGGAGGGACATCGCCAGCGAGCCGGGGCGTGCGGGCGCGCGACGAAGCCTGCGGGGGAAGGAGAGCTGTAGGCGAGGGGCTGGGCGGGGAGAGGTGCTCTGTGGCCGTCGCGCCCGAGACATGCGGCCTGGGGAGAAGCTGCTGCCTGTGTGTCTGCGTCGTCTGATGGGGCAAGAGATGCGCTCTTTATGGCGCTTGCTGCCTCTGCTGCTGCGTCTCTGTCAGGGACCTCTTCCCACGCTTCCTCCAGGTCCTGCAGAGCAGTGTCACTGGTTACGGGGCCAACAGGGGCAGGCCCCTGGCCCTCAGCCCCCGCTGCCAAGTCCCGGTTGCCCAGGATGGCCTGAGCAGTGCCCACGGCATCGGCACTATCGTCTGCTGCCTGGAGCATGGCCGCAGGCAAGGGAGGAGCCAACGGCTGTACATCGTCAGCTGCTGATGCGCGGGGAGGCTCGCCGTGCCCCTGCTCCCCAGGAGCTCTGGCCAGGCAACGAGCTGCTGGCTCTACGTCTGAGTCTGCTGACGGGGCAGGAGACGCGCGCTGAGGGTGGTCATCTGCCTCTCCTGCGGCACCTCTGGCCACGCTGCCGGGTGAGCCGGCCACCTTCTGGGGGCCTGCGTGTGGCTCCTGGCTGAGTCTCAGCAGACTGGGGCTGCTCCAGAGGGTATGGATGGAGACATCTTCCTCCAGCTGCCTCTGTCCTGGCAGGTCTTCAGAGGTTTTGTTGTCGTCCTCTTCCTCCAGCTCCTCCAGATGCTCCATCTTGATTTGCACGACCACAAGATGCTTCAGGGCATCCACAGGCTGTGCGCGCAGCGGCTTGCCGTGGACAAGTCGCACGGGGGGCAGACGATGGCCCTGCCTTGCCACCGGCTGTGCCCAGTGCCCTTTGCCGGTGCAGCTCCCCGGGGAAACTGGCGCGCGGGCCTCGCCAGCAGCCCTGGTGCCCCCCGGAGCATGGGCACGAGGTCTTGGCTGAGCCGCTGCGGCCTTGCCACCCCTGGCGGCCTGCACCTGGGCTGTTCTGGGAGGTGTCGCCAGACCAGCGGTGTGCGCAAGGCGGCCCTGTGCCACCGGCTGCTGGCCGGCTCCCCAGCTTGCGGCTACCACGCGACTCAGGACCTCTGACACCAATGGCTGGACTGTGGACTCCAGAGCCGCGTCGCGGGTTGTGCAGCCGTGCGGGGCAGGCCCCCATCTCTCAGCTCTCGCTGCCACGCCCTGGTGACCCAGGATGCCCCGAGCAGGTGGGACAAGCTCTCGCTGGCCGCTGGCCGCAGGGCCCACGCCGTGTGCTCTGCCTCTCAGAGCAGATGCGGAGGTTGCTGCTGCTGGCAGAGCGGGCAGCTTGGTGACATTTGCAGATCCTGCCGCTGGAGCTGCAAGTGCATAGCGGGGTGCGGCTGCCTGCATCGCTTCAAGCCTTGGGAGAGGCGGCAAGGCTGGCGTGGTCACTCTTTCTCCCCGTGTGACCCTGCTGCGGGGCAGTGCCTCCCAGCCCTCCAGCCTGTCCGTCTGCAAGAGAAGATGCGAGAAGGGCGGCTGCTGCCCTGCTGCCAGGGCCAGCTGGGGAGAGGGCTGGTCCCTGCGTGGCCCCCCCTCACCGGGTCTCGGGAGCACCCCCAGCATGCCCGGGCAGCCTGCCGGGCCTGGCACGGGGGCGGGGTCTCAGCTTGCTGGGGGCGCTGGTCGCACCTGTCCCCTCCGGCACCTCCCGCTTTTGCATCGGCACCTGCCAGCGCCGGGGAGGCGGTCGAGCCTGTCTCCCTCAAGGTCCCTACCTGTGTGCGACGGCTGCAAGTGCTCTGTGAGCTCGCTGGGCAGGGGAGTGGTGGCAGCCGGTCCCCATGGAGGGCCGAGGCTGTGGTGCGGCTGCGCTGCGGCGCTGCCTGCGGCTGCCTGCAGCGCACCTGTGGGGAGAAGGAGGAGGGGCGGGATGGAGGCGGCTGTGTCGGCACAGCGGCCCCCGCAGCACCGGCAAGCCCGGCCTCGGCTTCAAGGCAGCTCCTGGCTACTCCAGCCAGGCTGAACTCGGCTCTGCGCTGCTCTCTGCCTCTGGGGCATTGCTGCGGGGCCGCGTGGGCCGCGGCCATCCCGGAGCCTGCCCTGCCCCAGAGAAACCCCTGCGGCGCGGCATGGCTGTGCCTGGGCCGGCGACGCTCAGGGCTGTCTGTCTCGCTCCCGGCTGTCCCTGTGTCCCGCCGCCCCCCGCCTCTCCCGCCAGCCCCATCCCTCACTTGGCGGTCCTCCTGCAGGCGCCTCAGCCCCTTGTCGGGCCGGGAGCGAGCGTTCGCCTCGTGCTTCTCGGGCATCTCCGGGCTCGTCTGTTGGACGCCTGCCACGGGCACCCAGCGCAGCTGCTGCCTCCTGGCGGGGACGCTCTCCTGGGAGTGGGCACCCTAGGGCCCTGGCCCCATAAGAGCCTCCACGGCTGCCGTGCGGACCCCCCCCGTCACAATGGCCTCTGGGCACGATGCCGCCCCTGGTCACAAAGGCCTGGCGGTCACCGTGGAGATGCCCACGCCCCGTTTGACCGCAGCCCCCTGGGCACATGGACAGAGCATGGTCCTCTGTTCGTTTAGCAGCTCTCAGTGTCACCGGGAGGGCCTTTATCCCCAGGACGACCACTAGTGAGGCTGAATGTACACGTGTAGGCAAGGTGTAGCCCGCCAGCAGCTGGGCTCAGACACTCAGCCTCCCCTCTTCTACTTAACAGAGAGACAGGTGGATTGTCGGAGCGTAGCTCGATAGATGTTGCTCGTCTATTAAAAGTTTAAATATAAAGAGGATGTCTTTTGAAATGCCAGTAGTAGTTGATTTTGGATTCTTTGATGTGAACTAACCAAGGACACCAGGGAAACAGTGGACAACATACCTGTCCTTTCTATGCACTGTCCTGACTATAAGACTAAAAATCACGCCCCCTCCCCCGGCTACTGTGGGACCCTCCTCTGATTAAGGGGACCCCTACTCTCTGAGCATGCTCTCTAAAGATGTATTTATCTTCATACCAAGTTAGGAATGCATATTAACCTATACCAATCAGGCAGCAAAAAGGCTATGTAACGGATTACGTCTGTTATGTTTGTACTGTATAAAAAAAGGGCTGCTGGCAGAAATCTCGTGTGCTTGAGTTGTGGGAAACCACCGAGCGCCCAGGCTTGCGCAAACCTGAAATAAATCAGTCTCCCCACTTGCTGGCCCCTGCAGGTAGGAGCCGCCAAGGCCACAGCCCTTGTCTGCTTGCTGGTACAGACCGTCCCACGGCCCCCGAGCCGGCCGGGACTGCCCCCGGTCCCGTAGCTGACCCTCCGCGCTCTCACCACCAGAGACAGCCAGGGTCTCTCACACGCAGGGCTGGCCGTCGGACACCCACTCACCCCCTTGCTCCCAGGCCACGTCACCTGCTCACCGCCTCTGCGGCTTGATCTTCGCTGGCCATCACACTCACTCCCACACCCGCACTCGCTCCAGTCGCTGCCCCAGGGACACGGGGACCCTCGGCGCCGTGGTCTGACCCCAGCTGCTGCACTCACCCCCCCGCGCACACGCGTGCACACAGGACAGAGAGCCCTCACCTAGGACAGAGCCAGGAAGGACTTTAATAGGGAGACAGGCCAGGCTGCGCTGGTCAGGTGCAGGGCATGGCCAGGCAAGCCCATTGGCAAGGTGCTGGCAGCCGGGCGCCGCTGCTCTCACGGTCCCGTGAGGCAGCTCAGCGGAAAGCCCTGCGCAGAGCCCGACAAGCTGTCCTGAGGACGGAGGGACATCGCCAGCGAGCCGGGGCGTGCGGGCGCGCGACGAAGCCTGCGGGGGAAGGAGAGCTGTAGGCGAGGGGCT
The DNA here is from genome assembly GCF_965183815.1 of Platalea leucorodia. Classification (NCBI taxonomy): domain Eukaryota; kingdom Metazoa; phylum Chordata; class Aves; order Pelecaniformes; family Threskiornithidae; genus Platalea; species Platalea leucorodia. The sequence goes on along the minus strand of NC_138832.1, from coordinate 12,257,422 downwards.
GGGCGGGGAGAGGTGCTCTGTGGCCGTCGCGCCCGAGACATGCGGCCTGGGGAGAAGCTGCTGCCTGTGTGTCTGCGTCGTCTGATGGGGCAAGAGATGCGCTCTTTATGGCGCTTGCTGCCTCTGCTGCTGCGTCTCTGTCAGGGACCTCTTCCCACGCTTCCTCCAGGTCCTGCAGAGCAGTGTCACTGGTTACGGGGCCAACAGGGGCAGGCCCCTGGCCCTCAGCCCCCGCTGCCAAGTCCCGGTTGCCCAGGATGGCCTGAGCAGTGCCCACGGCATCGGCACTATCGTCTGCTGCCTGGAGCATGGCCGCAGGCAAGGGAGGAGCCAACGGCTGTACATCGTCAGCTGCTGATGCGCGGGGAGGCTCGCCGTGCCCCTGCTCCCCAGGAGCTCTGGCCAGGCAACGAGCTGCTGGCTCTACGTCTGAGTCTGCTGACGGGGCAGGAGACGCGCGCTGAGGGTGGTCATCTGCCTCTCCTGCGGCATCTCTGGCCACGCTGCCGGGTGAGCCGGCCACCTTCTGGGGGCCTGCGTGTGGCTCCTGGCTGAGTCTCAGCAGACTGGGGCTGCTCCAGAGGGTATGGATGGAGACATCTTCCTCCAGCTGCCTCTGTCCTGGCAGGTCTTCAGAGGTTTTGTTGTCGTCCTCTTCCTCCAGCTCCTCCAGATGCTCCATCTTGATTTGCACGACCACAAGATGCTTCAGGGCATCCACAGGCTGTGCGCGCAGCGGCTTGCCGTGGACAAGTCGCACGGGGGGCAGACGATGGCCCTGCCTTGCCACCGGCTGTGCCCAGTGCCCTTTGCCGGTGCAGCTCCCCGGGGAAACTGGCGCGCGGGCCTCGCCAGCAGCCCTGGTGCCCCCCGGAGCATGGGCACGAGGTCTTGGCTGAGCCGCTGCGGCCTTGCCACCCCTGGCGGCCTGCACCTGGGCTGTTCTGGGAGGTGTCGCCAGACCAGCGGTGTGCGCAAGGTGGCCCTGTGCCGCCGGCTGCTGGCCGGCTCCCCAGCTTGCGGCTACCACGCGACTCAGGACCTCTGACACCAATGGCTGGACTGTGGACTCCAGAGCCGCGTCGCGGGTTGTGCAGCCGTGCGGGGCAGGCCCCCATCTCTCAGCTCTCGCTGCCACGCCCTGGTGACCCAGGATGCCCCGAGCAGGTGGGACAAGCTCTCGCTGGCCGCTGGCCGCAGGGCCCACGCCGTGTGCTCTGCCTCTCAGAGCAGATGCGGAGGTTGCTGCTGCTGGCAGAGCGGGCAGCTTGGTGACATTTGCAGATCCTGCCGCTGGAGCTGCAAGTGCGTAGCGGGGTGCGGCTGCCTGCATCGCTTCAAGCCTTGGGAGAGGCGGCAAGGCTGGCGTGGTCACTCTTTCTCCCCGTGTGACCCTGCTGCGGGGCAGTGCCTCCCAGCCCTCCAGCCTGTCCGTCTGCAAGAGAAGATGCGAGAAGGGCGGCTGCTGCCCTGCTGCCAGGGCCAGCTGGGGAGAGGGCTGGTCCCTGCGTGGCCCCCCCTCACCGGGTCTCGGGAGCACCCCCAGCATGCCCGGGCAGCCTGCCGGGCCTGGCACGGGGGCGGGGTCTCAGCTTGCTGGGGGCGCTGGTCGCACCTGTCCCCTCCGGCACCTCCCGCTTTTGCATCGGCACCTGCCAGCGCCGGGGAGGCGGTCGAGCCTGTCTCCCTCAAGGTCCCTACCTGTGTGCGACGGCTGCAAGTGCTCTGTGAGCTCGCTGGGCAGGGGAGTGGTGGCAGCCGGTCCCCATGGAGGGCCGAGGCTGTGGTGCGGCTGCGCTGCGGCGCTGCCTGCGGCTGCCTGCAGCGCACCTGTGGGGAGAAGGAGGAGGGGCGGGATGGAGGCAGCTGTGTCGGCACAGCGGCCCCCGCAGCACCGGCAAGCCCGGCCTCGGCTTCAAGGCAGCTCCTGGCTACTCCAGCCAGGCTGAACTCGGCTCTGCGCTGCTCTCTGCCTCTGGGGCATTGCTGCAGGGCCGCGTGGGCTGCGGCCATCCCGGAGCCTGCCCTGCCCCAGAGAAACCCCTGCGGCGCGGCACGGCTGTGCCTGGGCCAGCGACGCTCAGGGCTGTCTGTCTCGCTCCCGGCTGTCCCCGTGTCCCACCGCCCCCCGCCTCTCCCGCCAGCCCCATCCCTCACTTGGCGGTCCTCCTGCAGGCGCCGCAGCCCCTTGTCGGGCCGGGAGCGAGCGTTCGCCTCGTGCTTCTCGGGCATCTCCGGGCTCGTCTGTTGGACGCCTGCCACGGGCACCCAGCGCAGCTGCTGCCTCCTGGCGGGGACGCTCTCCTGGGAGTGGGCACCCTAGGGCCCTGGCCCCATAAGAGCCTCCACGGCTGCCGTGCGGACCCCCCCCGTCACAATGGCCTCTGGGCACGATGCCGCCCCTGGTCACAAAGGCCTGGCGGTCACCGTGGAGATGCCCACGCCCCGTTTGACCGCAGCCCCCTGGGCACATGGACAGAGCATGGTCCTCTGTTCGTTTAGCAGCTCTCAGTGTCACCGGGAGGGCCTTTATCCCCAGGACGACCACTAGTGAGGCTGAATGTACACGTGTAGGCAAGGTGTAGCCCGCCAGCAGCTGGGCTCAGACACTCAGCCTCCCCTCTTCTACTTAACAGAGAGACAGGTGGATTGTCGGAGCGTAGCTCGATAGATGTTGCTCGTCTATTAAAAGTTTAAATATAAACAGGATGTCTTTTGAAATGCCAGTAGTAGTTGATTTTGGATTCTTTGATGTGAACTAACCAAGGACACCAGGGAAACAGTGGACAACATACCTGTCCTTTCTATGCACTCTCCTGACTATAAGACTAAAAATCACCCCCCCCGGCTACTGTGGGACCCTCCTCTGATTAAGGGGACCCCTACTCTCTGAGCATGCTCTGTAAAGATGTATTTATCTTCTTACCAAGTTAGGAATGCATATTAACCTATACCAATCAGGCAGCAAAAAGGCTATGTAACGGATTACGTCTGTTATGTTTGTACTGTATAAAAAAACGGCTGCTGGCAGAAATCTCGTGTGCTTGAGTTGTGGGAAACCACCGAGCGCCCAGGCTTGCGCAAACCTGAAATAAATCAGTCTCCCCACTTGCTGGCCCCTGCAGGTAGGAGCCGCCAAGGCCACAGCCCTTGTCTGCTTGCTGGTACAGACCGTCCCACGGCCCCCGAGCCGGCCAGGACTGCCCCCGGTCCCGTAGCTGACCCTCCGCGCTCTCACCACCAGAGACAGCCAGGGTCTCTCACACGCAGGGCTGGCCGTCGGACACCCACTCACCCCCTTGCTCCCAGGCCACGTCACCTGCTCACCGCCTCTGCGGCTTGATCTTCGCTGGCCATCACACTCACTCCCACACCCGCACTCGCTCCAGTCGCTGCCCCAGGGACACGGGGACCCTCGGCGCCGTGGTCTGACCCCAGCTGCTGCACTCACCCCCCCGCGCACACGCGTGCACACAGGACAGAGAGCCCTCACCTAGGACAGAGCCAGGAAGGACTTTAATAGGGAGACAGGCCAGGCTGCGCTGGTCAGGTGCAGGGCATGGCCAGGCAAGCCCATTGGCAAGGTGCTGGCAGCCGGGCGCCGCTGCTCTCACGGTCCCGTGAGGCAGCTCAGCGGAAAGCCCTGCGCAGAGCCCGACAAGCTGTCCTGAGGACGGAGGGACATCGCCAGCGAGCCGGGGCGTGCGGGCGCGCGACGAAGCCTGCGGGGGAAGGAGAGCTGTAGGCGAGGGGCTGGGCGGGGAGAGGTGCTCTGTGGCCGTCGCGCCCGAGACATGCGGCCTGGGGAGAAGCTGCTGCCTGTGTGTCTGCGTCGTCTGATGGGGCAAGAGATGCGCTCTTTATGGCGCTTGCTGCCTCTGCTGCTGCGTCTCTGTCAGGGACCTCTTCCCACGCTTCCTCCAGGTCCTGCAGAGCAGTGTCACTGGTTACGGGGCCAACAGGGGCAGGCCCCTGGCCCTCAGCCCCCGCTGCCAAGTCCCGGTTGCCCAGGATGGCCTGAGCAGTGCCCACGGCATCGGCACTATCGTCTGCTGCCTGGAGCATGGCCGCAGGCAAGGGAGGAGCCAACGGCTGTACATCGTCAGCTGCTGATGCGCGGGGAGGCTCGCCGTGCCCCTGCTCCCCAGGAGCTCTGGCCAGGCAACGAGCTGCTGGCTCTACGTCTGAGTCTGCTGACGGGGCAGGAGACGCGCGCTGAGGGTGGTCATCTGCCTCTCCTGCGGCATCTCTGGCCACGCTGCCGGGTGAGCCGGCCACCTTCTGGGGGCCTGCGTGTGGCTCCTGGCTGAGTCTCAGCAGACTGGGGCTGCTCCAGAGGGTATGGATGGAGACATCTTCCTCCAGCTGCCTCTGTCCTGGCAGGTCTTCAGAGGTTTTGTTGTCGTCCTCTTCCTCCAGCTCCTCCAGATGCTCCATCTTGATTTGCACGACCACAAGATGCTTCAGGGCATCCACAGGCTGTGCGCGCAGCGGCTTGCCGTGGACAAGTCGCACGGGGGGCAGACGATGGCCCTGCCTTGCCACCGGCTGTGCCCAGTGCCCTTTGCCGGTGCAGCTCCCCGGGGAAACTGGCGCGCGGGCCTCGCCAGCAGCCCTGGTGCCCCCCGGAGCATGGGCACGAGGTCTTGGCTGAGCCGCTGCGGCCTTGCCACCCCTGGCGGCCTGCACCTGGGCTGTTCTGGGAGGTGTCGCCAGACCAGCGGTGTGCGCAAGGTGGCCCTGTGCCGCCGGCTGCTGGCCGGCTCCCCAGCTTGCGGCTACCACGCGACTCAGGACCTCTGACACCAATGGCTGGACTGTGGACTCCAGAGCCGCGTCGCGGGTTGTGCAGCCGTGCGGGGCAGGCCCCCATCTCTCAGCTCTCGCTGCCACGCCCTGGTGACCCAGGATGCCCCGAGCAGGTGGGACAAGCTCTCGCTGGCCGCTGGCCGCAGGGCCCACGCCGTGTGCTCTGCCTCTCAGAGCAGATGCGGAGGTTGCTGCTGCTGGCAGAGCGGGCAGCTTGGTGACATTTGCAGATCCTGCCGCTGGAGCTGCAAGTGCGTAGCGGGGTGCGGCTGCCTGCATCGCTTCAAGCCTTGGGAGAGGCAGCAAGGCTGGCGTGGTCACTCTTTCTCCCCGTGTGACCCTGCTGCGGGGCAGTGCCTCCCAGCCCTCCAGCCTGTCCGTCTGCAAGAGAAGATGCGAGAAGGGCGGCTGCTGCCCTGCTGCCAGGGCCAGCTGGGGAGAGGGCTGGTCCCTGCGTGGCCCCCCCTCACCGGGTCTCGGGAGCACCCCCAGCATGCCCGGGCAGCCTGCCGGGCCTGGCACGGGGGCGGGGTCTCAGCTTGCTGGGGGGGCTGGTCGCACCTGTCCCCTCCGCCACCTCCCGCTTTTGCATCGGCACCTGCCAGCGCCGGGGAGGCGGTCGAGCCTGTCTCCCTCAAGGTCCCTACCTGTGTGCGACGGCTGCAAGTGCTCTGTGAGCTCGCTGGGCAGGGGAGCGGTGGCAGCCGGTCCCCATGGAGGGCCGAGGCTGTGGTGCGGCTGCGCTGCGGCGCTGCCTGCGGCTGCCTGCAGCGCACCTGTGGGGAGAAGGAGGAGGGGCGGGATGGAGGCGGCTGTGTCGGCACAGCGGCCCCCGCAGCACCGGCAAGCCCGGCCTCGTCTTCAAGGCAGCTCCTGGCTACTCCAGCCAGGCTGAACTCGGCTCTGCGCTGCTCTCTGCCTCTGGGGCATTGCTGCGGGGCCGCGTGGGCCGCGGCCATCCCGGAGCCTGCCCTGCCCCAGAGAAACCCCTGCGGCGCGGCATGGCTGTGCCTGGGCCGGCGACGCTCAGGGCTGTCTGTCTCGCTCCCGGCTGTCCCTGTGTCCCGCCGCCCCCCGCCTCTCCCGCCAGCCCCATCCCTCACTTGGCGGTCCTCCTGCAGGCGCCTCAGCCCCTTGTCGGGCCGGGAGCGAGCGTTCGCCTCGTGCTTCTCGGGCATCTCCGGGCTCGTCTGTTGGACGCCTGCCACGGGCACCCAGCGCAGCTGCTGCCTCCTGGCGGGGACGCTCTCCTGGGAGTGGGCACCCTAGGGCCCTGGCCCCATAAGAGCCTCCACGGCTGCCGTGCGGACCCCCCCCGTCACAATGGCCTCTGGGCACGATGCCGCCCCTGGTCACAAAGGCCTGGCGGTCACCGTGGAGATGCCCACGCCCCGTTTGACCGCAGCCCCCTGGGCACATGGACAGAGCATGGTCCTCTGTTCGTTTAGCAGCTCTCAGTGTCACCGGGAGGGCCTTTATCCCCAGGACGACCACTAGTGAGGCTGAATGTACACGTGTAGGCAAGGTGTAGCCCGCCAGCAGCTGGGCTCAGACACTCAGCCTCCCCTCTTCTACTTAACAGAGAGACAGGTGGATTGTCGGAGCGTAGCTCGATAGATGTTGCTCGTCTATTAAAAGTTTAAATATAAAGAGGATGTCTTTTGAAATGCCAGTAGTAGTTGATTTTGGATTCTTTGATGTGAACTAACCAAGGACACCAGGGAAACAGTGGACAACATACCTGTCCTTTCTATGCACTGTCCTGACTATAAGACTAAAAATCACCCCCCCTCCCCCGGCTACTGTGGGACCCTCCTCTGATTAAGGGGACCCCTACTCTCTGAGCATGCTCTGTAAAGATGTATTTATCTTCTTACCAAGTTAGGAATGCATATTAACCTATACCAATCAGGCAGCAAAAAGGCTATGTAACGGATTACGTCTGTTATGTTTGTACTGTATAAAAAAAGGGCTGCTGGCAGAAATCTCGTGTGCTTGAGTTGTGGGAAACCACCGAGCGCCCAGGCTTGCGCAAACCTGAAATAAATCAGTCTCCCCACTTGCTGGCCCCTGCAGGTAGGAGCCGCCAAGGCCACAGCCCTTGTCTGCTTGCTGGTACAGACCGTCCCACGGCCCCCGAGCCGGCCGGGACTGCCCCCGGTCCCGTAGCTGACCCTCCGTGCTCTCACCACCAGAGACAGCCAGGGTCTCTCACATGCAGGGCTGGCCGTCGGACACCCACTCACCCCCTTGCTCCCAGGCCACGTCACCTGCTCACCGCCTCTGCGGCTTGATCTTCGCTGGCCATCACACTCACTCCCACACCCGCACTCGCTCCAGTCGCTGCCCCAGGGACACGGGGACCCTCGGCGCCGTGGTCTGACCCCAGCTGCTGCACTCACCCCCCCGCGCACACGCGTGCACACAGGACAGAGAGCCCTCACCTAGGACAGAGCCAGGAAGGAGTTTAATAGGGAGACAGGCCAGGCTGCGCTGGTCAGGTGCAGGGCATGGCCAGGCAAGCCCATTGGCAAGGTGCTGGCAGCCGGGCGCCGCTGCTCTCACGGTCCCGTGAGGCAGCTCAGCGGAAAGCCCTGCGCAGAGCCCGACAAGCTGTCCTGAGGACGGAGGGACATCGCCAGCGAGCCGGGGCGTGCGGGCGCGCGACGAAGCCTGCGGGGGAAGGAGAGCTGTAGGCGAGGGGCTGGGCGGGGAGAGGTGCTCTGTGGCCGTCGCGCCCGAGACATGCGGCCTGGGGAGAAGCTGCTGCCTGTGTGTCTGCGTCGTCTGATGGGGCAAGAGATGCGCTCTTTATGGCGCTTGCTGCCTCTGCTGCTGCGTCTCTGTCAGGGACCTCTTCCCACGCTTCCTCCAGGTCCTGCAGAGCAGTGTCACTGGTTACGGGGCCAACAGGGGCAGGCCCCTGGCCCTCAGCCCCCGCTGCCAAGTCCCGGTTGCCCAGGATGGCCTGAGCAGTGCCCACGGCATCGGCACTATCGTCTGCTGCCTGGAGCATGGCCGCAGGCAAGGGAGGAGCCAACGGCTGTGCATCGTCAGGTGCTGATGCGCGGGGAGGCTCGCCGTGCCCCTGCTCCCCAGGAGCTCTGGCCAGGCAACGAGCTGCTGGCTCTATGTCTGAGTCTGCTGACGGGGCAGGAGACGCGCGCTGAGGGTGGTCATCTGCCTCTCCTGCGGCATCTCTGGCCACGCTGCTGGGTGAGCCGGCCACCTTCTGGGGGCCTGCGTGTGGCTCCTGGCTGAGTCTCAGCAGACTGGGGCTGCTCCAGAGGGTATGGATGGAGACATCTTCCTCCAGCTGCCTCTGTCCTGGCAGGTCTTCAGAGGTTTTGTTGTCGTCCTCTTCCTCCAGCTCCTCCAGATGCTCCATCTTGATTTGCACGACCACAAGATGCTTCAGGGCATCCACAGGCTGTGCGCGCAGCGGCTTGCCGTGGACAAGTCGCACGGGGGGCAGACGATGGCCCTGCCTTGCCACCGGCTGTGCCCAGTGCCCTTTGCCGGTGCAGCTCCCCGGGGAAACTGGCGCGCGGGCCTCGCCAGCAGCCCTGGTGCCCCCCGGAGCATGGGCACGAGGTCTTGGCTGAGCCGCTGCGGCCTTGCCACCCCTGGCGGCCTGCACCTGGGCTGTTCTGGGAGGTGTCGCCAGACCAGCGGTGTGCGCAAGGCGGCCCTGTGCCGCCGCCTGCTGGCCGGCTCCCCAGCTTGTGGCTACCACGCGACTCAGGACCTCTGACACCAATGGCTGGACTGTGGACTCCAGAGCCGCGTCGCGGGTTGTGCAGCCGTGCGGGGCAGGCCCCCATCTCTCAGCTCTCGCTGCCACGCCCTGGTGACCCAGGATGCCCCGAGCAGGTGGGACAAGCTCTCGCTGGCCGCTGGCCGCAGGGCCCACGCCGTGTGCTCTGCCTCTCAGAGCAGATGCGGAGGTTGCTGCTGCTGGCAGAGCGGGCAGCTTGGTGACATTTGCAGATCCTGCCGCTGGAGCTGCAAGTGCGTAGCGGGGTGCGGCTGCCTGCATCGCTTCAAGCCTTGGGAGAGGCGGCAAGGCTGGCGTGGTCACTCTTTCTCCCCGTGTGACCCTGCTGCGGGGCAGTGCCTCCCAGCCCTCCAGCCTGTCCGTCTGCAAGAGAAGATGCGAGAAGGGCGGCTGCTGCCCTGCTGCCAGGGCCAGCTGGGGAGAGGGCTGGTCCCTGCGTGGCCCCCCCTCACCGGGTCTCGGGAGCACCCCCAGCATGCCCGGGCAGCCTGCGGGGCCTGGCACGGGGGCGGGGTCTCAGCTTGCTGGGGGCGCTGGTCGCACCTGTCCCCTCCGGCACCTCCCGCTTTTGCATCGGCACCTCCCAGCGCCGGGGAGGCGGTCGAGCCTGTCTCCCTCAAGGTCCCTACCTGTGTGCGACGGCTGCAAGTGCTCTGTGAGCTCGCTGGGCAGGGGAGTGGTGGCAGCCGGTCCCCATGGAGGGCCGAGGCTGTGGTGCGGCTGCGCTGCGGCGCTGCCTGCGGCTGCCTGCAGCGCACCTGTGGGGAGAAGGAGGAGGGGCGGGATGGAGGCGGCTGTGTCGGCACAGCGGCCCCCGCAGCACCGGCAAGCCCGGCCTCGGCTCCAAGGCAGCTCCTGGCTACTCCAACCAGGCTGAACTTGGCTCTGCGCTGCTCTCTGCCTCTGGGGCATTGCTGCGGGGCCGCGTGGGCTGCGGCCATCCCGGAGCCTGTCCTGCCCCAGAGAAACCCCTGCGGCGCGGCATGGCTGTGCCTGGGCCGGCGACGCTCAGGGCTGTCTGTCTCGCTCCCGGCTGTCCCTGTGTCCCGCCGCCCCCCGCCTCTCCCGCCAGCCCCATCCCTCACTTGGCGGTCCTCCTGCAGGCGCCGCAGCCCCTTGTCGGGCTGGGAGCGAGCGTTCGCCTCGTGCTTCTCGGGCATCTCCGGGCTCGTCTGTTGGACGCCTGCCACGGGCACCCAGCGCAGCTGCTGCCTCCTGGCGGGGCCGCTCTCCTGGGAGTGGGCACCCTAGGGCCCTGGCCCCATAAGAGCCTCCACGGCTGCCGTGCGGACCCCCCCGTCACAATGGCCTCTGGGCACGATGCCGCCCCTGGTCACAAAGGCCTGGCGGTCACCGTGGAGATGCCCACGCCCCGTTTGACCGCAGCCCCCTGGGCACATGGACAGCGCATGGTCCTCTGTTCGTTTAGCAGCTCTCAGTGTCACCGGGAGGGCCTTTATCCCCAGGACGACCACTAGTGAGGCTGAATGTACACGTGTAGGCAAGGTGTAGCCCGCCAGCAGCTGGGCTCAGACACTCAGCCTCCCCTCTTCTACTTAACAGAGAGACAGGTGGATTGTCGGAGCGTAGCTCGATAGATGTTGCTCGTCTATTAAAAGTTTAAATATAAAGAGGATGTCTTTTGAAATGCCAGTAGTAGTTGATTTTGGATTCTTTGATGTGAACTAACCAAGGACACCAGGGAAACAGTGGACAACATACCTGTCCTTTCTATGCACTGTCCTGACTATAAGACTAAAAATCACCACACCCCCCCGGCTACTGTGGGACCCTCCTCTGATTAAGGGGACCCCTACTCTCTGAGCATGCTCTCTAAAGATGTATTTATCTTCTTACCAAGTTAGGAATGCATATTAACCTATAGCAATCAGGCAGCAAAAAGGCTATGTAACGGATTACGTCTGTTATGTTTGTACTGTATAAAAAAAGGGCTGCTGGCAGAAATCTCGTGTGCTTGAGTTGTGGGAAACCACCGAGCGCCCAGGCTTGCGCAAACCTGAAATAAATCAGTCTCCCCACTTGCTGGCCCCTGCAGGTAGGAGCCGCCAAGGCCACAGCCCTTGTCTGCTTGCTGGTACAGACCGTCCCACGGCCCCCGAGCCGGCCGGGACTGCCCCCGGTCCCGTAGCTGACCCTCCGTGCTCTCACCACCAGAGACAGCCAGGGTCTCTCACACGCAGGGCTGGCCGTCGGACACCCACTCACCCCCTTGCTCCCAGGCCACGTCACCTGCTCACCGCCTCTGCGGCTTGATCTTCGCTGGCCATCACACTCACTCCCACACCCGCACTCGCTCCAGTCGCTGCCCCAGGGACACGGGGACCCTCGGCGCCGTGGTCTGACCCCAGCTGCTGCACTCACCCCCCCGCGCACACGCGTGCACACAGGACAGAGAGCCCTCACCTAGGACAGAGCCAGGAAGGACTTTAATAGGGAGACAGGCCAGGCTGCGCTGGTCAGGTGCAGGGCATGGCCAGGCAAGCCCATTGGCAAGGTGCTGGCAGCCGGGCGCCGCTGCTCTCACGGTCCCGTGAGGCAGCTCAGCGGAAAGCCCTGCGCAGAGCCCGACAAGCTGTCCTGAGGACGGAGGGACATCGCCAGCGAGCCGGGGCGTGCGGGCGCGCGACGAAGCCTGCGGGGGAAGGAGAGCTGTAGGCGAGGGGCTGGGCGGGGAGAGGTGCTCTGTGGCCGTCGCGCCCGAGACATGCGGCCTGGGGAGAAGCTGCTGCCTGTGTGTCTGCGTCGTCTGATGGGGCAAGAGATGCGCTCTTTATGGCGCTTGCTGCCTCTGCTGCTGCGTCTCTGTCAGGGACCTCTTCCCACGCTTCCTCCAGGTCCTGCAGAGCAGTGTCACTGGTTACGGGGCCAACAGGGGCAGGCCCCTGGCCCTCAGCCCCCGCTGCCAAGTCCCGGTTGCCCAGGATGGCCTGAGCAGTGCCCACGGCATCGGCACTATCGTCTGCTGCCTGGAGCATGGCCGCAGGCAAGGGAGGAGCCAACGGCTGTACATCGTCAGCTGCTGATGCGCGGGGAGGCTCGCCGTGCCCCTGCTCCCCAGGAGCTCTGGCCAGGCAACGAGCTGCTGGCTCTACGTCTGAGTCTGCTGACGGGGCAGGAGACGCGCGCTGAGGGTGGTCATCTGCCTCTCCTGCGGCATCTCTGGCCACGCTGCCGGGTGAGCCGGCCACCTTCTGGGGGCCTGCGTGTGGCTCCTGGCTGAGTCTCAGCAGACTGGGGCTGCTCCAGAGGGTATGGATGGAGACATCTTCCTCCAGCTGCCTCTGTCCTGGCAGGTCTTCAGAGGTTTTGTTGTCGTCCTCTTCCTCCAGCTCCTCCAGATGCTCCATCTTGATTTGCACGACCACAAGATGCTTCAGGGCATCCACAGGCTGTGCGCGCAGCGGCTTGCCGTGGACAAGTCGCACGGGGGGCAGACGATGGCCCTGCCTTGCCACCGGCTGTGCCCAGTGCCCTTTGCCGGTGCAGCTCCCCGGGGAAACTGGCGCGCGGGCCTCGCCAGCAGCCCTGGTGCCCCCCGGAGCATGGGCACGAGGTCTTGGCTGAGCCGCTGCGGCCTTGCCACCCCTGGCGGCCTGCACCTGGGCTGTTCTGGGAGGTGTCGCCAGACCAGCGGTGTGCGCAAGGCGGCCCTGTGCCGCCGCCTGCTGGCCGGCTCCCCAGCTTGTGGCTACCACGCGACTCAGGACCTCTGACACCAATGGCTGGACTGTGGACTCCAGAGCCGCGTCGCGGGTTGTGCAGCCGTGCGGGGCAGGCCCCCATCTCTCAGCTCTTGCTGCCACGCCCTGGTGACCCAGGATGCCCCGAGCAGGTGGGACAAGCTCTCGCTGGCCGCTGGCCGCAGGGCCCACGCCGTGTGCTCTGCCTCTCAGAGCAGATGCGGAGGTTGCTGCTGCTGGCAGAGCGGGCAGCTTGGTGACATTTGCAGATCCTGCCGCTGGAGCTGCAAGTGCGTAGCGGGGTGCGGCTGCCTGCATCGCTTCAAGCCTTGGGAGAGGCGGCAAGGCTGGCGTGGTCACTCTTTCTCCCCGTGTGACCCTGCTGCGGGGCAGTGCCTCCCAGCCCTCCAGCCTGTCCGTCTGCAAGAGAAGATGCGAGAAGGGCGGCTGCTGCCCTGCTGCCAGGGCCAGCTGGGGAGAGGGCTGGTCCCTGCGTGGCCCCCCCTCACCGGGTCTCGGGAGCACCCCCAGCATGCCCGGGCAGCCTGCCGGGCCTGGCACGGGGGCGGGGTCTCAGCTTGCTGGGGGCGCTGGTCGCACCTGTCCCCTCCGGCACCTCCCGCTTTTGCATCGGCACCTCCCAGCGCCGGGGAGGCGGTCGAGCCTGTCTCCCTCAAGGTCCCTACCTGTGTGCGACGGCTGCAAGTGCTCTGTGAGCTCGCTGGGCAGGGGAGTGGTGGCAGCCGGTCCCCATGGAGGGCCGAGGCTGTGGTGCGGCTGCGCTGCGGCGCTGCCTGCGGCTGCCTGCAGCGCACCTGTGGGGAGAAGGAGGAGGGGCGGGATGGAGGCGGCTGTGTCGGCACAGCGGCCCCCGCAGCACCGGCAAGCCCGGCCTCGGCTTCAAGGCAGCTCCTGGCTACTCCAGCCAGGCTGAACTTGGCTCTGCGCTGCTCTCTGCCTCTGGGGCATTGCTGCGGGGCCGCGTGGGCTGCGGCCATCCCGGAGCCTGCCCTGCCCCAGAGAAACCCCTGCGGCGCGGCATGGCTGTGCCTGGGCCGGCGACGCTCAGGGCTGGCTGTCTCGCTCCTGGCTGTCCCTGTGTCCCGCCGCCCCCCGCCTCTCCCGCCAGCCCCATCCCTCACTTGGCGGTCCTCCTGCAGGCGCCGCAGCCCCTTGTCGGGCTGGGAGCGAGCGTTCGCCTCGTGCTTCTCGGGCATCTCCGGGCTCGTCTGTTGGACGCCTGCCACGGGCACCCAGCGCAGCTGCTGCCTCCTGGCGGGGACGCTCTCCTGGGAGTGGGCACCCTAGGGCCCTGGCCCCATAAGAGCCTCCACGGCTGCCGTGCGGACCCCCCCCGTCACAATGGCCTCTGGGCACGATGCCGCCCCTGGTCACAAAGGCCTGGCGGTCACCGTGGAGATGCCCACGCCCCGTTTGACCGCAGCCCCCTGGGCACATGGACAGCGCATGGTCCTCTGTTCGTTTAGCAGCTCTCAGTGTCACCGGGAGGGCCTTTATCCCCAGGACGGCCACTAGTGAGGCTGAATGTACACGTGTAGGCAAGGTGTAGCCCGCCAGCAGCTGGGCTCAGACACTCAGCCTCCCCTCTTCTACTTAACAGAGAGACAGGTGGATTGTCGGAGCGTAGCTCGATAGATGTTGCTCGTCTATTAAAAGTTTAAATATAAAGAGGATGTCTTTTGAAATGCCAGTAGTAGTTGATTTTGGATTCTTTGATGTGAACTAACCAAGGACACCAGGGAAACAGTGGACAACATACCTGTCCTTTCTATGCACTGTCCTGACTATAAGACTAAAAATCACCACACCCCCCCGGCTACTGTGGGACCCTCCTCTGATTAAGGGGACCCCTACTCTCTGAGCATGCTCTGTAAAGATGTATTTATCTTCTTACCAAGTTAGGAATGCATATTAACCTATACCAATCAGGCAGCAAAAAGGCTATGTAACGGATTACGTCTGTTATGTTTGTACTGTATAAAAAAAGGGCTGCTGGCAGAAATCTCGTGTGCTTGAGTTGTGGGAAACCACCGAGCGCCCAGGCTTGCGCAAACCTGAAATAAATCAGTCTCCCCACTTGCTGGCCCCTGCAGGTAGGAGCCGCCAAGGCCACAGCCCTTGTCTGCTTGCTGGTACAGACCGTCCCACGGCCCCCGAGCCGGCCGGGACTGCCCCCGGTCCCGTAGCTGACCCTCCGTGCTCTCACCACCAGAGACAGCCAGGGTCTCTCACACGCAGGGCTGGCCGTCGGACACCCACTCACCCCCTTGCTCCCAGGCCACGTCACCTGCTCACCGCCTCTGCGGCTTGATCTTCGCTGGCCATCACACTCACTCCCACACCCGCACTCGCTCCAGTCGCTGCCCCAGGGACACGGGGACCCTCGGCGCCGTGGTCTGACCCCAGCTGCTGCACTCACCCCCCCGCGCACACGCGTGCACACAGGACAGAGAGCCCTCACCTAGGACAGAGCCAGGAAGGACTTTAATAGGGAGACAGGCCAGGCTGCGCTGGTCAGGTGCAGGGCATGGCCAGGCAAGCCCATTGGCAAGGTGCTGGCAGCCGGGCGCCGCTGCTCTCACGGTCCCGTGAGGCAGCTCAGCGGAAAGCCCTGCGCAGAGCCCGACAAGCTGTCCTGAGGACGGAGGGACATCGCCAGCGAGCCGGGGCGTGCGGGCGCGCGACGAAGCCTGCGGGGGAAGGAGAGCTGTAGGCGAGGGGCTGGGCGGGGAGAGGTGCTCTGTGGCCGTCGCGCCCGAGACATGCGGCCTGGGGAGAAGCTGCTGCCTGTGTGTCTGCGTCGTCTGATGGGGCAAGAGATGCGCTCTTTATGGCGCTTGCTGCCTCTGCTGCTGCGTCTCTGTCAGGGACCTCTTCCCACGCTTCCTCCAGGTCCTGCAGAGCAGTGTCACTGGTTACGGGGCCAACAGGGGCAGGCCCCTGGCCCTCAGCCCCCGCTGCCAAGTCCCGGTTGCCCAGGATGGCCTGAGCAGTGCCCACGGCATCGGCACTATCGTCTGCTGCCTGGAGCATGGCCGCAGGCAAGGGAGGAGCCAACGGCTGTACATCGTCAGGTGCTGATGCGCGGGGAGGCTCGCCGTGCCCCTGCTCCCCAGGAGCTCTGGCCAGGCAACGAGCTGCTGGCTCTACGTCTGAGTCTGCTGACGGGGCAGGAGACGCGCGCTGAGGGTGGTCATCTGCCTCTCCTGCGGCATCTCTGGCCACGCTGCCGGGTGAGCCGGCCACCTTCTGGGGGCCTGCGTGTGGCTCCTGGCTGAGTCTCAGCAGACTGGGGCTGCTCCAGAGGGTATGGATGGAGACATCTTCCTCCAGCTGCCTCTGTCCTGGCAGGTCTTCAGAGGTTTTGTTGTCGTCCTCTTCCTCCAGCTCCTCCAGATGCTCCATCTTGATTTGCACGACCACAAGATGCTTCAGGGCATCCACAGGCTGTGCGCGCAGCGGCTTGCCGTGGACAAGTCGCACGGGGGGCAGACGATGGCCCTGCCTTGCCACCGGCTGTGCCCAGTGCCCTTTGCCGGTGCAGCTCCCCGGGGAAACTGGCGCGCGGGCCTCGCCAGCAGCCCTGGTGCCCCCCGGAGCATGGGCACGAGGTCTTGGCTGAGCCGCTGCGGCCTTGCCACCCCTGGCGGCCTGCACCTGGGCTGTTCTGGGAGGTGTCGCCAGACCAGCGGTGTGCGCAAGGCGGCCCTGTGCCGCCGCCTGCTGGCCGGCTCCCCAGCTTGCGGCTACCACGCGACTCAGGACCTCTGACACCAATGGCTGGACTGTGGACTCCAGAGCCGCGTCGCGGGTTGTGCAGCCGTGCGGGGCAGGCCCCCATCTCTCAGCTCTCGCTGCCACGCCCTGGTGACCCAGGATGCCCCGAGCAGGTGGGACAAGCTCTCGCTGGCCGCTGGCCGCAGGGCCCACGCCGTGTGCTCTGCCTCTCAGAGCAGATGCGGAGGTTGCTGCTGCTGGCAGAGCGGGCAGCTTGGTGACATTTGCAGATCCTGCCGCTGGAGCTGCAAGTGCGTAGCGGGGTGCGGCTGCCTGCATCGCTTCAAGCCTTGGGAGAGGCGGCAAGGCTGGCGTGGTCACTCTTTCTCCCCGTGTGACCCTGCTGCGGGGCAGTGCCTCCCAGCCCTCCAGCCTGTCCGTCTGCAAGAGAAGATGCGAGAAGGGCGGCTGCTGCCCTGCTGCCAGGGCCAGCTGGGGAGAGGGCTGGTCCCTGCGTGGCCCCCCCTCACCGGGTCTCGGGAGCACCCCCAGCATGCCCGGGCAGCCTGCCGGGCCTGGCACGGGGGCGGGGTCTCAGCTTGCTGGGGGCGCTGGTCGCACCTGTCCCCTCCGGCACCTCCCGCTTTTGCATCGGCACCTCCCAGCGCCGGGGAGGCGGTCGAGCCTGTCTCCCTCAAGGTCCCTACCTGTGTGCGACGGCTGCAAGTGCTCTGTGAGCTCGCTGGGCAGGGGAGTGGTGGCAGCCGGTCCCCATGGAGGGCCGAGGCTGTGGTGCGGCTGCGCTGCGGCGCTGCCTGCGGCTGCCTGCAGCGCACCTGTGGGGAGAAGGAGGAGGGGCGGGATGGAGGCGGCTGTGTCGGCACAGCGGCCCCCGCAGCACCGGCAAGCCCGGCCTCGGCTTCAAGGCAGCTCCTGGCTACTCCAGCCAGGCTGAACTTGGCTCTGCGCTGCTCTCTGCCTCTGGGGCATTGCTGCGGGGCCGCGTGGGCTGCGGCCATCCCGGAGCCTGCCCTGCCCCAGAGAAACCCCTGCGGCGCGGCATGGCTGTGCCTGGGCCGGCGACGCTCAGGGCTGTCTGTCTCGCTCCCGGCTGTCCCTGTGTCCCGCCGCCCCCCGCCTCTCCCGCCAGCCCCATCCCTCACTTGGCGGTCCTCCTGCAGGCGCCGCAGCCCCTTGTCGGGCTGGGAGCGAGCGTTCGCCTCGTGCTTCTCGGGCATCTCCGGGCTCATCTGTTGGACGCCTGCCACGGGCACCCAGCGCAGCTGCTGCCTCCTGGCGGGGCCGCTCTCCTGGGAGTGGGCACCCTAGGGCCCTGGCCCCATAAGAGCCTCCACGGCTGCCGTGCGGACCCCCCCCGTCACAATGGCCTCTGGGCACGATGCCGCCCCTGGTCACAAAGGCCTGGCGGTCACCGTGGAGATGCCCACGCCCCGTTTGACCACAGCCCCCTGGGCACATGGACAGCGCATGGTCCTCTGTTCGTTTAGCAGCTCTCAGTGTCACCGGGAGGGCCTTTATCCCCAGGACGACCACTAGTGAGGCTGAATGTACACGTGTAGGCAAGGTGTAGCCCGCCAGCAGCTGGGCTCAGACACTCAGCCTCCCCTCTTCTACTTAACAGAGAGACAGGTGGATTGTCGGAGCGTAGCTCGATAGATGTTGCTCGTCTATTAAAAGTTTAAATATAAACAGGATGTCTTTTGAAATGCCAGTAGTAGTTGATTTTGGATTCTTTGATGTGAACTAACCAAGGACACCAGGGAAACAGTGGACAACATACCTGTCCTTTCTATGCACTGTCCTGACTATAAGACTAAAAATCACCACACCCCCCCGGCTACTGTGGGACCCTCCTCTGATTAAGGGGACCCCTACTCTCTGAGCATGCTCTGTAAAGATGTATTTATCTTCTTACCAAGTTAGGAATGCATATTAACCTATACCAATCAGGCAGCAAAAAGGCTATGTAACGGATTACGTCTGTTATGTTTGTACTGTATAAAAAAAGGGCTGCTGGCAGAAATCTCGTGTGCTTGAGTTGTGGGAAACCACCGAGCGCCCAGGCTTGCGCAAACCTGAAATAAATCAGTCTCCCCACTTGCTGGCCCCTGCAGGTAGGAGCCGCCAAGGCCACAGCCCTTGTCTGCTTGCTGGTACAGACCGTCCCACGGCCCCCGAGCCGGCCGGGACTGCCCCCGGTCCCGTAGCTGACCCTCCGTGCTCTCACCACCAGAGACAGCCAGGGTCTCTCACACGCAGGGCTGGCCGTCGGACACCCACTCACCCCCTTGCTCCCAGGCCACGTCACCTGCTCACCGCCTCTGCGGCTTGATCTTCGCTGGCCATCACACTCACTCCCACACCCGCACTCGCTCCAGTCGCTGCCCCAGGGACACGGGGACCCTCGGCGCCGTGGTCTGACCCCAGCTGCTGCACTCACCCCCCCGCGCACACGCGTGCACACAGGACAGAGAGCCCTCACCTAGGACAGAGCCAGGAAGGACTTTAATAGGGAGACAGGCCAGGCTGCGCTGGTCAGGTGCAGGGCATGGCCAGGCAAGCCCATTGGCAAGGTGCTGGCAGCCGGGCGCCGCTGCTCTCACGGTCCCGTGAGGCAGCTCAGCGGAAAGCCCTGCGCAGAGCCCGACAAGCTGTCCTGAGGACGGAGGGACATCGCCAGCGAGCCGGGGCGTGCGGGCGCGCGACGAAGCCTGCGGGGGAAGGAGAGCTGTAGGCGAGGGGCTGGGCGGGGAGAGGTGCTCTGTGGCCGTCGCGCCCGAGACATGCGGCCTGGGGAGAAGCTGCTGCCTGTGTGTCTGCGTCGTCTGATGGGGCAAGAGATGCGCTCTTTATGGCGCTTGCTGCCTCTGCTGCTGCGTCTCTGTCAGGGACCTCTTCCCACGCTTCCTCCAGGTCCTGCAGAGCAGTGTCACTGGTTACGGGGCCAACAGGGGCAGGCCCCTGGCCCTCAGCCCCCGCTGCCAAGTCCCGGTTGCCCAGGATGGCCTGAGCAGTGCCCACGGCATCGGCACTATCGTCTGCTGCCTGGAGCATGGCCGCAGGCAAGGGAGGAGCCAACGGCTGTACATCGTCAGGTGCTGATGCGCGGGGAGGCTCGCCGTGCCCCTGCTCCCCAGGAGCTCTGGCCAGGCAACGAGCTGCTGGCTCTACGTCTGAGTCTGCTGACGGGGCAGGAGACGCGCGCTGAGGGTGGTCATCTGCCTCTCCTGCGGCATCTCTGGCCACGCTGCCGGGTGAGCCGGCCACCTTCTGGGGGCCTGCGTGTGGCTCCTGGCTGAGTCTCAGCAGACTGGGGCTGCTCCAGAGGGTATGGATGGAGACATCTTCCTCCAGCTGCCTCTGTCCTGGCAGGTCTTCAGAGGTTTTGTTGTCGTCCTCTTCCTCCAGCTCCTCCAGATGCTCCATCTTGATTTGCACGACCACAAGATGCTTCAGGGCATCCACAGGCTGTGCGCGCAGCGGCTTGCCGTGGACAAGTCGCACGGGGGGCAGACGATGGCCCTGCCTTGCCACCGGCTGTGCCCAGTGCCCTTTGCCGGTGCAGCTCCCCGGGGAAACTGGCGCGCGGGCCTCGCCAGCAGCCCTGGTGCCCCCCGGAGCATGGGCACGAGGTCTTGGCTGAGCCGCTGCGGCCTTGCCACCCCTGGCGGCCTGCACCTGGGCTGTTCTGGGAGGTGTCGCCAGACCAGCGGTGTGCGCAAGGCGGCCCTGTGCCGCCGCCTGCTGGCCGGCTCCCCAGCTTGCGGCTACCACGCGACTCAGGACCTCTGACACCAATGGCTGGACTGTGGACTCCAGAGCCGCGTCGCGGGTTGTGCAGCCGTGCGGGGCAGGCCCCCATCTCTCAGCTCTCGCTGCCACGCCCTGGTGACCCAGGATGCCCCGAGCAGGTGGGACAAGCTCTCGCTGGCCGCTGGCCGCAGGGCCCACGCCGTGTGCTCTGCCTCTCAGAGCAGATGCGGAGGTTGCTGCTGCTGGCAGAGCGGGCAGCTTGGTGACATTTGCAGATCCTGCCGCTGGAGCTGCAAGTGCGTAGCGGGGTGCGGCTGCCTGCATCGCTTCAAGCCTTGGGAGAGGCGGCAAGGCTGGCGTGGTCACTCTTTCTCCCCGTGTGACCCTGCTGCGGGGCAGTGCCTCCCAGCCCTCCAGCCTGTCCGTCTGCAAGAGAAGATGCGAGAAGGGCGGCTGCTGCCCTGCTGCCAGGGCCAGCTGGGGAGAGGGCTGGTCCCTGCGTGGCCCCCCCTCACCGGGTCTCGGGAGCACCCCCAGCATGCCCGGGCAGCCTGCCGGGCCTGGCACGGGGGCGGGGTCTCAGCTTGCTGGGGGCGCTGGTCGCACCTGTCCCCTCCGGCACCTCCCGCTTTTGCATCGGCACCTCCCAGCGCCGGGGAGGCGGTCGAGCCTGTCTCCCTCAAGGTCCCTACCTGTGTGCGACGGCTGCAAGTGCTCTGTGAGCTCGCTGGGCAGGGGAGTGGTGGCAGCCGGTCCCCATGGAGGGCCGAGGCTGTGGTGCGGCTGCGCTGCGGCGCTGCCTGCGGCTGCCTGCAGCGCACCTGTGGGGAGAAGGAGGAGGGGCGGGATGGAGGCGGCTGTGTCGGCACAGCGGCCCCCGCAGCACCGGCAAGCCCGGCCTCGGCTTCAAGGCAGCTCCTGGCTACTCCAGCCAGGCTGAACTTGGCTCTGCGCTGCTCTCTGCCTCTGGGGCATTGCTGCGGGGCCGCGTGGGCTGCGGCCATCCCGGAGCCTGCCCTGCCCCAGAGAAACCCCTGCGGCGCGGCATGGCTGTGCCTGGGCCGGCGACGCTCAGGGCTGTCTGTCTCGCTCCCGGCTGTCCCTGTGTCCCGCCGCCCCCCGCCTCTCCCGCCAGCCCCATCCCTCACTTGGCGGTCCTCCTGCAGGCGCCGCAGCCCCTTGTCGGGCTGGGAGCGAGCGTTCGCCTCGTGCTTCTCGGGCATCTCCGGGCTCATCTGTTGGACGCCTGCCACGGGCACCCAGCGCAGCTGCTGCCTCCTGGCGGGGCCGCTCTCCTGGGAGTGGGCACCCTAGGGCCCTGGCCCCATAAGAGCCTCCACGGCTGCCGTGCGGACCCCCCCCGTCACAATGGCCTCTGGGCACGATGCCGCCCCTGGTCACAAAGGCCTGGCGGTCACCGTGGAGATGCCCACGCCCCGTTTGACCACAGCCCCCTGGGCACATGGACAGCGCATGGTCCTCTGTTCGTTTAGCAGCTCTCAGTGTCACCGGGAGGGCCTTTATCCCCAGGACGACCACTAGTGAGGCTGAATGTACACGTGTAGGCAAGGTGTAGCCCGCCAGCAGCTGGGCTCAGACACTCAGCCTCCCCTCTTCTACTTAACAGAGAGACAGGTGGATTGTCGGAGCGTAGCTCGATAGATGTTGCTCGTCTATTAAAAGTTTAAATATAAAGAGGATGTCTTTTGAAATGCCAGTAGTAGTTGATTTTGGATTCTTTGATGTGAACTAACCAAGGACACCAGGGAAACAGTGGACAACATACCTGTCCTTTCTATGCACTGTCCTGACTATAAGACTAAAAATCACCACACCCCCCCGGCTACTGTGGGACCCTCCTCTGATTAAGGGGACCCCTACTCTCTGAGCATGCTCTGTAAAGATGTATTTATCTTCTTACCAAGTTAGGAATGCATATTAACCTATAGCAATCAGGCAGCAAAAAGGCTATGTAACGGATTACGTCTGTTATGTTTGTACTGTATAAAAAAAGGGCTGCTGGCAGAAATCTCGTGTGCTTGAGTTGTGGGAAACCACCGAGCGCCCAGGCTTGCGCAAACCTGAAATAAATCAGTCTCCCCACTTGCTGGCCCCTGCAGGTAGGAGCCGCCAAGGCCACAGCCCTTGTCTGCTTGCTGGTACAGACCGTCCCACGGCCCCCGAGCCGGCCGGGACTGCCCCCGGTCCCGTAGCTGACCCTCCGTGCTCTCACCACCAGAGACAGCCAGGGTCTCTCACACGCAGGGCTGGCCGTCGGACACCCACTCACCCCCTTGCTCCCAGGCCACGTCACCTGCTCACCGCCTCTGCGGCTTGATCTTCGCTGGCCATCACACTCACTCCCACACCCGCACTCGCTCCAGTCGCTGCCCCAGGGACACGGGGACCCTCGGCGCCGTGGTCTGACCCCAGCTGCTGCACTCACCCCCCCGCGCACACGCGTGCACACAGGACAGAGAGCCCTCACCTAGGACAGAGCCAGGAAGGACTTTAATAGGGAGACAGGCCAGGCTGCGCTGGTCAGGTGCAGGGCATGGCCAGGCAAGCCCATTGGCAAGGTGCTGGCAGCCGGGCGCCGCTGCTCTCACGGTCCCGTGAGGCAGCTCAGCGGAAAGCCCTGCGCAGAGCCCGACAAGCTGTCCTGAGGACGGAGGGACATCGCCAGCGAGCCGGGGCGTGCGGGCGCGCGACGAAGCCTGCGGGGGAAGGAGAGCTGTAGGCGAGGGGCTGGGCGGGGAGAGGTGCTCTGTGGCCGTCGCGCCCGAGACATGCGGCCTGGGGAGAAGCTGCTGCCTGTGTGTCTGCGTCGTCTGATGGGGCAAGAGATGCGCTCTTTATGGCGCTTGCTGCCTCTGCTGCTGCGTCTCTGTCAGGGACCTCTTCCCACGCTTCCTCCAGGTCCTGCAGAGCAGTGTCACTGGTTACGGGGCCAACAGGGGCAGGCCCCTGGCCCTCAGCCCCCGCTGCCAAGTCCCGGTTGCCCAGGATGGCCTGAGCAGTGCCCACGGCATCGGCACTATCGTCTGCTGCCTGGAGCATGGCCGCAGGCAAGGGAGGAGCCAACGGCTGTACATCGTCAGGTGCTGATGCGCGGGGAGGCTCGCCGTGCCCCTGCTCCCCAGGAGCTCTGGCCAGGCAACGAGCTGCTGGCTCTACGTCTGAGTCTGCTGACGGGGCAGGAGACGCGCGCTGAGGGTGGTCATCTGCCTCTCCTGCGGCATCTCTGGCCACGCTGCCGGGTGAGCCGGCCACCTTCTGGGGGCCTGCGTGTGGCTCCTGGCTGAGTCTCAGCAGACTGGGGCTGCTCCAGAGGGTATGGATGGAGACATCTTCCTCCAGCTGCCTCTGTCCTGGCAGGTCTTCAGAGGTTTTGTTGTCGTCCTCTTCCTCCAGCTCCTCCAGATGCTCCATCTTGATTTGCACGACCACAAGATGCTTCAGGGCATCCACAGGCTGTGCGCGCAGCGGCTTGCCGTGGACAAGTCGCACGGGGGGCAGACGATGGCCCTGCCTTGCCACCGGCTGTGCCCAGTGCCCTTTGCCGGTGCAGCTCCCCGGGGAAACTGGCGCGCGGGCCTCGCCAGCAGCCCTGGTGCCCCCCGGAGCATGGGCACGAGGTCTTGGCTGAGCCGCTGCGGCCTTGCCACCCCTGGCGGCCTGCACCTGGGCTGTTCTGGGAGGTGTCGCCAGACCAGCGGTGTGCGCAAGGTGGCCCTGTGCCGCCGGCTGCTGGCCGGCTCCCCAGCTTGCGGCTACCACGCGACTCAGGACCTCTGACACCAATGGCTGGACTGTGGACTCCAGAGCCGCGTCGCGGGTTGTGCAGCCGTGCGGGGCAGGCCCCCATCTCTCAGCTCTCGCTGCCACGCCCTGGTGACCCAGGATGCCCCGAGCAGGTGGGACAAGCTCTCGCTGGCCGCTGGCCGCAGGGCCCACGCCGTGTGCTCTGCCTCTCAGAGCAGATGCGGAGGTTGCTGCTGCTGGCAGAGCGGGCAGCTTGGTGACATTTGCAGATCCTGCCGCTGGAGCTGCAAGTGCGTAGCGGGGTGCGGCTGCCTGCATCGCTTCAAGCCTTGGGAGAGGCGGCAAGGCTGGCGTGGTCACTCTTTCTCCCCGTGTGACCCTGCTGCGGGGCAGTGCCTCCCAGCCCTCCAGCCTGTCCGTCTGCAAGAGAAGATGCGAGAAGGGCGGCTGCTGCCCTGCTGCCAGGGCCAGCTGGGGAGAGGGCTGGTCCCTGCGTGGCCCCCCCTCACCGGGTCTCGGGAGCACCCCCAGCATGCCCGGGCAGCCTGCCGGGCCTGGCACGGGGGCGGGGTCTCAGCTTGCTGGGGGCGCTGGTCGCACCTGTCCCCTCCGGCACCTCCCGCTTTTGCATCGGCACCTGCCAGCGCCGGGGAGGCGGTCGAGCCTGTCTCCCTCAAGGTCCCTACCTGTGTGCGACGGCTGCAAGTGCTCTGTGAGCTCGCTGGGCAGGGGAGTGGTGGCAGCCGGTCCCCATGGAGGGCCGAGGCTGTGGTGCGGCTGCGCTGCGGCGCTGCCTGCGGCTGCCTGCAGCGCACCTGTGGGGAGAAGGAGGAGGGGCGGGATGGAGGCGGCTGTGTCGGCACAGCGGCCCCCGCAGCACCGGCAAGCCCGGCCTCGGCTTCAAGGCAGCTCCTGGCTACTCCAGCCAGGCTGAACTCGGCTCTGCGCTGCTCTCTGCCTCTGGGGCATTGCTGCGGGGCCGCGTGGGCTGCGGCCATCCCGGAGCCTGCCCTGCCCCAGAGAAACCCCTGCGGCGCGGCATGGCTGTGCCTGGGCCGGCGACGCTCAGGGCTGTCTGTCTCGCTCCCGGCTGTCCCTGTGTCCCGCCGCCCCCCGCCTCTCCCGCCAGCCCCATCCCTCACTTGGCGGTCCTCCTGCAGGCGCCGCAGCCCCTTGTCGGGCCGGGAGCGAGCGTTCGCCTCGTGCTTCTCGGGCATCTCCGGGCTCGTCTGTTGGACGCCTGCCACGGGCACCCAGCGCAGCTGCTGCCTCCTGGCGGGGCCGCTCTCCTGGGAGTGGGCACCCTAGGGCCCTGGCCCCATAAGAGCCTCCACGGCTGCCGTGCGGACCCCCCCGTCACAATGGCCTCTGGGCACGATGCCGCCCCTGGTCACAAAGGCCTGGCGGTCACCGTGGAGATGCCCACGCCCCGTTTGACCGCAGCCCCCTGGGCACATGGACAGAGCATGGTCCTCTGTTCGTTTAGCAGCTCTCAGTGTCACCGGGAGGGCCTTTATCCCCAGGACGACCACTAGTGAGGCTGAATGTACACGTGTAGGCAAGGTGTAGCCCGCCAGCAGCTGGGCTCAGACACTCAGCCTCCCCTCTTCTACTTAACAGAGAGACAGGGGGATTGTCGGAGCGTAGCTCGATAGATGTTGCTCGTCTATTAAAAGTTTAAATATAAACAGGATGTCTTTTGAAATGCCAGTAGTAGTTGATTTTGGATTCTTTGATGTGAACTAACCAAGGACACCAGGGAAACAGTGGACAACATACCTGTCCTTTCTATGCACTGTCCTGACTATAAGACTAAAAATCACCCCCCCTCCCCCGGCTACTGTGGGACCCTCCTCTGATTAAGGGGACCCCTACTCTCTGAGCATGCTCTGTAAAGATGTATTTATCTTCTTACCAAGTTAGGAATGCATATTAACCTATAGCAATCAGGCAGCAAAAAGGCTATGTAACGGATTACGTCTGTTATGTTTGTACTGTATAAAAAAAGGGCTGCTGGCAGAAATCTCGTGTGCTTGAGTTGTGGGAAACCACCGAGCGCCCAGGCTTGCGCAAACCTGAAATAAATCAGTCTCCCCACTTGCTGGCCCCTGCAGGTAGGAGCCGCCAAGGCCACAGCCCTTGTCTGCTTGCTGGTACAGACCGTCCCACGGCCCCCGAGCCGGCCGGGACTGCCCCCGGTCCCGTAGCTGACCCTCCGTGCTCTCACCACCAGAGACAGCCAGGGTCTCTCACACGCAGGGCTGGCCGTCGGACACCCACTCACCCCCTTGCTCCCAGGCCACGTCACCTGCTCACCGCCTCTGCGGCTTGATCTTCGCTGGCCATCACACTCACTCCCACACCCGCACTCGCTCCAGTCGCTGCCCCAGGGACACGGGGACCCTCGGCGCCGTGGTCTGACCCCAGCTGCTGCACTCACCCCCCCGCACACACGCGTGCACACAGGACAGAGAGCCCTCACCTAGGACAGAGCCAGGAAGGAGTTTAATAGGGAGACAGGCCAGGCTGCGCTGGTCAGGTGCAGGGCATGGCCAGGCAAGCCCATTGGCAAGGTGCTGGCAGCCGGGCGCCGCTGCTCTCACGGTCCCGTGAGGCAGCTCAGCGGAAAGCCCTGCGCAGAGCCCGACAAGCTGTCCTGAGGACGGAGGGACATCGCCAGCGAGCCGGGGCGTGCGGGCGCGCGACGAAGCCTGCGGGGGAAGGAGAGCTGTAGGCGAGGGGCTGGGCGGGGAGAGGTGCTCTGTGGCCGTCGCGCCCGAGACATGCGGCCTGGGGAGAAGCTGCTGCCTGTGTGTCTGCGTCGTCTGATGGGGCAAGAGATGCGCTCTTTATGGCGCTTGCTGCCTCTGCTGCTGCGTCTCTGTCAGGGACCTCTTCCCACGCTTCCTCCAGGTCCTGCAGAGCAGTGTCACTGGTTACGGGGCCAACAGGGGCAGGCCCCTGGCCCTCAGCCCCCGCTGCCAAGTCCCGGTTGCCCAGGATGGCCTGAGCAGTGCCCACGGCATCGGCACTATCGTCTGCTGCCTGGAGCATGGCCGCAGGCAAGGGAGGAGCCAACGGCTGTACATCGTCAGCTGCTGATGCGCGGGGAGGCTCGCCGTGCCCCTGCTCCCCAGGAGCTCTGGCCAGGCAACGAGCTGCTGGCTCTACGTCTGAGTCTGCTGACGGGGCAGGAGACGCGCGCTGAGGGTGGTCATCTGCCTCTCCTGCGGCATCTCTGGCCACGCTGCCGGGTGAGCCGGCCACCTTCTGGGGGCCTGCGTGTGGCTCCTGGCTGAGTCTCAGCAGACTGGGGCTGCTCCAGAGGGTATGGATGGAGACATCTTCCTCCAGCTGCCTCTGTCCTGGCAGGTCTTCAGAGGTTTTGTTGTCGTCCTCTTCCTCCAGCTCCTCCAGATGCTCCATCTTGATTTGCACGACCACAAGATGCTTCAGGGCATCCACAGGCTGTGCGCGCAGCGGCTTGCCGTGGACAAGTCGCACGGGGGGCAGACGATGGCCCTGCCTTGCCACCGGCTGTGCCCAGTGCCCTTTGCCGGTGCAGCTCCCCGGGGAAACTGGCGCGCGGGCCTCGCCAGCAGCCCTGGTGCCCCCCGGAGCATGGGCACGAGGTCTTGGCTGAGCCGCTGCGGCCTTGCCACCCCTGGCGGCCTGCACCTGGGCTGTTCTGGGAGGTGTCGCCAGACCAGCGGTGTGCGCAAGGTGGCCCTGTGCCGCCGGCTGCTGGCCGGCTCCCCAGCTTGCGGCTACCACGCGACTCAGGACCTCTGACACCAATGGCTGGACTGTGGACTCCAGAGCCGCGTCGCGGGTTGTGCAGCCGTGCGGGGCAGGCCCCCATCTCTCAGCTCTCGCTGCCACGCCCTGGTGACCCAGGATGCCCCGAGCAGGTGGGACAAGCTCTCGCTGGCCGCTGGCCGCAGGGCCCACGCCGTGTGCTCTGCCTCTCAGAGCAGATGCGGAGGTTGCTGCTGCTGGCAGAGCGGGCAGCTTGGTGACATTTGCAGATCCTGCCGCTGGAGCTGCAAGTGCGTAGCGGGGTGCGGCTGCCTGCATCGCTTCAAGCCTTGGGAGAGGCGGCAAGGCTGGCGTGGTCACTCTTTCTCCCCGTGTGACCCTGCTGCGGGGCAGTGCCTCCCAGCCCTCCAGCCTGTCCGTCTGCAAGAGAAGATGCGAGAAGGGCGGCTGCTGCCCTGCTGCCAGGGCCAGCTGGGGAGAGGGCTGGTCCCTGCGTGGCCCCCCCTCACCGGGTCTCGGGAGCACCCCCAGCATGCCCGGGCAGCCTGCCGGGCCTGGCACGGGGGCGGGGTCTCAGCTTGCTGGGGGCGCTGGTCGCACCTGTCCCCTCCGGCACCTCCCGCTTTTGCATCGGCACCTCCCAGCGCCGGGGAGGCGGTCGAGCCTGTCTCCCTCAAGGTCCCTACCTGTGTGCGACGGCTGCAAGTGCTCTGTGAGCTCGCTGGGCAGGGGAGTGGTGGCAGCCGGTCCCCATGGAGGGCCGAGGCTGTGGTGCGGCTGCGCTGCGGCGCTGCCTGCGGCTGCCTGCAGCGCACCTGTGGGGAGAAGGAGGAGGGGCGGGATGGAGGCGGCTGTGTCGGCACAGCGGCCCCCGCAGCACCGGCAAGCCCGGCCTCGGCTTCAAGGCAGCTCCTGGCTACTCCAGCCAGGCTGAACTCGGCTCTGCGCTGCTCTCTGCCTCTGGGGCATTGCTGCGGGGCCGCGTGGGCCGCGGCCGTCCCGGAGCCTGCCCTGCCCCAGAGAAACCCCTGCGGCGCGGCATGGCTGTGCCTGGGCCGGCGACGCTCAGGGCTGGCTGTCTCGCTCCCGGCTGTCCCTGTGTCCCGCCGCCCCCCGCCTCTCCCGCCAGCCCCATCCCTCACTTGGCGGTCCTCCTGCAGGCGCCGCAGCCCCTTGTCGGGCCGGGAGCGAGCGTTCGCCTCGTGCTTCTCGGGCATCTCCAGGCTCGTCTGTTGGACGCCTGCCACGGGCACCCAGCGCAGCTGCTGCCTCCTGGCGGGGCCGCTCTCCTGGGAGTGGGCACCCTAGGGCCCTGGCCCCATAAGAGCCTCCACGGCTGCCGTGCGGACCCCCCCCGTCACAATGGCCTCTGGGCACGATGCCGCCCCTGGTCACAAAGGCCTGGCGGTCACCGTGGAGATGCCCACGCCCCGTTTGACCGCAGCCCCCTGGGCACATGGACAGAGCATGGTCCTCTGTTCGTTTAGCAGCTCTCAGTGTCACCGGGAGGGCCTTTATCCCCAGGACGACCACTAGTGAGGCTGAATGTACACGTGTAGGCAAGGTGTAGCCCGCCAGCAGCTGGGCTCAGACACTCAGCCTCCCCTCTTCTACTTAACAGAGAGACAGGTGGATTGTCGGAGCGTAGCTCGATAGATGTTGCTCGTCTATTAAAAGTTTAAATATAAAGAGGATGTCTTTTGAAATGCCAGTAGTAGTTGATTTTGGATTCTTTGATGTGAACTAACCAAGGACACCAGGGAAACAGTGGACAACATACCTGTCCTTTCTATGCACTGTCCTGACTATAAGACTAAAAATCACCCCCCCTCCCCCGGCTACTGTGGGACCCTCCTCTGATTAAGGGGACCCCTACTCTCTGAGCATGCTCTCTAAAGATGTATTTATCTTCTTACCAAGTTAGGAATGCATATTAACCTATACCAATCAGGCAGCAAAAAGGCTATGTAACGGATTACGTCTGTTATGTTTGTACTGTATAAAAAAAGGGCTGCTGGCAGAAATCTCGTGTGCTTGAGTTGTGGGAAACCACCGAGCGCCCAGGCTTGCGCAAACCTGAAATAAATCAGTCTCCCCACTTGCTGGCCCCTGCAGGTAGGAGCCGCCAAGGCCACAGCCCTTGTCTGCTTGCTGGTACAGACCGTCCCACGGCCCCCGAGCCGGCCGGGACTGCCCCCGGTCCCGTAGCTGACCCTCCGTGCTCTCACCACCAGAGACAGCCAGGGTCTCTCACACGCAG
This sequence comes from Platalea leucorodia, assembly GCF_965183815.1. Classification (NCBI taxonomy): domain Eukaryota; kingdom Metazoa; phylum Chordata; class Aves; order Pelecaniformes; family Threskiornithidae; genus Platalea; species Platalea leucorodia. The sequence continues at coordinate 12,227,838 of NC_138832.1, read as the reverse complement.
GGCTGGCCGTCGGACACCCACTCACCCCCTTGCTCCCAGGCCACGTCACCTGCTCACCGCCTCTGCGGCTTGATCTTCGCTGGCCATCACACTCACTCCCACACCCGCACTCGCTCCAGTCGCTGCCCCAGGGACACGGGGACCCTCGGCGCCGTGGTCTGACCCCAGCTGCTGCACTCACCCCCCCGCGCACACGCGTGCACACAGGACAGAGAGCCCTCACCTAGGACAGAGCCAGGAAGGACTTTAATAGGGAGACAGGCCAGGCTGCGCTGGTCAGGTGCAGGGCATGGCCAGGCAAGCCCATTGGCAAGGTGCTGGCAGCCGGGCGCCGCTGCTCTCACGGTCCCGTGAGGCAGCTCAGCGGAAAGCCCTGCGCAGAGCCCGACAAGCTGTCCTGAGGACGGAGGGACATCGCCAGCGAGCCGGGGCGTGCGGGCGCGCGACGAAGCCTGCGGGGGAAGGAGAGCTGTAGGCGAGGGGCTGGGCGGGGAGAGGTGCTCTGTGGCCGTCGCGCCCGAGACATGCGGCCTGGGGAGAAGCTGCTGCCTGTGTGTCTGCGTCGTCTGATGGGGCAAGAGATGCGCTCTTTATGGCGCTTGCTGCCTCTGCTGCTGCGTCTCTGTCAGGGACCTCTTCCCACGCTTCCTCCAGGTCCTGCAGAGCAGTGTCACTGGTTACGGGGCCAACAGGGGCAGGCCCCTGGCCCTCAGCCCCCGCTGCCAAGTCCCGGTTGCCCAGGATGGCCTGAGCAGTGCCCACGGCATCGGCACTATCGTCTGCTGCCTGGAGCATGGCCGCAGGCAAGGGAGGAGCCAACGGCTGTACATCGTCAGCTGCTGATGCGCGGGGAGGCTCGCCGTGCCCCTGCTCCCCAGGAGCTCTGGCCAGGCAACGAGCTGCTGGCTCTACGTCTGAGTCTGCTGACGGGGCAGGAGACGCGCGCTGAGGGTGGTCATCTGCCTCTCCTGCGGCACCTCTGGCCACGCTGCCGGGTGAGCCGGCCACCTTCTGGGGGCCTGCGTGTGGCTCCTGGCTGAGTCTCAGCAGACTGGGGCTGCTCCAGAGGGTATGGATGGAGACATCTTCCTCCAGCTGCCTCTGTCCTGGCAGGTCTTCAGAGGTTTTGTTGTCGTCCTCTTCCTCCAGCTCCTCCAGATGCTCCATCTTGATTTGCACGACCACAAGATGCTTCAGGGCATCCACAGGCTGTGCGCGCAGCGGCTTGCCGTGGACAAGTCGCACGGGGGGCAGACGATGGCCCTGCCTTGCCACCGGCTGTGCCCAGTGCCCTTTGCCGGTGCAGCTCCCCGGGGAAACTGGCGCGCGGGCCTCGCCAGCAGCCCTGGTGCCCCCCGGAGCATGGGCACGAGGTCTTGGCTGAGCCGCTGCGGCCTTGCCACCCCTGGCGGCCTGCACCTGGGCTGTTCTGGGAGGTGTCGCCAGACCAGCGGTGTGCGCAAGGCGGCCCTGTGCCGCCGGCTGCTGGCCGGCTCCCCAGCTTGCGGCTACCACGCGACTCAGGACCTCTGACACCAATGGCTGGACTGTGGACTCCAGAGCCGCGTCGCGGGTTGTGCAGCCGTGCGGGGCAGGCCCCCATCTCTCAGCTCTCGCTGCCACGCCCTGGTGACCCAGGATGCCCCGAGCAGGTGGGACAAGCTCTCGCTGGCCGCTGGCCGCAGGGCCCACGCCGTGTGCTCTGCCTCTCAGAGCAGATGCGGAGGTTGCTGCTGCTGGCAGAGCGGGCAGCTTGGTGACATTTGCAGATCCTGCCGCTGGAGCTGCAAGTGCATAGCGGGGTGCGGCTGCCTGCATCGCTTCAAGCCTTGGGAGAGGCGGCAAGGCTGGCGTGGTCACTCTTTCTCCCCGTGTGACCCTGCTGCGGGGCAGTGCCTCCCAGCCCTCCAGCCTGTCCGTCTGCAAGAGAAGATGCGAGAAGGGCGGCTGCTGCCCTGCTGCCAGGGCCAGCTGGGGAGAGGGCTGGTCCCTGCGTGGCCCCCCCTCACCGGGTCTCGGGAGCACCCCCAGCATGCCCGGGCAGCCTGCCGGGCCTGGCACGGGGGCGGGGTCTCAGCTTGCTGGGGGCGCTGGTCGCACCTGTCCCCTCCGGCACCTCCCGCTTTTGCATCGGCACCTGCCAGCGCCGGGGAGGCGGTCGAGCCTGTCTCCCTCAAGGTCCCTACCTGTGTGCGACGGCTGCAAGTGCTCTGTGAGCTCGCTGGGCAGGGGAGTGGTGGCAGCCGGTCCCCATGGAGGGCCGAGGCTGTGGTGCGGCTGCGCTGCGGCGCTGCCTGCGGCTGCCTGCAGCGCACCTGTGGGGAGAAGGAGGAGGGGCGGGATGGAGGCAGCTGTGTCGGCACAGCGGCCCCCGCAGCACCGGCAAGCCCGGCCTCGGCTTCAAGGCAGCTCCTGGCTACTCCAGCCAGGCTGAACTCGGCTCTGCGCTGCTCTCTGCCTCTGGGGCATTGCTGCGGGGCCGCGTGGGCCGCGGCCATCCCGGAGCCTGCCCTGCCCCAGAGAAACCCCTGCGGCGCGGCATGGCTGTGCCTGGGCCGGCGACGCTCAGGGCTGTCTGTCTCGCTCCCGGCTGTCCCTGTGTCCCGCCGCCCCCCGCCTCTCCCGCCAGCCCCATCCCTCACTTGGCGGTCCTCCTGCAGGCGCCTCAGCCCCTTGTCGGGCCGGGAGCGAGCGTTCGCCTCGTGCTTCTCGGGCATCTCCGGGCTCGTCTGTTGGACGCCTGCCACGGGCACCCAGCGCAGCTGCTGCCTCCTGGCGGGGACGCTCTCCTGGGAGTGGGCACCCTAGGGCCCTGGCCCCATAAGAGCCTCCACGGCTGCCGTGCGGACCCCCCCCGTCACAATGGCCTCTGGGCACGATGCCGCCCCTGGTCACAAAGGCCTGGCGGTCACCGTGGAGATGCCCACGCCCCGTTTGACCGCAGCCCCCTGGGCACATGGACAGAGCATGGTCCTCTGTTCGTTTAGCAGCTCTCAGTGTCACCGGGAGGGCCTTTATCCCCAGGACGACCACTAGTGAGGCTGAATGTACACGTGTAGGCAAGGTGTAGCCCGCCAGCAGCTGGGCTCAGACACTCAGCCTCCCCTCTTCTACTTAACAGAGAGACAGGTGGATTGTCGGAGCGTAGCTCGATAGATGTTGCTCGTCTATTAAAAGTTTAAATATAAAGAGGATGTCTTTTGAAATGCCAGTAGTAGTTGATTTTGGATTCTTTGATGTGAACTAACCAAGGACACCAGGGAAACAGTGGACAACATACCTGTCCTTTCTATGCACTGTCCTGACTATAAGACTAAAAATCACGCCCCCTCCCCCGGCTACTGTGGGACCCTCCTCTGATTAAGGGGACCCCTACTCTCTGAGCATGCTCTCTAAAGATGTATTTATCTTCATACCAAGTTAGGAATGCATATTAACCTATACCAATCAGGCAGCAAAAAGGCTATGTAACGGATTACGTCTGTTATGTTTGTACTGTATAAAAAAAGGGCTGCTGGCAGAAATCTCGTGTGCTTGAGTTGTGGGAAACCACCGAGCGCCCAGGCTTGTGCAAACCTGAAATAAATCAGTCTCCCCACTTGCTGGCCCCTGCAGGTAGGAGCCGCCAAGGCCACAGCCCTTGTCTGCTTGCTGGTACAGACCGTCCCACGGCCCCCGAGCCGGCCGGGACTGCCCCCGGTCCCGTAGCTGACCCTCCGCGCTCTCACCACCAGAGACAGCCAGGGTCTCTCACACGCAGGGCTGGCCGTCGGACACCCACTCACCCCCTTGCTCCCAGGCCACGTCACCTGCTCACCGCCTCTGCGGCTTGATCTTCGCTGGCCATCACACTCACTCCCACACCCGCACTCGCTCCAGTCGCTGCCCCAGGGACACGGGGACCCTCGGCGCCGTGGTCTGACCCCAGCTGCTGCACTCACCCCCCCGCGCACACGCGTGCACACAGGACAGAGAGCCCTCACCTAGGACAGAGCCAGGAAGGACTTTAATAGGGAGACAGGCCAGGCTGCGCTGGTCAGGTGCAGGGCATGGCCAGGCAAGCCCATTGGCAAGGTGCTGGCAGCCGGGCGCCGCTGCTCTCACGGTCCCGTGAGGCAGCTCAGCGGAAAGCCCTGCGCAGAGCCCGACAAGCTGTCCTGAGGACGGAGGGACATCGCCAGCGAGCCGGGGCGTGCGGGCGCGCGACGAAGCCTGCGGGGGAAGGAGAGCTGTAGGCGAGGGGCTGGGCGGGGAGAGGTGCTCTGTGGCCGTCGCGCCCGAGACATGCGGCCTGGGGAGAAGCTGCTGCCTGTGTGTCTGCGTCGTCTGATGGGGCAAGAGATGCGCTCTTTATGGCGCTTGCTGCCTCTGCTGCTGCGTCTCTGTCAGGGACCTCTTCCCACGCTTCCTCCAGGTCCTGCAGAGCAGTGTCACTGGTTACGGGGCCAACAGGGGCAGGCCCCTGGCCCTCAGCCCCCGCTGCCAAGTCCCGGTTGCCCAGGATGGCCTGAGCAGTGCCCACGGCATCGGCACTATCGTCTGCTGCCTGGAGCATGGCCGCAGGCAAGGGAGGAGCCAACGGCTGTACATCGTCAGCTGCTGATGCGCGGGGAGGCTCGCCGTGCCCCTGCTCCCCAGGAGCTCTGGCCAGGCAACGAGCTGCTGGCTCTACGTCTGAGTCTGCTGACGGGGCAGGAGACGCGCGCTGAGGGTGGTCATCTGCCTCTCCTGCGGCATCTCTGGCCACGCTGCCGCGTGAGCCGGCCACCTTCTGGGGGCCTGCGTGTGGCTCCTGGCTGAGTCTCAGCAGACTGGGGCTGCTCCAGAGGGTATGGATGGAGACATCTTCCTCCAGCTGCCTCTGTCCTGGCAGGTCTTCAGAGGTTTTGTTGTCGTCCTCTTCCTCCAGCTCCTCCAGATGCTCCATCTTGATTTGCACGACCACAAGATGCTTCAGGGCATCCACAGGCTGTGCGCGCAGCGGCTTGCCGTGGACAAGTCGCACGGGGGGCAGACGATGGCCCTGCCTTGCCACCGGCTGTGCCCAGTGCCCTTTGCCGGTGCAGCTCCCCGGGGAAACTGGCGCGCGGGCCTCGCCAGCAGCCCTGGTGCCCCCCGGAGCATGGGCACGAGGTCTTGGCTGAGCCGCTGCGGCCTTGCCACCCCTGGCGGCCTGCACCTGGGCTGTTCTGGGAGGTGTCGCCAGACCAGCGGTGTGCGCAAGGTGGCCCTGTGCCGCCGGCTGCTGGCCGGCTCCCCAGCTTGCGGCTACCACGCGACTCAGGACCTCTGACACCAATGGCTGGACTGTGGACTCCAGAGCCGCGTCGCGGGTTGTGCAGCCGTGCGGGGCAGGCCCCCATCTCTCAGCTCTCGCTGCCACGCCCTGGTGACCCAGGATGCCCCGAGCAGGTGGGACAAGCTCTCGCTGGCCGCTGGCCGCAGGGCCCACGCCGTGTGCTCTGCCTCTCAGAGCAGATGCGGAGGTTGCTGCTGCTGGCAGAGCGGGCAGCTTGGTGACATTTGCAGATCCTGCCGCTGGAGCTGCAAGTGCGTAGCGGGGTGCGGCTGCCTGCATCGCTTCAAGCCTTGGGAGAGGCGGCAAGGCTGGCGTGGTCACTCTTTCTCCCCGTGTGACCCTGCTGCGGGGCAGTGCCTCCCAGCCCTCCAGCCTGTCCGTCTGCAAGAGAAGATGCGAGAAGGGCGGCTGCTGCCCTGCTGCCAGGGCCAGCTGGGGAGAGGGCTGGTCCCTGCGTGGCCCCCCCTCACCGGGTCTCGGGAGCACCCCCAGCATGCCCGGGCAGCCTGCCGGGCCTGGCACGGGGGCGGGGTCTCAGCTTGCTGGGGGCGCTGGTCGCACCTGTCCCCTCCGGCACCTCCCGCTTTTGCATCGGCACCTGCCAGCGCCGGGGAGGCGGTCGAGCCTGTCTCCCTCAAGGTCCCTACCTGTGTGCGACGGCTGCAAGTGCTCTGTGAGCTCGCTGGGCAGGGGAGTGGTGGCAGCCGGTCCCCATGGAGGGCCGAGGCTGTGGTGCGGCTGCGCTGCGGCGCTGCCTGCGGCTGCCTGCAGCGCACCTGTGGGGAGAAGGAGGAGGGGCGGGATGGAGGCAGCTGTGTCGGCACAGCGGCCCCCGCAGCACCGGCAAGCCCGGCCTCGTCTTCAAGGCAGCTCCTGGCTACTCCAGCCAGGCTGAACTCGGCTCTGCGCTGCTCTCTGCCTCTGGGGCATTGCTGCAGGGCCGCGTGGGCTGCGGCCATCCCGGAGCCTGCCCTGCCCCAGAGAAACCCCTGCGGCGCGGCACGGCTGTGCCTGGGCCGGCGACGCTCAGGGCTGTCTGTCTCGCTCCCGGCTGTCCCCGTGTCCCACCGCCCCCCGCCTCTCCCGCCAGCCCCATCCCTCACTTGGCGGTCCTCCTGCAGGCGCCGCAGCCCCTTGTCGGGCCGGGAGCGAGCGTTCGCCTCGTGCTTCTCGGGCATCTCCGGGCTCGTCTGTTGGACGCCTGCCACGGGCACCCAGCGCAGCTGCTGCCTCCTGGCGGGGACGCTCTCCTGGGAGTGGGCACCCTAGGGCCCTGGCCCCATAAGAGCCTCCACGGCTGCCGTGCGGACCCCCCCCGTCACAATGGCCTCTGGGCACGATGCCGCCCCTGGTCACAAAGGCCTGGCGGTCACCGTGGAGATGCCCACGCCCCGTTTGACCGCAGCCCCCTGGGCACATGGACAGAGCATGGTCCTCTGTTCGTTTAGCAGCTCTCAGTGTCACCGGGAGGGCCTTTATCCCCAGGACGACCACTAGTGAGGCTGAATGTACACGTGTAGGCAAGGTGTAGCCCGCCAGCAGCTGGGCTCAGACACTCAGCCTCCCCTCTTCTACTTAACAGAGAGACAGGTGGATTGTCGGAGCGTAGCTCGATAGATGTTGCTCGTCTATTAAAAGTTTAAATATAAACAGGATGTCTTTTGAAATGCCAGTAGTAGTTGATTTTGGATTCTTTGATGTGAACTAACCAAGGACACCAGGGAAACAGTGGACAACATACCTGTCCTTTCTATGCACTCTCCTGACTATAAGACTAAAAATCACCCCCCCCGGCTACTGTGGGACCCTCCTCTGATTAAGGGGACCCCTACTCTCTGAGCATGCTCTGTAAAGATGTATTTATCTTCTTACCAAGTTAGGAATGCATATTAACCTATACCAATCAGGCAGCAAAAAGGCTATGTAACGGATTACGTCTGTTATGTTTGTACTGTATAAAAAAACGGCTGCTGGCAGAAATCTCGTGTGCTTGAGTTGTGGGAAACCACCGAGCGCCCAGGCTTGCGCAAACCTGAAATAAATCAGTCTCCCCACTTGCTGGCCCCTGCAGGTAGGAGCCGCCAAGGCCACAGCCCTTGTCTGCTTGCTGGTACAGACCGTCCCACGGCCCCCGAGCCGGCCAGGACTGCCCCCGGTCCCGTAGCTGACCCTCCGCGCTCTCACCACCAGAGACAGCCAGGGTCTCTCACACGCAGGGCTGGCCGTCGGACACCCACTCACCCCCTTGCTCCCAGGCCACGTCACCTGCTCACCGCCTCTGCGGCTTGATCTTCGCTGGCCATCACACTCACTCCCACACCCGCACTCGCTCCAGTCGCTGCCCCAGGGACACGGGGACCCTCGGCGCCGTGGTCTGACCCCAGCTGCTGCACTCACCCCCCCGCGCACACGCGTGCACACAGGACAGAGAGCCCTCACCTAGGACAGAGCCAGGAAGGACTTTAATAGGGAGACAGGCCAGGCTGCGCTGGTCAGGTGCAGGGCATGGCCAGGCAAGCCCATTGGCAAGGTGCTGGCAGCCGGGCGCCGCTGCTCTCACGGTCCCGTGAGGCAGCTCAGCGGAAAGCCCTGCGCAGAGCCCGACAAGCTGTCCTGAGGACGGAGGGACATCGCCAGCGAGCCGGGGCGTGCGGGCGCGCGACGAAGCCTGCGGGGGAAGGAGAGCTGTAGGCGAGGGGCTGGGCGGGGAGAGGTGCTCTGTGGCCGTCGCGCCCGAGACATGCGGCCTGGGGAGAAGCTGCTGCCTGTGTGTCTGCGTCGTCTGATGGGGCAAGAGATGCGCTCTTTATGGCGCTTGCTGCCTCTGCTGCTGCGTCTCTGTCAGGGACCTCTTCCCACGCTTCCTCCAGGTCCTGCAGAGCAGTGTCACTGGTTACGGGGCCAACAGGGGCAGGCCCCTGGCCCTCAGCCCCCGCTGCCAAGTCCCGGTTGCCCAGGATGGCCTGAGCAGTGCCCACGGCATCGGCACTATCGTCTGCTGCCTGGAGCATGGCCGCAGGCAAGGGAGGAGCCAACGGCTGTACATCGTCAGGTGCTGATGCGCGGGGAGGCTCGCCGTGCCCCTGCTCCCCAGGAGCTCTGGCCAGGCAACGAGCTGCTGGCTCTACGTCTGAGTCTGCTGACGGGGCAGGAGACGCGCGCTGAGGGTGGTCATCTGCCTCTCCTGCGGCATCTCTGGCCACGCTGCCGGGTGAGCCGGCCACCTTCTGGGGGCCTGCGTGTGGCTCCTGGCTGAGTCTCAGCAGACTGGGGCTGCTCCAGAGGGTATGGATGGAGACATCTTCCTCCAGCTGCCTCTGTCCTGGCAGGTCTTCAGAGGTTTTGTTGTCGTCCTCTTCCTCCAGCTCCTCCAGATGCTCCATCTTGATTTGCACGACCACAAGATGCTTCAGGGCATCCACAGGCTGTGCGCGCAGCGGCTTGCCGTGGACAAGTCGCACGGGGGGCAGACGATGGCCCTGCCTTGCCACCGGCTGTGCCCAGTGCCCTTTGCCGGTGCAGCTCCCCGGGGAAACTGGCGCGCGGGCCTCGCCAGCAGCCCTGGTGCCCCCCGGAGCATGGGCACGAGGTCTTGGCTGAGCCGCTGCGGCCTTGCCACCCCTGGCGGCCTGCACCTGGGCTGTTCTGGGAGGTGTCGCCAGACCAGCGGTGTGCGCAAGGTGGCCCTGTGCCGCCGGCTGCTGGCCGGCTCCCCAGCTTGCGGCTACCACGCGACTCAGGACCTCTGACACCAATGGCTGGACTGTGGACTCCAGAGCCGCGTCGCGGGTTGTGCAGCCGTGCGGGGCAGGCCCCCATCTCTCAGCTCTCGCTGCCACGCCCTGGTGACCCAGGATGCCCCGAGCAGGTGGGACAAGCTCTCGCTGGCCGCTGGCCGCAGGGCCCACGCCGTGTGCTCTGCCTCTCAGAGCAGATGCGGAGGTTGCTGCTGCTGGCAGAGCGGGCAGCTTGGTGACATTTGCAGATCCTGCCGCTGGAGCTGCAAGTGCGTAGCGGGGTGCGGCTGCCTGCATCGCTTCAAGCCTTGGGAGAGGCAGCAAGGCTGGCGTGGTCACTCTTTCTCCCCGTGTGACCCTGCTGCGGGGCAGTGCCTCCCAGCCCTCCAGCCTGTCCGTCTGCAAGAGAAGATGCGAGAAGGGCGGCTGCTGCCCTGCTGCCAGGGCCAGCTGGGGAGAGGGCTGGTCCCTGCGTGGCCCCCCCTCACCGGGTCTCGGGAGCACCCCCAGCATGCCCGGGCAGCCTGCCGGGCCTGGCACGGGGGCGGGGTCTCAGCTTGCTGGGGGGGCTGGTCGCACCTGTCCCCTCCGCCACCTCCCGCTTTTGCATCGGCACCTGCCAGCGCCGGGGAGGCGGTCGAGCCTGTCTCCCTCAAGGTCCCTACCTGTGTGCGACGGCTGCAAGTGCTCTGTGAGCTCGCTGGGCAGGGGAGCGGTGGCAGCCGGTCCCCATGGAGGGCCGAGGCTGTGGTGCGGCTGCGCTGCGGCGCTGCCTGCGGCTGCCTGCAGCGCACCTGTGGGGAGAAGGAGGAGGGGCGGGATGGAGGCGGCTGTGTCGGCACAGCGGCCCCCGCAGCACCGGCAAGCCCGGCCTCGTCTTCAAGGCAGCTCCTGGCTACTCCAGCCAGGCTGAACTCGGCTCTGCGCTGCTCTCTGCCTCTGGGGCATTGCTGCGGGGCCGCGTGGGCCGCGGCCATCCCGGAGCCTGCCCTGCCCCAGAGAAACCCCTGCGGCGCGGCATGGCTGTGCCTGGGCCGGCGACGCTCAGGGCTGTCTGTCTCGCTCCCGGCTGTCCCTGTGTCCCGCCGCCCCCCGCCTCTCCCGCCAGCCCCATCCCTCACTTGGCGGTCCTCCTGCAGGCGCCTCAGCCCCTTGTCGGGCCGGGAGCGAGCGTTCGCCTCGTGCTTCTCGGGCATCTCCGGGCTCGTCTGTTGGACGCCTGCCACGGGCACCCAGCGCAGCTGCTGCCTCCTGGCGGGGACGCTCTCCTGGGAGTGGGCACCCTAGGGCCCTGGCCCCATAAGAGCCTCCACGGCTGCCGTGCGGACCCCCCCCGTCACAATGGCCTCTGGGCACGATGCCGCCCCTGGTCACAAAGGCCTGGCGGTCACCGTGGAGATGCCCACGCCCCGTTTGACCGCAGCCCCCTGGGCACATGGACAGAGCATGGTCCTCTGTTCGTTTAGCAGCTCTCAGTGTCACCGGGAGGGCCTTTATCCCCAGGACGACCACTAGTGAGGCTGAATGTACACGTGTAGGCAAGGTGTAGCCCGCCAGCAGCTGGGCTCAGACACTCAGCCTCCCCTCTTCTACTTAACAGAGAGACAGGTGGATTGTCGGAGCGTAGCTCGATAGATGTTGCTCGTCTATTAAAAGTTTAAATATAAACAGGATGTCTTTTGAAATGCCAGTAGTAGTTGATTTTGGATTCTTTGATGTGAACTAACCAAGGACACCAGGGAAACAGTGGACAACATACCTGTCCTTTCTATGCACTGTCCTGACTATAAGACTAAAAATCACCCCCCCTCCCCCGGCTACTGTGGGACCCTCCTCTGATTAAGGGGACCCCTACTCTCTGAGCATGCTCTGTAAAGATGTATTTATCTTCTTACCAAGTTAGGAATGCATATTAACCTATACCAATCAGGCAGCAAAAAGGCTATGTAACGGATTACGTCTGTTATGTTTGTACTGTATAAAAAAAGGGCTGCTGGCAGAAATCTCGTGTGCTTGAGTTGTGGGAAACCACCGAGCGCCCAGGCTTGCGCAAACCTGAAATAAATCAGTCTCCCCACTTGCTGGCCCCTGCAGGTAGGAGCCGCCAAGGCCACAGCCCTTGTCTGCTTGCTGGTACAGACCGTCCCACGGCCCCCGAGCCGGCCGGGACTGCCCCCGGTCCCGTAGCTGACCCTCCGTGCTCTCACCACCAGAGACAGCCAGGGTCTCTCACATGCAGGGCTGGCCGTCGGACACCCACTCACCCCCTTGCTCCCAGGCCACGTCACCTGCTCACCGCCTCTGCGGCTTGATCTTCGCTGGCCATCACACTCACTCCCACACCCGCACTCGCTCCAGTCGCTGCCCCAGGGACACGGGGACCCTCGGCGCCGTGGTCTGACCCCAGCTGCTGCACTCACCCCCCCGCGCACACGCGTGCACACAGGACAGAGAGCCCTCACCTAGGACAGAGCCAGGAAGGAGTTTAATAGGGAGACAGGCCAGGCTGCGCTGGTCAGGTGCAGGGCATGGCCAGGCAAGCCCATTGGCAAGGTGCTGGCAGCCGGGCGCCGCTGCTCTCACGGTCCCGTGAGGCAGCTCAGCGGAAAGCCCTGCGCAGAGCCCGACAAGCTGTCCTGAGGACGGAGGGACATCGCCAGCGAGCCGGGGCGTGCGGGCGCGCGACGAAGCCTGCGGGGGAAGGAGAGCTGTAGGCGAGGGGCTGGGCGGGGAGAGGTGCTCTGTGGCCGTCGCGCCCGAGACATGCGGCCTGGGGAGAAGCTGCTGCCTGTGTGTCTGCGTCGTCTGATGGGGCAAGAGATGCGCTCTTTATGGCGCTTGCTGCCTCTGCTGCTGCGTCTCTGTCAGGGACCTCTTCCCACGCTTCCTCCAGGTCCTGCAGAGCAGTGTCACTGGTTACGGGGCCAACAGGGGCAGGCCCCTGGCCCTCAGCCCCCGCTGCCAAGTCCCGGTTGCCCAGGATGGCCTGAGCAGTGCCCACGGCATCGGCACTATCGTCTGCTGCCTGGAGCATGGCCGCAGGCAAGGGAGGAGCCAACGGCTGTGCATCGTCAGGTGCTGATGCGCGGGGAGGCTCGCCGTGCCCCTGCTCCCCAGGAGCTCTGGCCAGGCAACGAGCTGCTGGCTCTATGTCTGAGTCTGCTGACGGGGCAGGAGACGCGCGCTGAGGGTGGTCATCTGCCTCTCCTGCGGCATCTCTGGCCACGCTGCTGGGTGAGCCGGCCACCTTCTGGGGGCCTGCGTGTGGCTCCTGGCTGAGTCTCAGCAGACTGGGGCTGCTCCAGAGGGTATGGATGGAGACATCTTCCTCCAGCTGCCTCTGTCCTGGCAGGTCTTCAGAGGTTTTGTTGTCGTCCTCTTCCTCCAGCTCCTCCAGATGCTCCATCTTGATTTGCACGACCACAAGATGCTTCAGGGCATCCACAGGCTGTGCGCGCAGCGGCTTGCCGTGGACAAGTCGCACGGGGGGCAGACGATGGCCCTGCCTTGCCACCGGCTGTGCCCAGTGCCCTTTGCCGGTGCAGCTCCCCGGGGAAACTGGCGCGCGGGCCTCGCCAGCAGCCCTGGTGCCCCCCGGAGCATGGGCACGAGGTCTTGGCTGAGCCGCTGCGGCCTTGCCACCCCTGGCGGCCTGCACCTGGGCTGTTCTGGGAGGTGTCGCCAGACCAGCGGTGTGCGCAAGGCGGCCCTGTGCCGCCGCCTGCTGGCCGGCTCCCCAGCTTGTGGCTACCACGCAACTCAGGACCTCTGACACCAATGGCTGGACTGTGGACTCCAGAGCCGCGTCGCGGGTTGTGCAGCCGTGCGGGGCAGGCCCCCATCTCTCAGCTCTCGCTGCCACGCCCTGGTGACCCAGGATGCCCCGAGCAGGTGGGACAAGCTCTCGCTGGCCGCTGGCCGCAGGGCCCACGCCGTGTGCTCTGCCTCTCAGAGCAGATGCGGAGGTTGCTGCTGCTGGCAGAGCGGGCAGCTTGGTGACATTTGCAGATCCTGCCGCTGGAGCTGCAAGTGCGTAGCGGGGTGCGGCTGCCTGCATCGCTTCAAGCCTTGGGAGAGGCGGCAAGGCTGGCGTGGTCACTCTTTCTCCCCGTGTGACCCTGCTGCGGGGCAGTGCCTCCCAGCCCTCCAGCCTGTCCGTCTGCAAGAGAAGATGCGAGAAGGGCGGCTGCTGCCCTGCTGCCAGGGCCAGCTGGGGAGAGGGCTGGTCCCTGCGTGGCCCCCCCTCACCGGGTCTCGGGAGCACCCCCAGCATGCCCGGGCAGCCTGCCGGGCCTGGCACGGGGGCGGGGTCTCAGCTTGCTGGGGGCGCTGGTCGCACCTGTCCCCTCCGGCACCTCCCGCTTTTGCATCGGCACCTCCCAGCGCCGGGGAGGCGGTCGAGCCTGTCTCCCTCAAGGTCCCTACCTGTGTGCGACGGCTGCAAGTGCTCTGTGAGCTCGCTGGGCAGGGGAGTGGTGGCAGCCGGTCCCCATGGAGGGACGAGGCTGTGGTGCGGCTGCGCTGCGGCGCTGCCTGCGGCTGCCTGCAGCGCACCTGTGGGGAGAAGGAGGAGGGGCGGGATGGAGGCGGCTGTGTCGGCACAGCGGCCCCCGCAGCACCGGCAAGCCCGGCCTCGGCTCCAAGGCAGCTCCTGGCTACTCCAACCAGGCTGAACTTGGCTCTGCGCTGCTCTCTGCCTCTGGGGCATTGCTGCGGGGCCGCGTGGGCTGCGGCCATCCCGGAGCCTGTCCTGCCCCAGAGAAACCCCTGCGGCGCGGCATGGCTGTGCCTGGGCCGGCGACGCTCAGGGCTGTCTGTCTCGCTCCCGGCTGTCCCTGTGTCCCGCCGCCCCCCGCCTCTCCCGCCAGCCCCATCCCTCACTTGGCGGTCCTCCTGCAGGCGCCTCAGCCCCTTGTCGGGCCGGGAGCGAGCGTTCGCCTCGTGCTTCTCGGGCATCTCCGGGCTCGTCTGTTGGACGCCTGCCACGGGCACCCAGCGCAGCTGCTGCCTCCTGGCGGGGACGCTCTCCTGGGAGTGGGCACCCTAGGGCCCTGGCCCCATAAGAGCCTCCACGGCTGCCGTGCGGACCCCCCCCGTCACAATGGCCTCTGGGCACGATGCCGCCCCTGGTCACAAAGGCCTGGCGGTCACCGTGGAGATGCCCACGCCCCGTTTGACCGCAGCCCCCTGGGCACATGGACAGAGCATGGTCCTCTGTTCGTTTAGCAGCTCTCAGTGTCACCGGGAGGGCCTTTATCCCCAGGACGACCACTAGTGAGGCTGAATGTACACGTGTAGGCAAGGTGTAGCCCGCCAGCAGCTGGGCTCAGACACTCAGCCTCCCCTCTTCTACTTAACAGAGAGACAGGTGGATTGTCGGAGCGTAGCTCGATAGATGTTGCTCGTCTATTAAAAGTTTAAATATAAACAGGATGTCTTTTGAAATGCCAGTAGTAGTTGATTTTGGATTCTTTGATGTGAACTAACCAAGGACACCAGGGAAACAGTGGACAACATACCTGTCCTTTCTATGCACTGTCCTGACTATAAGACTAAAAATCACCCCCCCTCCCCCGGCTACTGTGGGACCCTCCTCTGATTAAGGGGACCCCTACTCTCTGAGCATGCTCTGTAAAGATGTATTTATCTTCTTACCAAGTTAGGAATGCATATTAACCTATACCAATCAGGCAGCAAAAAGGCTATGTAACGGATTACGTCTGTTATGTTTGTACTGTATAAAAAAAGGGCTGCTGGCAGAAATCTCGTGTGCTTGAGTTGTGGGAAACCACCGAGCGCCCAGGCTTGCGCAAACCTGAAATAAATCAGTCTCCCCACTTGCTGGCCCCTGCAGGTAGGAGCCGCCAAGGCCACAGCCCTTGTCTGCTTGCTGGTACAGACCGTCCCACGGCCCCCGAGCCGGCCGGGACTGCCCCCGGTCCCGTAGCTGACCCTCCGTGCTCTCACCACCAGAGACAGCCAGGGTCTCTCACATGCAGGGCTGGCCGTCGGACACCCACTCACCCCCTTGCTCCCAGGCCACGTCACCTGCTCACCGCCTCTGCGGCTTGATCTTCGCTGGCCATCACACTCACTCCCACACCCGCACTCGCTCCAGTCGCTGCCCCAGGGACACGGGGACCCTCGGCGCCGTGGTCTGACCCCAGCTGCTGCACTCACCCCCCCGCGCACACGCGTGCACACAGGACAGAGAGCCCTCACCTAGGACAGAGCCAGGAAGGAGTTTAATAGGGAGACAGGCCAGGCTGCGCTGGTCAGGTGCAGGGCATGGCCAGGCAAGCCCATTGGCAAGGTGCTGGCAGCCGGGCGCCGCTGCTCTCACGGTCCCGTGAGGCAGCTCAGCGGAAAGCCCTGCGCAGAGCCCGACAAGCTGTCCTGAGGACGGAGGGACATCGCCAGCGAGCCGGGGCGTGCGGGCGCGCGACGAAGCCTGCGGGGGAAGGAGAGCTGTAGGCGAGGGGCTGGGCGGGGAGAGGTGCTCTGTGGCCGTCGCGCCCGAGACATGCGGCCTGGGGAGAAGCTGCTGCCTGTGTGTCTGCGTCGTCTGATGGGGCAAGAGATGCGCTCTTTATGGCGCTTGCTGCCTCTGCTGCTGCGTCTCTGTCAGGGACCTCTTCCCACGCTTCCTCCAGGTCCTGCAGAGCAGTGTCACTGGTTACGGGGCCAACAGGGGCAGGCCCCTGGCCCTCAGCCCCCGCTGCCAAGTCCCGGTTGCCCAGGATGGCCTGAGCAGTGCCCACGGCATCGGCACTATCGTCTGCTGCCTGGAGCATGGCCGCAGGCAAGGGAGGAGCCAACGGCTGTGCATCGTCAGGTGCTGATGCGCGGGGAGGCTCGCCGTGCCCCTGCTCCCCAGGAGCTCTGGCCAGGCAACGAGCTGCTGGCTCTATGTCTGAGTCTGCTGACGGGGCAGGAGACGCGCGCTGAGGGTGGTCATCTGCCTCTCCTGCGGCATCTCTGGCCACGCTGCTGGGTGAGCCGGCCACCTTCTGGGGGCCTGCGTGTGGCTCCTGGCTGAGTCTCAGCAGACTGGGGCTGCTCCAGAGGGTATGGATGGAGACATCTTCCTCCAGCTGCCTCTGTCCTGGCAGGTCTTCAGAGGTTTTGTTGTCGTCCTCTTCCTCCAGCTCCTCCAGATGCTCCATCTTGATTTGCACGACCACAAGATGCTTCAGGGCATCCACAGGCTGTGCGCGCAGCGGCTTGCCGTGGACAAGTCGCACGGGGGGCAGACGATGGCCCTGCCTTGCCACCGGCTGTGCCCAGTGCCCTTTGCCGGTGCAGCTCCCCGGGGAAACTGGCGCGCGGGCCTCGCCAGCAGCCCTGGTGCCCCCCGGAGCATGGGCACGAGGTCTTGGCTGAGCCGCTGCGGCCTTGCCACCCCTGGCGGCCTGCACCTGGGCTGTTCTGGGAGGTGTCGCCAGACCAGCGGTGTGCGCAAGGCGGCCCTGTGCCGCCGCCTGCTGGCCGGCTCCCCAGCTTGTGGCTACCACGCAACTCAGGACCTCTGACACCAATGGCTGGACTGTGGACTCCAGAGCCGCGTCGCGGGTTGTGCAGCCGTGCGGGGCAGGCCCCCATCTCTCAGCTCTCGCTGCCACGCCCTGGTGACCCAGGATGCCCCGAGCAGGTGGGACAAGCTCTCGCTGGCCGCTGGCCGCAGGGCCCACGCCGTGTGCTCTGCCTCTCAGAGCAGATGCGGAGGTTGCTGCTGCTGGCAGAGCGGGCAGCTTGGTGACATTTGCAGATCCTGCCGCTGGAGCTGCAAGTGCGTAGCGGGGTGCGGCTGCCTGCATCGCTTCAAGCCTTGGGAGAGGCGGCAAGGCTGGCGTGGTCACTCTTTCTCCCCGTGTGACCCTGCTGCGGGGCAGTGCCTCCCAGCCCTCCAGCCTGTCCGTCTGCAAGAGAAGATGCGAGAAGGGCGGCTGCTGCCCTGCTGCCAGGGCCAGCTGGGGAGAGGGCTGGTCCCTGCGTGGCCCCCCCTCACCGGGTCTCGGGAGCACCCCCAGCATGCCCGGGCAGCCTGCCGGGCCTGGCACGGGGGCGGGGTCTCAGCTTGCTGGGGGCGCTGGTCGCACCTGTCCCCTCCGGCACCTCCCGCTTTTGCATCGGCACCTCCCAGCGCCGGGGAGGCGGTCGAGCCTGTCTCCCTCAAGGTCCCTACCTGTGTGCGACGGCTGCAAGTGCTCTGTGAGCTCGCTGGGCAGGGGAGTGGTGGCAGCCGGTCCCCATGGAGGGACGAGGCTGTGGTGCGGCTGCGCTGCGGCGCTGCCTGCGGCTGCCTGCAGCGCACCTGTGGGGAGAAGGAGGAGGGGCGGGATGGAGGCGGCTGTGTCGGCACAGCGGCCCCCGCAGCACCGGCAAGCCCGGCCTCGGCTCCAAGGCAGCTCCTGGCTACTCCAACCAGGCTGAACTTGGCTCTGCGCTGCTCTCTGCCTCTGGGGCATTGCTGCGGGGCCGCGTGGGCTGCGGCCATCCCGGAGCCTGTCCTGCCCCAGAGAAACCCCTGCGGCGCGGCATGGCTGTGCCTGGGCCGGCGACGCTCAGGGCTGTCTGTCTCGCTCCCGGCTGTCCCTGTGTCCCGCCGCCCCCCGCCTCTCCCGCCAGCCCCATCCCTCACTTGGCGGTCCTCCTGCAGGCGCCGCAGCCCCTTGTCGGGCTGGGAGCGAGCGTTCGCCTCGTGCTTCTCGGGCATCTCCGGGCTCGTCTGTTGGACGCCTGCCACGGGCACCCAGCGCAGCTGCTGCCTCCTGGCGGGGCCGCTCTCCTGGGAGTGGGCACCCTAGGGCCCTGGCCCCATAAGAGCCTCCACGGCTGCCGTGCGGACCCCCCCGTCACAATGGCCTCTGGGCACGATGCCGCCCCTGGTCACAAAGGCCTGGCGGTCACCGTGGAGATGCCCACGCCCCGTTTGACCGCAGCCCCCTGGGCACATGGACAGCGCATGGTCCTCTGTTCGTTTAGCAGCTCTCAGTGTCACCGGGAGGGCCTTTATCCCCAGGACGACCACTAGTGAGGCTGAATGTACACGTGTAGGCAAGGTGTAGCCCGCCAGCAGCTGGGCTCAGACACTCAGCCTCCCCTCTTCTACTTAACAGAGAGACAGGTGGATTGTCGGAGCGTAGCTCGATAGATGTTGCTCGTCTATTAAAAGTTTAAATATAAAGAGGATGTCTTTTGAAATGCCAGTAGTAGTTGATTTTGGATTCTTTGATGTGAACTAACCAAGGACACCAGGGAAACAGTGGACAACATACCTGTCCTTTCTATGCACTGTCCTGACTATAAGACTAAAAATCACCACACCCCCCCGGCTACTGTGGGACCCTCCTCTGATTAAGGGGACCCCTACTCTCTGAGCATGCTCTCTAAAGATGTATTTATCTTCTTACCAAGTTAGGAATGCATATTAACCTATAGCAATCAGGCAGCAAAAAGGCTATGTAACGGATTACGTCTGTTATGTTTGTACTGTATAAAAAAAGGGCTGCTGGCAGAAATCTCGTGTGCTTGAGTTGTGGGAAACCACCGAGCGCCCAGGCTTGCGCAAACCTGAAATAAATCAGTCTCCCCACTTGCTGGCCCCTGCAGGTAGGAGCCGCCAAGGCCACAGCCCTTGTCTGCTTGCTGGTACAGACCGTCCCACGGCCCCCGAGCCGGCCGGGACTGCCCCCGGTCCCGTAGCTGACCCTCCGTGCTCTCACCACCAGAGACAGCCAGGGTCTCTCACACGCAGGGCTGGCCGTCGGACACCCACTCACCCCCTTGCTCCCAGGCCACGTCACCTGCTCACCGCCTCTGCGGCTTGATCTTCGCTGGCCATCACACTCACTCCCACACCCGCACTCGCTCCAGTCGCTGCCCCAGGGACACGGGGACCCTCGGCGCCGTGGTCTGACCCCAGCTGCTGCACTCACCCCCCCGCGCACACGCGTGCACACAGGACAGAGAGCCCTCACCTAGGACAGAGCCAGGAAGGACTTTAATAGGGAGACAGGCCAGGCTGCGCTGGTCAGGTGCAGGGCATGGCCAGGCAAGCCCATTGGCAAGGTGCTGGCAGCCGGGCGCCGCTGCTCTCACGGTCCCGTGAGGCAGCTCAGCGGAAAGCCCTGCGCAGAGCCCGACAAGCTGTCCTGAGGACGGAGGGACATCGCCAGCGAGCCGGGGCGTGCGGGCGCGCGACGAAGCCTGCGGGGGAAGGAGAGCTGTAGGCGAGGGGCTGGGCGGGGAGAGGTGCTCTGTGGCCGTCGCGCCCGAGACATGCGGCCTGGGGAGAAGCTGCTGCCTGTGTGTCTGCGTCGTCTGATGGGGCAAGAGATGCGCTCTTTATGGCGCTTGCTGCCTCTGCTGCTGCGTCTCTGTCAGGGACCTCTTCCCACGCTTCCTCCAGGTCCTGCAGAGCAGTGTCACTGGTTACGGGGCCAACAGGGGCAGGCCCCTGGCCCTCAGCCCCCGCTGCCAAGTCCCGGTTGCCCAGGATGGCCTGAGCAGTGCCCACGGCATCGGCACTATCGTCTGCTGCCTGGAGCATGGCCGCAGGCAAGGGAGGAGCCAACGGCTGTACATCGTCAGCTGCTGATGCGCGGGGAGGCTCGCCGTGCCCCTGCTCCCCAGGAGCTCTGGCCAGGCAACGAGCTGCTGGCTCTACGTCTGAGTCTGCTGACGGGGCAGGAGACGCGCGCTGAGGGTGGTCATCTGCCTCTCCTGCGGCATCTCTGGCCACGCTGCCGGGTGAGCCGGCCACCTTCTGGGGGCCTGCGTGTGGCTCCTGGCTGAGTCTCAGCAGACTGGGGCTGCTCCAGAGGGTATGGATGGAGACATCTTCCTCCAGCTGCCTCTGTCCTGGCAGGTCTTCAGAGGTTTTGTTGTCGTCCTCTTCCTCCAGCTCCTCCAGATGCTCCATCTTGATTTGCACGACCACAAGATGCTTCAGGGCATCCACAGGCTGTGCGCGCAGCGGCTTGCCGTGGACAAGTCGCACGGGGGGCAGACGATGGCCCTGCCTTGCCACCGGCTGTGCCCAGTGCCCTTTGCCGGTGCAGCTCCCCGGGGAAACTGGCGCGCGGGCCTCGCCAGCAGCCCTGGTGCCCCCCGGAGCATGGGCACGAGGTCTTGGCTGAGCCGCTGCGGCCTTGCCACCCCTGGCGGCCTGCACCTGGGCTGTTCTGGGAGGTGTCGCCAGACCAGCGGTGTGCGCAAGGCGGCCCTGTGCCGCCGCCTGCTGGCCGGCTCCCCAGCTTGTGGCTACCACGCGACTCAGGACCTCTGACACCAATGGCTGGACTGTGGACTCCAGAGCCGCGTCGCGGGTTGTGCAGCCGTGCGGGGCAGGCCCCCATCTCTCAGCTCTTGCTGCCACGCCCTGGTGACCCAGGATGCCCCGAGCAGGTGGGACAAGCTCTCGCTGGCCGCTGGCCGCAGGGCCCACGCCGTGTGCTCTGCCTCTCAGAGCAGATGCGGAGGTTGCTGCTGCTGGCAGAGCGGGCAGCTTGGTGACATTTGCAGATCCTGCCGCTGGAGCTGCAAGTGCGTAGCGGGGTGCGGCTGCCTGCATCGCTTCAAGCCTTGGGAGAGGCGGCAAGGCTGGCGTGGTCACTCTTTCTCCCCGTGTGACCCTGCTGCGGGGCAGTGCCTCCCAGCCCTCCAGCCTGTCCGTCTGCAAGAGAAGATGCGAGAAGGGCGGCTGCTGCCCTGCTGCCAGGGCCAGCTGGGGAGAGGGCTGGTCCCTGCGTGGCCCCCCCTCACCGGGTCTCGGGAGCACCCCCAGCATGCCCGGGCAGCCTGCCGGGCCTGGCACGGGGGCGGGGTCTCAGCTTGCTGGGGGCGCTGGTCGCACCTGTCCCCTCCGGCACCTCCCGCTTTTGCATCGGCACCTCCCAGCGCCGGGGAGGCGGTCGAGCCTGTCTCCCTCAAGGTCCCTACCTGTGTGCGACGGCTGCAAGTGCTCTGTGAGCTCGCTGGGCAGGGGAGTGGTGGCAGCCGGTCCCCATGGAGGGCCGAGGCTGTGGTGCGGCTGCGCTGCGGCGCTGCCTGCGGCTGCCTGCAGCGCACCTGTGGGGAGAAGGAGGAGGGGCGGGATGGAGGCGGCTGTGTCGGCACAGCGGCCCCCGCAGCACCGGCAAGCCCGGCCTCGGCTTCAAGGCAGCTCCTGGCTACTCCAGCCAGGCTGAACTTGGCTCTGCGCTGCTCTCTGCCTCTGGGGCATTGCTGCGGGGCCGCGTGGGCTGCGGCCATCCCGGAGCCTGCCCTGCCCCAGAGAAACCCCTGCGGCGCGGCATGGCTGTGCCTGGGCCGGCGACGCTCAGGGCTGGCTGTCTCGCTCCTGGCTGTCCCTGTGTCCCGCCGCCCCCCGCCTCTCCCGCCAGCCCCATCCCTCACTTGGCGGTCCTCCTGCAGGCGCCGCAGCCCCTTGTCGGGCTGGGAGCGAGCGTTCGCCTCGTGCTTCTCGGGCATCTCCGGGCTCGTCTGTTGGACGCCTGCCACGGGCACCCAGCGCAGCTGCTGCCTCCTGGCGGGGACGCTCTCCTGGGAGTGGGCACCCTAGGGCCCTGGCCCCATAAGAGCCTCCACGGCTGCCGTGCGGACCCCCCCCGTCACAATGGCCTCTGGGCACGATGCCGCCCCTGGTCACAAAGGCCTGGCGGTCACCGTGGAGATGCCCACGCCCCGTTTGACCGCAGCCCCCTGGGCACATGGACAGCGCATGGTCCTCTGTTCGTTTAGCAGCTCTCAGTGTCACCGGGAGGGCCTTTATCCCCAGGACGACCACTAGTGAGGCTGAATGTACACGTGTAGGCAAGGTGTAGCCCGCCAGCAGCTGGGCTCAGACACTCAGCCTCCCCTCTTCTACTTAACAGAGAGACAGGTGGATTGTCGGAGCGTAGCTCGATAGATGTTGCTCGTCTATTAAAAGTTTAAATATAAACAGGATGTCTTTTGAAATGCCAGTAGTAGTTGATTTTGGATTCTTTGATGTGAACTAACCAAGGACACCAGGGAAACAGTGGACAACATACCTGTCCTTTCTATGCACTGTCCTGACTATAAGACTAAAAATCACCACACCCCCCCGGCTACTGTGGGACCCTCCTCTGATTAAGGGGACCCCTACTCTCTGAGCATGCTCTGTAAAGATGTATTTATCTTCTTACCAAGTTAGGAATGCATATTAACCTATACCAATCAGGCAGCAAAAAGGCTATGTAACGGATTACGTCTGTTATGTTTGTACTGTATAAAAAAAGGGCTGCTGGCAGAAATCTCGTGTGCTTGAGTTGTGGGAAACCACCGAGCGCCCAGGCTTGCGCAAACCTGAAATAAATCAGTCTCCCCACTTGCTGGCCCCTGCAGGTAGGAGCCGCCAAGGCCACAGCCCTTGTCTGCTTGCTGGTACAGACCGTCCCACGGCCCCCGAGCCGGCCGGGACTGCCCCCGGTCCCGTAGCTGACCCTCCGTGCTCTCACCACCAGAGACAGCCAGGGTCTCTCACACGCAGGGCTGGCCGTCGGACACCCACTCACCCCCTTGCTCCCAGGCCACGTCACCTGCTCACCGCCTCTGCGGCTTGATCTTCGCTGGCCATCACACTCACTCCCACACCCGCACTCGCTCCAGTCGCTGCCCCAGGGACACGGGGACCCTCGGCGCCGTGGTCTGACCCCAGCTGCTGCACTCACCCCCCCGCGCACACGCGTGCACACAGGACAGAGAGCCCTCACCTAGGACAGAGCCAGGAAGGAGTTTAATAGGGAGACAGGCCAGGCTGCGCTGGTCAGGTGCAGGGCATGGCCAGGCAAGCCCATTGGCAAGGTGCTGGCAGCCGGGCGCCGCTGCTCTCACGGTCCCGTGAGGCAGCTCAGCGGAAAGCCCTGCGCAGAGCCCGACAAGCTGTCCTGAGGACGGAGGGACATCGCCAGCGAGCCGGGGCGTGCGGGCGCGCGACGAAGCCTGCGGGGGAAGGAGAGCTGTAGGCGAGGGGCTGGGCGGGGAGAGGTGCTCTGTGGCCGTCGCGCCCGAGACATGCGGCCTGGGGAGAAGCTGCTGCCTGTGTGTCTGCGTCGTCTGATGGGGCAAGAGATGCGCTCTTTATGGCGCTTGCTGCCTCTGCTGCTGCGTCTCTGTCAGGGACCTCTTCCCACGCTTCCTCCAGGTCCTGCAGAGCAGTGTCACTGGTTACGGGGCCAACAGGGGCAGGCCCCTGGCCCTCAGCCCCCGCTGCCAAGTCCCGGTTGCCCAGGATGGCCTGAGCAGTGCCCACGGCATCGGCACTATCGTCTGCTGCCTGGAGCATGGCCGCAGGCAAGGGAGGAGCCAACGGCTGTACATCGTCAGGTGCTGATGCGCGGGGAGGCTCGCCGTGCCCCTGCTCCCCAGGAGCTCTGGCCAGGCAACGAGCTGCTGGCTCTACGTCTGAGTCTGCTGACGGGGCAGGAGACGCGCGCTGAGGGTGGTCATCTGCCTCTCCTGCGGCATCTCTGGCCACGCTGCCGGGTGAGCCGGCCACCTTCTGGGGGCCTGCGTGTGGCTCCTGGCTGAGTCTCAGCAGACTGGGGCTGCTCCAGAGGGTATGGATGGAGACATCTTCCTCCAGCTGCCTCTGTCCTGGCAGGTCTTCAGAGGTTTTGTTGTCGTCCTCTTCCTCCAGCTCCTCCAGATGCTCCATCTTGATTTGCACGACCACAAGATGCTTCAGGGCATCCACAGGCTGTGCGCGCAGCGGCTTGCCGTGGACAAGTCGCACGGGGGGCAGACGATGGCCCTGCCTTGCCACCGGCTGTGCCCAGTGCCCTTTGCCGGTGCAGCTCCCCGGGGAAACTGGCGCGCGGGCCTCGCCAGCAGCCCTGGTGCCCCCCGGAGCATGGGCACGAGGTCTTGGCTGAGCCGCTGCGGCCTTGCCACCCCTGGCGGCCTGCACCTGGGCTGTTCTGGGAGGTGTCGCCAGACCAGCGGTGTGCGCAAGGCGGCCCTGTGCCGCCGCCTGCTGGCCGGCTCCCCAGCTTGCGGCTACCACGCGACTCAGGACCTCTGACACCAATGGCTGGACTGTGGACTCCAGAGCCGCGTCGCGGGTTGTGCAGCCGTGCGGGGCAGGCCCCCATCTCTCAGCTCTCGCTGCCACGCCCTGGTGACCCAGGATGCCCCGAGCAGGTGGGACAAGCTCTCGCTGGCCGCTGGCCGCAGGGCCCACGCCGTGTGCTCTGCCTCTCAGAGCAGATGCGGAGGTTGCTGCTGCTGGCAGAGCGGGCAGCTTGGTGACATTTGCAGATCCTGCCGCTGGAGCTGCAAGTGCGTAGCGGGGTGCGGCTGCCTGCATCGCTTCAAGCCTTGGGAGAGGCGGCAAGGCTGGCGTGGTCACTCTTTCTCCCCGTGTGACCCTGCTGCGGGGCAGTGCCTCCCAGCCCTCCAGCCTGTCCGTCTGCAAGAGAAGATGCGAGAAGGGCGGCTGCTGCCCTGCTGCCAGGGCCAGCTGGGGAGAGGGCTGGTCCCTGCGTGGCCCCCCCTCACCGGGTCTCGGGAGCACCCCCAGCATGCCCGGGCAGCCTGCCGGGCCTGGCACGGGGGCGGGGTCTCAGCTTGCTGGGGGCGCTGGTCGCACCTGTCCCCTCCGGCACCTCCCGCTTTTGCATCGGCACCTCCCAGCGCCGGGGAGGCGGTCGAGCCTGTCTCCCTCAAGGTCCCTACCTGTGTGCGACGGCTGCAAGTGCTCTGTGAGCTCGCTGGGCAGGGGAGTGGTGGCAGCCGGTCCCCATGGAGGGCCGAGGCTGTGGTGCGGCTGCGCTGCGGCGCTGCCTGCGGCTGCCTGCAGCGCACCTGTGGGGAGAAGGAGGAGGGGCGGGATGGAGGCGGCTGTGTCGGCACAGCGGCCCCCGCAGCACCGGCAAGCCCGGCCTCGGCTTCAAGGCAGCTCCTGGCTACTCCAGCCAGGCTGAACTTGGCTCTGCGCTGCTCTCTGCCTCTGGGGCATTGCTGCGGGGCCGCGTGGGCTGCGGCCATCCCGGAGCCTGCCCTGCCCCAGAGAAACCCCTGCGGCGCGGCATGGCTGTGCCTGGGCCGGCGACGCTCAGGGCTGTCTGTCTCGCTCCCGGCTGTCCCTGTGTCCCGCCGCCCCCCGCCTCTCCCGCCAGCCCCATCCCTCACTTGGCGGTCCTCCTGCAGGCGCCGCAGCCCCTTGTCGGGCTGGGAGCGAGCGTTCGCCTCGTGCTTCTCGGGCATCTCCGGGCTCATCTGTTGGACGCCTGCCACGGGCACCCAGCGCAGCTGCTGCCTCCTGGCGGGGACGCTCTCCTGGGAGTGGGCACCCTAGGGCCCTGGCCCCATAAGAGCCTCCACGGCTGCCGTGCGGACCCCCCCCGTCACAATGGCCTCTGGGCACGATGCCGCCCCTGGTCACAAAGGCCTGGCGGTCACCGTGGAGATGCCCACGCCCCGTTTGACCACAGCCCCCTGGGCACATGGACAGCGCATGGTCCTCTGTTCGTTTAGCAGCTCTCAGTGTCACCGGGAGGGCCTTTATCCCCAGGACGACCACTAGTGAGGCTGAATGTACACGTGTAGGCAAGGTGTAGCCCGCCAGCAGCTGGGCTCAGACACTCAGCCTCCCCTCTTCTACTTAACAGAGAGACAGGTGGATTGTCGGAGCGTAGCTCGATAGATGTTGCTCGTCTATTAAAAGTTTAAATATAAAGAGGATGTCTTTTGAAATGCCAGTAGTAGTTGATTTTGGATTCTTTGATGTGAACTAACCAAGGACACCAGGGAAACAGTGGACAACATACCTGTCCTTTCTATGCACTGTCCTGACTATAAGACTAAAAATCACCACACCCCCCCGGCTACTGTGGGACCCTCCTCTGATTAAGGGGACCCCTACTCTCTGAGCATGCTCTGTAAAGATGTATTTATCTTCTTACCAAGTTAGGAATGCATATTAACCTATAGCAATCAGGCAGCAAAAAGGCTATGTAACGGATTACGTCTGTTATGTTTGTACTGTATAAAAAAAGGGCTGCTGGCAGAAATCTCGTGTGCTTGAGTTGTGGGAAACCACCGAGCGCCCAGGCTTGCGCAAACCTGAAATAAATCAGTCTCCCCACTTGCTGGCCCCTGCAGGTAGGAGCCGCCAAGGCCACAGCCCTTGTCTGCTTGCTGGTACAGACCGTCCCACGGCCCCCGAGCCGGCCGGGACTGCCCCCGGTCCCGTAGCTGACCCTCCGTGCTCTCACCACCAGAGACAGCCAGGGTCTCTCACACGCAGGGCTGGCCGTCGGACACCCACTCACCCCCTTGCTCCCAGGCCACGTCACCTGCTCACCGCCTCTGCGGCTTGATCTTCGCTGGCCATCACACTCACTCCCACACCCGCACTCGCTCCAGTCGCTGCCCCAGGGACACGGGGACCCTCGGCGCCGTGGTCTGACCCCAGCTGCTGCACTCACCCCCCCGCGCACACGCGTGCACACAGGACAGAGAGCCCTCACCTAGGACAGAGCCAGGAAGGAGTTTAATAGGGAGACAGGCCAGGCTGCGCTGGTCAGGTGCAGGGCATGGCCAGGCAAGCCCATTGGCAAGGTGCTGGCAGCCGGGCGCCGCTGCTCTCACGGTCCCGTGAGGCAGCTCAGCGGAAAGCCCTGCGCAGAGCCCGACAAGCTGTCCTGAGGACGGAGGGACATCGCCAGCGAGCCGGGGCGTGCGGGCGCGCGACGAAGCCTGCGGGGGAAGGAGAGCTGTAGGCGAGGGGCTGGGCGGGGAGAGGTGCTCTGTGGCCGTCGCGCCCGAGACATGCGGCCTGGGGAGAAGCTGCTGCCTGTGTGTCTGCGTCGTCTGATGGGGCAAGAGATGCGCTCTTTATGGCGCTTGCTGCCTCTGCTGCTGCGTCTCTGTCAGGGACCTCTTCCCACGCTTCCTCCAGGTCCTGCAGAGCAGTGTCACTGGTTACGGGGCCAACAGGGGCAGGCCCCTGGCCCTCAGCCCCCGCTGCCAAGTCCCGGTTGCCCAGGATGGCCTGAGCAGTGCCCACGGCATCGGCACTATCGTCTGCTGCCTGGAGCATGGCCGCAGGCAAGGGAGGAGCCAACGGCTGTACATCGTCAGGTGCTGATGCGCGGGGAGGCTCGCCGTGCCCCTGCTCCCCAGGAGCTCTGGCCAGGCAACGAGCTGCTGGCTCTACGTCTGAGTCTGCTGACGGGGCAGGAGACGCGCGCTGAGGGTGGTCATCTGCCTCTCCTGCGGCATCTCTGGCCACGCTGCCGGGTGAGCCGGCCACCTTCTGGGGGCCTGCGTGTGGCTCCTGGCTGAGTCTCAGCAGACTGGGGCTGCTCCAGAGGGTATGGATGGAGACATCTTCCTCCAGCTGCCTCTGTCCTGGCAGGTCTTCAGAGGTTTTGTTGTCGTCCTCTTCCTCCAGCTCCTCCAGATGCTCCATCTTGATTTGCACGACCACAAGATGCTTCAGGGCATCCACAGGCTGTGCGCGCAGCGGCTTGCCGTGGACAAGTCGCACGGGGGGCAGACGATGGCCCTGCCTTGCCACCGGCTGTGCCCAGTGCCCTTTGCCGGTGCAGCTCCCCGGGGAAACTGGCGCGCGGGCCTCGCCAGCAGCCCTGGTGCCCCCCGGAGCATGGGCACGAGGTCTTGGCTGAGCCGCTGCGGCCTTGCCACCCCTGGCGGCCTGCACCTGGGCTGTTCTGGGAGGTGTCGCCAGACCAGCGGTGTGCGCAAGGTGGCCCTGTGCCGCCGGCTGCTGGCCGGCTCCCCAGCTTGCGGCTACCACGCGACTCAGGACCTCTGACACCAATGGCTGGACTGTGGACTCCAGAGCCGCGTCGCGGGTTGTGCAGCCGTGCGGGGCAGGCCCCCATCTCTCAGCTCTCGCTGCCACGCCCTGGTGACCCAGGATGCCCCGAGCAGGTGGGACAAGCTCTCGCTGGCCGCTGGCCGCAGGGCCCACGCCGTGTGCTCTGCCTCTCAGAGCAGATGCGGAGGTTGCTGCTGCTGGCAGAGCGGGCAGCTTGGTGACATTTGCAGATCCTGCCGCTGGAGCTGCAAGTGCGTAGCGGGGTGCGGCTGCCTGCATCGCTTCAAGCCTTGGGAGAGGCGGCAAGGCTGGCGTGGTCACTCTTTCTCCCCGTGTGACCCTGCTGCGGGGCAGTGCCTCCCAGCCCTCCAGCCTGTCCGTCTGCAAGAGAAGATGCGAGAAGGGCGGCTGCTGCCCTGCTGCCAGGGCCAGCTGGGGAGAGGGCTGGTCCCTGCGTGGCCCCCCCTCACCGGGTCTCGGGAGCACCCCCAGCATGCCCGGGCAGCCTGCCGGGCCTGGCACGGGGGCGGGGTCTCAGCTTGCTGGGGGCGCTGGTCGCACCTGTCCCCTCCGGCACCTCCCGCTTTTGCATCGGCACCTGCCAGCGCCGGGGAGGCGGTCGAGCCTGTCTCCCTCAAGGTCCCTACCTGTGTGCGACGGCTGCAAGTGCTCTGTGAGCTCGCTGGGCAGGGGAGTGGTGGCAGCCGGTCCCCATGGAGGGCCGAGGCTGTGGTGCGGCTGCGCTGCGGCGCTGCCTGCGGCTGCCTGCAGCGCACCTGTGGGGAGAAGGAGGAGGGGCGGGATGGAGGCGGCTGTGTCGGCACAGCGGCCCCCGCAGCACCGGCAAGCCCAGCCTCGGCTTCAAGGCAGCTCCTGGCTACTCCAGCCAGGCTGAACTCGGCTCTGCGCTGCTCTCTGCCTCTGGGGCATTGCTGCGGGGCCGCGTGGGCTGCGGCCATCCCGGAGCCTGCCCTGCCCCAGAGAAACCCCTGCGGCGCGGCATGGCTGTGCCTGGGCCGGCGACGCTCAGGGCTGTCTGTCTCGCTCCCGGCTGTCCCTGTGTCCCGCCGCCCCCCGCCTCTCCCGCCAGCCCCATCCCTCACTTGGCGGTCCTCCTGCAGGCGCCGCAGCCCCTTGTCGGGCTGGGAGCGAGCGTTCGCCTCGTGCTTCTCGGGCATCTCCGGGCTCGTCTGTTGGACGCCTGCCACGGGCACCCAGCGCAGCTGCTGCCTCCTGGCGGGGCCGCTCTCCTGGGAGTGGGCACCCTAGGGCCCTGGCCCCATAAGAGCCTCCACGGCTGCCGTGCGGACCCCCCCGTCACAATGGCCTCTGGGCACGATGCCGCCCCTGGTCACAAAGGCCTGGCGGTCACCGTGGAGATGCCCACGCCCCGTTTGACCGCAGCCCCCTGGGCACATGGACAGCGCATGGTCCTCTGTTCGTTTAGCAGCTCTCAGTGTCACCGGGAGGGCCTTTATCCCCAGGACGACCACTAGTGAGGCTGAATGTACACGTGTAGGCAAGGTGTAGCCCGCCAGCAGCTGGGCTCAGACACTCAGCCTCCCCTCTTCTACTTAACAGAGAGACAGGTGGATTGTCGGAGCGTAGCTCGATAGATGTTGCTCGTCTATTAAAAGTTTAAATATAAACAGGATGTCTTTTGAAATGCCAGTAGCAGTTGATTTTGGATTCTTTGATGTGACCTAACCAAGGACACCAGGGAAACAGTGGACAACATACCTGTCCTTTCTATGCACTGTCCTGACTATAAGACTAAAAATCACCCCCCCTCCCCCGGCTACTGTGGGACCCTCCTCTGATTAAGGGGACCCCTACTCTCTGAGCATGCTCTCTAAAGATGTATTTATCTTCTTACCAAGTTAGGAATGCATATTAACCTATAGCAATCAGGCAGCAAAAAGGCTATGTAACGGATTACGTCTGTTATGTTTGTACTGTATAAAAAAACGGCTGCTGGCAGAAATCTCGTGTGCTTGAGTTGTGGGAAACCACCGAGCGCCCAGGCTTGTGCAAACCTGAAATAAATCAGTCTCCCCACTTGCTGGCCCCTGCAGGTAGGAGCCGCCAAGGCCACAGCCCTTGTCTGCTTGCTGGTACAGACCGTCCCACGGCCCCCGAGCCGGCCGGGACTGCCCCCGGTCCCGTAGCTGACCCTCCGTGCTCTCACCACCAGAGACAGCCAGGGTCTCTCACACGCAGGGCTGGCCGTCGGACACCCACTCACCCCCTTGCTCCCAGGCCACGTCACCTGCTCACCGCCTCTGCGGCTTGATCTTCGCTGGCCATCACACTCACTCCCACACCCGCACTCGCTCCAGTCGCTGCCCCAGGGACACGGGGACCCTCGGCGCCGTGGTCTGACCCCAGCTGCTGCACTCACCCCCCCGCGCACACGCGTGCAGACAGGACAGAGAGCCCTCACCTAGGACAGAGCCAGGAAGGACTTTAATAGGGAGACAGGCCAGGCTGCGCTGGTCAGGTGCAGGGCATGGCCAGGCAAGCCCATTGGCAAGGTGCTGGCAGCCGGGCGCCGCTGCTCTCACGGTCCCGTGAGGCAGCTCAGCGGAAAGCCCTGCGCAGAGCCCGACAAGCTGTCCTGAGGACGGAGGGACATCGCCAGCGAGCCGGGGCGTGCGGGCGCGCGACGAAGCCTGCGGGGGAAGGAGAGCTGTAGGCGAGGGGCTGGGCGGGGAGAGGTGCTCTGTGGCCGTCGCGCCCGAGACATGCGGCCTGGGGAGAAGCTGCTGCCTGTGTGTCTGCGTCGTCTGATGGGGCAAGAGATGCGCTCTTTATGGCGCTTGCTGCCTCTGCTGCTGCGTCTCTGTCAGGGACCTCTTCCCACGCTTCCTCCAGGTCCTGCAGAGCAGTGTCACTGGTTACGGGGCCAACAGGGGCAGGCCCCTGGCCCTCAGCCCCCGCTGCCAAGTCCCGGTTGCCCAGGATGGCCTGAGCAGTGCCCACGGCATCGGCACTATCGTCTGCTGCCTGGAGCATGGCCGCAGGCAAGGGAGGAGCCAACGGCTGTACATCGTCAGGTGCTGATGCGCGGGGAGGCTCGCCGTGCCCCTGCTCCCCAGGAGCTCTGGCCAGGCAACGAGCTGCTGGCTCTACGTCTGAGTCTGCTGACGGGGCAGGAGACGCGCGCTGAGGGTGGTCATCTGCCTCTCCTGCGGCATCTCTGGCCATGCTGCCGCGTGAGCCGGCCACCTTCTGGGGGCCTGCGTGTGGCTCCTGGCTGAGTCTCAGCAGACTGGGGCTGCTCCAGAGGGTATGGATGGAGACATCTTCCTCCAGCTGCCTCTGTCCTGGCAGGTCTTCAGAGGTTTTGTTGTCGTCCTCTTCCTCCAGCTCCTCCAGATGCTCCATCTTGATTTGCACGACCACAAGATGCTTCAGGGCATCCACCGGCTGTGCGCGCAGCGGCTTGCCGTGGACAAGTCGCACGGGGGGCAGACGATGGCCCTGCCTTGCCACCGGCTGTGCCCAGTGCCCTTTGCCGGTGCAGCTCCCCGGGGAAACTGGCGCGCGGGCCTCGCCAGCAGCCCTGGTGCCCCCCGGAGCATGGGCACGAGGTCTTGGCTGAGCCGCTGCGGCCTTGCCACCCCTGGCGGCCTGCACCTGGGCTGTTCTGGGAGGTGTCGCCAGACCAGCGGTGTGCGCAAGGCGGCCCTGTGCCGCCGCCTGCTGGCCGGCTCCCCAGCTTGCGGCTACCACGCGACTCAGGACCTCTGACACCAATGGCTGGACTGTGGACTCCAGA
The DNA here is from genome assembly GCF_965183815.1 of Platalea leucorodia. Lineage (NCBI taxonomy): Eukaryota > Metazoa > Chordata > Aves > Pelecaniformes > Threskiornithidae > Platalea > Platalea leucorodia. Next base: position 12,196,207 of record NC_138832.1, on the reverse strand, counting down.
GCCGCGTCGCGGGTTGTGCAGCCGTGCGGGGCAGGCCCCCATCTCTCAGCTCTCGCTGCCACGCCCTGGTGACCCAGGATGCCCCGAGCAGGTGGGACAAGCTCTCGCTGGCCGCTGGCCGCAGGGCCCACGCCGTGTGCTCTGCCTCTCAGAGCAGATGCGGAGGTTGCTGCTGCTGGCAGAGCGGGCAGCTTGGTGACATTTGCAGATCCTGCCGCTGGAGCTGCAAGTGCGTAGCGGGGTGCGGCTGCCTGCATCGCTTCAAGCCTTGGGAGAGGCGGCAAGGCTGGCGTGGTCACTCTTTCTCCCCGTGTGACCCTGCTGCGGGGCAGTGCCTCCCAGCCCTCCAGCCTGTCCGTCTGCAAGAGAAGATGCGAGAAGGGCGGCTGCTGCCCTGCTGCCAGGGCCAGCTGGGGAGAGGGCTGGTCCCTGCGTGGCCCCCCCTCACCGGGTCTCGGGAGCACCCCCAGCATGCCCGGGCAGCCTGCCGGGCCTGGCACGGGGGCGGGGTCTCAGCTTGCTGGGGGCGCTGGTCGCACCTGTCCCCTCCGGCACCTCCCGCTTTTGCATCGGCACCTGCCAGCGCCGGGGAGGCGGTCGAGCCTGTCTCCCTCAAGGTCCCTACCTGTGTGCGACGGCTGCAAGTGCTCTGTGAGCTCGCTGGGCAGGGGAGTGGTGGCAGCCGGTCCCCATGGAGGGCCGAGGCTGTGGTGCGGCTGCGCTGCGGCGCTGCCTGCGGCTGCCTGCAGCGCACCTGTGGGGAGAAGGAGGAGGGGCGGGATGGAGGCGGCTGTGTCGGCACAGCGGCCCCCGCAGCACCGGCAAGCCCGGCCTCGGCTTCAAGGCAGCTCCTGGCTACTCCAGCCAGGCTGAACTCGGCTCTGCGCTGCTCTCTGCCTCTGGGGCATTGCTGCGGGGCCGCGTGGGCTGCGGCCATCCCGGAGCCTGTCCTGCCCCAGAGAAACCCCTGCGGCGCGGCATGGCTGTGCCTGGGCCGGCGACGCTCAGGGCTGTCTGTCTCGCTCCCGGCTGTCCCTGTGTCCCGCCGCCCCCCGCCTCTCCCGCCAGCCCCATCCCTCACTTGGCGGTCCTCCTGCAGGCGCCGCAGCCCCTTGTCGGGCTGGGAGCGAGCGTTCGCCTCGTGCTTCTCGGGCATCTCCGGGCTCGTCTGTTGGACGCCTGCCACGGGCACCCAGCGCAGCTGCTGCCTCCTGGCGGGGCCGCTCTCCTGGGAGTGGGCACCCTAGGGCCCTGGCCCCATAAGAGCCTCCACGGCTGCCGTGCGGACCCCCCCGTCACAATGGCCTCTGGGCACGATGCTGCCCCTGGTCACAAAGGCCTGGCGGTCACCGTGGAGATGCCCACGCCCCGTTTGACCGCAGCCCCCTGGGCACATGGACAGCGCATGGTCCTCTGTTCGTTTAGCAGCTCTCAGTGTCACCGGGAGGGCCTTTATCCCCAGGACGACCACTAGTGAGGCTGAATGTACACGTGTAGGCAAGGTGTAGCCCGCCAGCAGCTGGGCTCAGACACTCAGCCTCCCCTCTTCTACTTAACAGAGAGACAGGTGGATTGTCGGAGCGTAGCTCGATAGATGTTGCTCGTCTATTAAAAGTTTAAATATAAACAGGATGTCTTTTGAAATGCCAGTAGCAGTTGATTTTGGATTCTTTGATGTGAACTAACCAAGGACACCAGGGAAACAGTGGACAACATACCTGTCCTTTCTATGCACTGTCCTGACTATAAGACTAAAAATCACCACACCCCCCCGGCTACTGTGGGACCCTCCTCTGATTAAGGGGACCCCTACTCTCTGAGCATGCTCTCTAAAGATGTATTTATCTTCTTACCAAGTTAGGAATGCATATTAACCTATAGCAATCAGGCAGCAAAAAGGATTACGTCTGTTATGTTTGTACTGTATAAAAAAAGGGCTGCTGGCAGAAATCTCGTGTGCTTGAGTTGTGGGAAACCACCGAGCGCCCAGGCTTGCGCAAACCTGAAATAAATCAGTCTCCCCACTTGCTGGCCCCTGCAGGTAGGAGCCGCCAAGGCCACAGCCCTTGTCTGCTTGCTGGTACAGACCGTCCCACGGCCCCCGAGCCGGCCGGGACTGCCCCCGGTCCCGTAGCTGACCCTCCGTGCTCTCACCACCAGAGACAGCCAGGGTCTCTCACACGCAGGGCTGGCCGTCGGACACCCACTCACCCCCTTGCTCCCAGGCCACGTCACCTGCTCACCGCCTCTGCGGCTTGATCTTCGCTGGCCATCACACTCACTCCCACACCCGCACTCGCTCCAGTCGCTGCCCCAGGGACACGGGGACCCTCGGCGCCGTGGTCTGACCCCAGCTGCTGCACTCACCCCCCCGCGCACACGCGTGCAGACAGGACAGAGAGCCCTCACCTAGGACAGAGCCAGGAAGGACTTTAATAGGGAGACAGGCCAGGCTGCGCTGGTCAGGTGCAGGGCATGGCCAGGCAAGCCCATTGGCAAGGTGCTGGCAGCCGGGCGCCGCTGCTCTCACGGTCCCGTGAGGCAGCTCAGCGGAAAGCCCTGCGCAGAGCCCGACAAGCTGTCCTGAGGACGGAGGGACATCGCCAGCGAGCCGGGGCGTGCGGGCGCGCGACGAAGCCTGCGGGGGAAGGAGAGCTGTAGGCGAGGGGCTGGGCGGGGAGAGGTGCTCTGTGGCCGTCGCGCCCGAGACATGCGGCCTGGGGAGAAGCTGCTGCCTGTGTGTCTGCGTCGTCTGATGGGGCAAGAGATGCGCTCTTTATGGCGCTTGCTGCCTCTGCTGCTGCGTCTCTGTCAGGGACCTCTTCCCACGCTTCCTCCAGGTCCTGCAGAGCAGTGTCACTGGTTACGGGGCCAACAGGGGCAGGCCCCTGGCCCTCAGCCCCCGCTGCCAAGTCCCGGTTGCCCAGGATGGCCTGAGCAGTGCCCACGGCATCGGCACTATCGTCTGCTGCCTGGAGCATGGCCGCAGGCAAGGGAGGAGCCAACGGCTGTACATCGTCAGGTGCTGATGCGCGGGGAGGCTCGCCGTGCCCCTGCTCCCCAGGAGCTCTGGCCAGGCAACGAGCTGCTGGCTCTACGTCTGAGTCTGCTGACGGGGCAGGAGACGCGCGCTGAGGGTGGTCATCTGCCTCTCCTGCGGCATCTCTGGCCACGCTGCCGGGTGAGCCGGCCACCTTCTGGGGGCCTGCGTGTGGCTCCTGGCTGAGTCTCAGCAGACTGGGGCTGCTCCAGAGGGTATGGATGGAGACATCTTCCTCCAGCTGCCTCTGTCCTGGCAGGTCTTCAGAGGTTTTGTTGTCGTCCTCTTCCTCCAGCTCCTCCAGATGCTCCATCTTGATTTGCACGACCACAAGATGCTTCAGGGCATCCACAGGCTGTGCGCGCAGCGGCTTGCCGTGGACAAGTCGCACGGGGGGCAGACGATGGCCCTGCCTTGCCACCGGCTGTGCCCAGTGCCCTTTGCCGGTGCAGCTCCCCGGGGAAACTGGCGCGCGGGCCTCGCCAGCAGCCCTGGTGCCCCCCGGAGCATGGGCACGAGGTCTTGGCTGAGCCGCTGCGGCCTTGCCACCCCTGGCGGCCTGCACCTGGGCTGTTCTGGGAGGTGTCGCCAGACCAGCGGTGTGCGCAAGGCGGCCCTGTGCCGCCGCCTGCTGGCCGGCTCCCCAGCTTGCGGCTACCACGCGACTCAGGACCTCTGACACCAATGGCTGGACTGTGGACTCCAGAGCCGCGTCGCGGGTTGTGCAGCCGTGCGGGGCAGGCCCCCATCTCTCAGCTCTCGCTGCCACGCCCTGGTGACCCAGGATGCCCCGAGCAGGTGGGACAAGCTCTCGCTGGCCGCTGGCCGCAGGGCCCACGCCGTGTGCTCTGCCTCTCAGAGCAGATGCGGAGGTTGCTGCTGCTGGCAGAGCGGGCAGCTTGGTGACATTTGCAGATCCTGCCGCTGGAGCTGCAAGTGCGTAGCGGGGTGCGGCTGCCTGCATCGCTTCAAGCCTTGGGAGAGGCGGCAAGGCTGGCGTGGTCACTCTTTCTCCCCGTGTGACCCTGCTGCGGGGCAGTGCCTCCCAGCCCTCCAGCCTGTCCGTCTGCAAGAGAAGATGCGAGAAGGGCGGCTGCTGCCCTGCTGCCAGGGCCAGCTGGGGAGAGGGCTGGTCCCTGCGTGGCCCCCCCTCACCGGGTCTCGGGAGCACCCCCAGCATGCCCGGGCAGCCTGCCGGGCCTGGCACGGGGGCGGGGTCTCAGCTTGCTGGGGGCGCTGGTCGCACCTGTCCCCTCCGGCACCTCCCGCTTTTGCATCGGCACCTCCCAGCGCCAGGGAGGCGGTCGAGCCTGTCTCCCTCAAGGTCCCTACCTGTGTGCGACGGCTGCAAGTGCTCTGTGAGCTCGCTGGGCAGGGGAGTGGTGGCAGCCGGTCCCCATGGAGGGCCGAGGCTGTGGTGCGGCTGCGCTGCGGCGCTGCCTGCGGCTGCCTGCAGCGCACCTGTGGGGAGAAGGAGGAGGGGCGGGATGGAGGCGGCTGTGTCGGCACAGCGGCCCCCGCAGCACCGGCAAGCCCGGCCTCGGCTTCAAGGCAGCTCCTGGCTACTCCAGCCAGGCTGAACTCGGCTCTGCGCTGCTCTCTGCCTCTGGGGCATTGCTGCGGGGCCGCGTGGGCTGCGGCCATCCCGGAGCCTGTCCTGCCCCAGAGAAACCCCTGCGGCGCGGCATGGCTGTGCCTGGGCCGGCGACGCTCAGGGCTGTCTGTCTCGCTCCCGGCTGTCCCTGTGTCCCGCCGCCCCCCGCCTCTCCCGCCAGCCCCATCCCTCACTTGGCGGTCCTCCTGCAGGCGCCGCAGCCCCTTGTCGGGCTGGGAGCGAGCGTTCGCCTCGTGCTTCTCGGGCATCTCCGGGCTCGTCTGTTGGACGCCTGCCACGGGCACCCAGCGCAGCTGCTGCCTCCTGGCGGGGCCGCTCTCCTGGGAGTGGGCACCCTAGGGCCCTGGCCCCATAAGAGCCTCCACGGCTGCCGTGCGGACCCCCCCGTCACAATGGCCTCTGGGCACGATGCTGCCCCTGGTCACAAAGGCCTGGCGGTCACCGTGGAGATGCCCACGCCCCGTTTGACCGCAGCCCCCTGGGCACATGGACAGCGCATGGTCCTCTGTTCGTTTAGCAGCTCTCAGTGTCACCGGGAGGGCCTTTATCCCCAGGACGACCACTAGTGAGGCTGAATGTACACGTGTAGGCAAGGTGTAGCCCGCCAGCAGCTGGGCTCAGACACTCAGCCTCCCCTCTTCTACTTAACAGAGAGACAGGTGGATTGTCGGAGCGTAGCTCGATAGATGTTGCTCGTCTATTAAAAGTTTAAATATAAACAGGATGTCTTTTGAAATGCCAGTAGCAGTTGATTTTGGATTCTTTGATGTGAACTAACCAAGGACACCAGGGAAACAGTGGACAACATACCTGTCCTTTCTATGCACTGTCCTGACTATAAGACTAAAAATCACCACACCCCCCCGGCTACTGTGGGACCCTCCTCTGATTAAGGGGACCCCTACTCTCTGAGCATGCTCTCTAAAGATGTATTTATCTTCTTACCAAGTTAGGAATGCATATTAACCTATAGCAATCAGGCAGCAAAAAGGATTACGTCTGTTATGTTTGTACTGTATAAAAAAAGGGCTGCTGGCAGAAATCTCGTGTGCTTGAGTTGTGGGAAACCACCGAGCGCCCAGGCTTGCGCAAACCTGAAATAAATCAGTCTCCCCACTTGCTGGCCCCTGCAGGTAGGAGCCGCCAAGGCCACAGCCCTTGTCTGCTTGCTGGTACAGACCGTCCCACGGCCCCCGAGCCGGCCGGGACTGCCCCCGGTCCCGTAGCTGACCCTCCGTGCTCTCACCACCAGAGACAGCCAGGGTCTCTCACACGCAGGGCTGGCCGTCGGACACCCACTCACCCCCTTGCTCCCAGGCCACGTCACCTGCTCACCGCCTCTGCGGCTTGATCTTCGCTGGCCATCACACTCACTCCCACACCCGCACTCGCTCCAGTCGCTGCCCCAGGGACACGGGGACCCTCGGCGCCGTGGTCTGACCCCAGCTGCTGCACTCACCCCCCCGCGCACACGCGTGCAGACAGGACAGAGAGCCCTCACCTAGGACAGAGCCAGGAAGGACTTTAATAGGGAGACAGGCCAGGCTGCGCTGGTCAGGTGCAGGGCATGGCCAGGCAAGCCCATTGGCAAGGTGCTGGCAGCCGGGCGCCGCTGCTCTCACGGTCCCGTGAGGCAGCTCAGCGGAAAGCCCTGCGCAGAGCCCGACAAGCTGTCCTGAGGACGGAGGGACATCGCCAGCGAGCCGGGGCGTGCGGGCGCGCGACGAAGCCTGCGGGGGAAGGAGAGCTGTAGGCGAGGGGCTGGGCGGGGAGAGGTGCTCTGTGGCCGTCGCGCCCGAGACATGCGGCCTGGGGAGAAGCTGCTGCCTGTGTGTCTGCGTCGTCTGATGGGGCAAGAGATGCGCTCTTTATGGCGCTTGCTGCCTCTGCTGCTGCGTCTCTGTCAGGGACCTCTTCCCACGCTTCCTCCAGGTCCTGCAGAGCAGTGTCACTGGTTACGGGGCCAACAGGGGCAGGCCCCTGGCCCTCAGCCCCCGCTGCCAAGTCCCGGTTGCCCAGGATGGCCTGAGCAGTGCCCACGGCATCGGCACTATCGTCTGCTGCCTGGAGCATGGCCGCAGGCAAGGGAGGAGCCAACGGCTGTACATCGTCAGGTGCTGATGCGCGGGGAGGCTCGCCGTGCCCCTGCTCCCCAGGAGCTCTGGCCAGGCAACGAGCTGCTGGCTCTACGTCTGAGTCTGCTGACGGGGCAGGAGACGCGCGCTGAGGGTGGTCATCTGCCTCTCCTGCGGCATCTCTGGCCACGCTGCCGGGTGAGCCGGCCACCTTCTGGGGGCCTGCGTGTGGCTCCTGGCTGAGTCTCAGCAGACTGGGGCTGCTCCAGAGGGTATGGATGGAGACATCTTCCTCCAGCTGCCTCTGTCCTGGCAGGTCTTCAGAGGTTTTGTTGTCGTCCTCTTCCTCCAGCTCCTCCAGATGCTCCATCTTGATTTGCACGACCACAAGATGCTTCAGGGCATCCACAGGCTGTGCGCGCAGCGGCTTGCCGTGGACAAGTCGCACGGGGGGCAGACGATGGCCCTGCCTTGCCACCGGCTGTGCCCAGTGCCCTTTGCCGGTGCAGCTCCCCGGGGAAACTGGCGCGCGGGCCTCGCCAGCAGCCCTGGTGCCCCCCGGAGCATGGGCACGAGGTCTTGGCTGAGCCGCTGCGGCCTTGCCACCCCTGGCGGCCTGCACCTGGGCTGTTCTGGGAGGTGTCGCCAGACCAGCGGTGTGCGCAAGGCGGCCCTGTGCCGCCGCCTGCTGGCCGGCTCCCCAGCTTGCGGCTACCACGCGACTCAGGACCTCTGACACCAATGGCTGGACTGTGGACTCCAGAGCCGCGTCGCGGGTTGTGCAGCCGTGCGGGGCAGGCCCCCATCTCTCAGCTCTCGCTGCCACGCCCTGGTGACCCAGGATGCCCCGAGCAGGTGGGACAAGCTCTCGCTGGCCGCTGGCCGCAGGGCCCACGCCGTGTGCTCTGCCTCTCAGAGCAGATGCGGAGGTTGCTGCTGCTGGCAGAGCGGGCAGCTTGGTGACATTTGCAGATCCTGCCGCTGGAGCTGCAAGTGCGTAGCGGGGTGCGGCTGCCTGCATCGCTTCAAGCCTTGGGAGAGGCGGCAAGGCTGGCGTGGTCACTCTTTCTCCCCGTGTGACCCTGCTGCGGGGCAGTGCCTCCCAGCCCTCCAGCCTGTCCGTCTGCAAGAGAAGATGCGAGAAGGGCGGCTGCTGCCCTGCTGCCAGGGCCAGCTGGGGAGAGGGCTGGTCCCTGCGTGGCCCCCCCTCACCGGGTCTCGGGAGCACCCCCAGCATGCCCGGGCAGCCTGCCGGGCCTGGCACGGGGGCGGGGTCTCAGCTTGCTGGGGGCGCTGGTCGCACCTGTCCCCTCCGGCACCTCCCGCTTTTGCATCGGCACCTCCCAGCGCCAGGGAGGCGGTCGAGCCTGTCTCCCTCAAGGTCCCTACCTGTGTGCGACGGCTGCAAGTGCTCTGTGAGCTCGCTGGGCAGGGGAGTGGTGGCAGCCGGTCCCCATGGAGGGCCGAGGCTGTGGTGCGGCTGCGCTGCGGCGCTGCCTGCGGCTGCCTGCAGCGCACCTGTGGGGAGAAGGAGGAGGGGCGGGATGGAGGCGGCTGTGTCGGCACAGCGGCCCCCGCAGCACCGGCAAGCCCGGCCTCGGCTTCAAGGCAGCTCCTGGCTACTCCAGCCAGGCTGAACTCGGCTCTGCGCTGCTCTCTGCCTCTGGGGCATTGCTGCGGGGCCGCGTGGGCTGCGGCCATCCCGGAGCCTGCCCTGCCCCAGAGAAACCCCTGCGGCGCGGCATGGCTGTGCCTGGGCCGGCGACGCTCAGGGCTGGCTGTCTCGCTCCCGGCTGTCCCTGTGTCCCGCCGCCCCCCGCCTCTCCCGCCAGCCCCATCCCTCACTTGGCGGTCCTCCTGCAGGCGCCGCAGCCCCTTGTCGGGCTGGGAGCGAGCGTTCGCCTCGTGCTTCTCGGGCATCTCCGGGCTCGTCTGTTGGACGCCTGCCACGGGCACCCAGCGCAGCTGCTGCCTCCTGGCGGGGCCGCTCTCCTGGGAGTGGGCACCCTAGGGCCCTGGCCCCATAAGAGCCTCCACGGCTGCCGTGCGGACCCCCCCGTCACAATGGCCTCTGGGCACGATGCCGCCCCTGGTCACAAAGGCCTGGCGGTCACCGTGGAGATGCCCACGCCCCGTTTGACCGCAGCCCCCTGGGCACATGGACAGCGCATGGTCCTCTGTTCGTTTAGCAGCTCTCAGTGTCACCGGGAGGGCCTTTATCCCCAGGACGACCACTAGTGAGGCTGAATGTACACGTGTAGGCAAGGTGTAGCCCGCCAGCAGCTGGGCTCAGACACTCAGCCTCCCCTCTTCTACTTAACAGAGAGACAGGTGGATTGTCGGAGCGTAGCTCGATAGATGTTGCTCGTCTATTAAAAGTTTAAATATAAAGAGGATGTCTTTTGAAATGCCAGTAGCAGTTGATTTTGGATTCTTTGATGTGAACTAACCAAGGACACCAGGGAAACAGTGGACAACATACCTGTCCTTTCTATGCACTGTCCTGACTATAAGACTAAAAATCACCCCCCCCGGCTACTGTGGGACCCTCCTCTGATTAAGGGGACCCCTACTCTCTGAGCATGCTCTCTAAAGATGTATTTATCTTCTTACCAAGTTAGGAATGCATATTAACCTATAGCAATCAGGCAGCAAAAAGGCTATGTAACGGATTACGTCTGTTATGTTTGTACTGTATAAAAAAAGGGCTGCTGGCAGAAATCTCGTGTGCTTGAGTTGTGGGAAACCACCGAGCGCCCAGGCTTGCGCAAACCTGAAATAAATCAGTCTCCCCACTTGCTGGCCCCTGCAGGTAGGAGCCGCCAAGGCCACAGCTCTTGTCTGCTTGCTGGTACAGACCGTCCCACGGCCCCCGAGCCGGCCGGGACTGCCCCCGGTCCCGTAGCTGACCCTCCGTGCTCTCACCACCAGAGACAGCCAGGGTCTCTCACACGCAGGGCTGGCCGTCGGACACCCACTCACCCCCTTGCTCCCAGGCCACGTCACCTGCTCACCGCCTCTGCGGCTTGATCTTCGCTGGCCATCACACTCACTCCCACACCCGCACTCGCTCCAGTCGCTGCCCCAGGGACACGGGGACCCTCGGCGCCGTGGTCTGACCCCAGCTGCTGCACTCACCCCCCCGCGCACACGCGTGCAGACAGGACAGAGAGCCCTCACCTAGGACAGAGCCAGGAAGGACTTTAATAGGGAGACAGGCCAGGCTGCGCTGGTCAGGTGCAGGGCATGGCCAGGCAAGCCCATTGGCAAGGTGCTGGCAGCCGGGCGCCGCTGCTCTCACGGTCCCGTGAGGCAGCTCAGCGGAAAGCCCTGCGCAGAGCCCGACAAGCTGTCCTGAGGACGGAGGGACATCGCCAGCGAGCCGGGGCGTGCGGGCGCGCGACGAAGCCTGCGGGGGAAGGAGAGCTGTAGGCGAGGGGCTGGGCGGGGAGAGGTGCTCTGTGGCCGTCGCGCCCGAGACATGCGGCCTGGGGAGAAGCTGCTGCCTGTGTGTCTGCGTCGTCTGATGGGGCAAGAGATGCGCTCTTTATGGCGCTTGCTGCCTCTGCTGCTGCGTCTCTGTCAGGGACCTCTTCCCACGCTTCCTCCAGGTCCTGCAGAGCAGTGTCACTGGTTACGGGGCCAACAGGGGCAGGCCCCTGGCCCTCAGCCCCCGCTGCCAAGTCCCGGTTGCCCAGGATGGCCTGAGCAGTGCCCACGGCATCGGCACTATCGTCTGCTGCCTGGAGCATGGCCGCAGGCAAGGGAGGAGCCAACGGCTGTACATCGTCAGCTGCTGATGCGCGGGGAGGCTCGCCGTGCCCCTGCTCCCCAGGAGCTCTGGCCAGGCAACGAGCTGCTGGCTCTACGTCTGAGTCTGCTGACGGGGCAGGAGACGCGCGCTGAGGGTGGTCATCTGCCTCTCCTGCGGCATCTCTGGCCACGCTGCCGCGTGAGCCGGCCACCTTCTGGGGGCCTGCGTGTGGCTCCTGGCTGAGTCTCAGCAGACTGGGGCTGCTCCAGAGGGTATGGATGGAGACATCTTCCTCCAGCTGCCTCTGTCCTGGCAGGTCTTCAGAGGTTTTGTTGTCGTCCTCTTCCTCCAGCTCCTCCAGATGCTCCATCTTGATTTGCACGACCACAAGATGCTTCAGGGCATCCACAGGCTGTGCGCGCAGCGGCTTGCCGTGGACAAGTCGCACGGGGGGCAGACGATGGCCCTGCCTTGCCACCGGCTGTGCCCAGTGCCCTTTGCCGGTGCAGCTCCCCGGGGAAACTGGCGCGCGGGCCTCGCCAGCAGCCCTGGTGCCCCCCGGAGCATGGGCACGAGGTCTTGGCTGAGCCGCTGCGGCCTTGCCACCCCTGGCGGCCTGCACCTGGGCTGTTCTGGGAGGTGTCGCCAGACCAGCGGTGTGCGCAAGGCGGCCCTGTGCCGCCGCCTGCTGGCCGGCTCCCCAGCTTGCGGCTACCACGCGACTCAGGACCTCTGACACCAATGGCTGGACTGTGGACTCCAGAGCCGCGTCGCGGGTTGTGCAGCCGTGCGGGGCAGGCCCCCATCTCTCAGCTCTCGCTGCCACGCCCTGGTGACCCAGGATGCCCCGAGCAGGTGGGACAAGCTCTCGCTGGCCGCTGGCCGCAGGGCCCACGCCGTGTGCTCTGCCTCTCAGAGCAGATGCGGAGGTTGCTGCTGCTGGCAGAGCGGGCAGCTTGGTGACATTTGCAGATCCTGCCGCTGGAGCTGCAAGTGCGTAGCGGGGTGCGGCTGCCTGCATCGCTTCAAGCCTTGGGAGAGGCGGCAAGGCTGGCGTGGTCACTCTTTCTCCCCGTGTGACCCTGCTGCGGGGCAGTGCCTCCCAGCCCTCCAGCCTGTCCGTCTGCAAGAGAAGATGCGAGAAGGGCGGCTGCTGCCCTGCTGCCAGGGCCAGCTGGGGAGAGGGCTGGTCCCTGCGTGGCCCCCCCTCACCGGGTCTCGGGAGCACCCCCAGCATGCCCGGGCAGCCTGCCGGGCCTGGCACGGGGGCGGGGTCTCAGCTTGCTGGGGGCGCTGGTCGCACCTGTCCCCTCCGGCACCTCCCGCTTTTGCATCGGCACCTCCCAGCGCCAGGGAGGCGGTCGAGCCTGTCTCCCTCAAGGTCCCTACCTGTGTGCGACGGCTGCAAGTGCTCTGTGAGCTCGCTGGGCAGGGGAGTGGTGGCAGCCGGTCCCCATGGAGGGCCGAGGCTGTGGTGCGGCTGCGCTGCGGCGCTGCCTGCGGCTGCCTGCAGCGCACCTGTGGGGAGAAGGAGGAGGGGCGGGATGGAGGCGGCTGTGTCGGCACAGCGGCCCCCGCAGCACCGGCAAGCCCGGCCTCGGCTTCAAGGCAGCTCCTGGCTACTCCAGCCAGGCTGAACTCGGCTCTGCGCTGCTCTCTGCCTCTGGGGCATTGCTGCGGGGCCGCGTGGGCTGCGGCCATCCCGGAGCCTGCCCTGCCCCAGAGAAACCCCTGCGGCGCGGCATGGCTGTGCCTGGGCCGGCGACGCTCAGGGCTGTCTGTCTCGCTCCCGGCTGTCCCTGTGTCCCGCCGCCCCCCGCCTCTCCCGCCAGCCCCATCCCTCACTTGGCGGTCCTCCTGCAGGCGCCGCAGCCCCTTGTCGGGCTGGGAGCGAGCGTTCGCCTCGTGCTTCTCGGCCATCTCCGGGCTCGTCTCTTGGACGCCTGCCACGGGCACCCAGCGCAGCTGCTGCCTCCTGGCGGGGACGCTCTCCTGGGAGTGGGCACCCTAGGGCCCTGGCCCCATAAGAGCCTCCACGGCTGCCGTGCGGACCCCCCCGTCACAATGGCCTCTGGGCACGATGCCGCCCCTGGTCACAAAGGCCTGGCGGTCACCGTGGAGATGCCCACGCCCCGTTTGACCGCAGCCCCCTGGGCACATGGACAGCGCATGGTCCTCTGTTCGTTTAGCAGCTCTCAGTGTCACCGGGAGGGCCTTTATCCCCAGGACGACCACTAGTGAGGCTGAATGTACACGTGTAGGCAAGGTGTAGCCCGCCAGCAGCTGGGCTCAGACACTCAGCCTCCCCTCTTCTACTTAACAGAGAGACAGGTGGATTGTCGGAGCGTAGCTCGATAGATGTTGCTCGTCTATTAAAAGTTTAAATATAAAGAGGATGTCTTTTGAAATGCCAGTAGCAGTTGATTTTGGATTCTTTGATGTGAACTAACCAAGGACACCAGGGAAACAGTGGACAACATACCTGTCCTTTCTATGCACTGTCCTGACTATAAGACTAAAAATCACCCCCCCTCCCCCAGCTACTGTGGGACCCTCCTCTGATTAAGGGGACCCCTACTCTCTGAGCATGCTCTCTAAAGATGTATTTATCTTCTTACCAAGTTAGGAATGCATATTAACCTATAGCAATCAGGCAGCAAAAAGGCTATGTAACGGATTACGTCTGTTATGTTTGTACTGTATAAAAAAAGGGCTGCTGGCAGAAATCTCGTGTGCTTGAGTTGTGGGAAACCACCGAGCGCCCAGGCTTGCGCAAACCTGAAATAAATCAGTCTCCCCACTTGCTGGCCCCTGCAGGTAGGAGCCGCCAAGGCCACAGCTCTTGTCTGCTTGCTGGTACAGACCGTCCCACGGCCCCCGAGCCGGCCGGGACTGCCCCCGGTCCCGTAGCTGACCCTCCGTGCTCTCACCACCAGAGACAGCCAGGGTCTCTCACACGCAGGGCTGGCCGTCGGACACCCACTCACCCCCTTGCTCCCAGGCCACGTCACCTGCTCACCGCCTCTGCGGCTTGATCTTCGCTGGCCATCACACTCACTCCCACACCCGCACTCGCTCCAGTCGCTGCCCCAGGGACACGGGGACCCTCGGCGCCGTGGTCTGACCCCAGCTGCTGCACTCACCCCCCCGCGCACACGCGTGCACACAGCACAGAGAGCCCTCACCTAGGACAGAGCCAGGAAGGAGTTTAATAGGGAGACAGGCCAGGCTGCGCTGGTCAGGTGCAGGGCATGGCCAGGCAAGCCCATTGGCAAGGTGCTGGCAGCCGGGCGCCGCTGCTCTCACGGTCCCGTGAGGCAGCTCAGCGGAAAGCCCTGCGCAGAGCCCGACAAGCTGTCCTGAGGACGGAGGGACATCGCCAGCGAGCCGGGGCGTGCGGGCGCGCGACGAAGCCTGCGGGGGAAGGAGAGCTGTAGGCGAGGGGCTGGGCGGGGAGAGGTGCTCTGTGGCCGTCGCGCCCGAGACATGCGGCCTGGGGAGAAGCTGCTGCCTGTGTGTCTGCGTCGTCTGATGGGGCAAGAGATGCGCTCTTTATGGCGCTTGCTGCCTCTGCTGCTGCGTCTCTGTCAGGGACCTCTTCCCACGCTTCCTCCAGGTCCTGCAGAGCAGTGTCACTGGTTACGGGGCCAACAGGGGCAGGCCCCTGGCCCTCAGCCCCCGCTGCCAAGTCCCGGTTGCCCAGGATGGCCTGAGCAGTGCCCACGGCATCGGCACTATCGTCTGCTGCCTGGAGCATGGCCGCAGGCAAGGGAGGAGCCAACGGCTGTACATCGTCAGGTGCTGATGCGCGGGGAGGCTCGCCGTGCCCCTGCTCCCCAGGAGCTCTGGCCAGGCAACGAGCTGCTGGCTCTACGTCTGAGTCTGCTGACGGGGCAGGAGACGCGCGCTGAGGGTGGTCATCTGCCTCTCCTGCGGCATCTCTGGCCACGCTGCCGCGTGAGCCGGCCACCTTCTGGGGGCCTGCGTGTGGCTCCTGGCTGAGTCTCAGCAGACTGGGGCTGCTCCAGAGGGTATGGATGGAGACATCTTCCTCCAGCTGCCTCTGTCCTGGCAGGTCTTCAGAGGTTTTGTTGTCGTCCTCTTCCTCCAGCTCCTCCAGATGCTCCATCTTGATTTGCACGACCACAAGATGCTTCAGGGCATCCACAGGCTGTGCGCGCAGCGGCTTGCCGTGGACAAGTCGCACGGGGGGCAGACGATGGCCCTGCCTTGCCACCGGCTGTGCCCAGTGCCCTTTGCCGGTGCAGCTCCCCGGGGAAACTGGCGCGCGGGCCTCGCCAGCAGCCCTGGTGCCCCCCGGAGCATGGGCACGAGGTCTTGGCTGAGCCGCTGCGGCCTTGCCACCCCTGGCGGCCTGCACCTGGGCTGTTCTGGGAGGTGTCGCCAGACCAGCGGTGTGCGCAAGGTGGCCCTGTGCCGCCGGCTGCTGGCCGGCTCCCCAGCTTGCGGCTACCACGCGACTCAGGACCTCTGACACCAATGGCTGGACTGTGGACTCCAGAGCCGCATCGCGGGTTGTGCAGCCGTGCGGGGCAGGCCCCCATCTCTCAGCTCTCGCTGCCACGCCCTGGTGACCCAGGATGCCCCGAGCAGGTGGGACAAGCTCTCGCTGGCCGCTGGCCGCAGGGCCCACGCCGTGTGCTCTGCCTCTCAGAGCAGATGCGGAGGTTGCTGCTGCTGGCAGAGCGGGCAGCTTGGTGACATTTGCAGATCCTGCCGCTGGAGCTGCAAGTGCGTAGCGGGGTGCGGCTGCCTGCATCGCTTCAAGCCTTGGGAGAGGCGGCAAGGCTGGCGTGGTCACTCTTTCTCCCCGTGTGACCCTGCTGCGGGGCAGTGCCTCCCAGCCCTCCAGCCTGTCCGTCTGCAAGAGAAGATGCGAGAAGGGCGGCTGCTGCCCTGCTGCCAGGGCCAGCTGGGGAGAGGGCTGGTCCCTGCGTGGCCCCCCCTCACCGGGTCTCGGGAGCACCCCCAGCATGCCCGGGCAGCCTGCCGGGCCTGGCACAGGGGCGGGGTCTCAGCTTGCTGGGGGCGCTGGTCGCACCTGTCCCCTCCGGCACCTCCCGCTTTTGCATCGGCACCTCCCAGCGCCGGGGAGGCGGTCGAGCCTGTCTCCCTCAAGGTCCCTACCTGTGTGCGACGGCTGCAAGTGCTCTGTGAGCTCGCTGGGCAGGGGAGTGGTGGCAGCCGGTCCCCATGGAGGGCCGAGGCTGTGGTGCGGCTGCGCTGCGGCGCTGCCTGCGGCTGCCTGCAGCGCACCTGTGGGGAGAAGGAGGAGGGGCGGGATGGAGGCGGCTGTGTAGGCACAGCGGCCCCCACAGCACCGGCAAGCCCGGCCTCGGCTTCAAGGCAGCTCCTGGCTACTCCAGCCAGGCTGAACTCGGCTCTGCGCTGCTCTCTGCCTCTGGGGCATTGCTGCGGGGCCGCGTGGGCTGCGGCCATCCCGGAGCCTGCCCTGCCCCAGAGAAACCCCTGCGGCGCGGCATGGCTGTGCCTGGGCCGGCGACACTCAGGGCTGGCTGTCTCGCTCCCGGCTGTCCCTGTGTCCCGCCGCCCCCCGCCTCTCCCGCCAGCCCCATCCCTCACTTGGCGGTCCTCCTGCAGGCGCCGCAGCCCCTTGTCGGGCCGGGAGCGAGCGTTCGCCTCGTGCTTCTCGGGCATCTCCGGGCTCGTCTGTTGGACGCCTGCCACGGGCACCCAGCGCAGCTGCTGCCTCCTGGCGGGGCCGCTCTCCTGGGAGTGGGCACCCTAGGGCCCTGGCCCCATAAGAGCCTCCACGGCTGCCGTGCGGACCCCCCCGTCACAATGGCCTCTGGGCACGATGCCGCCCCTGGTCACAAAGGCCTGGCGGTCACCGTGGAGATGCCCACGCCCCGTTTGACCGCAGCCCCCTGGGCACATGGACAGCGCATGGTCCTCTGTTCGTTTAGCAGCTCTCAGTGTCACCGGGAGGGCCTTTATCCCCAGGACGACCACTAGTGAGGCTGAATGTACACGTGTAGGCAAGGTGTAGCCCGCCAGCAGCTGGGCTCAGACACTCAGCCTCCCCTCTTCTACTTAACAGAGAGACAGGTGGATTGTCGGAGCGTAGCTCGATAGATGTTGCTCGTCTATTAAAAGTTTAAATATAAAGAGGATGTCTTTTGAAATGCCAGTAGCAGTTGATTTTGGATTCTTTGATGTGAACTAACCAAGGACACCAGGGAAACAGTGGACAACATACCTGTCCTTTCTATGCACTGTCCTGACTATAAGACTAAAAATCACCACACCCCCCCGGCTACTGTGGGACCCTCCTCTGATTAAGGGGACCCCTACTCTCTGAGCATGCTCTGTAAAGATGTATTTATCTTCTTACCAAGTTAGGAATGCATATTAACATATGCCAATCAGGCAGCAAAAAGGCTATGTAACGGATTACGTCTGTTATGTTTGTACTGTATAAAAAAAGGGCTGTTGGCAGAAATCTCGTGTGCTTGAGTTGTGGGAAACCACCGAGCGCCCAGGCTTGTGCAAACCTGAAATAAATCAGTCTCCCCACTTGCTGGCCCCTGCAGGTAGGAGCCGCCAAGGCCACAGCCCTTGTCTGCTTGCTGGTACAGACCGTCCCACGGCCCCCGAGCCGGCCGGGACTGCCCCCGGTCCCGTAGCTGACCCTCCGTGCTCTCACCACCAGAGACAGCCAGGGTCTCTCACACGCAGGGCTGGCCGTCGGACACCCACTCACCCCCTTGCTCCCAGGCCACGTCACCTGCTCACCGCCTCTGCGGCTTGATCTTCGCTGGCCATCACACTCACTCCCACACCCGCACTCGCTCCAGTCGCTGCCCCAGGGACACGGGGACCCTCGGCGCCGTGGTCTGACCCCAGCTGCTGCACTCACCCCCCCGCGCACACGCGTGCACACAGGACAGAGAGCCCTCACCTAGGACAGAGCCAGGAAGGACTTTAATAGGGAGACAGGCCAGGCTGCGCTGGTCAGGTGCAGGGCATGGCCAGGCAAGCCCATTGGCAAGGTGCTGGCAGCCGGGCGCCGCTGCTCTCACGGTCCCGTGAGGCAGCTCAGCGGAAAGCCCTGCGCAGAGCCCGACAAGCTGTCCTGAGGACGGAGGGACATCGCCAGCGAGCCGGGGCGTGCGGGCGCGCGACGAAGCCTGCGGGGGAAGGAGAGCTGTAGGCGAGGGGCTGGGCGGGGAGAGGTGCTCTGTGGCCGTCGCGCCCGAGACATGCGGCCTGGGGAGAAGCTGCTGCCTGTGTGTCTGCGTCGTCTGATGGGGCAAGAGATGCGCTCTTTATGGCGCTTGCTGCCTCTGCTGCTGCGTCTCTGTCAGGGACCTCTTCCCACGCTTCCTCCAGGTCCTGCAGAGCAGTGTCACTGGTTACGGGGCCAACAGGGGCAGGCCCCTGGCCCTCAGCCCCCGCTGCCAAGTCCCGGTTGCCCAGGATGGCCTGAGCAGTGCCCACGGCATCGGCACTATCGTCTGCTGCCTGGAGCATGGCCGCAGGCAAGGGAGGAGCCAACG
The DNA here is from genome assembly GCF_965183815.1 of Platalea leucorodia. Classification (NCBI taxonomy): domain Eukaryota; kingdom Metazoa; phylum Chordata; class Aves; order Pelecaniformes; family Threskiornithidae; genus Platalea; species Platalea leucorodia. Next base: position 12,178,182 of record NC_138832.1, on the reverse strand, counting down.
GCTGTACATCGTCAGGTGCTGATGCGCGGGGAGGCTCGCCGTACCCCTGCTCCCCAGGAGCTCTGGCCAGGCAACGAGCTGCTGGCTCTACGTCTGAGTCTGCTGACGGGGCAGGAGACGCGCGCTGAGGGTGGTCATCTGCCTCTCCTGCGGCATCTCTGGCCACGCTGCCGGGTGAGCCGGCCACCTTCTGGGGGCCTGCGTGTGGCTCCTGGCTGAGTCTCAGCAGACTGGGGCTGCTCCAGAGGGTATGGATGGAGACATCTTCCTCCAGCTGCCTCTGTCCTGGCAGGTCTTCAGAGGTTTTGTTGTCGTCCTCTTCCTCCAGCTCCTCCAGATGCTCCATCTTGATTTGCACGACCACAAGATGCTTCAGGGCATCCACAGGCTGTGCGCGCAGCGGCTTGCCGTGGACAAGTCGCACGGGGGGCAGACGATGGCCCTGCCTTGCCACCGGCTGTGCCCAGTGCCCTTTGCCGGTGCAGCTCCCCGGGGAAACTGGCGCGCGGGCCTCGCCAGCAGCCCTGGTGCCCCCCGGAGCATGGGCACGAGGTCTTGGCTGAGCCGCTGCGGCCTTGCCACCCCTGGCGGCCTGCACCTGGGCTGTTCTGGGAGGTGTCGCCAGACCAGCGGTGTGCGCAAGGTGGCCCTGTGCCGCCGCCTGCTGGCCGGCTCCCCAGCTTGCGGCTACCACGCGACTCAGGACCTCTGACACCAATGGCTGGACTGTGGACTCCAGAGCCGCATCGCGGGTTGTGCAGCCGTGCGGGGCAGGCCCCCATCTCTCAGCTCTCGCTGCCACGCCCTGGTGACCCAGGATGCCCCGAGCAGGTGGGACAAGCTCTCGCTGGCCGCTGGCCGCAGGGCCCACGCCGTGTGCTCTGCCTCTCAGAGCAGATGCGGAGGTTGCTGCTGCTGGCAGAGCGGGCAGCTTGGTGACATTTGCAGATCCTGCCGCTGGAGCTGCAAGTGCGTAGCGGGGTGCGGCTGCCTGCATCGCTTCAAGCCTTGGGAGAGGCGGCAAGGCTGGCGTGGTCACTCTTTCTCCCCGTGTGACCCTGCTGCGGGGCAGTGCCTCCCAGCCCTCCAGCCTGTCCGTCTGCAAGAGAAGATGCGAGAAGGGCGGCTGCTGCCCTGCTGCCAGGGCCAGCTGGGGAGAGGGCTGGTCCCTGCGTGGCCCCCCCTCACCGGGTCTCGGGAGCACCCCCAGCATGCCCGGGCAGCCTGCCGGGCCTGGCACGGGGGCGGGGTCTCAGCTTGCTGGGGGCGCTGGTCGCACCTGTCCCCTCCGGCACCTCCCGCTTTTGCATCGGCACCTGCCAGCGCCGGGGAGGCGGTCGAGCCTGTCTCCCTCAAGGTCCCTACCTGTGTGCGACGGCTGCAAGTGCTCTGTGAGCTCGCTGGGCAGGGGAGTGGTGGCAGCCGGTCCCCATGGAGGGCCGAGGCTGTGGTGCGGCTGCGCTGCGGCGCTGCCTGCGGCTGCCTGCAGCGCACCTGTGGGGAGAAGGAGGAGGGGCGGGATGGAGGCAGCTGTGTCGGCACAGCGGCCCCCGCAGCACCGGCAAGCCCGGCCTCGGCTTCAAGGCAGCTCCTGGCTACTCCAGCCAGGCTGAACTCGGCTCTGCGCTGCTCTCTGCCTCTGGGGCATTGCTGCGGGGCCGCGTGGGCCGCGGCCATCCCGGAGCCTGCCCTGCCCCAGAGAAACCCCTGCGGCGCGGCATGGCTGTGCCTGGGCCGGCGACGCTCAGGGCTGTCTGTCTCGCTCCCGGCTGTCCCTGTGTCCCGCCGCCCCCCGCCTCTCCCGCCAGCCCCATCCCTCACTTGGCGGTCCTCCTGCAGGCGCCTCAGCCCCTTGTCGGGCCGGGAGCGAGCGTTCGCCTCGTGCTTCTCGGGCATCTCCGGGCTCGTCTGTTGGACGCCTGCCACGGGCACCCAGCGCAGCTGCTGCCTCCTGGCGGGGACGCTCTCCTGGGAGTGGGCACCCTAGGGCCCTGGCCCCATAAGAGCCTCCACGGCTGCCGTGCGGACCCCCCCGTCACAATGGCCTCTGGGCACGATGCCGCCCCTGGTCACAAAGGCCTGGCGGTCACCGTGGAGATGCCCACGCCCCGTTTGACCGCAGCCCCCTGGGCACATGGACAGCGCATGGTCCTCTGTTCGTTTAGCAGCTCTCAGTGTCACTGGGAGGGCCTTTATCCCCAGGACGACCACTAGTGAGGCTGAATGTACACGTGTAGGCAAGGTGTAGCCCGCCAGCAGCTGGGCTCAGACACTCAGCCTCCCCTCTTCTACTTAACAGAGAGACAGGTGGATTGTCGGAGCGTAGCTCGATAGATGTTGCTCGTCTATTAAAAGTTTAAATATAAACAGGATGTCTTTTGAAATGCCAGTAGCAGTTGATTTTGGATTCTTTGATGTGAACTAACCAAGGACACCAGGGAAACAGTGGACAACATACCTGTCCTTTCTATGCACTGTCCTGACTATAAGACTAAATATCACCCCCCCCCCCCGGCTACTGTGGGACCCTCCTCTGATTAAGGGGACCCCTACTCTCTGAGCATGCTCTGTAAAGATGTATTTATCTTCTTACCAAGTTAGGAATGCATATTAACATATGCCAATCAGGCAGCAAAAAGGCTATGTAACGGATTACGTCTGTTATGTTTGTACTGTATAAAAAAAGGGCTGTTCGCAGAAATCTCGTGTGCTTGAGTTGTGGGAAACCACCGAGCGCCCAGGCTTGTGCAAACCTGAAATAAATCAGTCTCCCCACTTGCTGGCCCCTGCAGGTAGGAGCCGCCAAGGCCACAGCCCTTGTCTGCTTGCTGGTACAGACCGTCCCACGGCCCCCGAGCCGGCCGGGACTGCCCCCGGTCCCGTAGCTGACCCTCCGTGCTCTCACCACCAGAGACAGCCAGGGTCTCTCACACGCAGGGCTGGCCGTCGGACACCCACTCACCCCCTTGCTCCCAGGCCACGTCACCTGCTCACCGCCTCTGCGGCTTGATCTTCGCTGGCCATCACACTCACTCCCACACCCGCACTCGCTCCAGTCGCTGCCCCAGGGACACGGGGACCCTCGGCGCCGTGGTCTGACCCCAGCTGCTGCACTCACCCCCCCGCGCACACGCGTGCACACAGGACAGAGAGCCCTCACCTAGGACAGAGCCAGGAAGGAGTTTAATAGGGAGACAGGCCAGGCTGCGCTGGTCAGGTGCAGGGCATGGCCAGGCAAGCCCATTGGCAAGGTGCTGGCAGCCGGGCGCCGCTGCTCTCACGGTCCCGTGAGGCAGCTCAGCGGAAAGCCCTGCGCAGAGCCCGACAAGCTGTCCTGAGGACGGAGGGACATCGCCAGCGAGCCGGGGCGTGCGGGCGCGCGACGAAGCCTGCGGGGGAAGGAGAGCTGTAGGCGAGGGGCTGGGCGGGGAGAGGTGCTCTGTGGCCGTCGCGCCCGAGACATGCGGCCTGGGGAGAAGCTGCTGCCTGTGTGTCTGCGTCGTCTGATGGGGCAAGAGATGCGCTCTTTATGGCGCTTGCTGCCTCTGCTGCTGCGTCTCTGTCAGGGACCTCTTCCCACGCTTCCTCCAGGTCCTGCAGAGCAGTGTCACTGGTTACGGGGCCAACAGGGGCAGGCCCCTGGCCCTCAGCCCCCGCTGCCAAGTCCCGGTTGCCCAGGATGGCCTGAGCAGTGCCCACGGCATCGGCACTATCGTCTGCTGCCTGGAGCATGGCCGCAGGCAAGGGAGGAGCCAACGGCTGTACATCGTCAGGTGCTGATGCGCGGGGAGGCTCGCCGTGCCCCTGCTCCCCAGGAGCTCTGGCCAGGCAACGAGCTGCTGGCTCTACGTCTGAGTCTGCTGACGGGGCAGGAGACGCGCGCTGAGGGTGGTCATCTGCCTCTCCTGCGGCATCTCTGGCCACGCTGCCGGGTGAGCCGGCCACCTTCTGGGGGCCTGCGTGTGGCTCCTGGCTGAGTCTCAGCAGACTGGGGCTGCTCCAGAGGGTATGGATGGAGACATCTTCCTCCAGCTGCCTCTGTCCTGGCAGGTCTTCAGAGGTTTTGTTGTCGTCCTCTTCCTCCAGCTCCTCCAGATGCTCCATCTTGATTTGCACGACCACAAGATGCTTCAGGGCATCCACAGGCTGTGCGCGCAGCGGCTTGCCGTGGACAAGTCGCACGGGGGGCAGACGATGGCCCTGCCTTGCCACCGGCTGTGCCCAGTGCCCTTTGCCGGTGCAGCTCCCCGGGGAAACTGGCGCGCGGGCCTCGCCAGCAGCCCTGGTGCCCCCCGGAGCATGGGCACGAGGTCTTGGCTGAGCCGCTGCGGCCTTGCCACCCCTGGCGGCCTGCACCTGGGCTGTTCTGGGAGGTGTCGCCAGACCAGCGGTGTGCGCAAGGTGGCCCTGTGCCGCCGCCTGCTGGCCGGCTCCCCAGCTTGCGGCTACCACGCGACTCAGGACCTCTGACACCAATGGCTGGACTGTGGACTCCAGAGCCGCGTCGCGGGTTGTGCAGCCGTGCGGGGCAGGCCCCCATCTCTCAGCTCTCGCTGCCACGCCCTGGTGACCCAGGATGCCCCGAGCAGGTGGGACAAGCTCTCGCTGGCCGCTGGCCGCAGGGCCCACGCCGTGTGCTCTGCCTCTCAGAGCAGATGCGGAGGTTGCTGCTGCTGGCAGAGCGGGCAGCTTGGTGACATTTGCAGATCCTGCCGCTGGAGCTGCAAGTGCGTAGCGGGGTGCGGCTGCCTGCATCGCTTCAAGCCTTGGGAGAGGCGGCAAGGCTGGCGTGGTCACTCTTTCTCCCCGTGTGACCCTGCTGCGGGGCAGTGCCTCCCAGCCCTCCAGCCTGTCCGTCTGCAAGAGAAGATGCGAGAAGGGCGGCTGCTGCCCTGCTGCCAGGGCCAGCTGGGGAGAGGGCTGGTCCCTGCGTGGCCCCCCCTCACCGGGTCTCGGGAGCACCCCCAGCATGCCCGGGCAGCCTGCCGGGCCTGGCACGGGGGCGGGGTCTCAGCTTGCTGGGGGCGCTGGTCGCACCTGTCCCCTCCGGCACCTCCCGCTTTTGCATCGGCACCTGCCAGCGCCGGGGAGGCGGTCAAGCCTGTCTCCCTCAAGGTCCCTACCTGTGTGCGACGGCTGCAAGTGCTCTGTGAGCTCGCTGGGCAGGGGAGTGGTGGCAGCCGGTCCCCATGGAGGGCCGAGGCTGTGGTGCGGCTGCGCTGCGGCGCTGCCTGTGGCTGCCTGCAGCGCACCTGTGGGGAGAAGGAGGAGGGGCGGGATGGAGGCGGCTGTGTCGGCACAGCGGCCCCCGCAGCACCGGCAAGCCCGGCCTCGGCTTCAAGGCAGCTCCTGGCTACTCCAGCCAGGCTGAACTCGGCTCTGCGCTGCTCTCTGCCTCTGGGGCATTGCTGCGGGGCCGCGTGGGCTGCGGCCATCCCGGAGCCTGCCCTGCCCCAGAGAAACCCCTGCGGCGCGGCATGGCTGTGCCTGGGCCGGCGACGCTCAGGGCTGGCTGTCTCGCTCCCGGCTGTCCCCGTGTCCCACCGCCCCCCGCCTCTCCCGCCAGCCCCATCCCTCACTTGGCGGTCCTCCTGCAGGCGCCTCAGCCCCTTGTCGGGCCGGGAGCGAGCGTTCGCCTCGTGCTTCTCGGGCATCTCCGGGCTCGTCTGTTGGACGCCTGCCACGGGCACCCAGCGCAGCTGCTGCCTCCTGGCGGGGACGCTCTCCTGGGAGTGGGCACCCTAGGGCCCTGGCCCCATAAGAGCCTCCACGGCTGCCGTGCGGACCCCCCCCGTCACAATGGCCTCTGGGCACGATGCCGCCCCTGGTCACAAAGGCCTGGCGGTCACCGTGGAGATGCCCACGCCCCGTTTGACCGCAGCCCCCTGGGCACATGGACAGAGCATGGTCCTCTGTTCGTTTAGCAGCTCTCAGTGTCACCGGGAGGGCCTTTATCCCCAGGACGACCACTAGTGAGGCTGAATGTACACGTGTAGGCAAGGTGTAGCCCGCCAGCAGCTGGGCTCAGACACTCAGCCTCCCCTCTTCTACTTAACAGAGAGACAGGTGGATTGTCGGAGCGTAGCTCGATAGATGTTGCTCGTCTATTAAAAGTTTAAATATAAAGAGGATGTCTTTTGAAATGCCAGTAGTAGTTGATTTTGGATTCTTTGATGTGAACTAACCAAGGACACCAGGGAAACAGTGGACAACATACCTGTCCTTTCTATGCACTGTCCTGACTATAAGACTAAAAATCACCCCCCCCGGCTACTGTGGGACCCTCCTCTGATTAAGGGGACCCCTACTCTCTGAGCATGCTCTCTAAAGATGTATTTATCTTCTTACCAAGTTAGGAATGCATATTAACCTATACCAATCAGGCAGCAAAAAGGCTATGTAACGGATTACGTCTGTTATGTTTGTACTGTATAAAAAAAGGGCTGCTGGCAGAAATCTCGTGTGCTTGAGTTGTGGGAAACCACCGAGCGCCCAGGCTTGCGCAAACCTGAAATAAATCAGTCTCCCCACTTGCTGGCCCCTGCAGGTAGGAGCCGCCAAGGCCACAGCCCTTGTCTGCTTGCTGGTACAGACCGTCCCACGGCCCCCGAGCCGGCCAGGACTGCCCCCGGTCCCGTAGCTGACCCTCCGCGCTCTCACCACCAGAGACAGCCAGGGTCTCTCACACGCAGGGCTGGCCGTCGGACACCCACTCACCCCCTTGCTCCCAGGCCACGTCACCTGCTCACCGCCTCTGCGGCTTGATCTTCGCTGGCCATCACACTCACTCCCACACCCGCACTCGCTCCAGTCGCTGCCCCAGGGACACGGGGACCCTCGGCGCCGTGGTCTGACCCCAGCTGCTGCACTCACCCCCCCGCGCACACGCGTGCAGACAGGACAGAGAGCCCTCACCTAGGACAGAGCCAGGAAGGACTTTAATAGGGAGACAGGCCAGGCTGCGCTGGTCAGGTGCAGGGCATGGCCAGGCAAGCCCATTGGCAAGGTGCTGGCAGCCGGGCGCCGCTGCTCTCACGGTCCCGTGAGGCAGCTCAGCGGAAAGCCCTGCGCAGAGCCCGACAAGCTGTCCTGAGGACGGAGGGACATCGCCAGCGAGCCGGGGCGTGCGGGCGCGCGACGAAGCCTGCGGGGGAAGGAGAGCTGTAGGCGAGGGGCTGGGCGGGGAGAGGTGCTCTGTGGCCATTGCGCCCGAGACATGCGGCCTGGGGAGAAGCTGCTGCCTGTGTGTCTGCGTCGTCTGATGGGGCAAGAGATGCGCTCTTTATGGCGCTTGCTGCCTCTGCTGCTGCGTCTCTGTCAGGGACCTCTTCCCACGCTTCCTCCAGGTCCTGCAGAGCAGTGTCACTGGTTACGGGGCCAACAGGGGCAGGCCCCTGGCCCTCAGCCCCCGCTGCCAAGTCCCGGTTGCCCAGGATGGCCTGAGCAGTGCCCACGGCATCGGCACTATCGTCTGCTGCCTGGAGCATGGCCGCAGGCAAGGGAGGAGCCAACGGCTGTACATCGTCAGCTGCTGATGCGCGGGGAGGCTCGCCGTGCCCCTGCTCCCCAGGAGCTCTGGCCAGGCAACGAGCTGCTGGCTCTACGTCTGAGTCTGCTGACGGGGCAGGAGACGCGCGCTGAGGGTGGTCATCTGCCTCTCCTGCGGCATCTCTGGCCACGCTGCCGCGTGAGCCGGCCACCTTCTGGGGGCCTGCGTGTGGCTCCTGGCTGAGTCTCAGCAGACTGGGGCTGCTCCAGAGGGTATGGATGGAGACATCTTCCTCCAGCTGCCTCTGTCCTGGCAGGTCTTCAGAGGTTTTGTTGTCGTCCTCTTCCTCCAGCTCCTCCAGATGCTCCATCTTGATTTGCACGACCACAAGATGCTTCAGGGCATCCACAGGCTGTGCGCGCAGCGGCTTGCCGTGGACAAGTCGCACGGGGGGCAGACGATGGCCCTGCCTTGCCACCGGCTGTGCCCAGTGCCCTTTGCCGGTGCAGCTCCCCGGGGAAACTGGCGCGCGGGCCTTGCCAGCAGCCCTGGTGCCCCCCGGAGCATGGGCACGAGGTCTTGGCTGAGCCGCTGCGGCCTTGCCACCCCTGGCGGCCTGCACCTGGGCTGTTCTGGGAGGTGTCGCCAGACCAGCGGTGTGCGCAAGGTGGCCCTGTGCCGCCGGCTGCTGGCCGGCTCCCCAGCTTGCGGCTACCACGCGACTCAGGACCTCTGACACCAATGGCTGGACTGTGGACTCCAGAGCCGCGTCGCGGGTTGTGCAGCCGTGCGGGGCAGGCCCCCATCTCTCAGCTCTCGCTGCCACGCCCTGGTGACCCAGGATGCCCCGAGCAGGTGGGACAAGCTCTCGCTGGCCGCTGGCCGCAGGGCCCACGCCGTGTGCTCTGCCTCTCAGAGCAGATGCGGAGGTTGCTGCTGCTGGCAGAGCGGGCAGCTTGGTGACATTTGCAGATCCTGCCGCTGGAGCTGCAAGTGCGTAGCGGGGTGCGGCTGCCTGCATCGCTTCAAGCCTTGGGAGAGGCGGCAAGGCTGGCGTGGTCACTCTTTCTCCCCGTGTGACCCTGCTGCGGGGCAGTGCCTCCCAGCCCTCCAGCCTGTCCGTCTGCAAGAGAAGATGCGAGAAGGGCGGCTGCTGCCCTGCTGCCAGGGCCAGCTGGGGAGAGGGCTGGTCCCTGCGTGGCCCCCCCTCACCGGGTCTCGGGAGCACCCCCAGCATGCCCGGGCAGCCTGCCGGGCCTGGCACGGGGGCGGGGTCTCAGCTTGCTGGCGGGCTGGTCGCACCTGTCCCCTCCGGCACCTCCCGCTTTTGCATCGGCACCTCCCAGCGCCGGGGAGGCGGTCGAGCCTGTCTCCCTCAAGGTCCCTACCTGTGTGCGACGGCTGCAAGTGCTCTGTGAGCTCGCTGGGCAGGGGAGTGGTGGCAGCCGGTCCCCATGGAGGGCCGAGGCTGTGGTGCGGCTGCGCTGCGGCGCTGCCTGCGGCTGCCTGCAGCGCACCTGTGGGGAGAAGGAGGAGGGGCGGGATGGAGGCAGCTGTGTCGGCACAGCGGCCCCCGCAGCACCGGCAAGCCCGGCCTCGGCTTCAAGGCAGCTCCTGGCTACTCCAGCCAGGCTGAACTCGGCTCTGCGCTGCTCTCTGCCTCTGGGGCATTGCTGCGGGGCCGCGTGGGCCGCGGCCATCCCGGAGCCTGCCCTGCCCCAGAGAAACCCCTGCGGCGCGGCATGGCTGTGCCTGGGCCGGCGACGCTCAGGGCTGTCTGTCTCGCTCCCGGCTGTCCCTGTGTCCCGCCGCCCCCCGCCTCTCCCGCCAGCCCCATCCCTCACTTGGCGGTCCTCCTGCAGGCACCTCAGCCCCTTGTCGGGCCGGGAGCGAGCGTTCGCCTCGTGCTTCTCGGGCATCTCCGGGCTCGTCTGTTGGACGCCTGCCACGGGCACCCAGCGCAGCTGCTGCCTCCTGGCGGGGACGCTCTCCTGGGAGTGGGCACCCTAGGGCCCTGGCCCCATAAGAGCCTCCACGGCTGCCGTGCGGACCCCCCCCGTCACAATGGCCTCTGGGCACGATGCCGCCCCTGGTCACAAAGGCCTGGCGGTCACCGTGGAGATGCCCACGCCCCGTTTGACCGCAGCCCCCTGGGCACATGGACAGAGCATGGTCCTCTGTTCGTTTAGCAGCTCTCAGTGTCACCGGGAGGGCCTTTATCCCCAGGACGACCACTAGTGAGGCTGAATGTACACGTGTAGGCAAGGTGTAGCCCGCCAGCAGCTGGGCTCAGACACTCAGCCTCCCCTCTTCTACTTAACAGAGAGACAGGTGGATTGTCGGAGCGTAGCTCGATAGATGTTGCTCGTCTATTAAAAGTTTAAATATAAAGAGGATGTCTTTTGAAATGCCAGTAGTAGTTGATTTTGGATTCTTTGATGTGAACTAACCAAGGACACCAGGGAAACAGTGGACAACATACCTGTCCTTTCTATGCACTGTCCTGACTATAAGACTAAAAATCACCCCCCCTCCCCCGGCTACTGTGGGACCCTCCTCTGATTAAGGGGACCCCTACTCTCTGAGCATGCTCTCTAAAGATGTATTTATCTTCTTACCAAGTTAGGAATGCATATTAACCTATACCAATCAGGCAGCAAAAAGGCTATGTAACGGATTACGTCTGTTATGTTTGTACTGTATAAAAAAAGGGCTGCTGGCAGAAATCTCGTGTGCTTGAGTTGTGGGAAACCACCGAGCGCCCAGGCTTGCGCAAACCTGAAATAAATCAGTCTCCCCACTTGCTGGCCCCTGCAGGTAGGAGCCGCCAAGGCCACAGCCCTTGTCTGCTTGCTGGTACAGACCGTCCCACGGCCCCCGAGCCGGCCGGGACTGCCCCCGGTCCCGTAGCTGACCCTCCGTGCTCTCACCACCAGAGACAGCCAGGGTCTCTCACATGCAGGGCTGGCCGTCGGATACCCACTCACCCCCTTGCTCCCAGGCCACGTCACCTGCTCACCGCCTCTGCGGCTTGATCTTCGCTGGCCATCACACTCACTCCCACACCCGCACTCGCTCCAGTCGCTGCCCCAGGGACACGGGGACCCTCGGCGCCGTGGTCTGACCCCAGCTGCTGCACTCACCCCCCCGCGCACACGCGTGCACACAGGACAGAGAGCCCTCACCTAGGACAGAGCCAGGAAGGAGTTTAATAGGGAGACAGGCCAGGCTGCGCTGGTCAGGTGCAGGGCATGGCCAGGCAAGCCCATTGGCAAGGTGCTGGCAGCCGGGCGCCGCTGCTCTCACGGTCCCGTGAGGCAGCTCAGCGGAAAGCCCTGCGCAGAGCCCGACAAGCTGTCCTGAGGACGGAGGGACATCGCCAGCGAGCCGGGGCGTGCGGGCGCGCGACGAAGCCTGCGGGGGAAGGAGAGCTGTAGGCGAGGGGCTGGGCGGGGAGAGGTGCTCTGTGGCCGTCGCGCCCGAGACATGCGGCCTGGGGAGAAGCTGCTGCCTGTGTGTCTGCGTCGTCTGATGGGGCAAGAGATGCGCTCTTTATGGCGCTTGCTGCCTCTGCTGCTGCGTCTCTGTCAGGGACCTCTTCCCACGCTTCCTCCAGGTCCTGCAGAGCAGTGTCACTGGTTACGGGGCCAACAGGGGCAGGCCCCTGGCCCTCAGCCCCCGCTGCCAAGTCCCGGTTGCCCAGGATGGCCTGAGCAGTGCCCACGGCATCGGCACTATCGTCTGCTGCCTGGAGCATGGCCGCAGGCAAGGGAGGAGCCAACGGCTGTGCATCGTCAGGTGCTGATGCGCGGGGAGGCTCGCCGTGCCCCTGCTCCCCAGGAGCTCTGGCCAGGCAACGAGCTGCTGGCTCTACGTCTGAGTCTGCTGACGGGGCAGGAGACGCGCGCTGAGGGTGGTCATCTGCCTCTCCTGCGGCATCTCTGGCCACGCTGCTGGGTGAGCCGGCCACCTTCTGGGGGCCTGCGTGTGGCTCCTGGCTGAGTCTCAGCAGACTGGGGCTGCTCCAGAGGGTATGGATGGAGACATCTTCCTCCAGCTGCCTCTGTCCTGGCAGGTCTTCAGAGGTTTTGTTGTCGTCCTCTTCCTCCAGCTCCTCCAGATGCTCCATCTTGATTTGCACGACCACAAGATGCTTCAGGGCATCCACAGGCTGTGCGCGCAGCGGCTTGCCGTGGACAAGTCGCACGGGGGGCAGACGATGGCCCTGCCTTGCCACCGGCTGTGCCCAGTGCCCTTTGCCGGTGCAGCTCCCCGGGGAAACTGGCGCGCGGGCCTCGCCAGCAGCCCTGGTGCCCCCCGGAGCATGGGCACGAGGTCTTGGCTGAGCCGCTGCGGCCTTGCCACCCCTGGCGGCCTGCACCTGGGCTGTTCTGGGAGGTGTCGCCAGACCAGCAGTGTGCGCAAGGCGGCCCTGTGCCGCCGCCTGCTGGCCGGCTCCCCAGCTTGCGGCTACCACGCGACTCAGGACCTCTGACACCAATGGCTGGACTGTGGACTCCAGAGCCGCGTCGCGGGTTGTGCAGCCGTGCGGGGCAGGCCCCCATCTCTCAGCTCTCGCTGCCACGCCCTGGTGACCCAGGATGCCCCGAGCAGGTGGGACAAGCTCTCGCTGGCCGCTGGCCGCAGGGCCCACGCCGTGTGCTCTGCCTCTCAGAGCAGATGCGGAGGTTGCTGCTGCTGGCAGAGCGGGCAGCTTGGTGACATTTGCAGATCCTGCCGCTGGAGCTGCAAGTGCGTAGCGGGGTGCGGCTGCCTGCATCGCTTCAAGCCTTGGGAGAGGCGGCAAGGCTGGCGTGGTCACTCTTTCTCCCCGTGTGACCCTGCTGCGGGGCAGTGCCTCCCAGCCCTCCAGCCTGTCCGTCTGCAAGAGAAGATGCGAGAAGGGCGGCTGCTGCCCTGCTGCCAGGGCCAGCTGGGGAGAGGGCTGGTCCCTGCGTGGCCCCCCCTCACCGGGTCTCGGGAGCACCCCCAGCATGCCCGGGCAGCCTGCCGGGCCTGGCACGGGGGCGGGGTCTCAGCTTGCTGGGGGCGCTGGTCGCACCTGTCGCCTCCGGCACCTCCCGCTTTTGCATCGGCACCTCCCAGCGCCGGGGAGGCGGTCGAACCTGTCTCCCTCAAGGTCCCTACCTGTGTGCGACGGCTGCAAGTGCTCTGTGAGCTCGCTGGGCAGGGGAGTGGTGGCAGCCGGTCCCCATGGAGGGCCGAGGCTGTGGTGCGGCTGCGCTGCGGCGCTGCCTGCGGCTGCCTGCAGCGCACCTGTGGGGAGAAGGAGGAGGGGCGGGATGGAGGCGGCTGTGTCGGCACAGCGGCCCCCGCAGCACCGGCAAGCCCGGCCTCGGCTCCAAGGCAGCTCCTGGCTACTCCAACCAGGCTGAACTTGGCTCTGCGCTGCTCTCTGCCTCTGGGGCATTGCTGCGGGGCCGCGTGGGCTGCGGCCATCCCGGAGCCTGCCCTGCCCCAGAGAAACCCCTGCGGCGCGGCATGGCTGTGCCTGGGCCGGCGACGCTCAGGGCTGGCTGTCTCGCTCCCGGCTGTCCCTGTGTCCCGCCGCCCCCCGCCTCTCCCGCCAGCCCCATCCCTCACTTGGCGGTCCTCCTGCAGGCGCCGCAGCCCCTTGTCGGGCTGGGAGCGAGCGTTCGCCTCGTGCTTCTCGGGCATCTCCGGGCTCGTCTGTTGGACGCCTGCCACGGGCACCCAGCGCAGCTGCTGCCTCCTGGCGGGGACGCTCTCCTGGGAGTGGGCACCCTAGGGCCCTGGCCCCATAAGAGCCTCCACGGCTGCCGTGCGGACCCCCCCGTCACAATGGCCTCTGGGCACGATGCCGCCCCTGGTCACAAAGGCCTGGCGGTCACCGTGGAGATGCCCACGCCCCGTTTGACCGCAGCCCCCTGGGCACATGGACAGCGCATGGTCCTCTGTTCGTTTAGCAGCTCTCAGTGTCACTGGGAGGGCCTTTATCCCCAGGACGGCCACTAGTGAGGCTGAATGTACACGTGTAGGCAAGGTGTAGCCCGCCAGCAGCTGGGCTCAGACACTCAGCCTCCCCTCTTCTACTTAACAGAGAGACAGGTGGATTGTCGGAGCGTAGCTCGATAGATGTTGCTCGTCTATTAAAAGTTTAAATATAAAGAGGATGTCTTTTGAAATGCCAGTAGTAGTTGATTTTGGATTCTTTGATGTGAACTAACCAAGGACACCAGGGAAACAGTGGACAACATACCTGTCCTTTCTATGCACTGTCCTGACTATAAGACTAAAAATCACCACACCCCCCCCGGCTACTGTGGGACCCTCCTCTGATTAAGGGGACCCCTACTCTCTGAGCATGCTCTGTAAAGATGTATTTATCTTCTTACCAAGTTAGGAATGCATATTAACCTATACCAATCAGGCAGCAAAAAGGCTATGTAACGGATTACGTCTGTTATGTTTGTACTGTATAAAAAAAGGGCTGCTGGCAGAAATCTCGTGTGCTTGAGTTGTGGGAAACCACCGAGCGCCCAGGCTTGCGCAAACCTGAAATAAATCAGTCTCCCCACTTGCTGGCCCCTGCAGGTAGGAGCCGCCAAGGCCACAGCCCTTGTCTGCTTGCTGGTACAGACCGTCCCACGGCCCCCGAGCCGGCCGGGACTGCCCCCGGTCCCGTAGCTGACCCTCCGTGCTCTCACCACCAGAGACAGCCAGGGTCTCTCACACGCAGGGCTGGCCGTCGGACACCCACTCACCCCCTTGCTCCCAGGCCACGTCACCTGCTCACCGCCTCTGCGGCTTGATCTTCGCTGGCCATCACACTCACTCCCACACCCGCACTCGCTCCAGTCGCTGCCCCAGGGACACGGGGACCCTCGGCGCCGTGGTCTGACCCCAGCTGCTGCACTCACCCCCCCGCGCACACGCGTGCACACAGGACAGAGAGCCCTCACCTAGGACAGAGCCAGGAAGGACTTTAATAGGGAGACAGGCCAGGCTGCGCTGGTCAGGTGCAGGGCATGGCCAGGCAAGCCCATTGGCAAGGTGCTGGCAGCCGGGCGCCGCTGCTCTCACGGTCCCGTGAGGCAGCTCAGCGGAAAGCCCTGCGCAGAGCCCGACAAGCTGTCCTGAGGACGGAGGGACATCGCCAGCGAGCCGGGGCGTGCGGGCGCGCGACGAAGCCTGCGGGGGAAGGAGAGCTGTAGGCGAGGGGCTGGGCGGGGAGAGGTGCTCTGTGGCCGTCGCGCCCGAGACATGCGGCCTGGGGAGAAGCTGCTGCCTGTGTGTCTGCGTCGTCTGATGGGGCAAGAGATGCGCTCTTTATGGCGCTTGCTGCCTCTGCTGCTGCGTCTCTGTCAGGGACCTCTTCCCACGCTTCCTCCAGGTCCTGCAGAGCAGTGTCACTGGTTACGGGGCCAACAGGGGCAGGCCCCTGGCCCTCAGCCCCCGCTGCCAAGTCCCGGTTGCCCAGGATGGCCTGAGCAGTGCCCACGGCATCGGCACTATCGTCTGCTGCCTGGAGCATGGCCGCAGGCAAGGGAGGAGCCAACGGCTGTACATCGTCAGGTGCTGATGCGCGGGGAGGCTCGCCGTGCCCCTGCTCCCCAGGAGCTCTGGCCAGGCAACGAGCTGCTGGCTCTACGTCTGAGTCTGCTGACGGGGCAGGAGACGCGCGCTGAGGGTGGTCATCTGCCTCTCCTGCGGCATCTCTGGCCACGCTGCCGGGTGAGCCGGCCACCTTCTGGGGGCCTGCGTGTGGCTCCTGGCTGAGTCTCAGCAGACTGGGGCTGCTCCAGAGGGTATGGATGGAGACATCTTCCTCCAGCTGCCTCTGTCCTGGCAGGTCTTCAGAGGTTTTGTTGTCGTCCTCTTCCTCCAGCTCCTCCAGATGCTCCATCTTGATTTGCACGACCACAAGATGCTTCAGGGCATCCACAGGCTGTGCGCGCAGCGGCTTGCCGTGGACAAGTCGCACGGGGGGCAGACGATGGCCCTGCCTTGCCACCGGCTGTGCCCAGTGCCCTTTGCCGGTGCAGCTCCCCGGGGAAACTGGCGCGCGGGCCTCGCCAGCAGCCCTGGTGCCCCCCGGAGCATGGGCACGAGGTCTTGGCTGAGCCGCTGCGGCCTTGCCACCCCTGGCGGCCTGCACCTGGGCTGTTCTGGGAGGTGTCGCCAGACCAGCGGTGTGCGCAAGGCGGCCCTGTGCCGCCGCCTGCTGGCCGGCTCCCCAGCTTGCGGCTACCACGCGACTCAGGACCTCTGACACCAATGGCTGGACTGTGGACTCCAGAGCCACGTCGCGGGTTGTGCAGCCGTGCGGGGCAGGCCCCCATCTCTCAGCTCTCGCTGCCACGCCCTGGTGACCCAGGATGCCCCGAGCAGGTGGGACAAGCTCTCGCTGGCCGCTGGCCGCAGGGCCCACGCCGTGTGCTCTGCCTCTCAGAGCAGATGCGGAGGTTGCTGCTGCTGGCAGAGCGGGCAGCTTGGTGACATTTGCAGATCCTGCCGCTGGAGCTGCAAGTGCGTAGCGGGGTGCGGCTGCCTGCATCGCTTCAAGCCTTGGGAGAGGCGGCAAGGCTGGCGTGGTCACTCTTTCTCCCCGTGTGACCCTGCTGCGGGGCAGTGCCTCCCAGCCCTCCAGCCTGTCCGTCTGCAAGAGAAGATGCGAGAAGGGCGGCTGCTGCCCTGCTGCCAGGGCCAGCTGGGGAGAGGGCTGGTCCCTGCGTGGCCCCCCCCACCGGGTCTCGGGAGCACCCCCAGCATGCCCGGGCAGCCTGCCGGGCCTGGCACGGGGGCGGGGTCTCAGCTTGCTGGGGGCGCTGGTCGCACCTGTCCCCTCCGGCACCTCCCGCTTTTGCATCGGCACCTCCCAGCGCCGGGGAGGCGGTCGAGCCTGTCTCCCTCAAGGTCCCTACCTGTGTGCGACGGCTGCAAGTGCTCTGTGAGCTCGCTGGGCAGGGGAGTGGTGGCAGCCGGTCCCCATGGAGGGCCGAGGCTGTGGTGCGGCTGCGCTGCGGCGCTGCCTGCGGCTGCCTGCAGCGCACCTGTGGGGAGAAGGAGGAGGGGCGGGATGGAGGCGGCTGTGTCGGCACAGCGGCCCCCGCAGCACCGGCAAGCCCGGCCTCGGCTTCAAGGCAGCTCCTGGCTACTCCAGCCAGGCTGAACTCGGCTCTGCGCTGCTCTCTGCCTCTGGGGCATTGCTGCGGGGCCGCGTGGGCTGCGGCCATCCCGGAGCCTGCCCTGCCCCAGAGAAACCCCTGCGGCGCGGCATGGCTGTGCCTGGGCCGGCGACGCTCAGGGCTGTCTGTCTCGCTCCCGGCTGTCCCTGTGTCCCGCCGCCCCCCGCCTCTCCCGCCAGCCCCATCCCTCACTTGGCGGTCCTCCTGCAGGCGCCTCAGCCCCTTGTCGGGCCGGGAGCGAGCGTTCGCCTCGTGCTTCTCGGGCATCTCCGGGCTCGTCTGTTGGACGCCTGCCACGGGCACCCAGCGCAGCTGCTGCCTCCTGGCGGGGCCGCTCTCCTGGGAGTGGGCACCCTAGGGCCCTGGCCCCATAAGAGCCTCCACGGCTGCCGTGCGGACCCCCCCGTCACAATGGCCTCTGGGCACGATGCCGCCCCTGGTCACAAAGGCCTGGCGGTCACCGTGGAGATGCCCACGCCCCGTTTGACCGCAGCCCCCTGGGCACATGGACAGCGCATGGTCCTCTGTTCGTTTAGCAGCTCTCAGTGTCACCGGGAGGGCCTTTATCCCCAGGACGGCCACTAGTGAGGCTGAATGTACACGTGTAGGCAAGGTGTAGCCCGCCAGCAGCTGGGCTCAGACACTCAGCCTCCCCTCTTCTACTTAACAGAGAGACAGGTGGATTGTCGGAGCGTAGCTCGATAGATGTTGCTCGTCTATTAAAAGTTTAAATATAAAGAGGATGTCTTTTGAAATGCCAGTAGCAGTTGATTTTGGATTCTTTGATGTGAACTAACCAAGGACACCAGGGAAACAGTGGACAACATACCTGTCCTTTCTATGCACTGTCCTGACTATAAGACTAAAAATCACCACACCCCCCCGGCTACTGTGGGACCCTCCTCTGATTAAGGGGACCCCTACTCTCTGAGCATGCTCTCTAAAGATGTATTTATCTTCTTACCAAGTTAGGAATGCATATTAACCTATACCAATCAGGCAGCAAAAAGGATTACGTCTGTTATGTTTGTACTGTATAAAAAAAGGGCTGCTGGCAGAAATCTCGTGTGCTTGAGTTGTGGGAAACCACCGAGCGCCCAGGCTTGCGCAAACCTGAAATAAATCAGTCTCCCCACTTGCTGGCCCCTGCAGGTAGGAGCCGCCAAGGCCACAGCCCTTGTCTGCTTGCTGGTACAGACCGTCCCACGGCCCCTGAGCCGGCCGGGACTGCCCCCGGTCCCGTAGCTGACCCTCCGTGCTCTCACCACCAGAGACAGCCAGGGTCTCTCACACGCAGGGCTGGCCGTCGGACACCCACTCACCCCCTTGCTCCCAGGCCACGTCACCTGCTCACCGCCTCTGCGGCTTGATCTTCGCTGGCCATCACACTCACTCCCACACCCGCACTCGCTCCAGTCGCTGCCCCAGGGACACGGGGACCCTCGGCGCCGTGGTCTGACCCCAGCTGCTGCACTCACCCCCCCGCGCACACGCGTGCACACAGGACAGAGAGCCCTCACCTAGGACAGAGCCAGGAAGGACTTTAATAGGGAGACAGGCCAGGCTGCGCTGGTCAGGTGCAGGGCATGGCCAGGCAAGCCCATTGGCAAGGTGCTGGCAGCCGGGCGCCGCTGCTCTCACGGTCCCGTGAGGCAGCTCAGCGGAAAGCCCTGCGCAGAGCCCGACAAGCTGTCCTGAGGACGGAGGGACATCGCCAGCAAGCCGGGGCGTGCGGGCGCGCGACGAAGCCTGCGGGGGAAGGAGAGCTGTAGGCGAGGGGCTGGGCGGGGAGAGGTGCTCTGTGGCCGTCGCGCCCGAGACATGCGGCCTGGGGAGAAGCTGCTGCCTGTGTGTCTGCGTCGTCTGATGGGGCAAGAGATGCGCTCTTTATGGCGCTTGCTGCCTCTGCTGCTGCGTCTCTGTCAGGGACCTCTTCCCACGCTTCCTCCAGGTCCTGCAGAGCAGTGTCACTGGTTACGGGGCCAACAGGGGCAGGCCCCTGGCCCTCAGCCCCCGCTGCCAAGTCCCGGTTGCCCAGGATGGCCTGAGCAGTGCCCACGGCATCGGCACTATCGTCTGCTGCCTGGAGCATGGCCGCAGGCAAGGGAGGAGCCAACGGCTGTACATCGTCAGGTGCTGATGCGCGGGGAGGCTCGCCGTGCCCCTGCTCCCCAGGAGCTCTGGCCAGGCAACGAGCTGCTGGCTCTACGTCTGAGTCTGCTGACGGGGCAGGAGACGCGCGCTGAGGGTGGTCATCTGCCTCTCCTGCGGCATCTCTGGCCACGCTGCCGGGTGAGCCGGCCACCTTCTGGGGGCCTGCGTGTGGCTCCTGGCTGAGTCTCAGCAGACTGGGGCTGCTCCAGAGGGTATGGATGGAGACATCTTCCTCCAGCTGCCTCTGTCCTGGCAGGTCTTCAGAGGTTTTGTTGTCGTCCTCTTCCTCCAGCTCCTCCAGATGCTCCATCTTGATTTGCACGACCACAAGATGCTTCAGGGCATCCACAGGCTGTGCGCGCAGCGGCTTGCCGTGGACAAGTCGCACGGGGGGCAGACGATGGCCCTGCCTTGCCACCGGCTGTGCCCAGTGCCCTTTGCCGGTGCAGCTCCCCGGGGAAACTGGCGCGCGGGCCTCGCCAGCAGCCCTGGTGCCCCCCGGAGCATGGGCACGAGGTCTTGGCTGAGCCGCTGCGGCCTTGCCACCCCTGGCGGCCTGCACCTGGGCTGTTCTGGGAGGTGTCGCCAGACCAGCGGTGTGCGCAAGGCGGCCCTGTGCCGCCGCCTGCTGGCCGGCTCCCCAGCTTGCGGCTACCACGCGACTCAGGACCTCTGACACCAATGGCTGGACTGTGGACTCCAGAGCCGCGTCGCGGGTTGTGCAGCCGTGCGGGGCAGGCCCCCATCTCTCAGCTCTCGCTGCCACGCCCTGGTGACCCAGGATGCCCCGAGCAGGTGGGACAAGCTCTCGCTGGCCGCTGGCCGCAGGGCCCACGCCGTGTGCTCTGCCTCTCAGAGCAGATGCGGAGGTTGCTGCTGCTGGCAGAGCGGGCAGCTTGGTGACATTTGCAGATCCTGCCGCTGGAGCTGCAAGTGCGTAGCGGGGTGCGGCTGCCTGCATCGCTTCAAGCCTTGGGAGAGGCGGCAAGGCTGGCGTGGTCACTCTTTCTCCCCGTGTGACCCTGCTGCGGGGCAGTGCCTCCCAGCCCTCCAGCCTGTCCGTCTGCAAGAGAAGATGCGAGAAGGGCGGCTGCTGCCCTGCTGCCAGGGCCAGCTGGGGAGAGGGCTGGTCCCTGCGTGGCCCCCCCTCACCGGGTCTCGGGAGCACCCCCAGCATGCCCGGGCAGCCTGCCGGGCCTGGCACGGGGGCGGGGTCTCAGCTTGCTGGGGGCGCTGGTCGCACCTGTCCCCTCCGGCACCTCCCGCTTTTGCATCGGCACCTCCCAGCGCCGGGGAGGCGGTCGAGCCTGTCTCCCTCAAGGTCCCTACCTGTGTGCGACGGCTGCAAGTGCTCTGTGAGCTCGCTGGGCAGGGGAGTGGTGGCAGCCGGTCCCCATGGAGGGCCGAGGCTGTGGTGCGGCTGCGCTGCGGCGCTGCCTGCGGCTGCCTGCAGCGCACCTGTGGGGAGAAGGAGGAGGGGCGGGATGGAGGCGGCTGTGTCGGCACAGCGGCCCCCGCAGCACCGGCAAGCCCGGCCTCGGCTTCAAGGCAGCTCCTGGCTACTCCAGCCAGGCTGAACTCGGCTCTGCGCTGCTCTCTGCCTCTGGGGCATTGCTGCGGGGCCGCGTGGGCTGCGGCCATCCCGGAGCCTGCCCTGCCCCAGAGAAACCCCTGCGGCGCGGCATGGCTGTGCCTGGGCCGGCGACGCTCAGGGCTGTCTGTCTCGCTCCCGGCTGTCCCTGTGTCCCGCCGCCCCCCGCCTCTCCCGCCAGCCCCATCCCTCACTTGGCGGTCCTCCTGCAGGCGCCGCAGCCCCTTGTCGGGCTGGGAGCGAGCGTTCGCCTCGTGCTTCTCGGGCATCTCCGGGCTCGTCTGTTGGACGCCTGCCACGGGCACCCAGCGCAGCTGCTGCCTCCTGGCGGGGCCGCTCTCCTGGGAGTGGGCACCCTAGGGCCCTGGCCCCATAAGAGCCTCCACGGCTGCCGTGCGGACCCCCCCGTCACAATGGCCTCTGGGCACGATGCCGCCCCTGGTCACAAAGGCCTGGCGGTCACCGTGGAGATGCCCACGCCCCGTTTGACCGCAGCCCCCTGGGCACATGGACAGCGCATGGTCCTCTGTTCGTTTAGCAGCTCTCAGTGTCACCGGGAGGGCCTTTATCCCCAGGACGACCACTAGTGAGGCTGAATGTACACGTGTAGGCAAGGTGTAGCCCGCCAGCAGCTGGGCTCAGACACTCAGCCTCCCCTCTTCTACTTAACAGAGAGACAGGTGGATTGTCGGAGCGTAGCTCGATAGATGTTGCTCGTCTATTAAAAGTTTAAATATAAACAGGATGTCTTTTGAAATGCCAGTAGCAGTTGATTTTGGATTCTTTGATGTGAACTAACCAAGGACACCAGGGAAACAGTGGACAACATACCTGTCCTTTCTATGCACTGTCCTGACTATAAGACTAAAAATCACCCCCCCCCGGCTACTGTGGGACCCTCCTCTGATTAAGGGGACCCCTACTCTCTGAGCATGCTCTCTAAAGATGTATTTATCTTCTTACCAAGTTAGGAATGCATATTAACCTATACCAATCAGGCAGCAAAAAGGCTATGTAACGGATTACGTCTGTTATGTTTGTACTGTATAAAAAAAGGGCTGCTGGCAGAAATCTCGTGTGCTTGAGTTGTGGGAAACCACCGAGCGCCCAGGCTTGCGCAAACCTGAAATAAATCAGTCTCCCCACTTGCTGGCCCCTGCAGGTAGGAGCCGCCAAGGCCACAGCCCTTGTCTGCTTGCTGGTACAGACCGTCCCACGGCCCCCGAGCCGGCCGGGACTGCCCCCGGTCCCGTAGCTGACCCTCCGTGCTCTCACCACCAGAGACAGCCAGGGTCTCTCACACGCAGGGCTGGCCGTCGGACACCCACTCACCCCCTTGCTCCCAGGCCACGTCACCTGCTCACCGCCTCTGCGGCTTGATCTTCGCTGGCCATCACACTCACTCCCACACCCGCACTCGCTCCAGTCGCTGCCCCAGGGACACGGGGACCCTCGGCGCCGTGGTCTGACCCCAGCTGCTGCACTCACCCCCCCGCGCACACGCGTGCACACAGGACAGAGAGCCCTCACCTAGGACAGAGCCAGGAAGGACTTTAATAGGGAGACAGGCCAGGCTGCGCTGGTCAGGTGCAGGGCATGGCCAGGCAAGCCCATTGGCAAGGTGCTGGCAGCCGGGCGCCGCTGCTCTCACGGTCCCGTGAGGCAGCTCAGCGGAAAGCCCTGCGCAGAGCCCGACAAGCTGTCCTGAGGACGGAGGGACATCGCCAGCGAGCCGGGGCGTGCGGGCGCGCGACGAAGCCTGCGGGGGAAGGAGAGCTGTAGGCGAGGGGCTGGGCGGGGAGAGGTGCTCTGTGGCCGTCGCGCCCGAGACATGCGGCCTGGGGAGAAGCTGCTGCCTGTGTGTCTGCGTCGTCTGATGGGGCAAGAGATGCGCTCTTTATGGCGCTTGCTGCCTCTGCTGCTGCGTCTCTGTCAGGGACCTCTTCCCACGCTTCCTCCAGGTCCTGCAGAGCAGTGTCACTGGTTACGGGGCCAACAGGGGCAGGCCCCTGGCCCTCAGCCCCCGCTGCCAAGTCCCGGTTGCCCAGGATGGCCTGAGCAGTGCCCACGGCATCGGCACTATCGTCTGCTGCCTGGAGCATGGCCGCAGGCAAGGGAGGAGCCAACGGCTGTACATCGTCAGGTGCTGATGCGCGGGGAGGCTCGCCGTGCCCCTGCTCCCCAGGAGCTCTGGCCAGGCAACGAGCTGCTGGCTCTACGTCTGAGTCTGCTGACGGGGCAGGAGACGCGCGCTGAGGGTGGTCATCTGCCTCTCCTGCGGCATCTCTGGCCACGCTGCCGGGTGAGCCGGCCACCTTCTGGGGGCCTGCGTGTGGCTCCTGGCTGAGTCTCAGCAGACTGGGGCTGCTCCAGAGGGTATGGATGGAGACATCTTCCTCCAGCTGCCTCTGTCCTGGCAGGTCTTCAGAGGTTTTGTTGTCGTCCTCTTCCTCCAGCTCCTCCAGATGCTCCATCTTGATTTGCACGACCACAAGATGCTTCAGGGCATCCACAGGCTGTGCGCGCAGCGGCTTGCCGTGGACAAGTCGCACGGGGGGCAGACGATGGCCCTGCCTTGCCACCGGCTGTGCCCAGTGCCCTTTGCCGGTGCAGCTCCCCGGGGAAACTGGCGCGCGGGCCTCGCCAGCAGCCCTGGTGCCCCCCGGAGCATGGGCACGAGGTCTTGGCTGAGCCGCTGCGGCCTTGCCACCCCTGGCGGCCTGCACCTGGGCTGTTCTGGGAGGTGTCGCCAGACCAGCGGTGTGCGCAAGGCGGCCCTGTGCCGCCGCCTGCTGGCCGGCTCCCCAGCTTGCGGCTACCACGCGACTCAGGACCTCTGACACCAATGGCTGGACTGTGGACTCCAGAGCCGCGTCGCGGGTTGTGCAGCCGTGCGGGGCAGGCCCCCATCTCTCAGCTCTCGCTGCCACGCCCTGGTGACCCAGGATGCCCCGAGCAGGTGGGACAAGCTCTCGCTGGCCGCTGGCCGCAGGGCCCACGCCGTGTGCTCTGCCTCTCAGAGCAGATGCGGAGGTTGCTGCTGCTGGCAGAGCGGGCAGCTTGGTGACATTTGCAGATCCTGCCGCTGGAGCTGCAAGTGCGTAGCGGGGTGCGGCTGCCTGCATCGCTTCAAGCCTTGGGAGAGGCGGCAAGGCTGGCGTGGTCACTCTTTCTCCCCGTGTGACCCTGCTGCGGGGCAGTGCCTCCCAGCCCTCCAGCCTGTCCGTCTGCAAGAGAAGATGCGAGAAGGGCGGCTGCTGCCCTGCTGCCAGGGCCAGCTGGGGAGAGGGCTGGTCCCTGCGTGGCCCCCCCTCACCGGGTCTCGGGAGCACCCCCAGCATGCCCGGGCAGCCTGCCGGGCCTGGCACGGGGGCGGGGTCTCAGCTTGCTGGGGGCGCTGGTCGCACCTGTCCCCTCCGGCACCTCCCGCTTTTGCATCGGCACCTCCCAGCGCCGGGGAGGCGGTCGAGCCTGTCTCCCTCAAGGTCCCTACCTGTGTGCGACGGCTGCAAGTGCTCTGTGAGCTCGCTGGGCAGGGGAGTGGTGGCAGCCGGTCCCCATGGAGGGCCGAGGCTGTGGTGCGGCTGCGCTGCGGCGCTGCCTGCGGCTGCCTGCAGCGCACCTGTGGGGAGAAGGAGGAGGGGCGGGATGGAGGCGGCTGTGTCGGCACAGCGGCCCCCGCAGCACCGGCAAGCCCGGCCTCGGCTTCAAGGCAGCTCCTGGCTACTCCAGCCAGGCTGAACTCGGCTCTGCGCTGCTCTCTGCCTCTGGGGCATTGCTGCGGGGCCGCGTGGGCTGCGGCCATCCCGGAGCCTGCCCTGCCCCAGAGAAACCCCTGCGGCGCGGCATGGCTGTGCCTGGGCCGGCGACGCTCAGGGCTGTCTGTCTCGCTCCCGGCTGTCCCTGTGTCCCGCCGCCCCCCGCCTCTCCCGCCAGCCCCATCCCTCACTTGGCGGTCCTCCTGCAGGCGCCGCAGCCCCTTGTCGGGCTGGGAGCGAGCGTTCGCCTCGTGCTTCTCGGGCATCTCCGGGCTCGTCTGTTGGACGCCTGCCACGGGCACCCAGCGCAGCTGCTGCCTCCTGGCGGGGCCGCTCTCCTGGGAGTGGGCACCCTAGGGCCCTGGCCCCATAAGAGCCTCCACGGCTGCCGTGCGGACCCCCCCGTCACAATGGCCTCTGGGCACGATGCCGCCCCTGGTCACAAAGGCCTGGCGGTCACCGTGGAGATGCCCACGCCCCGTTTGACCGCAGCCCCCTGGGCACATGGACAGCGCATGGTCCTCTGTTCGTTTAGCAGCTCTCAGTGTCACCGGGAGGGCCTTTATCCCCAGGACGACCACTAGTGAGGCTGAATGTACACGTGTAGGCAAGGTGTAGCCCGCCAGCAGCTGGGCTCAGACACTCAGCCTCCCCTCTTCTACTTAACAGAGAGACAGGTGGATTGTCGGAGCGTAGCTCGATAGATGTTGCTCGTCTATTAAAAGTTTAAATATAAACAGGATGTCTTTTGAAATGCCAGTAGCAGTTGATTTTGGATTCTTTGATGTGAACTAACCAAGGACACCAGGGAAACAGTGGACAACATACCTGTCCTTTCTATGCACTGTCCTGACTATAAGACTAAAAATCACCCCCCCCCGGCTACTGTGGGACCCTCCTCTGATTAAGGGGACCCCTACTCTCTGAGCATGCTCTCTAAAGATGTATTTATCTTCTTACCAAGTTAGGAATGCATATTAACCTATACCAATCAGGCAGCAAAAAGGCTATGTAACGGATTACGTCTGTTATGTTTGTACTGTATAAAAAAAGGGCTGCTGGCAGAAATCTCGTGTGCTTGAGTTGTGGGAAACCACCGAGCGCCCAGGCTTGCGCAAACCTGAAATAAATCAGTCTCCCCACTTGCTGGCCCCTGCAGGTAGGAGCCGCCAAGGCCACAGCCCTTGTCTGCTTGCTGGTACAGACCGTCCCACGGCCCCCGAGCCGGCCGGGACTGCCCCCGGTCCCGTAGCTGACCCTCCGTGCTCTCACCACCAGAGACAGCCAGGGTCTCTCACACGCAGGGCTGGCCGTCGGACACCCACTCACCCCCTTGCTCCCAGGCCACGTCACCTGCTCACCGCCTCTGCGGCTTGATCTTCGCTGGCCATCACACTCACTCCCACACCCGCACTCGCTCCAGTCGCTGCCCCAGGGACACGGGGACCCTCGGCGCCGTGGTCTGACCCCAGCTGCTGCACTCACCCCCCCGCGCACACGCGTGCACACAGGACAGAGAGCCCTCACCTAGGACAGAGCCAGGAAGGACTTTAATAGGGAGACAGGCCAGGCTGCGCTGGTCAGGTGCAGGGCATGGCCAGGCAAGCCCATTGGCAAGGTGCTGGCAGCCGGGCGCCGCTGCTCTCACGGTCCCGTGAGGCAGCTCAGCGGAAAGCCCTGCGCAGAGCCCGACAAGCTGTCCTGAGGACGGAGGGACATCGCCAGCGAGCCGGGGCGTGCGGGCGCGCGACGAAGCCTGCGGGGGAAGGAGAGCTGTAGGCGAGGGGCTGGGCGGGGAGAGGTGCTCTGTGGCCGTCGCGCCCGAGACATGCGGCCTGGGGAGAAGCTGCTGCCTGTGTGTCTGCGTCGTCTGATGGGGCAAGAGATGCGCTCTTTATGGCGCTTGCTGCCTCTGCTGCTGCGTCTCTGTCAGGGACCTCTTCCCACGCTTCCTCCAGGTCCTGCAGAGCAGTGTCACTGGTTACGGGGCCAACAGGGGCAGGCCCCTGGCCCTCAGCCCCCGCTGCCAAGTCCCGGTTGCCCAGGATGGCCTGAGCAGTGCCCACGGCATCGGCACTATCGTCTGCTGCCTGGAGCATGGCCGCAGGCAAGGGAGGAGCCAACGGCTGTACATCGTCAGGTGCTGATGCGCGGGGAGGCTCGCCGTGCCCCTGCTCCCCAGGAGCTCTGGCCAGGCAACGAGCTGCTGGCTCTACGTCTGAGTCTGCTGACGGGGCAGGAGACGCGCGCTGAGGGTGGTCATCTGCCTCTCCTGCGGCATCTCTGGCCACGCTGCCGGGTGAGCCGGCCACCTTCTGGGGGCCTGCGTGTGGCTCCTGGCTGAGTCTCAGCAGACTGGGGCTGCTCCAGAGGGTATGGATGGAGACATCTTCCTCCAGCTGCCTCTGTCCTGGCAGGTCTTCAGAGGTTTTGTTGTCGTCCTCTTCCTCCAGCTCCTCCAGATGCTCCATCTTGATTTGCACGACCACAAGATGCTTCAGGGCATCCACAGGCTGTGCGCGCAGCGGCTTGCCGTGGACAAGTCGCACGGGGGGCAGACGATGGCCCTGCCTTGCCACCGGCTGTGCCCAGTGCCCTTTGCCGGTGCAGCTCCCCGGGGAAACTGGCGCGCGGGCCTCGCCAGCAGCCCTGGTGCCCCCCGGAGCATGGGCACGAGGTCTTGGCTGAGCCGCTGCGGCCTTGCCACCCCTGGCGGCCTGCACCTGGGCTGTTCTGGGAGGTGTCGCCAGACCAGCGGTGTGCGCAAGGCGGCCCTGTGCCGCCGCCTGCTGGCCGGCTCCCCAGCTTGCGGCTACCACGCGACTCAGGACCTCTGACACCAATGGCTGGACTGTGGACTCCAGAGCCGCGTCGCGGGTTGTGCAGCCGTGCGGGGCAGGCCCCCATCTCTCAGCTCTCGCTGCCACGCCCTGGTGACCCAGGATGCCCCGAGCAGGTGGGACAAGCTCTCGCTGGCCGCTGGCCGCAGGGCCCACGCCGTGTGCTCTGCCTCTCAGAGCAGATGCGGAGGTTGCTGCTGCTGGCAGAGCGGGCAGCTTGGTGACATTTGCAGATCCTGCCGCTGGAGCTGCAAGTGCGTAGCGGGGTGCGGCTGCCTGCATCGCTTCAAGCCTTGGGAGAGGCGGCAAGGCTGGCGTGGTCACTCTTTCTCCCCGTGTGACCCTGCTGCGGGGCAGTGCCTCCCAGCCCTCCAGCCTGTCCGTCTGCAAGAGAAGATGCGAGAAGGGCGGCTGCTGCCCTGCTGCCAGGGCCAGCTGGGGAGAGGGCTGGTCCCTGCGTGGCCCCCCCTCACCGGGTCTCGGGAGCACCCCCAGCATGCCCGGGCAGCCTGCCGGGCCTGGCACGGGGGCGGGGTCTCAGCTTGCTGGGGGCGCTGGTCGCACCTGTCCCCTCCGGCACCTCCCGCTTTTGCATCGGCACCTCCCAGCGCCGGGGAGGCGGTCGAGCCTGTCTCCCTCAAGGTCCCTACCTGTGTGCGACGGCTGCAAGTGCTCTGTGAGCTCGCTGGGCAGGGGAGTGGTGGCAGCCGGTCCCCATGGAGGGCCGAGGCTGTGGTGCGGCTGCGCTGCGGCGCTGCCTGCGGCTGCCTGCAGCGCACCTGTGGGGAGAAGGAGGAGGGGCGGGATGGAGGCGGCTGTGTCGGCACAGCGGCCCCCGCAGCACCGGCAAGCCCGGCCTCGGCTTCAAGGCAGCTCCTGGCTACTCCAGCCAGGCTGAACTCGGCTCTGCGCTGCTCTCTGCCTCTGGGGCATTGCTGCGGGGCCGCGTGGGCTGCGGCCATCCCGGAGCCTGCCCTGCCCCAGAGAAACCCCTGCGGCGCGGCATGGCTGTGCCTGGGCCGGCGACGCTCAGGGCTGTCTGTCTCGCTCCCGGCTGTCCCTGTGTCCCGCCGCCCCCCGCCTCTCCCGCCAGCCCCATCCCTCACTTGGCGGTCCTCCTGCAGGCGCCGCAGCCCCTTGTCGGGCTGGGAGCGAGCGTTCGCCTCGTGCTTCTCGGGCATCTCCGGGCTCGTCTGTTGGACGCCTGCCACGGGCACCCAGCGCAGCTGCTGCCTCCTGGCGGGGACGCTCTCCTGGGAGTGGGCACCCTAGGGCCCTGGCCCCATAAGAGCCTCCACGGCTGCCGTGCGGACCCCCCCGTCACAATGGCCTCTGGGCACGATGCCGCCCCTGGTCACAAAGGCCTGGCGGTCACCGTGGAGATGCCCACGCCCCGTTTGACCGCAGCCCCCTGGGCACATGGACAGCGCATGGTCCTCTGTTCGTTTAGCAGCTCTCAGTGTCACCGGGAGGGCCTTTATCCCCAGGACGACCACTAGTGAGGCTGAATGTACACGTGTAGGCAAGGTGTAGCCCGCCAGCAGCTGGGCTCAGACACTCAGCCTCCCCTCTTCTACTTAACAGAGAGACAGGTGGATTGTCGGAGCGTAGCTCGATAGATGTTGCTCGTCTATTAAAAGTTTAAATATAAAGAGGATGTCTTTTGAAATGCCAGTAGCAGTTGATTTTGGATTCTTTGATGTGAACTAACCAAGGACACCAGGGAAACAGTGGACAACATACCTGTCCTTTCTATGCACTGTCCTGACTATAAGACTAAAAATCACCCCCCCCCGGCTACTGTGGGACCCTCCTCTGATTAAGGGGACCCCTACTCTCTGAGCATGCTCTGTAAAGATGTATTTATCTTCTTACCAAGTTAGGAATGCATATTAACCTATACCAATCAGGCAGCAAAAAGGCTATGTAACGGATTACGTCTGTTATGTTTGTACTGTATAAAAAAAGGGCTGCTGGCAGAAATCTCGTGTGCTTGAGTTGTGGGAAACCACCGAGCGCCCAGGCTTGCGCAAACCTGAAATAAATCAGTCTCCCCACTTGCTGGCCCCTGCAGGTAGGAGCCGCCAAGGCCACAGCCCTTGTCTGCTTGCTGGTACAGACCGTCCCACGGCCCCCGAGCCGGCCGGGACTGCCCCCGGTCCCGTAGCTGACCCTCCGTGCTCTCACCACCAGAGACAGCCAGGGTCTCTCACACGCAGGGCTGGCCGTCGGACACCCACTCACCCCCTTGCTCCCAGGCCACGTCACCTGCTCACCGCCTCTGCGGCTTGATCTTCGCTGGCCATCACACTCACTCCCACACCCGCACTCGCTCCAGTCGCTGCCCCAGGGACACGGGGACCCTCGGCGCCGTGGTCTGACCCCAGCTGCTGCACTCACCCCCCCGCGCACATGCGTGCACACAGGACAGAGAGCCCTCACCTAGGACAGAGCCAGGAAGGACTTTAATAGGGAGACAGGCCAGGCTGCGCTGGTCAGGTGCAGGGCATGGCCAGGCAAGCCCATTGGCAAGGTGCTGGCAGCCGGGCGCCGCTGCTCTCACGGTCCCGTGAGGCAGCTCAGCGGAAAGCCCTGCGCAGAGCCCGACAAGCTGTCCTGAGGACGGAGGGACATCGCCAGCGAGCCGGGGCGTGCGGGCGCGCGACGAAGCCTGCGGGGGAAGGAGAGCTGTAGGCGAGGGGCTGGGCGGGGAGAGGTGCTCTGTGGCCGTCGCGCCCGAGACATGCGGCCTGGGGAGAAGCTGCTGCCTGTGTGTCTGCGTCGTCTGATGGGGCAAGAGATGCGCTCTTTATGGCGCTTGCTGCCTCTGCTGCTGCGTCTCTGTCAGGGACCTCTTCCCACGCTTCCTCCAGGTCCTGCAGAGCAGTGTCACTGGTTACGGGGCCAACAGGGGCAGGCCCCTGGCCCTCAGCCCCCGCTGCCAAGTCCCGGTTGCCCAGGATGGCCTGAGCAGTGCCCACGGCATCGGCACTATCGTCTGCTGCCTGGAGCATGGCCGCAGGCAAGGGAGGAGCCAACGGCTGTACATCGTCAGGTGCTGATGCGCGGGGAGGCTCGCCGTGCCCCTGCTCCCCAGGAGCTCTGGCCAGGCAACGAGCTGCTGGCTCTACGTCTGAGTCTGCTGACGGGGCAGGAGACGTGCGCTGAGGGTGGTCATCTGCCTCTCCTGCGGCATCTCTGGCCACGCTGCCGGGTGAGCCGGGCACCTTCTGGGGGCCTGCGTGTGGCTCCTGGCTGAGTCTCAGCAGACTGGGGCTGCTCCAGAGGGTATGGATGGAGACATCTTCCTCCAGCTGCCTCTGTCCTGGCAGGTCTTCAGAGGTTTTGTTGTCGTCCTCTTCCTCCAGCTCCTCCAGATGCTCCATCTTGATTTGCACGACCACAAGATGCTTCAGGGCATCCACAGGCTGTGCGCGCAGCGGCTTGCCGTGGACAAGTCGCACGGGGGGCAGACGATGGCCCTGCCTTGCCACCGGCTGTGCCCAGTGCCCTTTGCCGGTGCAGCTCCCCGGGGAAACTGGCGCGCGGGCCTCGCCAGCAGCCCTGGTGCCCCCCGGAGCATGGGCACGAGGTCTTGGCTGAGCCGCTGCGGCCTTGCCACCCCTGGCGGCCTGCACCTGGGCTGTTCTGGGAGGTGTCGCCAGACCAGCGGTGTGCGCAAGGCGGCCCTGTGCCGCCGCCTGCTGGCCGGCTCCCCAGCTTGCGGCTACCACGCGACTCAGGACCTCTGACACCAATGGCTGGACTGTGGACTCCAGAGCCGCGTCGCGGGTTGTGCAGCCGTGCGGGGCAGGCCCCCATCTCTCAGCTCTCGCTGCCACGCCCTGGTGACCCAGGATGCCCCGAGCAGGTGGGACAAGCTCTCGCTGGCCGCTGGCCGCAGGGCCCACGCCGTGTGCTCTGCCTCTCAGAGCAGATGCGGAGGTTGCTGCTGCTGGCAGAGCGGGCAGCTTGGTGACATTTGCAGATCCTGCCGCTGGAGCTGCAAGTGCGTAGCGGGGTGCGGCTGCCTGCATCGCTTCAAGCCTTGGGAGAGGCGGCAAGGCTGGCGTGGTCACTCTTTCTCCCCGTGTGACCCTGCTGCGGGGCAGTGCCTCCCAGCCCTCCAGCCTGTCCGTCTGCAAGAGAAGATGCGAGAAGGGCGGCTGCTGCCCTGCTGCCAGGGCCAGCTGGGGAGAGGGCTGGTCCCTGCGTGGCCCCCCCTCACCGGGTCTCGGGAGCACCCCCAGCATGCCCGGGCAGCCTGCCGGGCCTGGCACGGGGGCGGGGTCTCAGCTTGCTGGGGGCGCTGGTCGCACCTGTCCCCTCCGGCACCTCCCGCTTTTGCATCGGCACCTCCCAGCGCCGGGGAGGCGGTCGAGCCTGTCTCCCTCAAGGTCCCTACCTGTGTGCGACGGCTGCAAGTGCTCTGTGAGCTCGCTGGGCAGGGGAGTGGTGGCAGCCGGTCCCCATGGAGGGCCGAGGCTGTGGTGCGGCTGCGCTGCGGCGCTGCCTGCGGCTGCCTGCAGCGCACCTGTGGGGAGAAGGAGGAGGGGCGGGATGGAGGCGGCTGTGTCGGCACAGCGGCCCCCGCAGCACCGGCAAGCCCGGCCTCGGCTTCAAGGCAGCTCCTGGCTACTCCAGCCAGGCTGAACTCGGCTCTGCGCTGCTCTCTGCCTCTGGGGCATTGCTGCGGGGCCGCGTGGGCTGCGGCCATCCCGGAGCCTGCCCTGCCCCAGAGAAACCCCTGCGGCGCGGCATGGCTGTGCCTGGGCCGGCGACGCTCAGGGCTGTCTGTCTCGCTCCCGGCTGTCCCTGTGTCCCGCCGCCCCCCGCCTCTCCCGCCAGCCCCATCCCTCACTTGGCGGTCCTCCTGCAGGCGCCGCAGCCCCTTGTCGGGCTGGGAGCGAGCGTTCGCCTCGTGCTTCTCGGGCATCTCCGGGCTCGTCTGTTGGACGCCTGCCACGGGCACCCAGCGCAGCTGCTGCCTCCTGGCGGGGCCGCTCTCCTGGGAGTGGGCACCCTAGGGCCCTGGCCCCATAAGAGCCTCCACGGCTGCCGTGCGGACCCCCCCGTCACAATGGCCTCTGGGCACGATGCCGCCCCTGGTCACAAAGGCCTGGCGGTCACCGTGGAGATGCCCACGCCCCGTTTGACCGCAGCCCCCTGGGCACATGGACAGCGCATGGTCCTCTGTTCGTTTAGCAGCTCTCAGTGTCACCGGGAGGGCCTTTATCCCCAGGACGACCACTAGTGAGGCTGAATGTACACGTGTAGGCAAGGTGTAGCCCGCCAGCAGCTGGGCTCAGACACTCAGCCTCCCCTCTTCTACTTAACAGAGAGACAGGTGGATTGTCGGAGCGTAGCTCGATAGATGTTGCTCGTCTATTAAAAGTTTAAATATAAAGAGGATGTCTTTTGAAATGCCAGTAGTAGTTGATTTTGGATTCTTTGATGTGAACTAACCAAGGACACCAGGGAAACAGTGGACAACATACCTGTCCTTTCTATGCACTGTCCTGACTATAAGACTAAAAATCACCCCCCCTCCCCCGGCTACTGTGGGACCCTCCTCTGATTAAGGGGACCCCTACTCTCTGAGCATGCTCTCTAAAGATGTATTTATCTTCTTACCAAGTTAGGAATGCATATTAACCTATACCAATCAGGCAGCAAAAAGGCTATGTAACGGATTACGTCTGTTATGTTTGTACTGTATAAAAAAAGGGCTGCTGGCAGAAATCTCGTGTGCTTGAGTTGTGGGAAACCACCGAGCGCCCAGGCTTGCGCAAACCTGAAATAAATCAGTCTCCCCACTTGCTGGCCCCTGCAGGTAGGAGCCGCCAAGGCCACAGCCCTTGTCTGCTTGCTGGTACAGACCGTCCCACGGCCCCCGAGCCGGCCGGGACTGCCCCCGGTCCCGTAGCTGACCCTCCGTGCTCTCACCACCAGAGACAGCCAGGGTCTCTCACACGCAGGGCTGGCCGTCGGACACCCACTCACCCCCTTGCTCCCAGGCCACGTCACCTGCTCACCGCCTCTGCGGCTTGATCTTCGCTGGCCATCACACTCACTCCCACACCCGCACTCGCTCCAGTCGCTGCCCCAGGGACACGGGGACCCTCGGCGCCGTGGTCTGACCCCAGCTGCTGCACTCACCCCCCCGCGCACACGCGTGCACACAGGACAGAGAGCCCTCACCTAGGACAGAGCCAGGAAGGACTTTAATAGGGAGACAGGCCAGGCTGCGCTGGTCAGGTGCAGGGCATGGCCAGGCAAGCCCATTGGCAAGGTGCTGGCAGCCGGGCGCCGCTGCTCTCACGGTCCCGTGAGGCAGCTCAGCGGAAAGCCCTGCGCAGAGCCCGACAAGCTGTCCTGAGGACGGAGGGACATCGCCAGCAAGCCGGGGCGTGCGGGCGCGCGACGAAGCCTGCGGGGGAAGGAGAGCTGTAGGCGAGGGGCTGGGCGGGGAGAGGTGCTCTGTGGCCGTCGCGCCCGAGACATGCGGCCTGGGGAGAAGCTGCTGCCTGTGTGTCTGCGTCGTCTGATGGGGCAAGAGATGCGCTCTTTATGGCGCTTGCTGCCTCTGCTGCTGCGTCTCTGTCAGGGACCTCTTCCCACGCTTCCTCCAGGTCCTGCAGAGCAGTGTCACTGGTTACGGGGCCAACAGGGGCAGGCCCCTGGCCCTCAGCCCCCGCTGCCAAGTCCCGGTTGCCCAGGATGGCCTGAGCAGTGCCCACGGCATCGGCACTATCGTCTGCTGCCTGGAGCATGGCCGCAGGCAAGGGAGGAGCCAACGGCTGTACATCGTCAGGTGCTGATGCGCGGGGAGGCTCGCCGTGCCCCTGCTCCCCAGGAGCTCTGGCCAGGCAACGAGCTGCTGGCTCTACGTCTGAGTCTGCTGACGGGGCAGGAGACGCGCGCTGAGGGTGGTCATCTGCCTCTCCTGCGGCATCTCTGGCCACGCTGCCGGGTGAGCCGGGCACCTTCTGGGGGCCTGCGTGTGGCTCCTGGCTGAGTCTCAGCAGACTGGGGCTGCTCCAGAGGGTATGGATGGAGACATCTTCCTCCAGCTGCCTCTGTCCTGGCAGGTCTTCAGAGGTTTTGTTGTCGTCCTCTTCCTCCAGCTCCTCCAGATGCTCCATCTTGATTTGCACGACCACAAGATGCTTCAGGGCATCCACAGGCTGTGCGCGCAGCGGCTTGCCGTGGACAAGTCGCACGGGGGGCAGACGATGGCCCTGCCTTGCCACCGGCTGTGCCCAGTGCCCTTTGCCGGTGCAGCTCCCCGGGGAAACTGGCGCGCGGGCCTCGCCAGCAGCCCTGGTGCCCCCCGGAGCATGGGCACGAGGTCTTGGCTGAGCCGCTGCGGCCTTGCCACCCCTGGCGGCCTGCACCTGGGCTGTTCTGGGAGGTGTCGCCAGACCAGCGGTGTGCGCAAGGCGGCCCTGTGCCGCCGCCTGCTGGCCGGCTCCCCAGCTTGCGGCTACCACGCGACTCAGGACCTCTGACACCAATGGCTGGACTGTGGACTCCAGAGCCGCGTCGCGGGTTGTGCAGCCGTGCGGGGCAGGCCCCCATCTCTCAGCTCTCGCTGCCACGCCCTGGTGACCCAGGATGCCCCGAGCAGGTGGGACAAGCTCTCGCTGGCCGCTGGCCGCAGGGCCCACGCCGTGTGCTCTGCCTCTCAGAGCAGATGCGGAGGTTGCTGCTGCTGGCAGAGCGGGCAGCTTGGTGACATTTGCAGATCCTGCCGCTGGAGCTGCAAGTGCGTAGCGGGGTGCGGCTGCCTGCATCGCTTCAAGCCTTGGGAGAGGCGGCAAGGCTGGCGTGGTCACTCTTTCTCCCCGTGTGACCCTGCTGCGGGGCAGTGCCTCCCAGCCCTCCAGCCTGTCCGTCTGCAAGAGAAGATGCGAGAAGGGCGGCTGCTGCCCTGCTGCCAGGGCCAGCTGGGGAGAGGGCTGGTCCCTGCGTGGCCCCCCCTCACCGGGTCTCGGGAGCACCCCCAGCATGCCCGGGCAGCCTGCTGGGCCTGGCACGGGGGCGGGGTCTCAGCTTGCTGGGGGGGCTGGTCGCACCTGTCCCCTCCGGCACCTCCCGCTTTTGCATCGGCACCTCCCAGCGCCAGGGAGGCGGTCGAGCCTGTCTCCCTCAAGGTCCCTACCTGTGTGCGACGGCTGCAAGTGCTCTGTGAGCTCGCTGGGCAGGGGAGTGGTGGCAGCCGGTCCCCATGGAGGGCCGAGGCTGTGGTGCGGCTGCGCTGCGGCGCTGCCTGCGGCTGCCTGCAGCGCACCTGTGGGGAGAAGGAGGAGGGGCGGGATGGAGGCGGCTGTGTCGGCACAGCGGCCCCCGCAGCACCGGCAAGCCCGGCCTCGGCTTCAAGGCAGCTCCTGGCTACTCCAGCCAGGCTGAACTCGGCTCTGCGCTGCTCTCTGCCTCTGGGGCATTGCTGCGGGGCCGCGTGGGCTGCGGCCATCCCGGAGCCTGCCCTGCCCCAGAGAAACCCCTGCGGCGCGGCATGGCTGTGCCTGGGCCGGCGACGCTCAGGGCTGTCTGTCTCGCTCCCGGCTGTCCCTGTGTCCCGCCGCCCCCGCCTCTCCCGCCAGCCCCATCCCTCACTTGGCGGTCCTCCTGCAGGCGCCGCAGCCCCTTGTCGGGCTGGGAGCGAGCGTTCGCCTCGTGCTTCTCGGGCATCTCCAGGCTCGTCTGTTGGACGCCTGCCACGGGCACCCAGCGCAGCTGCTGCCTCCTGGCGGGGCCGCTCTCCTGGGAGTGGGCACCCTAGGGCCCTGGCCCCATAAGAGCCTCCACGGCTGCCGTGCGGACCCCCCCGTCACAATGGCCTCTGGGCACGATGCCGCCCCTGGTCACAAAGGCCTGGCGGTCACCGTGGAGATGCCCACGCCCCGTTTGACCGCAGCCCCCTGGGCACATGGACAGAGCATGGTCCTCTGTTCGTTTAGCAGCTCTCAGTGTCACCGGGAGGGCCTTTATCCCCAGGACGACCACTAGTGAGGCTGAATGTACACGTGTAGGCAAGGTGTAGCCCGCCAGCAGCTGGGCTCAGACACTCAGCCTCCCCTCTTCTACTTAACAGAGAGACAGGTGGATTGTCGGAGCGTAGCTCGATAGATGTTGCTCGTCTATTAAAAGTTTAAATATAAAGAGGATGTCTTTTGAAATGCCAGTAGCAGTTGATTTTGGATTCTTTGATGTGAACTAACCAAGGACACCAGGGAAACAGTGGACAACATACCTGTCCTTTCTATGCACTGTCCTGACTATAAGACTAAAAATCACCACACCCCCCCGGCTACTGTGGGACCCTCCTCTGATTAAGGGGACCCCTACTCTCTGAGCATGCTCTCTAAAGATGTATTTATCTTCTTACCAAGTTAGGAATGCATATTAACCTATACCAATCAGGCAGCAAAAAGGATTACGTCTGTTATGTTTGTACTGTATAAAAAAAGGGCTGTTGGCAGAAATCTCGTGTGCTTGAGTTGTGGGAAACCACCGAGCGCCCAGGCTTGCGCAAACCTGAAATAAATCAGTCTCCCCACTTGCTGGCCCCTGCAGGTAGGAGCCGCCAAGGCCACAGCCCTTGTCTGCTTGCTGGTACAGACCGTCCCACGGCCCCCGAGCCGGCCGGGACTGCCCCCGGTCCCGTAGCTGACCCTCCGTGCTCTCACCACCAGAGACAGCCAGGGTCTCTCACACGCAGGGCTGGCCGTCGGACACCCACTCACCCCCTTGCTCCCAGGCCACGTCACCTGCTCACCGCCTCTGCGGCTTGATCTTCGCTGGCCATCACACTCACTCCCACACCCGCACTCGCTCCAGTCGCTGCCCCAGGGACACGGGGACCCTCGGCGCCGTGGTCTGACCCCAGCTGCTGCACTCACCCCCCCGCGCACACGCGTGCACACAGGACAGAGAGCCCTCACCTAGGACAGAGCCAGGAAGGACTTTAATAGGGAGACAGGCCAGGCTGCGCTGGTCAGGTGCAGGGCATGGCCAGGCAAGCCCATTGGCAAGGTGCTGGCAGCTGGGCGCCGCTGCTCTCACGGTCCCGTGAGGCAGCTCAGCGGAAAGCCCTGCGCAGAGCCCGACAAGCTGTCCTGAGGACGGAGGGACATCGCCAGCGAGCCGGGGCGTGCGGGCGCGCGACGAAGCCTGCGGGGGAAGGAGAGCTGTAGGCGAGGGGCTGGGCGGGGAGAGGTGCTCTGTGGCCGTCGCGCCCGAGACATGCGGCCTGGGGAGAAGCTGCTGCCTGTGTGTCTGCGTCGTCTGATGGGGCAAGAGATGCGCTCTTTATGGCGCTTGCTGCCTCTGCTGCTGCGTCTCTGTCAGGGACCTCTTCCCACGCTTCCTCCAGGTCCTGCAGAGCAGTGTCACTGGTTACGGGGCCAACAGGGGCAGGCCCCTGGCCCTCAGCCCCCGCTGCCAAGTCCCGGTTGCCCAGGATGGCCTGAGCAGTGCCCACGGCATCGGCACTATCGTCTGCTGCCTGGAGCATGGCCGCAGGCAAGGGAGGAGCCAACGGCTGTACATCGTCAGGTGCTGATGCGCGGGGAGGCTCGCCGTGCCCCTGCTCCCCAGGAGCTCTGGCCAGGCAACGAGCTGCTGGCTCTACGTCTGAGTCTGCTGACGGGGCAGGAGACGCGCGCTGAGGGTGGTCATCTGCCTCTCCTGCGGCATCTCTGGCCACGCTGCCGGGTGAGCCGGGCACCTTCTGGGGGCCTGCGTGTGGCTCCTGGCTGAGTCTCAGCAGACTGGGGCTGCTCCAGAGGGTATGGATGGAGACATCTTCCTCCAGCTGCCTCTGTCCTGGCAGGTCTTCAGAGGTTTTGTTGTCGTCCTCTTCCTCCAGCTCCTCCAGATGCTCCATCTTGATTTGCACGACCACAAGATGCTTCAGGGCATCCACAGGCTGTGCGCGCAGCGGCTTGCCGTGGACAAGTCGCACGGCGGGCAGACGATGGCCCTGCCTTGCCACCGGCTGTGCCCAGTGCCCTTTGCCGGTGCAGCTCCCCGGGGAAACTGGCGCGCGGGCCTCGCCAGCAGCCCTGGTGCCCCCCGGAGCATGGGCACGAGGTCTTGGCTGAGCCGCTGCGGCCTTGCCACCCCTGGCGGCCTGCACCTGGGCTGTTCTGGGAGGTGTCGCCAGACCAGCGGTGTGCGCAAGGCGGCCCTGTGCCGCCGCCTGCTGGCCGGCTCCCCAGCTTGCGGCTACCACGCGACTCAGGACCTCTGACACCAATGGCTGGACTGTGGACTCCAGAGCCGCGTCGCGGGTTGTGCAGCCGTGCGGGGCAGGCCCCCATCTCTCAGCTCTCGCTGCCACGCCCTGGTGACCCAGGATGCCCCGAGCAGGTGGGACAAGCTCTCGCTGGCCGCTGGCCGCAGGGCCCACGCCGTGTGCTCTGCCTCTCAGAGCAGATGCGGAGGTTGCTGCTGCTGGCAGAGCGGGCAGCTTGGTGACATTTGCAGATCCTGCCGCTGGAGCTGCAAGTGCGTAGCGGGGTGCGGCTGCCTGCATCGCTTCAAGCCTTGGGAGAGGCGGCAAGGCTGGCGTGGTCACTCTTTCTCCCCGTGTGACCCTGCTGCGGGGCAGTGCCTCCCAGCCCTCCAGCCTGTCCGTCTGCAAGAGAAGATGCGAGAAGGGCGGCTGCTGCCCTGCTGCCAGGGCCAGCTGGGGAGAGGGCTGGTCCCTGCGTGGCCCCCCCTCACCGGGTCTCGGGAGCACCCCCAGCATGCCCGGGCAGCCTGCCGGGCCTGGCACGGGGGCGGGGTCTCAGCTTGCTGGGGGCGCTGGTCGCACCTGTCCCCTCCGCCACCTCCCGCTTTTGCATCGGCACCTCCCAGCGCCAGGGAGGCGGTCGAGCCTGTCTCCCTCAAGGTCCCTACCTGTGTGCGACGGCTGCAAGTGCTCTGTGAGCTCGCTGGGCAGGGGAGTGGTGGCAGCCGGTCCCCATGGAGGGCCGAGGCTGTGGTGCGGCTGCGCTGCGGCGCTGCCTGCGGCTGCCTGCAGCGCACCTGTGGGGAGAAGGAGGAGGGGCGGGATGGAGGCGGCTGTGTCGGCACAGCGGCCCCCGCAGCACCGGCAAGCCCGGCCTCGGCTTCAAGGCAGCTCCTGGCTACTCCAGCCAGGCTGAACTCGGCTCCGCGCTGCTCTCTGCCTCTGGGGCATTGCTGCGGGGCCGCGTGGGCTGCGGCCATCCCGGAGCCTGCCCTGCCCCAGAGAAACCCCTGCGGCGCGGCATGGCTGTGCCTGGGCCGGCGACGCTCAGGGCTGTCTGTCTCGCTCCCGGCTGTCCCTGTGTCCCGCCGCCCCCGCCTCTCCCGCCAGCCCCATCCCTCACTTGGCGGTCCTCCTGCAGGCGCCGCAGCCCCTTGTCGGGCTGGGAGCGAGCGTTCGCCTCGTGCTTCTCGGGCATCTCCGGGCTCGTCTGTTGGACGCCTGCCACGGGCACCCAGCGCAGCTGCTGCCTCCTGGCGGGGACGCTCTCCTGGGAGTGGGCACCCTAGGGCCCTGGCCCCATAAGAGCCTCCACGGCTGCCGTGCGGACCCCCCCGTCACAATGGCCTCTGGGCACGATGCCGCCCCTGGTCACAAAGGCCTGGCGGTCACCGTGGAGATGCCCACGCCCCGTTTGACCGCAGCCCCCTGGGCACATGGACAGCGCATGGTCCTCTGTTCGTTTAGCAGCTCTCAGTGTCACCGGGAGGGCCTTTATCCCCAGGACGACCACTAGTGAGGCTGAATGTACACGTGTAGGCAAGGTGTAGCCCGCCAGCAGCTGGGCTCAGACACTCAGCCTCCCCTCTTCTACTTAACAGAGAGACAGGGGGATTGTCGGAGCGTAGCTCGATAGATGTTGCTCGTCTATTAAAAGTTTAAATATAAACAGGATGTCTTTTGAAATGCCAGTAGCAGTTGATTTTGGATTCTTTGATGTGAACTAACCAAGGACACCAGGGAAACAGTGGACAACATACCTGTCCTTTCTATGCACTGTCCTGACTATAAGACTAAAAATCACCACACCCCCCCGGCTACTGTGGGACCCTCCTCTGATTAAGGGGACCCCTACTCTCTGAGCATGCTCTCTAAAGATGTATTTATCTTCTTACCAAGTTAGGAATGCATATTAACCTATACCAATCAGGCAGCAAAAAGGATTACGTCTGTTATGTTTGTACTGTATAAAAAAAGGGCTGCTGGCAGAAATCTCGTGTGCTTGAGTTGTGGGAAACCACCGAGCGCCCAGGCTTGCGCAAACCTGAAATAAATCAGTCTCCCCACTTGCTGGCCCCTGCAGGTAGGAGCCGCCAAGGCCACAGCCCTTGTCTGCTTGCTGGTACAGACCGTCCCACGGCCCCCGAGCCGGCTGGGACTGCCCCCGGTCCCGTAGCTGACCCTCCGTGCTCTCACCACCAGAGACAGCCAGGGTCTCTCACACGCAGGGCTGGCCGTCGGACACCCACTCACCCCCTTGCTCCCAGGCCACGTCACCTGCTCACCGCCTCTGCGGCTTGATCTTCGCTGGCCATCACACTCACTCCCACACCCGCACTCGCTCCAGTCGCTGCCCCAGGGACACGGGGACCCTCGGCGCCGTGGTCTGACCCCAGCTGCTGCACTCACCCCCCCGCGCACACGCGTGCACACAGCACAGAGAGCCCTCACCTAGGACAGAGCCAGGAAGGACTTTAATAGGGAGACAGGCCAGGCTGCGCTGGTCAGGTGCAGGGCATGGCCAGGCAAGCCCATTGGCAAGGTGCTGGCAGCCGGGCGCCGCTGCTCTCACGGTCCCGTGAGGCAGCTCAGCGGAAAGCCCTGCGCAGAGCCCGACAAGCTGTCCTGAGGACGGAGGGACATCGCCAGCGAGCCGGGGCGTGCGGGCGCGCGACGAAGCCTGCGGGGGAAGGAGAGCTGTAGGCGAGGGGCTGGGCGGGGAGAGGTGCTCTGTGGCCGTCGCGCCCGAGACATGCGGCCTGGGGAGAAGATGCTGCCTGTGTGTCTGCGTCGTCTGATGGGGCAAGAGATGCGCTCTTTATGGCGCTTGCTGCCTCTGCTGCTGCGTCTCTGTCAGGGACCTCTTCCCACGCTTCCTCCAGGTCCTGCAGAGCAGTGTCACTGGTTATGGGGCCAACAGGGGCAGGCCCCTGGCCCTCAGCCCCCGCTGCCAAGTCCCGGTTGCCCAGGATGGCCTGAGCAGTGCCCACGGCATCGGCACTATCGTCTGCTGCCTGGAGCATGGCCGCAGGCAAGGGAGGAGCCAACGGCTGTACATCGTCAGGTGCTGATGCGCGGGGAGGCTCGCCGTGCCCCTGCTCCCCAGGAGCTCTGGCCAGGCAACGAGCTGCTGGCTCTACGTCTGAGTCTGCTGACGGGGCAGGAGACGCGCGCTGAGGGTGGTCATCTGCCTCTCCTGCGGCATCTCTGGCCACGCTGCCGCGTGAGCC
This sequence comes from Platalea leucorodia, assembly GCF_965183815.1. Classification (NCBI taxonomy): domain Eukaryota; kingdom Metazoa; phylum Chordata; class Aves; order Pelecaniformes; family Threskiornithidae; genus Platalea; species Platalea leucorodia. Next base: position 12,136,708 of record NC_138832.1, on the reverse strand, counting down.
GGCCACCTTCTGGGGGCCTGCGTGTGGCTCCTGGCTGAGTCTCAGCAGACTGGGGCTGCTCCAGAGGGTATGGATGGAGACATCTTCCTCCAGCTGCCTCTGTCCTGGCAGGTCTTCAGAGGTTTTGTTGTCGTCCTCTTCCTCCAGCTCCTCCAGATGCTCCATCTTGATTTGCACGACCACAAGATGCTTCAGGGCATCCACAGGCTGTGCGCGCAGCGGCTTGCCGTGGACAAGTCGCACGGGGGGCAGACGATGGCCCTGCCTTGCCACCGGCTGTGCCCAGTGCCCTTTGCCGGTGCAGCTCCCCGGGGAAACTGGCGCGCGGGCCTCGCCAGCAGCCCTGGTGCCCCCCGGAGCATGGGCACGAGGTCTTGGCTGAGCCGCTGCGGCCTTGCCACCCCTGGCGGCCTGCACCTGGGCTGTTCTGGGAGGTGTCGCCAGACCAGCGGTGTGCGCAAGGCGGCCCTGTGCCGCCGCCTGCTGGCCGGCTCCCCAGCTTGCGGCTACCACGCGACTCAGGACCTCTGACACCAATGGCTGGACTGTGGACTCCAGAGCCGCGTCGCGGGTTGTGCAGCCGTGCGGGGCAGGCCCCCATCTCTCAGCTCTCGCTGCCACGCCCTGGTGACCCAGGATGCCCCGAGCAGGTGGGACAAGCTCTCGCTGGCCGCTGGCCGCAGGGCCCACGCCGTGTGCTCTGCCTCTCAGAGCAGATGCGGAGGTTGCTGCTGCTGGCAGAGCGGGCAGCTTGGTGACATTTGCAGATCCTGCCGCTGGAGCTGCAAGTGCGTAGCGGGGTGCGGCTGCCTGCATCGCTTCAAGCCTTGGGAGAGGCGGCAAGGCTGGCGTGGTCACTCTTTCTCCCCGTGTGACCCTGCTGCGGGGCAGTGCCTCCCAGCCCTCCAGCCTGTCCGTCTGCAAGAGAAGATGCGAGAAGGGCGGCTGCTGCCCTGCTGCCAGGGCCAGCTGGGGAGAGGGCTGGTCCCTGCGTGGCCCCCCCTCACCGGGTCTCGGGAGCACCCCCAGCATGCCCGGGCAGCCTGCCGGGCCTGGCACGGGGGCGGGGTCTCAGCTTGCTGGGGGCGCTGGTCGCACCTGTCCCCTCCGGCACCTCCCGCTTTTGCATCGGCACCTCCCAGCGCCGGGGAGGCGGTCGAGCCTGTCTCCCTCAAGGTCCCTACCTGTGTGCGACGGCTGCAAGTGCTCTGTGAGCTCGCTGGGCAGGGGAGTGGTGGCAGCCGGTCCCCATGGAGGGCCGAGGCTGTGGTGCGGCTGCGCTGCGGCGCTGCCTGCGGCTGCCTGCAGCGCACCTGTGGGGAGAAGGAGGAGGGGCGGGATGGAGGCGGCTGTGTAGGCACAGCGGCCCCCGCAGCACCGGCAAGCCCGGCCTCAGCTTCAAGGCAGCTCCTGGCTACTCCAGCCAGGCTGAACTCGGCTCTGCGCTGCTCTCTGCCTCTGGGGCATTGCTGCGGGGCCGCGTGGGCTGCGGCCATCCCGGAGCCTGCCCTGCCCCAGAGAAACCCCTGCGGCGCGGCATGGCTGTGCCTGGGCCGGCGACACTCAGGGCTGGCTGTCTCGCTCCCGGCTGTCCCTGTGTCCTGCCGCCCCCCGCCTCTCCCGCCAGCCCCATCCCTCACTTGGCGGTCCTCCTGCAGGCGCCGCAGCCCCTTGTCGGGCCGGGAGCGAGCGTTCGCCTCGTGCTTCTCGGGCATCTCCGGGCTCGTCTGTTGGACGCCTGCCACGGGCACCCAGCGCAGCTGCTGCCTCCTGGCAGGGCCGCTCTCCTGGGAGTGGGCACCCTAGGGCCCTGGCCCCATAAGAGCCTCCACGGCTGCCGTGCGGACCCCCCCCGTCACAATGGCCTCTGGGCACGATGCCGCCCCTGGTCACAAAGGCCTGGCGGTCACCGTGGAGATGCCCACGCCCCGTTTGACCGCAGCCCCCTGGGCACATGGACAGAGCATGGTCCTCTGTTCGTTTAGCAGCTCTCAGTGTCACCGGGAGGGCCTTTATCCCCAGGACGACCACTAGTGAGGCTGAATGTACACGTGTAGGCAAGGTGTAGCCCGCCAGCAGCTGGGCTCAGATACTCAGCCTCCCCTCTTCTACTTAACAGAGAGACAGGTGGATTGTCGGAGCGTAGCTCGATAGATGTTGCTCGTCTATTAAAAGTTTAAATATAAAGAGGATGTCTTTTGAAATGCCAGTAGTAGTTGATTTTGGATTCTTTGATGTGAACTAACCAAGGACACCAGGGAAACAGTGGACAACATACCTGTCCTTTCTATGCACTGTCCTGACTATAAGACTAAAAATCACCCCCCCCGGCTACTGTGGGACCCTCCTCTGATTAAGGGGACCCCTACTCTCTGAGCATGCTCTCTAAAGATGTATTTATCTTCTTACCAAGTTAGGAATGCATATTAACCTATACCAATCAGGCAGCAAAAAGGCTATGTAACGGATTACGTCTGTTATGTTTGTACTGTATAAAAAAAGGGCTGCTGGCAGAAATCTCGTGTGCTTGAGTTGTGGGAAACCACCGAGCGCCCAGGCTTGTGCAAACCTGAAATAAATCAGTCTCCCCACTTGCTGGCCCCTGCAGGTAGGAGCCGCCAAGGCCACAGCCCTTGTCTGCTTGCTGGTACAGACCGTCCCACGGCCCCCGAGCCGGCCGGGACTGCCCCCGGTCCCGTAGCTGACCCTCCGTGCTCTCACCACCAGAGACAGCCAGGGTCTCTCACACGCAGGGCTGGCCGTCGGACACCCACTCACCCCCTTGCTCCCAGGCCACGTCACCTGCTCACCGCCTCTGCGGCTTGATCTTCGCTGGCCATCACACTCACTCCCACACCCGCACTCGCTCCAGTCGCTGCCCCAGGGACACGGGGACCCTCGGCGCCGTGGTCTGACCCCAGCTGCTGCACTCACCCCCCCGCGCACACGCGTGCACACAGGACAGAGAGCCCTCACCTAGGACAGAGCCAGGAAGGACTTTAATAGGGAGACAGGCCAGGCTGCGCCGGTCAGGTGCAGGGCATGGCCAGGCAAGCCCATTGGCAAGGTGCTGGCAGCCGGGCGCCGCTGCTCTCACGGTCCCGTGAGGCAGCTCAGCGGAAAGCCCTGCGCAGAGCCCGACAAGCTGTCCTGAGGACGGAGGGACATCGCCAGCGAGCCGGGGCGTGCGGGCGCGCGACGAAGCCTGCGGGGGAAGGAGAGCTGTAGGCGAGGGGCTGGGCGGGGAGAGGTGCTCTGTGGCCGTCGCGCCCGAGACATGCGGCCTGGGGAGAAGCTGCTGCCTGTGTGTCTGCGTCGTCTGATGGGGCAAGAGATGCGCTCTTTATGGCGCTTGCTGCCTCTGCTGCTGCGTCTCTGTCAGGGACCTCTTCCCACGCTTCCTCCAGGTCCTGCAGAGCAGTGTCACTGGTTACGGGGCCAACAGGGGCAGGCCCCTGGCCCTCAGCCCCCGCTGCCAAGTCCCGGTTGCCCAGGATGGCCTGAGCAGTGCCCACAGCATCGGCACTATCGTCTGCTGCCTGGAGCATGGCCGCAGGCAAGGGAGGAGCCAACGGCTGTACATCGTCAGGTGCTGATGCGCGGGGAGGCTCGCCGTGCCCCTGCTCCCCAGGAGCTCTGGCCAGGCAACGAGCTGCTGGCTCTACGTCTGAGTCTGCTGACGGGGCAGGAGACGCGCGCTGAGGGTGGTCATCTGCCTCTCCTGCGGCATCTCTGGCCACGCTGCCGGGTGAGCCGGGCACCTTCTGGGGGCCTGCGTGTGGCTCCTGGCTGAGTCTCAGCAGACTGGGGCTGCTCCAGAGGGTATGGATGGAGACATCTTCCTCCAGCTGCCTCTGTCCTGGCAGGTCTTCAGAGGTTTTGTTGTCGTCCTCTTCCTCCAGCTCCTCCAGATGCTCCATCTTGATTTGCACGACCACAAGATGCTTCAGGGCATCCACAGGCTGTGCGCGCAGCGGCTTGCCGTGGACAAGTCGCACGGGGGGCAGACGATGGCCCTGCCTTGCCACCGGCTGTGCCCAGTGCCCTTTGCCGGTGCAGCTCCCCGGGGAAACTGGCGCGTGGGCCTCGCCAGCAGCCCTGATGCCCCCCGGAGCATGGGCACGAGGTCTTGGCTGAGCCGCTGCGGCCTTGCCACCCCTGGCGGCCTGCACCTGGGCTGTTCTTGGAGGTGTCGCCAGACCAGCGGTGTGCGCAAGGTGGCCCTGTGCCGCCGGCTGCTGGCCGGCTCCCCAGCTTGCGGCTACCACGCGACTCAGGACCTCTGACACCAATGGCTGGACTGTGGACTCCAGAGCCGCGTCGCGGGTTGTGCAGCCGTGCGGGGCAGGCCCCCATCTCTCAGCTCTCGCTGCCACGCCCTGGTGACCCAGGATGCCCCGAGCAGGTGGGACAAGCTCTCGCTGGCCGCTGGCCGCAGGGCCCACGCCGTGTGCTCTGCCTCTCAGAGCAGATGCGGGGGTTGCTGCTGCTGGCAGAGCGGGCAGCTTGGTGACATTTGCAGATCCTGCCGCTGGAGCTGCAAGTGCGTAGCGGGGTGCGGCTGCCTGCATCGCTTCAAGCCTTGGGAGAGGCGGCAAGGCTGGCGTGGTCACTCTTTCTCCCCGTGTGACCCTGCTGCGGGGCAGTGCCTCCCAGCCCTCCAGCCTGTCCGTCTGCAAGAGAAGATGCGAGAAGGGCGGCTGCTGCCCTGCTGCCAGGGCCAGCTGGGGAGAGGGCTGGTCCCTGCGTGGCCCCCCCTCACCGGGTCTCGGGAGCACCCCCAGCCTGCCCGGGCAGCCTGCCGGGCCTGGCACGGGGGCGGGGTCTCAGCTTGCTGGGGGCGCTGGTCGCACCTGTCCCCTCCGCCACCTCCCGCTTTTGCATCGGCACCTGCCAGCGCCTGGGAGGCGGTCGAGCCTGTCTCCCTCAAGGTCCCTACCTGTGTGCGACGGCTGCAAGTGCTCTGTGAGCTCGCTGGGCAGGGGAGCGGTGGCAGCCGGTCCCCATGGAGGGCCGAGGCTGTGGTGCGGCTGCGCTGCGGCGCTGCCTGCGGCTGCCTGCAGCGCACCTGTGGGGAGAAGGAGGAGGGGCGGGATGGAGGCGGCTGTGTCGGCACAGCGGCCCCCGCAGCACCGGCAAGCCCGGCCTCGGCTTCAAGGCAGCTCCTGGCTACTCCAGCCAGGCTGAACTCGGCTCTGCGCTGCTCTCTGCCTCTGGGGCATTGCTGCGGGGCCGCGTGGGCCGCGGCCGTCCCGGAGCCTGCCCTGCCCCAGAGAAACCCCTGCGGCGCGGCATGGCTGTGCCTGGGCCGGCGACGCTCAGGGCTGGCTGTCTCGCTCCCGGCTGTCCCCGTGTCCCGCCGCCCCCCGCCTCTCCCGCCAGCCCCATCCCTCACTTGGCGGTCCTCCTGCAGGCGCCGCAGCCCCTCGTCGGGCTGGGAGCGAGCGTTCGCCTCGTGCTTCTCGGGCATCTCCGGGGTCGTCTGTTGGACGCCTGCCACGGGCACCCAGCGCAGCTGCTGCCTCCTGGCGGGGCCGCTCTCCTGGGAGTGGGCACCCTAGGGCCCTGGCCCCATAAGAGCCTCCACGGCTGCCGTGCGGACCCCCCCGTCACAATGGCCTCTGGGCACGATGCCGCCCCTGGTCACAAAGGCCTGGCGGTCACCGTGGAGACGCCCACGCCCCGTTTGACCGCAGCCCCCTGGGCACATGGACAGAGCATGGTCCTCTGTTCGTTTAGCAGCTCTCAGTGTCACCGGGAGGGCCTTTATCCCCAGGACGGCCACTAGTGAGGCTGAATGTACACGTGTGGGCAAGCTGTAGCCCGCCAGCAGCTGGGCTCAGACACTCAGCCTCCCCTCTTCTACTTAACAGAGAGACAGGTGGATTGTCGGAGCGTAGCTCGATAGATGTTGCTCGTCTATTAAAAGTTTAAATATAAAGAGGATGTCTTTTGAAATGCCAGTAGTAGTTGATTTTGGATTCTTTGATGTGAACTAACCAAGGACACCAGGGAAACAGTGGACAACATACCTGTCCTTTCTATGCACTGTCCTGACTATAAGACTAAAAATCACCACACCCCCCCGGCTACTGTGGGACCCTCCTCTGATTAAGGGGACCCCTACTCTCTGAGCATGCTCTCTAAAGATGTATTTATCTTCTTACCAAGTTAGGAATGCATATTAACCTATAGCAATCAGGCAGCAAAAAGGCTATGTAACGGATTACGTCTGTTATGTTTGTACTGTATAAAAAAAAGGGCTGCTGGCAGAAATCTCGTGTGCTTGAGTTGTGGGAAACCACCAAGCGCCCAGGCTTGCGCAAACCTGAAATAAATCAGTCTCCCCACTTGCTGGCCCCTGCAGGTAGGAGCCGCCAAGGCCACAGCCCTTGTCTGCTTGCTGGTACAGACCGTCCCACGGCCCCCGAGCCGGCCGGGACTGCCCCCGGTCCCGTAGCTGACCCTCCGTGCTCTCACCACCAGAGACAGCCAGGGTCTCTCACACGCAGGGCTGGCCGTCAGACACCCACTCACCCCCTTGCTCCCAGGCCACGTCACCTGCTCACCGCCTCTGCGGCTTGATCTTCGCTGGCCATCACACTCACTCCCACACCCGCACTCGCTCCAGTCGCTGCCCCAGGGACACGGGGACCCTCGGCGCCGTGGTCTGACCCCAGCTGCTGCACTCACCCCCCCGCGCACACGCGTGCACACAGGACAGAGAGCCCTCACCTAGGACAGAGCCAGGAAGGACTTTAATAGGGAGACAGGCCAGGCTGCGCTGGTCAGGTGCAGGGCATGGCCAGGCAAGCCCATTGGCAAGGTGCTGGCAGCCGGGCGCCGCTGCTCTCACGGTCCCGTGAGGCAGCTCAGCGGAAAGCCCTGCGCAGAGCCCGACAAGCTGTCCTGAGGACGGAGGGACATCGCCAGCGAGCCGGGGCGTGCGGGCGCGCGACGAAGCCTGCGGGGGAAGGAGAGCTGTAGGCGAGGGGCTGGGCGGGGAGAGGTGCTCTGTGGCCGTCGCGCCCGAGACATGCGGCCTGGGGAGAAGCTGCTGCCTGTGTGTCTGCGTCGTCTGATGGGGCAAGAGATGCGCTCTTTATGGCGCTTGCTGCCTCTGCTGCTGCGTCTCTGTCAGGGACCTCTTCCCACGCTTCCTCCAGGTCCTGCAGAGCAGTGTCACTGGTTACGGGGCCAACAGGGGCAGGCCCCTGGCCCTCAGCCCCCGCTGCCAAGTCCCGGTTGCCCAGGATGGCCTGAGCAGTGCCCACAGCATCGGCACTATCGTCTGCTGCCTGGAGCATGGCCGCAGGCAAGGGAGGAGCCAACGGCTGTACATCGTCAGCTGCTGATGCGCGGGGAGGCTCGCCGTGCCCCTGCTCCCCAGGAGCTCTGGCCAGGCAACGAGCTGCTGGCTCTACGTCTGAGTCTGCTGACGGGGCAGGAGACGCGCGCTGAGGGTGGTCATCTGCCTCTCCTGCGGCATCTCTGGCCACGCTGCCGGGTGAGCCGGGCACCTTCTGGGGGCCTGCGTGTGGCTCCTGGCTGAGTCTCAGCAGACTGGGGCTGCTCCAGAGGGTATGGATGGAGACATCTTCCTCCAGCTGCCTCTGTCCTGGCAGGTCTTCAGAGGTTTTGTTGTCGTCCTCTTCCTCCAGCTCCTCCAGATGCTCCATCTTGATTTGCACGACCACAAGATGCTTCAGGGCATCCACAGGCTGTGCGCGCAGCGGCTTGCCGTGGACAAGTCGCACGGGGGGCAGACGATGGCCCTGCCTTGCCACCGGCTGTGCCCAGTGCCCTTTGCCGGTGCAGCTCCCCGGGGAAACTGGCGCGTGGGCCTCGCCAGCAGCCCTGATGCCCCCCGGAGCATGGGCACGAGGTCTTGGCTGAGCCGCTGCGGCCTTGCCACCCCTGGCGGCCTGCACCTGGGCTGTTCTTGGAGGTGTCGCCAGACCAGCGGTGTGCGCAAGGTGGCCCTGTGCCGCCGGCTGCTGGCCGGCTCCCCAGCTTGCGGCTACCACGCGACTCAGGACCTCTGACACCAATGGCTGGACTGTGGACTCCAGAGCCGCATCGCGGGTTGTGCAGCCGTGCGGGGCAGGCCCCCATCTCTCAGCTCTCGCTGCCACACCCTGGTGACCCAGGATGCCCCGAGCAGGTGGGACAAGCTCTCGCTGGCCGCTGGCCGCAGGGCCCACGCCGTGTGCTCTGCCTCTCAGAGCAGATGCGGGGGTTGCTGCTGCTGGCAGAGCGGGCAGCTTGGTGACATTTGCAGATCCTGCCGCTGGAGCTGCAAGTGCGTAGCGGGGTGCGGCTGCCTGCATCGCTTCAAGCCTTGGGAGAGGCGGCAAGGCTGGCGTGGTCACTCTTTCTCCCCGTGTGACCCTGCTGCGGGGCAGTGCCTCCCAGCCCTCCAGCCTCTCCGTCTGCAAGAGAAGATGCGAGAAGGGCGGCTGCTGCCCTGCTGCCAGGGCCAGCTGGGGAGAGGGCTGGTCCCTGCGTGGCCCCCCCTCACCGGGTCTCGGGAGCACCCCCAGCCTGCCCGGGCAGCCTGCCGGGCCTGGCACGGGGGCGGGGTCTCAGCTTGCTGGGGGCGCTGGTCGCACCTGTCCCCTCCGGCACCTCCCGCTTTTGCATCGGCACCTGCCAGCGCCTGGGAGGCGGTCGAGCCTGTCTCCCTCAAGGTCCCTACCTGTGTGCGACGGCTGCAAGTGCTCTGTGAGCTCGCTGGGCAGGGGAGCGGTGGCAGCCGGTCCCCATGGAGGGCCGAGGCTGTGGTGCGGCTGCGCTGCGGCGCTGCCTGTGGCTGCCTGCAGCGCACCTGTGGGGAGAAGGAGGAGGGGCGGGATGGAGGCGGCTGTGTCGGCACAGCGGCCCCCGCAGCACCGGCAAGCCCGGCCTCGGCTTCAAGGCAGCTCCTGGCTACTCCAGCCAGGCTGAACTCGGCTCTGCGCTGCTCTCTGCCTCTGGGGCATTGCTGCGGGGCCGCGTGGGCCGCGGCCGTCCCGGAGCCTGCCCTGCCCCAGAGAAACCCCTGCGGCGCGGCATGGCTGTGCCTGGGCCGGCGACGCTCAGGGCTGGCTGTCTCGCTCCCGGCTGTCCCCGTGTCCCGCCGCCCCCCGCCTCTCCCGCCAGCCCCATCCCTCACTTGGCGGTCCTCCTGCAGGCGCCTCAGCCCCTCGTCGGGCTGGGAGCGAGCGTTCGCCTCGTGCTTCTCGGGCATCTCCGGGGTCGTCTGTTGGACGCCTGCCACGGGCACCCAGCGCAGCTGCTGCCTCCTGGCGGGGCCGCTCTCCTGGGAGTGGGCACCCTAGGGCCCTGGCCCCATAAGAGCCTCCACGGCTGCCGTGCGGACCCCCCCGTCACAATGGCCTCTGGGCACGATGCCGCCCCTGGTCACAAAGGCCTGGCGGTCACCGTGGAGACGCCCACGCCCCGTTTGACCGCAGCCCCCTGGGCACATGGACAGAGCATGGTCCTCTGTTCGTTTAGCAGCTCTCAGTGTCACCGGGAGGGCCTTTATCCCCAGGACGGCCACTAGTGAGGCTGAATGTACACGTGTGGGCAAGCTGTAGCCCGCCAGCAGCTGGGCTCAGACACTCAGCCTCCCCTCTTCTACTTAACAGAGAGACAGGTGGATTGTCAGAGCGTAGCTCGATAGATGTTGCTCGTCTAGTAAAAGTTTAAATATAAACAGGATGTCCTTTGAAATGCCAGTAGCAGTTGATTTTGGATTCTTTGATGTGAACTAACCAAAGACACCAGGGAAACAGTGGACAACATACCTCTCCTTTCTATGCACTGTCCTGACTATAAGACTAAAAATCACCCCCCCTCCCCCGGCTACTGTGGGACCCTCCTCTGATTAAGGGGACCCCTACTCTCTGAGCATGCTCTCTAAAGATGTATTTATCTTCTTACCAAGTTAGGAATGCATATTAACCTATAGCAATCAGGCAGCAAAAAGGCTATGTAACGGATTACGTCTGTTATGTTTGTACTGTATAAAAAAAAGGGCTGTTGGCAGAAATCTCGTGTGCTTGAGTTGTGGGAAACCACCAAGCGCCCAGGCTTGCGCAAACCTGAAATAAATCAGTCTCCCCACTTGCTGGCCCCTGCAGGTAGGAGCCGCCAAGGCCACAGCCCTTGTCTGCTTGCTGGTACAGACCGTCCCACGGCCCCCGAGCCGGCCGGGACTGCCCCCGGTCCCGTAGCTGACCCTCCGTGCTCTCACCACCAGAGACAGCCAGGGTCTCTCACACGCAGGGCTGGCCGTCAGACACCCACTCACCCCCTTGCTCCCAGGCCACGTCACCTGCTCACCGCCTCTGCGGCTTGATCTTCGCTGGCCATCACACTCACTCCCACACCCGCACTCGCTCCAGTCGCTGCCCCAGGGACACGGGGACCCTCGGCGCCGTGGTCTGACCCCAGCTGCTGCACTCACCCCCCCCGCGCACACGCGTGCACACAGCACAGAGAGCCCTCACCTAGGACAGAGCCAGGAAGGACTTTAATAGGGAGACAGGCCAGGCTGCGCTGGTCAGGTGCAGGGCATGGCCAGGCAAGCCCATTGGCAAGGTGCTGGCAGCCGGGCGCCGCTGCTCTCACGGTCCCGTGAGGCAGCTCAGCGGAAAGCCCTGCGCAGAGCCCGACAAGCTGTCCTGAGGACGGAGGGACATCGCCAGCGAGCCGGGGCGTGCGGGCGCGCGACGAAGCCTGCGGGGGAAGGAGAGCTGTAGGCGAGGGGCTGGGCGGGGAGAGGTGCTCTGTGGCCGTCGCGCCCGAGACATGCGGCCTGGGGAGAAGCTGCTGCCTGTGTGTCTGCGTCGTCTGATGGGGCAAGAGATGCGCTCTTTATGGCGCTTGCTGCCTCTGCTGCTGCGTCTCTGTCAGGGACCTCTTCCCACGCTTCCTCCAGGTCCTGCAGAGCAGTGTCACTGGTTACGGGGCCAACAGGGGCAGGCCCCTGGCCCTCAGCCCCCGCTGCCAAGTCCCGGTTGCCCAGGATGGCCTGAGCAGTGCCCACAGCATCGGCACTATCGTCTGCTGCCTGGAGCATGGCCGCAGGCAAGGGAGGAGCCAACGGCTGTACATCGTCAGCTGCTGATGCGCGGGGAGGCTCGCCGTGCCCCTGCTCCCCAGGAGCTCTGGCCAGGCAACGAGCTGCTGGCTCTACGTCTGAGTCTGCTGACGGGGCAGGAGACGCGCGCTGAGGGTGGTCATCTGCCTCTCCTGCGGCATCTCTGGCCACGCTGCCGGGTGAGCCGGGCACCTTCTGGGGGCCTGCGTGTGGCTCCTGGCTGAGTCTCAGCAGACTGGGGCTGCTCCAGAGGGTATGGATGGAGACATCTTCCTCCAGCTGCCTCTGTCCTGGCAGGTCTTCAGAGGTTTTGTTGTCGTCCTCTTCCTCCAGCTCCTCCAGATGCTCCATCTTGATTTGCACGACCACAAGATGCTTCAGGGCATCCACAGGCTGTGCGCGCAGCGGCTTGCCGTGGACAAGTCGCACGGGGGGCAGACGATGGCCCTGCCTTGCCACCGGCTGTGCCCAGTGCCCTTTGCCGGTGCAGCTCCCCGGGGAAACTGGCGCGTGGGCCTCGCCAGCAGCCCTGATGCCCCCCGGAGCATGGGCACGAGGTCTTGGCTGAGCCGCTGCGGCCTTGCCACCCCTGGCGGCCTGCACCTGGGCTGTTCTTGGAGGTGTCGCCAGACCAGCGGTGTGCGCAAGGTGGCCCTGTGCCGCCGGCTGCTGGCCGGCTCCCCAGCTTGCGGCTACCACGCGACTCAGGACCTCTGACACCAATGGCTGGACTGTGGACTCCAGAGCCGCATCGCGGGTTGTGCAGCCGTGCGGGGCAGGCCCCCATCTCTCAGCTCTCGCTGCCACACCCTGGTGACCCAGGATGCCCCGAGCAGGTGGGACAAGCTCTCGCTGGCCGCTGGCCGCAGGGCCCACGCCGTGTGCTCTGCCTCTCAGAGCAGATGCGGAGGTTGCTGCTGCTGGCAGAGCGGGCAGCTTGGTGACATTTGCAGATCCTGCCGCTGGAGCTGCAAGTGCGTAGCGGGGTGCGGCTGCCTGCATCGCTTCAAGCCTTGGGAGAGGCGGCAAGGCTGGCGTGGTCACTCTTTCTCCCCGTGTGACCCTGCTGCGGGGCAGTGCCTCCCAGCCCTCCAGCCTCTCCGTCTGCAAGAGAAGATGCGAGAAGGGCGGCTGCTGCCCTGCTGCCAGGGCCAGCTGGGGAGAGGGCTGGTCCCTGCGTGGCCCCCCCTCACCGGGTCTCGGGAGCACCCCCAGCCTGCCCGGGCAGCCTGCCGGGCCTGGCACGGGGGCGGGGTCTCAGCTTGCTGGGGGCGCTGGTCGCACCTGTCCCCTCCGGCACCTCCCGCTTTTGCATCGGCACCTGCCAGCGCCTGGGAGGCGGTCGAGCCTGTCTCCCTCAAGGTCCCTACCTGTGTGCGACGGCTGCAAGTGCTCTGTGAGCTCGCTGGGCAGGGGAGCGGTGGCAGCCGGTCCCCATGGAGGGCCGAGGCTGTGGTGCGGCTGCGCTGCGGCGCTGCCTGTGGCTGCCTGCAGCGCACCTGTGGGGAGAAGGAGGAGGGGCGGGATGGAGGCGGCTGTGTCGGCACAGCGGCCCCCGCAGCACCGGCAAGCCCGGCCTCGGCTTCAAGGCAGCTCCTGGCTACTCCAGCCAGGCTGAACTCGGCTCTGCGCTGCTCTCTGCCTCTGGGGCATTGCTGCGGGGCCGCGTGGGCCGCGGCCGTCCCGGAGCCTGCCCTGCCCCAGAGAAACCCCTGCGGCGCGGCATGGCTGTGCCTGGGCCGGCGACGCTCAGGGCTGGCTGTCTCGCTCCCGGCTGTCCCCGTGTCCCGCCGCCCCCCGCCTCTCCCGCCAGCCCCATCCCTCACTTGGCGGTCCTCCTGCAGGCGCCTCAGCCCCTCGTCGGGCTGGGAGCGAGCGTTCGCCTCGTGCTTCTCGGGCATCTCCGGGGTCGTCTGTTGGACGCCTGCCACGGGCACCCAGCGCAGCTGCTGCCTCCTGGCGGGGCCGCTCTCCTGGGAGTGGGCACCCTAGGGCCCTGGCCCCATAAGAGCCTCCACGGCTGCCGTGCGGACCCCCCCGTCACAATGGCCTCTGGGCACGATGCCGCCCCTGGTCACAAAGGCCTGGCGGTCACCGTGGAGACGCCCACGCCCCGTTTGACCGCAGCCCCCTGGGCACATGGACAGAGCATGGTCCTCTGTTCGTTTAGCAGCTCTCAGTGTCACCGGGAGGGCCTTTATCCCCAGGACGGCCACTAGTGAGGCTGAATGTACACGTGTGGGCAAGCTGTAGCCCGCCAGCAGCTGGGCTCAGACACTCAGCCTCCCCTCTTCTACTTAACAGAGAGACAGGTGGATTGTCAGAGCGTAGCTCGATAGATGTTGCTCGTCTAGTAAAAGTTTAAATATAAACAGGATGTCCTTTGAAATGCCAGTAGCAGTTGATTTTGGATTCTTTGATGTGAACTAACCAAAGACACCAGGGAAACAGTGGACAACATACCTCTCCTTTCTATGCACTGTCCTGACTATAAGACTAAAAATCACCCCCCCTCCCCCGGCTACTGTGGGACCCTCCTCTGATTAAGGGGACCCCTACTCTCTGAGCATGCTCTCTAAAGATGTATTTATCTTCTTACCAAGTTAGGAATGCATATTAACCTATAGCAATCAGGCAGCAAAAAGGCTATGTAACGGATTACGTCTGTTATGTTTGTACTGTATAAAAAAAAGGGCTGCTGGCAGAAATCTCGTGTGCTTGAGTTGTGGGAAACCACCAAGCGCCCAGGCTTGCGCAAACCTGAAATAAATCAGTCTCCCCACTTGCTGGCCCCTGCAGGTAGGAGCCGCCAAGGCCACAGCCCTTGTCTGCTTGCTGGTACAGACCGTCCCACGGCCCCCGAGCCGGCCGGGACTGCCCCCGGTCCCGTAGCTGACCCTCCATGCTCTCACCACCAGAGACAGCCAGGGTCTCTCACACGCAGGGCTGGCCGTCGGACACCCACTCACCCCCTGGCTCCCAGGCCACGTCACCTGCTCACCGCCTCTGCGGCTTGATCTTCGCTGGCCATCACACTCACTCCCACACCTGCACTCGCTCCAGTCGCTGCCCCAGGGACACGGGGACCCTCGGCGCCGTGGTCTGACCCCAGCTGCTGCACTCACCCCCCCGCGCACACGCGTGCACACAGGACAGAGAGCCCTCACCTAGGACAGAGCCAGGAAGGACTTTAATAGGGAGACAGGCCAGGCTGCGCTGGTCAGGTGCAGGGCATGGCCAGGCAAGCCCATTGGCAAGGTGCTGGCAGCCGGGCGCCGCTGCTCTCACGGTCCCGTGAGGCAGCTCAGCGGAAAGCCCTGCGCAGAGCCCGACAAGCTGTCCTGAGGACGGAGGGACATCGCCAGCGAGCCGGGGCGTGCGGGCGCGCGACGAAGCCTGCGGGGGAAGGAGAGCTGTAGGCGAGGGGCTGGGCGGGGAGAGGTGCTCTGTGGCCGTCGCGCCCGAGACATGCGGCCTGGGGAGAAGCTGCTGCCTGTGTGTCTGCGTCGTCTGATGGGGCAAGAGATGCGCTCTTTATGGCGCTTGCTGCCTCTGCTGCTGCGTCTCTGTCAGGGACCTCTTCCCACGCTTCCTCCAGGTCCTGCAGAGCAGTGTCACTGGTTACGGGGCCAACAGGGGCAGACCCCTGGCCCTCAGCCCCCGCTGCCAAGTCCCGGTTGCCCAGGATGGCCTGAGCAGTGCCCACGGCATCGGCACTATCGTCTGCTGCCTGGAGCATGGCCGCAGGCAAGGGAGGAGCCAACGGCTGTACATCGTCAGCTGCTGATGCGCGGGGAGGCTCGCCGTGCCCCTGCTCCCCAGGAGCTCTGGCCAGGCAACGAGCTGCTGGCTCTATGTCTGAGTCTGCTGACGGGGCAGGAGACGCGCGCTGAGGGTGGTCATCTGCCTCTCCTGCGGCATCTCTGGCCACGCTGCCGGGTGAGCCGGGCACCTTCTGGGGTCCTGCGTGTGGCTCCTGGCTGAGTCTCAGCAGACTGGGGCTGCCCCAGAGGGTATGGATGGAGACATCTTCCTCCAGCTGCCTCTGTCCTGGCAGGTCTTCAGAGGTTTTGTTGTCGTCCTCTTCCTCCAGCTCCTCCAGATGCTCCATCTTGATTTGCACGACCACAAGATGCTTCAGGGCATCCACAGGCTGTGCGCGCAGCGGCTTGCCGTGGACAAGTCGCACGGGTGGCAGACGATGGCCCTGCCTTGCCACCGGCTGTGCCCAGTGCCCTTTGCCGGTGCAGCTCCCCGGGGAAACTGGCGCGTGGGCCTCGCCAGCAGCCCTGATGCCCCCCGGAGCATGGGCACGAGGTCTTGGCTGAGCCGCTGCGGCCTTGCCACCCCTGGCGGCCTGCACCTGGGCTGTTCTTGGAGGTGTCGCCAGACCAGCGGTGTGCGCAAGGTGGCCCTGTGCCGCCGGCTGCTGGCCGGCTCCCCAGCTTGCGGCTACCACGCGACTCAGGACCTCTGACACCAATGGCTGGACTGTGGACTCCAGAGCCGCATCGCGGGTTGTGCAGCCGTGCGGGGCAGGCCCCCATCTCTCAGCTCTCGCTGCCACACCCTGGTGACCCAGGATGCCCCGAGCAGGTGGGACAAGCTCTCGCTGGCCGCTGGCCGCAGGGCCCACGCCGTGTGCTCTGCCTCTCAGAGCAGATGCGGGGGTTGCTGCTGCTGGCAGAGCGGGCAGCTTGGTGACATTTGCAGATCCTGCCGCTGGAGCTGCAAGTGCGTAGCGGGGTGCGGCTGCCTGCATCGCTTCAAGCCTTGGGAGAGGCGGCAAGGCTGGCGTGGTCACTCTTTCTCCCCGTGTGACCCTGCTGCGGGGCAGTGCCTCCCAGCCCTCCAGCCTCTCCGTCTGCAAGAGAAGATGCGAGAAGGGCGGCTGCTGCCCTGCTGCCAGGGCCAGCTGGGGAGAGGGCTGGTCCCTGCGTGGCCCCCCCTCACCGGGTCTCGGGAGCACCCCCAGCCTGCCCGGGCAGCCTGCCGGGCCTGGCACGGGGGCGGGGTCTCAGCTTGCTGGCGGGCTGGTCGCACCTGTCCCCTCCGGCACCTCCCGCTTCTCCACCATAAGTGCTCCACCGATCTGGTAGACTTTCACAGATTCTATACTATAAAATCGTACATATTCACAGGATTTCTGAGAAATCATTTACATAAACATGAGATTTCCTGGAACTTTTTAACATACGCAAATGTCCGATCCGCATGCGCAGTCGTCTCCCGTGGTGGTCTTTGGGGGTCTTCAGATGAAGGCTCGTAGTCTTCTTCCCTGTGTTCGCTGATTGACCTTTGCTTCTGCGCAAACTCAGTCCTAGCAGCACCTAAAGGGTGTCCTTCATGGCTGTTGGCATTCTTTCGTGACCTCCTGTCTTCCATGTATTTGTTCTCCCAAGGCCCAGTTGTCTGAGATGGGATTATCCTGGAGCCCCCTTATCTTGCAACCATTCTAACTACTCCCTACATCCCAAAGGCCTTTCTTTTGTTTAGTGAAGTGACTAAGACATTTAAATATGCTCCTGGCCCCTAGGCTTTCAGGAGGCATTTTGATGCAGTGGCTTTGTCTCTCTTGGCTTTAAGCTTTTCATCCCCCCCTTTTCTGTAAACTTTGTAAATTTCTTTACAAAGGTCTTAGGTTTTCATAGTTTATCACCTTAGGCAAGGCCCAAACTCTCATAGCCAATTTCTTCAGCTTATGCCACAAAAGGCAATTGACAACTGTTAGTATAATAACAAACACCAATAATATCAAGAGTGAGTGGACTAGACCATTCAAAGTTTTCTCTGCAGAGGATGAGTATCCCAAAAGATATCCCAGCAATGATGGGCGGTATCATCTTTAATTTGACTAGACAGTCCAGTAAGTTGGTCCTTAGTTATTATTGGTTCAAGATTTTGTTTAATTTTTCCAGAGACGTTTGCACGACTTTTATTTAAGCCAAAGCATTGCCGCTTGTTCTTCTGTATATGCGATCACATAAAGGGAGTGATTAGGTGATATTCCGCAACTACCGATCCATTAGTCACTAAACACACGTGTCTGGCATTAATTTCTACAAACATTTCAAGCACATCAGGAGACAGGCGCATCCATTTGCAGCTGTTAACAGAATGTTCTAATAAGCATGGTTAGACTGTTGTCCACATAAGATACTATCAGAGGTGGTTTCACAAAGAGCTAAATCATATGTTTGTCTCAGGTAGTGGCAAAGATTTTTCAGGAATTATACTTAATACCTCACCTTGTTCCGCACCTCGTCTTGGCTCGTAATCAGCCAATTTATTTCCCACTTCCCTCTCAGCGTTACCTCTCTGGTGCCCTTTGCAAGTGCATAATCGCCACTGCTGACGGAAGTTGTACAGCATCTAAAAGTCGTCAAATTATATCAGCAGGCTTTATACCTTTTCCTTGAGCAGTCAAGAGTCCTCGTTCCTTCCAAATTGCTCCATGGGCGTGGACTACACCAAAGGCATATTTGGACTCGCAGCCCTTCAGCCAGCTCCAACGCTCTCACTAGGGCAATTATTTCAGCTAGTTGTGCAGATGTACCCTTAGGGAGTGACTTGGCTTCCACCAGTCGGTCTGTGGTGGTTCCAGCATATCCTGCCATTCGAACTCCATTCTTTATGAAACTGCTCCCATCAGTATACCACCTTCGGTCGGCTTCCTCCAGCGGCTCCTCCTTCAAGTCTGGTCTGCTTGCATATGCAGTTTCAACAGTTTCTATACAATCGTGCACGACAGTCTCCATTTCCTGTTTATCGCTTATGATTTCTATATCATCTAAAACGGAGGTTACAGTGTGGGAAGTGTGCACAATCATCTTTTGTCCCAAAGTAAATTTCCGAGCTTCTTGGATAATCAAAACAACGGCAGCCACTGCCCGAGGGCATCCCGGCCATCCTTTGCTTACTTCCTCCAATTGGTTAGAGAAGTATGCTACAGCTCGTTTATAAGGACCCAGCTTCTGGGCCAGAATTCCCAGAGCCACTCCTTGCCTTTCATAGGAGAAGAGCCAGAAAGGTTTCGTTACATCTGGTAGGCCCAAAGCTGGAGCCTTCATTAGCTCCAGTTTCACTTCCTTGATTGCCCTCTTAGCTTCATCAGTCCATATTAATTGTGTCTGGCTATTTTCAACAGTTCATATAGAGGTTTAACCAAAAGTCCATAATTATAGATCCACCAACCTGTCATTTCCCAAAAGGTTCGAAGCTCTTTTACCGTGGTGGGTTCTGGAGTTCTGCAGATCGCTTCCTTTCGGTCATTCCCGAGCTGTCTTTGTCCCTTAGAAATCACGAATCCCAGGTGTATTACTTCCTTCTTCAAGATTTGGGCTTTCTGTAATGAGCCTCGATAACCACTTAATCCCAGAAAATTCAACAAGCTCACAGTCTATTCCTTCATCCTTTTCTGTGGCTATTAAGATATCATCCACATATTGCAAAAGAATCCCATTTCCTGGGGGCCTCTCCCAGGTCTCTCATTCCTTAGCTAATTGATTTCCAAAAATGGTAGGGCTGTTTTTAAATCCCTGGGGTAACGCTGTCCAGGTCAGTTGGGGTTTTCGTCCTGTATCAGGGTTTTGCCGTTCAAAGGCAAATAACTTGCAGTTTTCTGGAGCCAAGGTAAGGCAAAAGAATGCATCCTTTAAATCTTACACAGTAAACCATTCATAGGTTTCCTTTAAACCAGTCAGCAGAGTATACGGGTTTGCCACTACCGGATACAAATCATCAACTATTTATTACCCGCAAATCTTGCACCAATCGATAAGTTTTGCCATCAGGCTTTTTGACGGCCAAAATGGGAGCGTTATCTTCTGAAGAGCATTCAATTACTAGTCCAAATTTTATAAACTCTTCTGTAATACTTTTTACCCCTCGCCTGTCTTCCAATTTCAAGGGGTATTGCTTTATCTTACCAGGTCGTGCCCCTTCTTTGAGTTTAACAACAACCAGTTCAGCATTTTTAGCCTTTCCGGGTATTCCTGAGGCCCACGCTCCTGGCTATACCTGGTCTTTTATTTCTTGTATAATTTCTTCTTCTCTAATTTGGGGTTCAGTAAGAACCAAGCTTAAAATTCCAATGTGATTTTTGTCTGGTATTTTAAACTCAATTTCCCCATTTCTAAATTTTAGTTCGGGATTTAGTTGTTCTAATAGGTCCCTTCCCAGTAATAGCCTAGGAGCCTCAGGCAGGTAGAGAAATTTGTGCATCCCCACGCTTTTCCCAATTCTAAATTTTAATGGTTTCAAGGAAAAAGCTTTTTCAACCTGCCCAGTTGCTCCCACAACATTAACATTTTGTTTACTTAGAGCTAACAAGGTTTGATTCAACACAGAGAATGTGGCTAACGCAGCCACTATCTCCTTTCCCGGTTTCCTTCTGTCCTCCCCCTCCCCATTCCGATATACTCTCCACGCTTCCTCCAGCAACTTTTCTAAATTCCTTATGTCTGGTTCCCTTAGTTTCTGAAGTTTCTTTCTGGTATCATTAGTGGATTGTCCCAGAAACAGAGATACCAGCTGCTGTGTGGCAGCTTCTGACGCCGGTTCCGTAGTAGTAAATCTTGTCACAGCAGGCCGTAAGCGATCTAAAAAGTCCGTGGGAGTCTCAGTCTGCCCCTGCTTGATAGCATACAGAGCAGACCAGTTAACTGCCTTTGGGATCGCGTGTTCTATTCCAAATTTGATTCAGGTTCGGTATCGTTGCAACAAGCGGTACTGAGCTGGATCATAAGGGTCCCAACCCGGGTCCCTGGAGGGCACAGGATCTTCGGCCGTGCCCTGCAAAACTCGTCCCTCAATCTATGTTTCTACACGAGCTTGGGCTGCCTTTAATACAAGCTGCTTCTCAGTTTCAGTCCTAGCGTCTAGCATAAGATCCACATCTTTCCAATCCGGGTCCAAATTCTTAGTAATCCACTCAAACCTTTTCGCAATCCCACTTGGGTCCTCCCTATGCCTTTTAACTGCATCCTTCCACTTACCCACATCATCCATCTGGAAAGGCACTTTTCTTCCGCCTTTCTGGGTTTCTCTTTCACCTTCAAACACCTCTAGTAGTCCAATACTGCATGCTGAACAACATCGCTTCAACTTCCCTAACTCTTTCTGAGTTTCCTTTTCCAAAGCCAACACCATGGGGTCTTGGGGAGCAAAATTAAAACCACAATCTTTCTGGGACTCAGGGTGATTTCGGAGGGTGAAAAACATATCCGCATACAGAGCTTCGTCCCATTTTCCCTCCCTCCTTAAAAATAACAGGAGTTGCCGCAAGGCGTTATACTTCAGAGTCCCATTCACAGGCCACTTTTCTTCATCATCTAATTTATACAATGGCCATCACGGATTACAATACTTAATTAGAGTTTTCTTATTCACATTTCCTCCAGGAGGACCCCCTATGTCCTTCCACTGATATAAAATGCAACCTAATGGAGATTTCTTTGGTATCTCTTTACTTTGTTGTGACTCTCCCATTTTATTGGTCCCAGTTCTCTCCCGTATTCCCGCAGTATCTTAACTGTTAGTTCCACGGTCCACACTTTACCACGTAGAGGGTTACAGAATTACTGTTTTACATCCTTACAATCTTTTTCTTTCGCTTCGTCCGTCTCCGGCCCTTTCCCTCGCGGGACAACGAAACCGCGGATCAGGACTCCGCACTCGCTTCGTACGGCTCATTCACACACGCACAGGACAGCATACACACTTTTGATGACAAAACACTCAAATACCAAGCACGTCTCATTCACACATGCGTAGGACAGTATAGACACTTTTGACAACAAAAAAGCTCACATACCAATACAATGAACAAAAATCCTAAAAGCAAACACAGAGCAACTACTTGTCCTTACAACATGCCAAACACAATCCCAAAATCAAATAACCGAGTTCCAAAGCCAAGATCCAATATACCCAAATGCAAGCTGTCCAAATGAGCACCGAAGTGCTCCCAGATGGGCACTGAAGTGCCCCCAGTGCATACCTTTAAGGCGCTAGAAGCCCGGTATACTCCACCAAGCATGAACCACTCACGGCTTACGGGGTTTCCAACAGATGACTAGTCCCAAACCAAATGTAAGAAAGAATACCTTTTTTCCAAAGACGGTCCCTGTCTGCTCCCACAGCGATCCGATTGAGGCAAGGAATCCCTCCGGAAATTTTCGGGGGGTACCCTAGGGAGTCCCGTTCTCAACGGGTCCTGCAGCCGAGCAGAGAGGGTCCCACCTGGGGTGCCAAAACTGATAGAAAAATTCACGGATGCTTCTCCTCGCAGTCTGAATCCCCCCAAGGGAGAAACGGAGTATTCAGAGAGACCCTGAAATGACACTCAATAGCAACGAAGTTACTATTAAGCAGGTATTCTTTATTGCAGCGCTGGGGATTCTCCACCATAAGTGCCCCACCGATCTGGTAGACTTTCGGAGATTCTATGCTATAGAATCGTACATATTCACAGGATTTCCGAGAAATCATTTACATAAACATGAGATTTCCTGGAACTTTTTAACATATGCAAATGTCCGATCCGCATGCGCAGTCGTCTCCCGTGGTGGTCTTTGGGGGGTCTTCAGATGAAGGCTCGTAGTCTTCTTCCTTGTGTTCGCTGATTGACCTTTGCTTCTGCGCAAACTCAGTCCTAGCATCGCCTAAAGGGTGTCCTTCATGGCTGTTGGCATTCTTTCGTGACCTCCTGTCTTCCATGTATTTGTTCTCCCAAGGCCCAGTTGTCTGAGATGGGATTATCCTGGAGCCCCCTTATCTTGCAACCATTCTAACTACTCCCTACATCCCAAAGGCCTTTCTTTTGTTTAGTGAAGTGACTAAGACATTTAAATATGCTCCTGGCCCCTAGGCTTTCAGGAGGCATTTTGATGCAGTGGCTTTGTCTCTCTTGGCTTTAACCCTTTCAAGACCAAGAGGAGTGACACCAGGCCTGTCCCCCAAGCAGTAGGTGTGTGGGGGGAATAAGAGGCTTCACAGACCACGGGGGATGGAGCCGAGGCAAGGCCGTCCTGTCTCCACAGGGCTCCCTCCCCCGCCCCCCTCCAGGGTACTGTCCGGTCCTGGGTCCTAGCGGCCGTCGCTCTGCAGTGTGGTTTTGGCACCCAGGCTGTTTGAGACGTCTTGTTGTTTTACACTAGCAGTTCTCTACACCCTGAGCAGCATGTTTCCCTCCTCCCCTTTTGTCCGCCAGACACAAAGCCAGCTGCTATTACCCCCTCTGAAGTGCCCCTCGCTGCTCAGGGCATGGAGGATGCTGAGGGCATCGTCGTGTTGTATTGGCAAGAGACGTGTGCGCGTGCGGGCGTGCGGGCGTGCGCACCCTCCCCAGGGCTAGCAGGGGTGGCTGAGGAGCATTCCTCCCCCGGCAGCCTCCTGCGCTGTCTCTGGAGCACTCGGGCATTTACTACATGTGTTGAGCTGGAAAGTAAAGCCAGCACAAGCAGAGCTGACTGCCCTCAGAGTAGGGCTCTGCCCAAGCAGAGAAGCAGGCGAGGTGGCCAGGCAGCACCCTGGCTAAAGTCTGTTGTGCCATGTATGACGGGCATATCTGGATACAAGCAGACCTGCATACCCTCCGCTCAGGGCAAGGTGATAATGACGACGATTGCCTGCTCCCTTGGCACCGGTAATCAAGATGCAACAACAGAGCACGCCCGCGGCGGGGGTGGCCGAGGCACAAACCCCGCCTCCCTCCACAACAGCTCCTCGAGGGTTTACTGCCCTAGAGTCGAGAGCTCTGCAGGAGAGATACGGAGCTGAGCCAGGGGAAACAGCGGTGGAGGGATCTGGACAGGAGATTCTGCTCAATTAGCAGAGCTCTGTGCCATAGCACTAGCTCTTAGCAATGGCACGTGGACCATATACACTGATTCCTGCGCTGCGTGGGCTGGTGCTAGACAATGGCTAGGAAATTGGGCAAAACGCAATTGGCAGATAGGGAATCGAGATGTCCGGGGGAGAAAATATTGGGAACAAATATACCAGATCGCCAGCCCCCGTCCTATTGCTATAGCGCATGTAGCCGCACATCAGAAAAATACTACTCAGGTGGCCAAATGGAACAATACGGCTGACCACCTAGCCAGTATCAATGCGGCAGGATTTTCCTCTGCCCTGAGCACTGAATGCTGAGGACACGCTGGTGCATATGACCTATATCAGCATGCAGCAAGACGAGGCCGGCCCATTACTAAACAGCAAGCAGTTCAAGTAGGGACCACTTGTGGATTTTGTAATGATAGGAGGGATTATCTTGTCAAATGTCAACAATGAGAAAACCTTGGGGAAGGGAGAGCGCTGTGGGGTACTTGGCAAGTAGACTACATACTGGACCCGTGAGACGTACCTCGGAAGGATGGAAATTTATTATGACTGAAGCTGAAACAGTAAGTGGTTTGGGTAGTGTTGACCCTACACACGCTGCATCTGGCTTGGCAACTGTCGCAGGATTAAACCGATGGTTTGCTTTGCACCCAGTGCCACAAGCTATACAGCCAGATAATGGCTCATCTTTTAAAACCAAAATAGCACAGGAATGGCATCTTAAGCATGGAGTTAAGTGGGCTTTCCGCTTACCCTATCGACCTCAGAGTAATGGCATAGTAGAAAGACGGAACGGGTTGCTGAAACAGCAGCTCAGATGTCGAAACAGTAATGCTAATGGGGGAGGGAACTTATGGGAAGCCGTACTAGCACTGAACTCACGGCAGACTCCTAATGGCAGTCCACTATCCAGACGTTGTGAACAATCCCCTGTGCTGAACCAACACCAGCAGGATGCTTTGAATACCTCTGTGAGGCATCCAGGAGATCGGGTGAGAATTCAACACCCGTCACTCGGAAAACCGTGGATCGCTCTGCAGCACTTCCGAGGGAAAGGAATATGGGAAACTGTGGATGCTGTTGGAGTGAAATTAATCGTTGCTGAGGCTTGGATACAATCCGAGACCCAAGTCTTCTTTCTCTCTTCCTAGGAACTGTTGAACTCCTGGATGACTAACTGAAGAGCTGTCGTTCAGCGTGCAAACTACGGGAAGTATCCATCTAGAAAGTACACTAAGCGTTCCCTGGAACTTTGTTACTACTCTCCATGTTAAAGCGCTATCACCGGAAAGAGCGTTAAAATCAAAAAGACAGGAACCTTCATGTATCGGACAAGTCTAATCCTCGCGTTGGTAAGCTGGCATTCTATAATATAACCGTATATGCACAATGCAAAAATCAAGAAAACCAAGAGAAGCCGGCAAGCTCTGCAGACTGGTGCTCTGGGGCCCTCGTGCCCAGGAGGGTGGGCAAGGTGTACCCCTGCAGCAGCTAAGCTGCTGCGGTCTTGCCACCCCTTGCTGCCTCCACCACGGCAGTTCTTGTAGTTGTCACAAGATCAGAGGTGTGCGCAGGGTGGCCTTGTGCCTCCGGCTGGCCGCAGGCTCCACACCTAGCAGTTAACACGAGAGAATTCTGCCACACGAGATATCTGCCAACAGCCCTTTTTTTTATACAGTACAAACATAACAGACGTAATCCGTTACATAGCCTTTTTGCTGCCTGATTGCTATAGGTTAATATGCATTCCTAACTTGGTAAGAAGATAAATACATCTTTACAGAGCATGCTCAGAGAGTAGGGGTCCCCTTAATCAGAGGAGGGTCTCACAGTAGCCGGGGGAGGGGGGGTGATTTTTAGTCTTATAGTCAGGACAGTGCATAGAAAGGAGAGGTATGTTGTCCACTGTTTCCCTGGTGTCCTTGGTTAGTTCACATCAAAGAATCCAAAATCAACTACTACTGGCATTTCAAAAGACATCCTCTTTATATTTAAACTTTTAATAGACGAGCAACATCTATCGAGCTACGCTCCGACAATCCACCTGTCTCTCTGTTAAGTAGAAGAGGGGAGGCTGAGTGTCTGAGCCCAGCTGCTGGCGGGCTACAGCTTGCCCACACGTGTACATTCAGCCTCACTAGTGGCCGTCCTGGGGATAAAGGCCCTCCCGGTGACACTGAGAGCTGCTAAACGAACAGAGGACCATGCTCTGTCCATGTGCCCAGGGGGCTGCGGTCAAACGGGGCGTGGGCGTCTCCACGGTGACCGCCAGGCCTTTGTGACCAGGGGCGGCATCGTGCCCAGAGGCCATTGTGACGGGGGGGTCCGCACGGCAGCCGTGGAGGCTCTTATGGGGCCAGGGCCCTAGGGTGCCCACTCCCAGGAGAGCGGCCCCGCCAGGAGGCAGCAGCTGCACTGGGTGCCCGTGGCAGGCGTCCAACAGACGACCCCGGAGATGCCCGAGAAGCACGAGGCGAACGCTCGCTCCCAGCCCGACGAGGGGCTGAGGCGCCTGCAGGAGGACCGCCAAGTGAGGGATGGGGCTGGCGGGAGAGGCGGCGGGCGGCGGGACACGGGGACAGCCAGGAGCGAGACAGCCAGCCCTGAGCGTCGCCGGCCCAGGCACAGCCATGCCGCGCCGCAGGGGTTTCTCTGGGGCAGGGCAGGCTCCGGGACGGCCGCGGCCCACGCGGCCCCGCAGCAATGCCCCAGAGGCAGAGAGCAGCGCAGAGCTGAGTTCAGCCCGGCTGGAGTAGCCAGGAGCTGCCTTGAAGCCGAGGCCGGGCTTGCCGGTGCTGCGGGGGCCGCTGTGCCGACACAGCCGCCTCCATCCCGCCCCTCCTCCTTCTCCCCACAGGTGCGCTGCAGGCAGCCGCAGGCAGCGCCGCAGCGCAGCCGCACCACAGCCTCGGCCCTCCATGGGGACCGGCTGCCACCACTCCCCTGCCCCGCGAGCTCACAGAGCACTTGCAGCCGTCGCACACAGGTAGGGACCTTGAGGGAGACAGGCTCGACCGCCTCCCCGGCGCTGGGAGGTGCCGATGCAAAAGCGGGAGGTGCCGGAGGGGACAGGTGCGACCAGCCCCCCCAGCAAGCTGAGACCCCGCCCCCGTGCCAGGCCCGGCAGGCTGCCCGGGCATGCTGGGGGTGCTCCCGAGACCCGGTGAGGGGGGGCCACGCAGGGACCAGCCCTCTCCCCAGCTGGCCCTGGCAGCAGGGCAGCAGCCGCCCTTCTCGCATCTTCTCTTGCAGACGGACAGGCTGGAGGGCTGGGAGGCACTGCCCCGCAGCAGGGTCACACGGGGAGAAAGAGTGACCACGCCAGCCTTGCCGCCTCTCCCAAGGCTTGAAGCGATGCAGGCAGCCGCACCCCGCTACGCACTTGCAGCTCCAGCGGCAGGATCTGCAAATGTCACCAAGCTGCCCGCTCTGCCAGCAGCAGCAACCCCCGCATCTGCTCTGAGAGGCAGAGCACACGGCGTGGGCCCTGCGGCCAGCGGCCAGCGAGAGCTTGTCCCACCTGCTCGGGGCATCCTGGGTCACCAGGGCGTGGCAGCGAGAGCTGAGAGATGGGGGCCTGCCCCGCACGGCTGCACAACCCGCGATGCTGCTCTGGAGTCCACAGTCCAGCCATTGGTGTCAGAGGTCCTGAGTCGCGTGGTAGCCGCAAGCTGGGGAGCCGGCCAGCAGCCGGCGGCACAGGGCCGCCTTGCGCACACCGCTGGTCTGGCGACACCTCCCAGAACAGCCCAGGTGCAGGCCGCCATGGGTGGCAAGGCCGCAGCGGCTCAGCCAAGACCTCGTGCCCATGCTCCGGGGGGCACCAGGGCTGCTGGCGAGGCCCGCGCGCCAGTTTCCCCGGGGAGCTGCACCGGCAAAGGGCACTGGGCACAGCCGGTGGCAAGGCAGGGCCATCGTCTGCCCCCCGTGCGACTTGTCCACGGCAAGCCGCTGCGCGCACAGCCTGTGGATGCCCTGAAGCATCTTGTGGTCGTGCAAATCAAGATGGAGCATCTGGAGGAGCTGGAGGAAGAGGACGACAACAAAACCTCTGAAGACCTGCCAGGACAGAGGCAGCTGGAGGAAGATGTCTCCATCCATACCCTCTGGGGCAGCCCCAGTCTGCTGAGACTCAGCCAGGAGCCACACGCAGGCCCCCAGAAGGTGCCCGGCTCACCCGGCAGCGTGGCCAGAGATGCCGCAGGAGAGGCAGATGACCACCCTCAGCGCGCGTCTCCTGCCCCGTCAGCAGACTGAGACGTAGAGCCAGCAGCTCGTTGCCTGGCCAGAGCTCCTGGGGAGCAGGGGCACGGCGAGCCTCCCCGCGCATCAGCAGCTGACGATGTACAGCCGTTGGCTCCTCCCTTGCCTGCGGCCATGCTCCAGGCAGCAGACGATAGTGCCGATGCCGTGGGCACTGCTCAGGCCATCCTGGGCAACCGGGACTTGGCAGCGGGGGCTGAGGGCCAGGGGCCTGCCCCTGTTGGCCCCGTAACCAGTGACACTGCTCTGCAGGACCTGGAGGAAGCGTGGGAAGAGGTCCCTGACAGAGACGCAGCAGCAGAGGCAGCAAGCGCCATAAAGAGCGCATCTCTTGCCCCATCAGACGACGCAGACACACAGGCAGCAGCTTCTCCCCAGGCCGCATGTCTCGGGCGCGACAGCCACAGAGCACCTCTCCCCGCCCAGCCCCTCGCCTACAGCTCTCCTTCCCCCGCAGGCTTCGTCGCGCGCCCGCACGCCCCGGCTCGCTGGCGATGTCCCTCCGTCCTCAGGACAGCTTGTCGGGCTCTGCGCAGGGCTTTCCGCTGAGCTGCCTCACGGGACCGTGAGAGCAGCGGCGCCCGGCTGCCAGCACCTTGCCAATGGGCTTGCCTGGCCATGCCCTGCACCTGACCAGCGCAGCCTGGCCTGTCTCCCTATTAAAGTCCTTCCTGGCTCTGTCCTAGGTGAGGGCTCTCTGTCCTGTGTGCACGCGTGTGCGCGGGGGGGTGAGTGCAGCAGCTGGGGTCAGACCACGGCGCCGAGGGTCCCCGTGTCCCTGGGGCAGCGACTGGAGCGAGTGCGGGTGTGGGAGTGAGTGTGATGGCCAGCGAAGATCAAGCCGCAGAGGCGGTGAGCAGGTGACGTGGCCTGGGAGCAAGGGGGTGAGTGGGTGTCCGACGGCCAGCCCTGCGTGTGAGAGACCCTGGCTGTCTCTGGTGGTGAGAGCATGGAGGGTCAGCTACGGGACCGGGGGCAGTCCCGGCCGGCTCGGGGGCCGTGGGACGGTCTGTACCAGCAAGCAGACAAGGGCTGTGGCCTTGGCGGCTCCTACCTGCAGGGGCCGGCAAGTGGGGAGACTGATTTATTTCAGGTTTGCGCAAGCCTGGGCGCTCGGTGGTTTCCCACAACTCAAGCACACGAGATTTCTGCCAACAGCCCTTTTTTTTGTACAGTACAAACATAACAGACGTAATCCGTTACATAGCCTTTTTGCTGCCTGATTGGTATAGGTTAATATGCATTCCTAACTTGGTAAGAAGATAAATACATCTTTAGAGAGCATGCTCAGAGAGTAGGGGTCCCCTTAATCAGAGGAGGGTCCCACAGTAGCCGGGGGGGGTGATTTTTAGTCTTATAGTCAGGACAGTGCATAGAAAGGAGAGGTATGTTGTCCACTGTTTCCCTGGTGTCCTTGGTTAGTTCACATCAAAGAATCCAAAATCAACTGCTACTGGCATTTCAAAAGACATCCTGTTTATATTTAAACTTTTAATAGACGAGCAACATCTATCGAGCTACGCTCTGACAATCCACCTGTCTCTCTGTTAAGTAGAAGAGGGGAGGCTGAGTGTCTGAGCCCAGCTGCTGGCGGGCTACAGCTTGCCCACACGTGTACATTCAGCCTCACTAGTGGCCGTCCTGGGGATAAAGGCCCTCCCGGTGACACTGAGAGCTGCTAAACGAACAGAGGACCATGCTCTGTCCATGTGCCCAGGGGGCTGCGGTCAAACGGGGCGTGGGCGTCTCCACGGTGACCGCCAGGCCTTTGTGACCAGGGGCGGCATCGTGCCCAGAGGCCATTGTGACGGGGGGGTCCGCACGGCAGCCGTGGAGGCTCTTATGGGGCCAGGGCCCTAGGGTGCCCACTCCCAGGAGAGCGGCCCCGCCAGGAGGCAGCAGCTGCGCTGGGTGCCCGTGGCAGGCGTCCAACAGACGACCCCGGAGATGCCCGAGAAGCACGAGGCGAACGCTCGCTCCCAGCCCGACAAGGGGCTGCGGCGCCTGCAGGAGGACCGCCAAGTGAGGGATGGGGCTGGCGGGAGAGGCGGCGGGCGGCGGGACACGGGGACAGCCGGGAGCGAGACAGCCAGCCCTGAGCGTCGCCGGCCCAGGCACAGCCATGCCGCGCCGCAGGGGTTTCTCTGGGGCAGGGCAGGCTCCGGGACGGCCGCGGCCCACGCGGCCCCGCAGCAATGCCCCAGAGGCAGAGAGCAGCGCAGAGCTGAGTTCAGCCCGGCTGGAGTAGCCAGGAGCTGCCTTGAAGCCGAGGCCGGGCTTGCCGGTGCTGCGGGGGCCGCTGTGCCGACACAGCCGCCTCCATCCCGCCCCTCCTCCTTCTCCCCACAGGTGCGCTGCAGGCAGCCGCAGGCAGCGCCGCAGCGCAGCCGCACCACAGCCTCGGCCCTCCATGGGGACCGGCTGCCACCACTCCCCTGCCCAGCGAGCTCACAGAGCACTTGCAGCCGTCGCACACAGGTAGGGACCTTGAGGGAGACAGGCTCGACCGCCTCCCCGGCGCTGGGAGGTGCCGATGCAAAAGCGGGAGGTGCCGGAGGGGACAGGTGCGACCAGCCCCCCCAGCAAGCTGAGACCCCGCCCCCGTGCCGGGCCCGGCAGGCTGCCCGGGCAGGCTGGGGGTGCTCCCGAGACCCGGTGAGGGGGAGCCACGCAGAGACCAGCCCTCTCCCCAGCTGGCCCTGGCAGCAGGGCAGCAGCCGCCCTTCTCGCATCTTCTCTTGCAGACGGACAGGCTGGAGGGCTGGGAGGCACTGCCCCGCAGCAGGGTCACACGGGGAGAAAGAGTGACCACGCCAGCCTTGCCGCCTCTCCCAAGGCTTGAAGCGATGCAGGCAGCCGCACCCCGCTACGCACTTGCAGCTCCAGCGGCAGGATCTGCAAATGTCACCAAGCTGCCCGCTCTGCCAGCAGCAGCAACCCCCGCATCTGCTCTGAGAGGCAGAGCACACGGCGTGGGCCCTGCGGCCAGCGGCCAGCGAGAGCTTGTCCCACCTGCTCGGGGCATCCTGGATCACCAGGGCGTGGCAGCGAGAGCTGAGAGATGGGGGCCTGCCCCGCACGGCTGCACAACCCGCGACGCGGCTCTGGAGTCCACAGTCCAGCCATTGGTGTCAGAGGTCCTGAGTCGCGTGGTAGCCGCAAGCTGGGGAGCCGGCCAGCAGGCGGCGGCACAGGGCCACCTTGCGCACACCGCTGGTCTGGCGACACCTCCCAGAACAGCCCAGGTGCAGGCCGCCAGGGGTGGCAAGGCCGCAGCGGCTCAGCCAAGACCTCGTGCCCATGCTCCGGGGGGCACCAGGGCTGCTGGCGAGGCCCGCGCGCCAGTTTCCCCGGGGAGCTGCACCGGCAAAGGGCACTGGGCACAGCCGGTGGCAAGGCAGGGCCATCGTCTGCCACCCGTGCGACTTGTCCACGGCAAGCCGCTGCGCGCACAGCCTGTGGATGCCCTGAAGCATCTTGTGGTCGTGCAAATCAAGATGGAGCATCTGGAGGAGCTGGAGGAAGAGGACGACAACAAAACCTCTGAAGACCTGCCAGGACAGAGGCAGCTGGAGGAAGAGGTCTCCATCCATACCCTCTGGGGCAGCCCCAGTCTGCTGAGACTCAGCCAGGAGCCACACGCAGGCCCCCAGAAGGTGCCCGGCTCACCCGGCAGCGTGGCCAGAGATGCCGCAGGAGAGGCAGATGACCACCCTCAGCGCGCGTCTCCTGCCCCGTCAGCAGACTCAGACGTAGAGCCAGCAGCTTGTTGCCTGGCCAGAGCTCCTGGGGAGCAGGGGCACGGCGAGCCTCCCCGCGCATCAGCACCTGACGATGTACAGCCGTTGGCTCCTCCCTTGCCTGCGGCCATGCTCCAGGCAGCAGACGATAGTGCCGATGCCGTGGGCACTGCTCAGGCCATCCTGGGCAACCGGGACTTGGCAGCGGGGGCTGAGGGCCAGGGGCCTGCCCCTGTTGGCCCCGTAACCAGTGACACTGCTCTGCAGGACCTGGAGGAAGCGTGGGAAGAGGTCCCTGACAGAGACGCAGCAGCAGAGGCAGCAAGCGCCATAAAGAGCGCATCTCTTGCCCCATCAGACGACGCAGACACACAGGCAGCAGCTTCTCCCCAGGCCGCATGTCTCGGGCGCGACGGCCACAGAGCACCTCTCCCCGCCCAGCCCCTCGCCTACAGCTCTCCTTCCCCCGCAGGCTTCGTCGCGCGCCCGCACGCCCCGGCTCGCTGGCGATGTCCCTCCGTCCTCAGGACAGCTTGTCGGGCTCTGCGCAGGGCTTTCCGCTGAGCTGCCTCACGGGACCGTGAGAGCAGCGGCGCCCGGCTGCCAGCACCTTGCCAATGGGCTTGCCTGGCCATGCCCTGCACCTGACCAGCGCAGCCTGGCCTGTCTCCCTATTAAAGTCCTTCCTGGCTCTGTCCTAGGTGAGGGCTCTCTGTCCTGTGTGCACGCGTGTGCGCGGGGGGGTGAGTGCAGCAGCTGGGGTCAGACCACGGCGCCGAGGGTCCCCGTGTCCCTGGGGCAGCGACTGGAGCGAGTGCGGGTGTGGGAGTGAGTGTGATGGCCAGCGAAGATCAAGCCGCAGAGGCGGTGAGCAGGTGACGTGGCCTGGGAGCAAGGGGGTGAGTGGGTGTCCGACGGCCAGCCCTGCGTGTGAGAGACCCTGGCTGTCTCTGGTGGTGAGAGCATGGAGGGTCAGCTACGGGACCGGGGGCAGTCCCGGCCGGCTCGGGGGCCGTGGGACGGTCTGTACCAGCAAGCAGACAAGGGCTGTGGCCTTGGCGGCTCCTACCTGCAGGGGCCAGCAAGTGGGGAGACTGATTTATTTCAGATTTGCGCAAGCCTGGGCGCTCGGTGGTTTCCCACAACTCAAGCACACGAGATTTCTGCCAACAGCCGTTTTTTTTATACAGTACAAACATAACAGACGTAATCCGTTACATAGCCTTTTTGCTGCCTGATTGGTATAGGTTAATATGCATTCCTAACTTGGTAAGAAGATAAATACATCTTTAGAGAGCATGCTCAGAGAGTAGGGGTCCCCTTAATCAGAGGAGGGTCCCACAGTAGCCGGGGGGGGTGATTTTTAGTCTTATAGTCAGGACAGTGCATAGAAAGGAGAGGTATGTTGTCCACTGTTTCCCTGGTGTCCTTGGTTAGTTCACATCAAAGAATCCAAAATCAACTGCTACTGGCATTTCAAAAGACATCCTGTTTATATTTAAACTTTTAATAGACGAGCAACATCTATCGAGCTACGCTCTGACAATCCACCTGTCTCTCTGTTAAGTAGAAGAGGGGAGGCTGAGTGTCTGAGCCCAGCTGCTGGCGGGCTACAGCTTGCCCACACGTGTACATTCAGCCTCACTAGTGGCCGTCCTGGGGATAAAGGCCCTCCCGGTGACACTGAGAGCTGCTAAACGACCAGAGGACCATGCTCTGTCCATGTGCCCAGGGGGCTGCGGTCAAACGGGGCGTGGGCGTCTCCACGGTGACCGCCAGGCCTTTGTGACCAGGGGCGGCATCGTGCCCAGAGGCCATTGTGACGGGGGGGTCCGCACGGCAGCCGTGGAGGCTCTTATGGGGCCAGGGCCCTAGGGTGCCCACTCCCAGGAGAGCGGCCCCGCCAGGAGGCAGCAGCTCCGCTGGGTGCCCGTGGCAGGCGTCCAACAGACGACCCCGGAGATGCCCGAGAAGCACGAGGCGAACGCTCGCTCCCAGCCCGACAAGGGGCTGCGGCGCCTGCAGGAGGACCGCCAAGTGAGGGATGGGGCTGGCGGGAGAGGCGGGGGGCGGCGGGACACGGGGACAGCCGGGAGCGAGACAGCCAGCCCTGAGCGTCGCCGGCCCAGGCACAGCCATGCCGCGCCGCAGGGGTTTCTCTGGGGCAGGGCAGGCTCCGGGACGGCCGCGGCCCACGCGGCCCCGCAGCAATGCCCCAGAGGCAGAGAGCAGCGCAGAGCCGAGTTCAGCCTGGCTGGAGTAGCCAGGAGCTGCCTTGAAGCCGAGGCCGGGCTTGCCGGTGCTGCGGGGGCCGCTGTGCCGACACAGCCGCCTCCATCCCGCCCCTCCTCCTTCTCCCCACAGGTGCGCTGCAGGCAGCGCCGCAGCGCAGCCGCACCACAGCCTCGGCCCTCCATGGGGACCGGCTGCCACCGCTCCCCTGCCCAGCGAGCTCACAGAGCACTTGCAGCCGTCGCACACAGGTAGGGACCTTGAGGGAGATAGGCTCGACCGCCTCCCCGGCGCTGGGAGGTGCCGATGCAAAAGCGGGAGGTGGCGGAGGGGACAGGTGCGACCAGCCCCCCCCAGCAAGCTGAGACCCCGCCCCCGTGCCAGGCCCGGCAGGCTGCCCGGGCATGCTGGGGGTGCTCCCGAGACCCGGTGGGGGGGGGCCACGCAGGGACCAGCCCTCTCCCCAGCTGGCCCTGGCAGCAGGGCAGCAGCCGCCCTTCTCGCATCTTCTCTTGCAGACGGACAGGCTGGAGGGCTGGGAGGCACTGCCCCGCAGCAGGGTCACACGGGGAGAAAGAGTGACCACGCCAGCCTTGCCGCCTCTCCCAAGGCTTGAAGCGATGCAGGCAGCCGCACCCCGCTACGCACTTGCAGCTCCAGCGGCAGGATCTGCAAATGTCACCAAGCTGCCCGCTCTGCCAGCAGCAGCAACCCCCGCATCTGCTCTGAGAGGCAGAGCACACGGCGTGGGCCCTGCGGCCAGCGGCCAGCGAGAGCTTGTCCCACCTGCTCGGGGCATCCTGGGTCACCAGGGCGTGGCAGCGAGAGCTGAGAGATGGGGGCCTGCCCCGCACGGCTGCACAACCCGCGATGCGGCTCTGGAGTCCACAGTCCAGCCATTGGTGTCAGAGGTCCTGAGTCGCGTGGTAGCCGCAAGCTGGGGAGCCGGCCAGCAGGCGGCGGCACAGGGCCACCTTGCGCACACCGCTGGTCTGGCGACACCTCCCAGAACAGCCCAGGTGCAGGCCGCCAGGGGTGGCAAGGCCGCAGCGGCTCAGCCAAGACCTCGTGCCCATGCTCCGGGGGGCACCAGGGCTGCTGGCGAGGCCCGCGCGCCAGTTTCCCCGGGGAGCTGCACCGGCAAAGGGCACTGGGCACAGCCGGTGGCAAGGCAGGGCCATCGTCTGCCCCCCGTGCGACTTGTCCACGGCAAGCCGCTGCGCGCACAGCCTGTGGATGCCCTGAAGCATCTTGTGGTCGTGAAAATCAAGACGGAGCATCTGGAGGAGCTGGAGGAAGAGGACGACAACAAAACCTCTGAAGACCTGCCAGGACAGAGGCAGCTGGAGGAAGAGGTCTCCATCCATACCCTCTGGAGCAGCCCCAGTCTGCTGAGACTCAGCCAGGAGCCACACGCAGGCCCCCAGAAGGTGCCCGGCTCACCCGGCAGCGTGGCCAGAGATGCCGCAGGAGAGGCAGATGACCACCCTCAGCGCGCGTCTCCTGCCCCGTCAGCAGACTGAGACGTAGAGCCAGCAGCTCGTTGCCTGGCCAGAGCTCCTGGGGAGCAGGGGCACGGCGAGCCTCCCCGCGCATCAGCACCTGACGATGTACAGCCGTTGGCTCCTCCCTTGCCTGCGGCCATGCTCCAGGCAGCAGACGATAGTGCCGATGCCGTGGGCACTGCTCAGGCCATCCTGGGCAACCGGGACTTGGCAGCGGGGGCTGAGGGCCAGGGGCCTGCCCCTGTTGGCCCCGTAACCAGTGACACTGCTCTGCAGGACCTGGAGGAAGCGTGGGAAGAGGTCCCTGACAGAGACGCAGCAGCAGAGGCAGCAAGCGCCATAAAGAGCGCATCTCTTGCCCCATCAGACGACGCAGACACACAGGCAGCAGCTTCTCCCCAGGCCGCATGTCTCGGGCGCGACGGCCACAGAGCACCTCTCCCCGCCCAGCCCCTCGCCTACAGCTCTCCTTCCCCCGCAGGCTTCGTCGCGCGCCCGCACGCCCCGGCTCGCTGGCGATGTCCCTCCGTCCTCAGGACAGCTTGTCGGGCTCTGCGCAGGGCTTTCCGCTGAGCTGCCTCACGGGACCGTGAGAGCAGCGGCGCCCGGCTGCCAGCACCTTGCCAATGGGCTTGCCTGGCCATGCCCTGCACCTGACCAGCGCAGCCTGGCCTGTCTCCCTATTAAAGTCCTTCCTGGCTCTGTCCTAGGTGAGGGCTCTCTGTCCTGTGTGCACGCGTGTGCGCGGGGGGGTGAGTGCAGCAGCTGGGGTCAGACCACGGCGCCGAGGGTCCCCGTGTCCCTGGGGCAGCGACTGGAGCGAGTGCGGGTGTGGGAGTGAGTGTGATGGCCAGCGAAGATCAAGCCGCAGAGGCGGTGAGCAGGTGACGTGGCCTGGGAGCAAGGGGGTGAGTGGGTGTCCGACGGCCAGCCCTGCGTGTGAGAGACCCTGGCTGTCTCTGGTGGTGAGAGCATGGAGGGTCAGCTACGGGACCGGGGGCAGTCCCGGCCGGCTCGGGGGCCGTGGGACGGTCTGTACCAGCAAGCAGACAAGGGCTGTGGCCTTGGCGGCTCCTACCTGCAGGGGCCGGCAAGTGGGGAGACTGATTTATTTCAGGTTTGCGCAAGCCTGGGCGCTCGGTGGTTTCCCACAACTCAAGCACACGAGATTTCTGCCAACAGCCCTTTTTTTTGTACAGTACAAACATAACAGACGTAATCCGTTACATAGCCTTTTTGCTGCCTGATTGGTATAGGTTAATATGCATTCCTAACTTGGTAAGAAGATAAATACATCTTTAGAGAGCATGCTCAGAGAGTAGGGGTCCCCTTAATCAGAGGAGGGTCCCACAGTAGCCGGGGGGGGTGATTTTTAGTCTTATAGTCAGGACAGTGCATAGAAAGGAGAGGTATGTTGTCCACTGTTTCCCTGGTGTCCTTGGTTAGTTCACATCAAAGAATCCAAAATCAACTGCTACTGGCATTTCAAAAGACATCCTGTTTATATTTAAACTTTTAATAGACGAGCAACATCTATCGAGCTACGCTCTGACAATCCACCTGTCTCTCTGTTAAGTAGAAGAGGGGAGGCTGAGTGTCTGAGCCCAGCTGCTGGCGGGCTACAGCTTGCCCACACGTGTACATTCAGCCTCACTAGTGGCCGTCCTGGGGATAAAGGCCCTCCCGGTGACACTGAGAGCTGCTAAACGAACAGAGGACCATGCTCTGTCCATGTGCCCAGGGGGCTGCGGTCAAACGGGGCGTGGGCGTCTCCACGGTGACCGCCAGGCCTTTGTGACCAGGGGCGGCATCGTGCCCAGAGGCCATTGTGACGGGGGGGTCCGCACGGCAGCCGTGGAGGCTCTTATGGGGCCAGGGCCCTAGGGTGCCCACTCCCAGGAGAGCGGCCCCGCCAGGAGGCAGCAGCTGCGCTGGGTGCCCGTGGCAGGCGTCCAACAGACGACCCCGGAGATGCCCGAGAAGCACGAGGCGAACGCTCGCTCCCAGCCCGACAAGGGGCTGCGGCGCCTGCAGGAGGACCGCCAAGTGAGGGATGGGGCTGGCGGGAGAGGCGGCGGGCGGCGGGACACGGGGACAGCCGGGAGCGAGACAGCCAGCCCTGAGCGTCGCCGGCCCAGGCACAGCCATGCCGCGCCGCAGGGGTTTCTCTGGGGCAGGGCAGGCTCCGGGACGGCCGCGGCCCACGCGGCCCCGCAGCAATGCCCCAGAGGCAGAGAGCAGCGCAGAGCTGAGTTCAGCCCGGCTGGAGTAGCCAGGAGCTGCCTTGAAGCCGAGGCCGGGCTTGCCGGTGCTGCGGGGGCCGCTGTGCCGACACAGCCGCCTCCATCCCGCCCCTCCTCCTTCTCCCCACAGGTGCGCTGCAGGCAGCCGCAGGCAGCGCCGCAGCGCAGCCGCACCACAGCCTCGGCCCTCCATGGGGACCGGCTGCCACCACTCCCCTGCCCAGCGAGCTCACAGAGCACTTGCAGCCGTCGCACACAGGTAGGGACCTTGAGGGAGACAGGCTCGACCGCCTCCCCGGCGCTGGGAGGTGCCGATGCAAAAGCGGGAGGTGCCGGAGGGGACAGGTGCGACCAGCCCCCCCAGCAAGCTGAGACCCCGCCCCCGTGCCGGGCCCGGCAGGCTGCCCGGGCAGGCTGGGGGTGCTCCCGAGACCCGGTGAGGGGGAGCCACGCAGAGACCAGCCCTCTCCCCAGCTGGCCCTGGCAGCAGGGCAGCAGCCGCCCTTCTCGCATCTTCTCTTGCAGACGGACAGGCTGGAGGGCTGGGAGGCACTGCCCCGCAGCAGGGTCACACGGGGAGAAAGAGTGACCACGCCAGCCTTGCCGCCTCTCCCAAGGCTTGAAGCGATGCAGGCAGCCGCACCCCGCTACGCACTTGCAGCTCCAGCGGCAGGATCTGCAAATGTCACCAAGCTGCCCGCTCTGCCAGCAGCAGCAACCCCCGCATCTGCTCTGAGAGGCAGAGCACACGGCGTGGGCCCTGCGGCCAGCGGCCAGCGAGAGCTTGTCCCACCTGCTCGGGGCATCCTGGATCACCAGGGCGTGGCAGCGAGAGCTGAGAGATGGGGGCCTGCCCCGCACGGCTGCACAACCCGCGACGCGGCTCTGGAGTCCACAGTCCAGCCATTGGTGTCAGAGGTCCTGAGTCGCGTGGTAGCCGCAAGCTGGGGAGCCGGCCAGCAGGCGGCGGCACAGGGCCACCTTGCGCACACCGCTGGTCTGGCGACACCTCCCAGAACAGCCCAGGTGCAGGCCGCCAGGGGTGGCAAGGCCGCAGCGGCTCAGCCAAGACCTCGTGCCCATGCTCCGGGGGGCACCAGGGCTGCTGGCGAGGCCCGCGCGCCAGTTTCCCCGGGGAGCTGCACCGGCAAAGGGCACTGGGCACAGCCGGTGGCAAGGCAGGGCCATCGTCTGCCACCCGTGCGACTTGTCCACGGCAAGCCGCTGCGCGCACAGCCTGTGGATGCCCTGAAGCATCTTGTGGTCGTGCAAATCAAGATGGAGCATCTGGAGGAGCTGGAGGAAGAGGACGACAACAAAACCTCTGAAGACCTGCCAGGACAGAGGCAGCTGGAGGAAGAGGTCTCCATCCATACCCTCTGGGGCAGCCCCAGTCTGCTGAGACTCAGCCAGGAGCCACACGCAGGCCCCCAGAAGGTGCCCGGCTCACCCGGCAGCGTGGCCAGAGATGCCGCAGGAGAGGCAGATGACCACCCTCAGCGCGCGTCTCCTGCCCCGTCAGCAGACTCAGACGTAGAGCCAGCAGCTTGTTGCCTGGCCAGAGCTCCTGGGGAGCAGGGGCACGGCGAGCCTCCCCGCGCATCAGCACCTGACGATGTACAGCCGTTGGCTCCTCCCTTGCCTGCGGCCATGCTCCAGGCAGCAGACGATAGTGCCGATGCCGTGGGCACTGCTCAGGCCATCCTGGGCAACCGGGACTTGGCAGCGGGGGCTGAGGGCCAGGGGCCTGCCCCTGTTGGCCCCGTAACCAGTGACACTGCTCTGCAGGACCTGGAGGAAGCGTGGGAAGAGGTCCCTGACAGAGACGCAGCAGCAGAGGCAGCAAGCGCCATAAAGAGCGCATCTCTTGCCCCATCAGACGACGCAGACACACAGGCAGCAGCTTCTCCCCAGGCCGCATGTCTCGGGCGCGACGGCCACAGAGCACCTCTCCCCGCCCAGCCCCTCGCCTACAGCTCTCCTTCCCCCGCAGGCTTCGTCGCGCGCCCGCACGCCCCGGCTCGCTGGCGATGTCCCTCCGTCCTCAGGACAGCTTGTCGGGCTCTGCGCAGGGCTTTCCGCTGAGCTGCCTCACGGGACCGTGAGAGCAGCGGCGCCCGGCTGCCAGCACCTTGCCAATGGGCTTGCCTGGCCATGCCCTGCACCTGACCAGCGCAGCCTGGCCTGTCTCCCTATTAAACTCCTTCCTGGCTCTGTCCTAGGTGAGGGCTCTCTGTCCTGTCTGCACGCGTGTGCGCGGGGGGGGTGAGTGCAGCAGCTGGGGTCAGACCACGGCGCCGAGGGTCCCCGTGTCCCTGGGGCAGCGACTGGAGCGAGTGCGGGTGTGGGAGTGAGTGTGATGGCCAGTGAAGATCAAGCCGCAGAGGCGGTGAGCAGGTGACGTGGCCTGGGAGCAAGGGGGTGAGTGGGTGTCCGACGGCCAGCCCTGCGTGTGAGAGACCCTGGCTGTCTCTGGTGGTGAGAGCATGGAGGGTCAGCTACGGGACCGGGGGCAGTCCCGGCCGGCTCGGGGGCCGTGGGACGGTCTGTACCAGCAAGCAGACAAGGGCTGTGGCCTTGGCGGCTCCTACCTGCAGGGGCCAGCAAGTGGGGAGACTGATTTATTTCAGGTTTGCGCAAGCCTGGGCGCTCGGTGGTTTCCCACAACTCAAGCACACGAGATTTCTGCCAACAGCCCTTTTTTTTATACAGTACAAACATAACAGACGTAATCCGTTACATAGCCTTTTTGCTGCCTGATTGCTATAGGTTAATATGCATTCCTAACTTGGTAAGAAGATAAATACATCTTTACAGAGCATGCTCAGAGAGTAGGGGTCCCCTTAATCAGAGGAGGGTCCCACAGTAGCCGGGGGGGGTGATTTTTAGTCTTATAGTCAGGACAGTGCATAGAAAGGAGAGGTATGTTGTCCACTGTTTCCCTGGTGTCCTTGGTTAGTTCACATCAAAGAATCCAAAATCAACTGCTACTGGCATTTCAAAAGACATCCTGTTTATATTTAAACTTTTAATAGACGAGCAACATCTATCGAGCTACGCTCTGACAATCCACCTGTCTCTCTGTTAAGTAGAAGAGGGGAGGCTGAGTGTCTGAGCCCAGCTGCTGGCGGGCTACAGCTTGCCCACACGTGTACATTCAGCCTCACTAGTGGCCGTCCTGGGGATAAAGGCCCTCCCGGTGACACTGAGAGCTGCTAAACGAACAGAGGACCATGCTCTGTCCATGTGCCCAGGGGGCTGCGGTCAAACGGGGCGTGGGCGTCTCCACGGTGACCGCCAGGCCTTTGTGACCAGGGGCGGCATCGTGCCCAGAGGCCATTGTGACGGGGGGGTCCGCACGGCAGCCGTGGAGGCTCTTATGGGGCCAGGGCCCTAGGGTGCCCACTCCCAGGAGAGCGGCCCCGCCAGGAGGCAGCAGCTGCGCTGGGTGCCCGTGGCAGGCGTCCAACAGACGAGCCCGGAGATGCCCGAGAAGCACGAGGCGAACGCTCGCTCCCAGCCCGACAAGGGGCTGCGGCGCCTGCAGGAGGACCGCCAAGTGAGGGATGGGGCTGGCGGGAGAGGCGGCGGGCGGCGGGACACGGGGACAGCCGGGAGCGAGACAGCCAGCCCTGAGCGTCGCCGGCCCAGGCACAGCCATGCCGCGCCGCAGGGGTTTCTCTGGGGCAGGGCAGGCTCCGGGACGGCCGCGGCCCACGCGGCCCCGCAGCAATGCCCCAGAGGCAGAGAGCAGCGCAGAGCCGAGTTCAGCCTGGCTGGAGTAGCCAGGAGCTGCCTTGAAGCCGAGGCCGGGCTTGCCGGTGCTGCGGGGGCCGCTGTGCCGACACAGCCGCCTCCATCCCGCCCCTCCTCCTTCTCCCCACAGGTGCGCTGCAGGCAGCCGCAGGCAGCGCCGCAGCGCAGCCGCACCACAGCCTCGGCCCTCCATGGGGACCGGCTGCCACCGCTCCCCTGCCCAGCGAGCTCACAGAGCACTTGCAGCCGTCGCACACAGGTAGGGACCTTGAGGGAGACAGGCTCGACCGCCTCCCCGGCGCTGGGAGGTGCCGATGCAAAAGCGGGAGGTGCCGGAGGGGACAGGTGCGACCAGCCCCCCCAGCAAGCTGAGACCCCGCCCCCGTGCCGGGCCCGGCAGGCTGCCCGGGCAGGCTGGGGGTGCTCCCGAGACCCGGTGAGGGGGAGCCACGCAGAGACCAGCCCTCTCCCCAGCTGGCCCTGGCAGCAGGGCAGCAGCTGCCCTTCTCGCATCTTCTCTTGCAGACGGACAGGCTGGAGGGCTGGGAGGCACTGCCCCGCAGCAGGGTCACACGGGGAGAAAGAGTGACCACGCCAGCCTTGCCGCCTCTCCCAAGGCTTGAAGCGATGCAGGCAGCCGCACCCCGCTACGCACTTGCAGCTCCAGCGGCAGGATCTGCAAATGTCACCAAGCTGCCCGCTCTGCCAGCAGCAGCAACCCCTGCATCTGCTCTGAGAGGCAGAGCACACGGCGTGGGCCCTGCGGCCAGCGGCCAGCGAGAGCTTGTCCCACCTGCTCGGGGCATCCTGGATCACCAGGGCGTGGCAGCGAGAGCTGAGAGATGGGGGCCTGACCCGCACGGCTGCACAACCCGCGACGCGGCTCTGGAGTCCACAGTCCAGCCATTGGTGTCAGAGGTCCTGAGTCGCGTGGTAGCCGCAAGCTGGGGAGCCGGCCAGCAGGCGGCGGCACAGGGCCACCTTGCGCACACCGCTGGTCTGGCGACACCTCCCAGAACAGCCCAGGTGCAGGCCGCCAGGGGTGGCAAGGCCGCAGCGGCTCAGCCAAGACCTCGTGCCCATGCTCCGGGGGGCACCAGGGCTGCTGGCGAGGCCCACGCGCCAGTTTCCCCGGGGAGCTGCACCGGCAAAGGGCACTGGGCACAGCCGGTGGCAAGGCAGGGCCATCGTCTGCCACCCGTGCGACTTGTCCACGGCAAGCCGCTGCGCGCACAGCCTGTGGATGCCCTGAAGCATCTTGTGGTCGTGCAAATCAAGATGGAGCATCTGGAGGAGCTGGAGGAAGAGGACGACAACAAAACCTCTGAAGACCTGCCAGGACAGAGGCAGCTGGAGGAAGAGGTCTCCATCCATACCCTCTGGGGCAGCCCCAGTCTGCTGAGACTCAGCCAGGAGCCACACGCAGGCCCCCAGAAGGTGCCCGGCTCACCCGGCAGCGTGGCCAGAGATGCCGCAGGAGAGGCAGATGACCACCCTCAGCGCGCGTCTCCTGCCCCGTCAGCAGACTGAGACGTAGAGCCAGCAGCTTGTTGCCTGGCCAGAGCCCCTGGGGAGCAGGGGCACGGCGAGCCTCCCCGCGCATCAGCAGCTGACGATGTACAGCCGTTGGCTCCTCCCTTGCCTGCGGCCATGCTCCAGGCAGCAGACGATAGTGCCGATGCCGTGGGCACTGCTCAGGCCATCCTGGGCAACCGGGACTTGGCAGCGGGGGCTGAGGGCCAGGGGCCTGCCCCTGTTGGCCCCGTAACCAGTGACACTGCTCTGCAGGACCTGGAGGAAGCGTGGGAAGAGGTCCCTGACAGAGACGCAGCAGCAGAGGCAGCAAGCGCCATAAAGAGCGCATCTCTTGCCCCATCAGACGACGCAGACACACAGGCAGCAGCTTCTCCCCAGGCCGCATGTCTCGGGCGCGACGGCCACAGAGCACCTCTCCCCGCCCAGCCCCTCGCCTACAGCTCTCCTTCCCCCGCAGGCTTCGTCGCGCGCCCGCACGCCCCGGCTCGCTGGCGATGTCCCTCCGTCCTCAGGACAGCTTGTCGGGCTCTGCGCAGGGCTTTCCGCTGAGCTGCCTCACGGGACCGTGAGAGCAGCGGCGCCCGGCTGCCAGCACCTTGCCAATGGGCTTGCCTGGCCATGCCCTGCACCTGACCAGCGCAGCCTGGCCTGTCTCCCTATTGAAGTC
Source organism: Platalea leucorodia (assembly GCF_965183815.1). Classification (NCBI taxonomy): domain Eukaryota; kingdom Metazoa; phylum Chordata; class Aves; order Pelecaniformes; family Threskiornithidae; genus Platalea; species Platalea leucorodia. The sequence goes on along the minus strand of NC_138832.1, from coordinate 12,093,833 downwards.
CTTCCTGGCTCTGTCCTAGGTGAGGGCTCTCTGTCCTGTCTGCACGCGTGTGCGCGGGGGGGGTGAGTGCAGCAGCTGGGGTCAGACCACGGCGCCGAGGGTCCCCGTGTCCCTGGGGCAGCGACTGGAGCGAGTGCGGGTGTGGGAGTGAGTGTGATGGCCAGTGAAGATCAAGCCGCAGAGGCGGTGAGCAGGTGACGTGGCCTGGGAGCAAGGGGGTGAGTGGGTGTCCGACGGCCAGCCCTGCGTGTGAGAGACCCTGGCTGTCTCTGGTGGTGAGAGCATGGAGGGTCAGCTACGGGACCGGGGGCAGTCCCGGCCGGCTCGGGGGCCGTGGGACGGTCTGTACCAGCAAGCAGACAAGGGCTGTGGCCTTGGCGGCTCCTACCTGCAGGGGCCAGCAAGTGGGGAGACTGATTTATTTCAGGTTTGCGCAAGCCTGGGCGCTCGGTGGTTTCCCACAACTCAAGCACACGAGATTTCTGCCAACAGCCCTTTTTTTTATACAGTACAAACATAACAGACGTAATCCGTTACATAGCCTTTTTGCTGCCTGATTGCTATAGGTTAATATGCATTCCTAACTTGGTAAGAAGATAAATACATCTTTACAGAGCATGCTCAGAGAGTAGGGGTCCCCTTAATCAGAGGAGGGTCCCACAGTAGCCGGGGGGGGTGATTTTTAGTCTTATAGTCAGGACAGTGCATAGAAAGGAGAGGTATGTTGTCCACTGTTTCCCTGGTGTCCTTGGTTAGTTCACATCAAAGAATCCAAAATCAACTGCTACTGGCATTTCAAAAGACATCCTGTTTATATTTAAACTTTTAATAGACGAGCAACATCTATCGAGCTACGCTCTGACAATCCACCTGTCTCTCTGTTAAGTAGAAGAGGGGAGGCTGAGTGTCTGAGCCCAGCTGCTGGCAGGCTACACCTTGCCCACACGTGTACATTCAGCCTCACTAGTGGCCGTCCTGGGGATAAAGGCCCTCCCGGTGACACTGAGAGCTGCTAAACGACCAGAGGACCATGCTCTGTCCATGTGCCCAGGGGGCTGCGGTCAAACGGGGCGTGGGCGTCTCCACGGTGACCGCCAGGCCTTTGTGACCAGGGGCGGCATCGTGCCCAGAGGCCATTGTGACGGGGGGGTCCGCACGGCAGCCGTGGAGGCTCTTATGGGGCCAGGGCCCTAGGGTGCCCACTCCCAGGAGAGCGGCCCCGCCAGGAGGCAGCAGCTGCGCTGGGTGCCCGTGGCAGGCGTCCAACAGACGACCCCGGAGATGCCCGAGAAGCACGAGGCGAACGCTCGCTCCCAGCCCGACAAGGGGCTGCGGCGCCTGCAGGAGGACCGCCAAGTGAGGGATGGGGCTGGCGGGAGAGGCGGGGGGCGGCGGGACACGGGGACAGCCGGGAGCGAGACAGCCAGCCCTGAGCGTCGCCGGCCCAGGCACAGCCATGCCGCGCCGCAGGGGTTTCTCTGGGGCAGGGCAGGCTCCGGGACGGCCGCGGCCCACGCGGCCCCGCAGCAATGCCCCAGAGGCAGAGAGCAGCGCAGAGCCGAGTTCAGCCTGGCTGCAGTAGCCAGGAGCTGCCTTGAAGCCGAGGCCGGGCTTGCCGGTGCTGCGGGGGCCGCTGTGCCGACACAGCCGCCTCCATCCCGCCCCTCCTCCTTCTCCCCACAGGTGCGCTGCAGGCAGCCGCAGGCAGCGCCGCAGCGCAGCCGCACCACAGCCTCGGCCCTCCATGGGGACCGGCTGCCACCGTTCCCCTGCCCAGCGAGCTCACAGAGCACTTGCAGCCGTCGCACACAGGTAGGGACCTTGAGGGAGACAGGCTCGACCGCCTCCCCGGCGCTGGGAGGTGCCGATGCAAAAGCGGGAGGTGCCGGAGGGGACAGGTGCGACCAGCCCCCCCAGCAAGCTGAGACCCCGCCCCCGTGCCAGGCCCGGCAGGCTGCCCGGGCATGCTGGGGGTGCTCCCGAGACCCGGTGAGGGGGGGCCACGCAGGGACCAGCCCTCTCCCCAGCTGGCCCTGGCAGCAGGGCAGCAGCCGCCCTTCTCGCATCTTCTCTTGCAGACGGACAGGCTGGAGGGCTGGGAGGCACTGCCCCGCAGCAGGGTCACACGGGGAGAAAGAGTGACCACGCCAGCCTTGCCGCCTCTCCCAAGGCTTGAAGCGATGCAGGCAGCCGCACCCCGCTACGCACTTGCAGCTCCAGCGGCAGGATCTGCAAATGTCACCAAGCTGCCCGCTCTGCCAGCAGCAGCAACCCCCGCATCTGCTCTGAGAGGCAGAGCACACGGCGTGGGCCCTGCGGCCAGCGGCCAGCGAGAGCTTGTCCCACCTGCTCGGGGCATCCTGGGTCACCAGGGCGTGGCAGCGAGAGCTGAGAGATGGGGGCCTGCCCCGCACGGCTGCACAACCCGCGACGCGGCTCTGGAGTCCACAGTCCAGCCATTGGTGTCAGAGGTCCTGAGTCGCGTGGTAGCCGCAAGCTGGGGAGCCGGCCAGCAGGCGGCGGCACAGGGCCACCTTGCGCACACCGCTGGTCTGGCGACACCTCCCAGAACAGCCCAGGTGCAGGCCGCCAGGGGTGGCAAGGCCGCAGCGGCTCAGCCAAGACCTCGTGCCCATGCTCCGGGGGGCACCAGGGCTGCTGGCGAGGCCCGCGCGCCAGTTTCCCCGGGGAGCTGCACCGGCAAAGGGCACTGGGCACAGCCGGTGGCAAGGCAGGGCCATCGTCTGCCCCCCGTGCGACTTGTCCACGGCAAGCCGCTGCGCGCACAGCCTGTGGATGCCCTGAAGCATCTTGTGGTCGTGCAAATCAAGATGGAGCATCTGGAGGAGCTGGAGGAAGAGGACGACAACAAAACCTCTGAAGACCTGCCAGGACAGAGGCAGCTGGAGGAAGAGGTCTCCATCCATACCCTCTGGGGCAGCCCCAGTCTGCTGAGACTCAGCCAGGAGCCACACGCAGGCCCCCAGAAGGTGCCCGGCTCACCCGGCAGCGTGGCCAGAGATGCCGCAGGAGAGGCAGATGACCACCCTCAGCGCGCGTCTCCTGCCCCGTCAGCAGACTCAGACGTAGAGCCAGCAGCTCGTTGCCTGGCCAGAGCTCCTGGGGAGCAGGGGCACGGCGAGCCTCCCCGCGCATCAGCACCTGACGATGTACAGCCGTTGGCTCCTCCCTTGCCTGCGGCCATGCTCCAGGCAGCAGACGATAGTGCCGATGCCGTGGGCACTGCTCAGGCCATCCTGGGCAACCGGGACTTGGCAGCGGGGGCTGAGGGCCAGGGGCCTGCCCCTGTTGGCCCCGTAACCAGTGACACTGCTCTGCAGGACCTGGAGGAAGCGTGGGAAGAGGTCCCTGACAGAGACGCAGCAGCAGAGGCAGCAAGCGCCATAAAGAGCGCATCTCTTGCCCCATCAGACGACGCAGACACACAGGCAGCAGCTTCTCCCCAGGCCGCATGTCTCGGGCGCGACGGCCACAGAGCACCTCTCCCCGCCCAGCCCCTCGCCTACAGCTCTCCTTCCCCCGCAGGCTTCGTCGCGCGCCCGCACGCCCCGGCTCGCTGGCGATGTCCCTCCGTCCTCAGGACAGCTTGTCGGGCTCTGCGCAGGGCTTTCCGCTGAGCTGCCTCACGGGACCGTGAGAGCAGCGGCGCCCGGCTGCCAGCACCTTGCCAATGGGCTTGCCTGGCCATGCCCTGCACCTGACCAGCGCAGCCTGGCCTGTCTCCCTATTAAAGTCCTTCCTGGCTCTGTCCTAGGTGAGGGCTCTCTGTCCTGTGTGCACGCGTGTGCGCGGGGGGGTGAGTGCAGCAGCTGGGGTCAGACCACGGCGCCGAGGGTCCCCGTGTCCCTGGGGCAGCGACTGGAGCGAGTGCGGGTGTGGGAGTGAGTGTGATGGCCAGCGAAGATCAAGCCGCAGAGGCGGTGAGCAGGTGACGTGGCCTGGGAGCAAGGGGGTGAGTGGGTGTCCGACGGCCAGCCCTGCGTGTGAGAGACCCTGGCTGTCTCTGGTGGTGAGAGCACGGAGGGTCAGCTACGGGACCGGGGGCAGTCCCGGCCGGCTCGGGGGCCGTGGGACGGTCTGTACCAGCAAGCAGACAAGGGCTGTGGCCTTGGCGGCTCCTACCTGCAGGGGCCAGCAAGTGGGGAGACTGATTTATTTCAGGTTTGCGCAAGCCTGGGCGCTCGGTGGTTTCCCACAACTCAAGCACACGAGATTTCTGCCAACAGCCCTTTTTTTTGTACAGTACAAACATAACAGACGTAATCCGTTACATAGCCTTTTTGCTGCCTGATTGCTATAGGTTAATATGCATTCCTAACTTGGTAAGAAGATAAATACATCTTTACAGAGCATGCTCAGAGAGTAGGGGTCCCCTTAATCAGAGGAGGGTCCCACAGTAGCCGGGGGGGGGGTGATTTTTAGTCTTATAGTCAGGACAGTGCATAGAAAGGAGAGGTATGTTGTCCACTGTTTCCCTGGTGTCCTTGGTTAGTTCACATCAAAGAATCCAAAATCAACTGCTACTGGCATTTCAAAAGACATCCTGTTTATATTTAAACTTTTAATAGACGAGCAACATCTATCGAGCTACGCTCCGACAATCCACCTGTCTCTCTGTTAAGTAGAAGAGGGGAGGCTGAGTGTCTGAGCCCAGCTGCTGGCGGGCTACAGCTTGCCCACACGTGTACATTCAGCCTCACTAGTGGCCGTCCTGGGGATAAAGGCCCTCCCGGTGACACTGAGAGCTGCTAAACGAACAGAGGACCATGCTCTGTCCATGTGCCCAGGGGGCTGCGGTCAAACGGGGCGTGGGCGTCTCCACGGTGACCGCCAGGCCTTTGTGACCAGGGGCGGCATCGTGCCCAGAGGCCATTGTGACGGGGGGGTCCGCACGGCAGCCGTGGAGGCTCTTATGGGGCCAGGGCCCTAGGGTGCCCACTCCCAGGAGAGCGGCCCCGCCAGGAGGCAGCAGCTCCGCTGGGTGCCCGTGGCAGGCGTCCAACAGACGAGCCCGGAGATGGCCGAGAAGCACGAGGCGAACGCTCGCTCCCAGCCCGACAAGGGGCTGCGGCGCCTGCAGGAGGACCGCCAAGTGAGGGATGGGGCTGGCGGGAGAGGCGGGGGGCGGCGGGACACGGGGACAGCCGGGAGCGAGACAGCCAGCCCTGAGCGTCGCCGGCCCAGGCACAGCCATGCCGCGCCGCGGGGGTTTCTCCGGGGCAGGGCAGGCTCCGGGACGGCCGCGGCCCACGCGGCCCCGCAGCAATGCCCCAGAGGCAGAGAGCAGCGCAGAGCCGAGTTCAGCCTGGCTGGAGTAGCCAGGAGCTGCCTTGAAGCCGAGGCCGGGCTTGCCGGTGCTGCGGGGGCCGCTGTGCCGACACAGCCGCCTCCATCCCGCCCCTCCTCCTTCTCCCCACAGGTGCGCTGCAGGCAGCCGCAGGCAGCGCCGCAGCGCAGCCGCACCACAGCCTTGGCCCTCCATGGGGACCGGCTGCCACCGCTCCCCTGCCCAGCGAGCTCACAGAGCACTTGCAGCCGTCGCACACAGGTAGGGACCTTGAGGGAGACAGGCTCGACCGCCTCCCGGGCGCTGGGAGGTGCCGATTCAAAAGCGGGAGGTGCCGGAGGGGACAGGTGCGACCAGCCCCCCCAGCAAGCTGAGACCCCGCCCCCGTGCCAGGCCCGGCAGGCTGCCCGGGCATGCTGGGGGTGCTCCCGAGACCCGGTGAGGGGGGGCCACGCAGGGACCAGCCCTCTCCCCAGCTGGCCCTGGCAGCAGGGCAGCAGCCGCCCTTCTCGCATCTTCTCTTGCAGACGGACAGGCTGGAGGGCTGGGAGGCACTGCCCCGCAGCAGGGTCACACGGGGAGAAAGAGTGACCACGCCAGCCTTGCCGCCTCTCCCAAGGCTTGAAGCGATGCAGGCAGCCGCACCCCGCTACGCACTTGCAGCTCCAGCGGCAGGATCTGCAAATGTCACCAAGCTGCCCGCTCTGCCAGCAGCAGCAACCCCCGCATCTGCTCTGAGAGGCAGAGCACACGGCGTGGGCCCTGCGGCCAGCGGCCAGCGAGAGCTTGTCCCACCTGCTCGGGGCATCCTGGGTCACCAGGGCGTGGCAGCGAGAGCTGAGAGATGGGGGCCTGCCCCGCACGGCTGCACAACCCGCGATGCGGCTCTGGAGTCCACAGTCCAGCCATTGGTGTCAGAGGTCCTGAGTCGCGTGGTAGCCGCAAGCTGGGGAGCCGGCCAGCAGGCGGCGGCACAGGGCCACCTTGCGCACACCGCTGGTCTGGCGACACCTCCCAGAACAGCCCAGGTGCAGGCCGCCAGGGGTGGCAAGGCCGCAGCGGCTCAGCCAAGACCTCGTGCCCATGCTCCGGGGGGCACCAGGGCTGCTGGCGAGGCCCGCGCGCCAGTTTCCCCGGGGAGCTGCACCGGCAAAGGGCACTGGGCACAGCCGGTGGCAAGGCAGGGCCATCGTCTGCCACCCGTGCGACTTGTCCACGGCAAGCCGCTGCGCGCACAGCCTGTGGATGCCCTGAAGCATCTTGTGGTCGTGCAAATCAAGATGGAGCATCTGGAGGAGCTGGAGGAAGAGGACGACAACAAAACCTCTGAAGACCTGCCAGGACAGAGGCAGCTGGAGGAAGAGGTCTCCATCCATACCCTCTGGAGCAGCCCCAGTCTGCTGAGACTCAGCCAGGAGCCACACGCAGGCCCCCAGAAGGTGCCCGGCTCACCCGGCAGCGTGGCCAGAGATGCCGCAGGAGAGGCAGATGACCACCCTCAGCGCGCGTCTCCTGCCCCGTCAGCAGACTCAGACGTAGAGCCAGCAGCTTGTTGCCTGGCCAGAGCTCCTGGGGAGCAGGGGCACGGCGAGCCTCCCCGCGCATCAGCACCTGACGATGTACAGCCGTTGGCTCCTCCCTTGCCTGCGGCCATGCTCCAGGCAGCAGATGATAGTGCCGATGCCGTGGGCACTGCTCAGGCCATCCTGGGCAACCGGGACTTGGCAGCGGGGGCTGAGGGCCAGGGGCCTGCCCCTGTTGGCCCCGTAACCAGTGACACTGCTCTGCAGGACCTGGAGGAAGCGTGGGAAGAGGTCCCTGACAGAGACGCAGCAGCAGAGGCAGCAAGCGCCATAAAGAGCGCATCTCTTGCCCCATCAGACGACGCAGACACACAGGCAGCAGCTTCTCCCCAGGCCGCATGTCTCGGGCGCGACGGCCACAGAGCACCTCTCCCCGCCCAGCCCCTCGCCTACAGCTCTCCTTCCCCCGCAGGCTTCGTCGCGCGCCCGCACGCCCCGGCTCGCTGGCGATGTCCCTCCGTCCTCAGGACAGCTTGTCGGGCTCTGCGCAGGGCTTTCCGCTGAGCTGCCTCACGGGACCGTGAGAGCAGCGGCGCCCGGCTGCCAGCACCTTGCCAATGGGCTTGCCTGGCCATGCCCTGCACCTGACCAGCGCAGCCTGGCCTGTCTCCCTATTAAACTCCTTCCTGGCTCTGTCCTAGGTGAGGGCTCTCTGTCCTGTGTGCACGCGTGTGCGCGGGGGGGTGAGTGCAGCAGCTGGGGTCAGACCACGGCGCCGAGGGTCCCCGTGTCCCTGGGGCAGCGACTGGAGCGAGTGCGGGTGTGGGAGTGAGTGTGATGGCCAGTGAAGATCAAGCCGCAGAGGCGGTGAGCAGGTGACGTGGCCTGGGAGCAAGGGGGTGAGTGGGTGTCCGACGGCCAGCCCTGCGTGTGAGAGACCCTGGCTGTCTCTGGTGGTGAGAGCATGGAGGGTCAGCTACGGGACCGGGGGCAGTCCCGGCCGGCTCGGGGGCCGTGGGACGGTCTGTACCAGCAAGCAGACAAGGGCTGTGGCCTTGGCGGCTCCTACCTGCAGGGGCCAGCAAGTGGGGAGACTGATTTATTTCAGATTTGCGCAAGCCTGGGCGCTCGGTGGTTTCCCACAACTCAAGCACACGAGATTTCTGCCAACAGCCGTTTTTTTTATACAGTACAAACATAACAGACGTAATCCGTTACATAGCCTTTTTGCTGCCTGATTGCTATAGGTTAATATGCATTCCTAACTTGGTAAGAAGATAAATACATCTTTACAGAGCATGCTCAGAGAGTAGGGGTCCCCTTAATCAGAGGAGGGTCCCACAGTAGCCGGGGGGGGTGATTTTTAGTCTTATAGTCAGGACAGTGCATAGAAAGGAGAGGTATGTTGTCCACTGTTTCCCTGGTGTCCTTGGTTAGTTCACATCAAAGAATCCAAAATCAACTGCTACTGGCATTTCAAAAGACATCCTGTTTATATTTAAACTTTTACTAGACGAGCAACATCTATCGAGCTACGCTCCGACAATCCACCTGTCTCTCTGTTAAGTAGAAGAGGGGAGGCTGAGTGTCTGAGCCCAGCTGCTGGCGGGCTACAGCTTGCCCACACGTGTACATTCAGCCTCACTAGTGGCCGTCCTGGGGATAAAGGCCCTCCCGGTGACACTGAGAGCTGCTAAACGAACAGAGGACCATGCTCTGTCCATGTGCCCAGGGGGCTGCGGTCAAACGGGGCGTGGGCGTCTCCACGGTGACCGCCAGGCCTTTGTGACCAGGGGCGGCATCGTGCCCAGAGGCCATTGTGACGGGGGGGTCCGCACGGCAGCCGTGGAGGCTCTTATGGGGCCAGGGCCCTAGGGTGCCCACTCCCAGGAGAGCGGCCCCGCCAGGAGGCAGCAGCTGCGCTGGGTGCCCGTGGCAGGCGTCCAACAGACGACCCCGGAGATGCCCGAGAAGCACGAGGCGAACGCTCGCTCCCAGCCCGACAAGGGGCTGCGGCGCCTGCAGGAGGACCGCCAAGTGAGGGATGGGGCTGGCGGGAGAGGCGGGGGGCGGCGGGACACGGGGACAGCCGGGAGCGAGACAGCCAGCCCTGAGCGTCGCCGGCCCAGGCACAGCCATGCCGCGCCGCAGGGGTTTCTCTGGGGCAGGGCAGGCTCCGGGACGGCCGCGGCCCACGCGGCCCCGCAGCAATGCCCCAGAGGCAGAGAGCAGCGCAGAGCCGAGTTCAGCCTGGCTGGAGTAGCCAGGAGCTGCCTTGAAGCCGAGGCCGGGCTTGCCGGTGCTGCGGGGGCCGCTGTGCCGACACAGCCGCCTCCATCCCGCCCCTCCTCCTTCTCCCCACAGGTGCGCTGCAGGCAGCGCCGCAGCGCAGCCGCACCACAGCCTCGGCCCTCCATGGGGACCGGCTGCCACCGCTCCCCTGCCCAGCGAGCTCACAGAGCACTTGCAGCCGTCGCACACAGGTAGGGACCTTGAGGGAGATAGGCTCGACCGCCTCCCCGGCGCTGGGAGGTGCCGATGCAAAAGCGGGAGGTGCTGGAGGGGACAGGTGCGACCAGCCCCCCCAGCAAGCTGAGACCCCGCCCCCGTGCCAGGCCCGGCAGGCTGCCCGGGCATGCTGGGGGTGCTCCCGAGACCCGGTGAGGGGGGGCCACGCAGGGACCAGCCCTCTCCCCAGCTGGCCCTGGCAGCAGGGCAGCAGCCGCCCTTCTCACATCTTCTCTTGCAGACGGACAGGCTGGAGGGCTGGGAGGCACTGCCCCGCAGCAGGGTCACACGGGGAGAAAGAGTGACCACGCCAGCCTTGCCGCCTCTCCCAAGGCTTGAAGCGATGCAGGCAGCCGCACCCCGCTACGCACTTGCAGCTCCAGCGGCAGGATCTGCAAATGTCACCAAGCTGCCCGCTCTGCCAGCAGCAGCAACCCCCGCATCTGCTCTGAGAGGCAGAGCACACGGCGTGGGCCCTGCGGCCAGCGGCCAGCGAGAGCTTGTCCCACCTGCTCGGGGCATCCTGGGTCACCAGGGCGTGGCAGCGAGAGCTGAGAGATGGGGGCCTGCCCCGCACGGCTGCACAACCCGCGACGCGGCTCTGGAGTCCACAGTCCAGCCATTGGTGTCAGAGGTCCTGAGTCGCGTGGTAGCCGCAAGCTGGGGAGCCGGCCAGCAGGCGGCGGCACAGGGCCACCTTGCGCACACCGCTGGTCTGGCGACACCTCCCAGAACAGCCCAGGTGCAGGCCGCCAGGGGTGGCAAGGCCGCAGCGGCTCAGCCAAGACCTCGTGCCCATGCTCCGGGGGGCACCAGGGCTGCTGGCGAGGCCCGCGCGCCAGTTTCCCCGGGGAGCTGCACCGGCAAAGGGCACTGGGCACAGCCGGTGGCAAGGCAGGGCCATCGTCTGCCACCCGTGCGACTTGTCCACGGCAAGCCGCTGCGCGCACAGCCTGTGGATGCCCTGAAGCATCTTGTGGTCGTGCAAATCAAGATGGAGCATCTGGAGGAGCTGGAGGAAGAGGACGACAACAAAACCTCTGAAGACCTGCCAGGACAGAGGCAGCTGGAGGAAGAGGTCTCCATCCATACCCTCTGGGGCAGCCCCAGTCTGCTGAGACTCAGCCAGGAGCCACACGCAGGCCCCCAGAAGGTGCCCGGCTCACCCGGCAGCGTGGCCAGAGATGCCGCAGGAGAGGCAGATGACCACCCTCAGCGCGCGTCTCCTGCCCCGTCAGCAGACTCAGACGTAGAGCCAGCAGCTTGTTGCCTGGCCAGAGCTCCTGGGGAGCAGGGGCACGGCGAGCCTCCCCGCGCATCAGCACCTGACGATGTACAGCCGTTGGCTCCTCCCTTGCCTGCGGCCATGCTCCAGGCAGCAGATGATAGTGCCGATGCCGTGGGCACTGCTCAGGCCATCCTGGGCAACCGGGACTTGGCAGCGGGGGCTGAGGGCCAGGGGCCTGCCCCTGTTGGCCCCGTAACCAGTGACACTGCTCTGCAGGACCTGGAGGAAGCGTGGGAAGAGGTCCCTGACAGAGACGCAGCAGCAGAGGCAGCAAGCGCCATAAAGAGCGCATCTCTTGCCCCATCAGACGACGCAGACACACAGGCAGCAGCTTCTCCCCAGGCCGCATGTCTCGGGCGCGACGGCCACAGAGCACCTCTCCCCGCCCAGCCCCTCGCCTACAGCTCTCCTTCCCCCGCAGGCTTCGTCGCGCGCCCGCACGCCCCGGCTCGCTGGCGATGTCCCTCCGTCCTCAGGACAGCTTGTCGGGCTCTGCGCAGGGCTTTCCGCTGAGCTGCCTCACGGGACCGTGAGAGCAGCGGCGCCCGGCTGCCAGCACCTTGCCAATGGGCTTGCCTGGCCATGCCCTGCACCTGACCAGCGCAGCCTGGCCTGTCTCCCTATTAAAGTCCTTCCTGGCTCTGTCCTAGGTGAGGGCTCTCTGTCCTGTGTGCACGCGTGTGCGCGGGGGGGTGAGTGCAGCAGCTGGGGTCAGACCACGGCGCCGAGGGTCCCCGTGTCCCTGGGGCAGCGACTGGAGCGAGTGCGGGTGTGGGAGTGAGTGTGATGGCCAGTGAAGATCAAGCCGCAGAGGCGGTGAGCAGGTGACGTGGCCTGGGAGCAAGGGGGTGAGTGGGTGTCCGACGGCCAGCCCTGCGTGTGAGAGACCCTGGCTGTCTCTGGTGGTGAGAGCATGGAGGGTCAGCTACGGGACCGGGGGCAGTCCCGGCCGGCTCGGGGGCCGTGGGACGGTCTGTACCAGCAAGCAGACAAGGGCTGTGGCCTTGGCGGCTCCTACCTGCAGGGGCCAGCAAGTGGGGAGACTGATTTATTTCAGGTTTGCGCAAGCCTGGGCGCTCGGTGGTTTCCCACAACTCAAGCACACGAGATTTCTGCCAACAGCCGTTTTTTTTATACAGTACAAACATAACAGACGTAATCCGTTACATAGCCTTTTTGCTGCCTGATTGGTATAGGTTAATATGCATTCCTAACTTGGTAAGAAGATAAATACATCTTTACAGAGCATGCTCAGAGAGTAGGGGTCCCCTTAATCAGAGGAGGGTCTCACAGTAGCCGGGGGAGGGGGGGTGATTTTTAGTCTTATAGTCAGGACAGTGCATAGAAAGGACAGGTATGTTGTCCACTGTTTCCCTGGTGTCCTTGGTTAGTTCACATCAAAGAATCCAAAATCAACTGCTACTGGCATTTCAAAGGACATCCTGTTTATATTTAAACTTTTAATAGACGAGCAACATCTATCGAGCTACGCTCTGACAATCCACCTGTCTCTCTGTTAAGTAGAAGAGGGGAGGCTGAGTGTCTGAGCCCAGCTGCTGGCGGGCTACAGCTTGCCCACACGTGTACATTCAGCCTCACTAGTGGCCGTCCTGGGGATAAAGGCCCTCCCGGTGACACTGAGAGCTGCTAAACGAACAGAGGACCATGCTCTGTCCATGTGCCCAGGGGGCTGCGGTCAAACGGGGCGTGGGCGTCTCCACGGTGACCGCCAGGCCTTTGTGACCAGGGGCGGCATCGTGCCCAGAGGCCATTGTGACGGGGGGGTCCGCACGGCCGCCGTGGAGGCTCTTATGGGGCCAGGGCCCTAGGGTGCCCACTCCCAGGAGAGCGGCCCCGCCAGGAGGCAGCAGCTCCGCTGGGTGCCCGTGGCAGGCGTCCAACAGATGACCCCGGAGATGCCCGAGAAGCACGAGGCGAACGCCCGCTCCCGGCCCGACAAGGGGCTGCGGCGCCTGCAGGAGGACCGCCAAGTGAGGGATGGGGCTGGCGGGAGAGGCGGGGGGCGGCGGGACACGGGGACAGCCGGGAGCGAGACAGCCAGCCCTGAGTGTCGCCAGCCCAGGCACAGCCATGCCGCGCCACAGGGGTTTCTCTGGGGCAGGGCAGGCTCCGGGACGGCCGCAGCCCACGCGGCCCCGCAGCAATGCCCCAGAGGCAGAGAGCAGCGCAGAGCCGAGTTCAGCCTGGCTGGAGTAGCCAGGAGCTGCCTTGAAGCCGAGGCCGGGCTTGCCGGTGCTGCGGGGGCTGCTGTGCCGACACAGCCGCCTCCATCCCGCCCCTCCTCCTTCTCCCCACAGGTGCGCTGCAGGCAGCCGCAGGCAGCGCCGCAGCGCAGCCGCACCACAGCCTCGGCCCTCCATGGGGACCGGCTGCCACCGCTCCCCTGCCCAGCGAGCTCACAGAGCACTTGCAGCCGTCGCACACAGGTAGGGACCTTGAGGGAGACAGGCTCGACCGCCTCCCTGGCGCTGGGAGGTGCCGATGCAAAAGCGGGAGGTGCCAGAGGGGACAGGTGCGACCAGCCCCCCCAGCAAGCTGAGACCCCGCTCCCGTGCCAGGCCCGGCAGGCTGCCCGGGCATGCTGGGGGTGCTCCCGAGACCCGGTGAGGGGGAGCCACGCAGGGACCAGCCCTCTCCCCAGCTGGCCCTGGCAGCAGGGCAGCAGCTGCCCTTCTCGCATCTTCTCTTGCAGACGGGCAGGCTGGAGGGCTGGGAGGCACTGCCCCGCAGCAGGGTCACACGGGGAGAAAGAGTGACCACGCCAGCCTTGCCGCCTCTCCCAAGGCTTGAAGCGATGCAGGCAGCCGCACCCCGCTACGCACTTGCAGCTCCAGCGGCAGGATCTGCAAATGTCACCAAGCTGCCCGCTCTGCCAGCAGCAGCAACCCCCGCATCTGCTCTGAGAGGCAGAGCACACGGCGTGGGCCCTGCGGCCAGCGGCCAGCGAGAGCTTGTCCCACCTGCTCGGGGCATCCTGGGTCACCAGGGCGTGGCAGCGAGAGCTGAGAGATGGGGGCCTGCCCCGCACGGCTGCACAACCCGCGATGCGGCTCTGGAGTCCACAGTCCAGCCATTGGTGTCAGAGGTCCTGAGTCGCGTGGTAGCCGCAAGCTGGGGAGGCGGCCAGCAGCCGGCGGCACAGGGCCGCCTTGCGCACACCGCTGGTCTGGCGACACCTCCCAGAACAGCCCAGGTGCAGGCCGCCATGGGTGGCAAGGCCGCAGCGGCTCAGCCAAGACCTCGTGCCCATGCTCCGGGGGGCACCAGGGCTGCTGGCGAGGCCCGCGCGCCAGTTTCCCCGGGGAGCTGCACCGGCAAAGGGCACTGGGCACAGCCGGTGGCAAGGCAGGGCCATCGTCTGCCCCCCGTGCGACTTGTCCACGGCAAGCCGCTGCGCGCACAGCCTGTGGATGCCCTGAAGCATCTTGTGGTCGTGCAAATCAAGATGGAGCATCTGGAGGAGCTGGAGGAAGAGGACGACAACAAAACCTCTGAAGACCTGCCAGGACAGAGGCAGCTGGAGGAAGATGTCTCCATCCATACCCTCTGGAGCAGCCCCAGTCTGCTGAGACTCAGCCAGGAGCCACACGCAGGCCCCCAGAAGGTGCCCGGCTCACCCGGCAGCGTGGCCAGAGATGCCGCAGGAGAGGCAGATGACCACCCTCAGCGCGCGTCTCCTGCCCCGTCAGCAGACTCAGACGTAGAGCCAGCAGCTTGTTGCCTGGCCAGAGCTCCTGGGGAGCAGGGGCACGGCGAGCCTCCCCGCGCATCAGCAGCTGACGATGTACAGCCGTTGGCTCCTCCCTTGCCTGCGGCCATGCTCCAGGCAGCAGACGATAGTGCCGATGCCGTGGGCACTGCTCAGGCCATCCTGGGCAACCGGGACTTGGCAGCGGGGGCTGAGGGCCAGGGGCCTGCCCCTGTTGGCCCCGTAACCAGTGACACTGCTCTGCAGGACCTGGAGGAAGCGTGGGAAGAGGTCCCTGACAGAGACGCAGCAGCAGAGGCAGCAAGCGCCATAAAGAGCGCATCTCTTGCCCCATCAGACGACGCAGACACACAGGCAGCAGCTTCTCCCCAGGCCGCATGTCTCGGGCGCGACGGCCACAGAGCACCTCTCCCCGCCCAGCCCCTCGCCTACAGCTCTCCTTCCCCCGCAGGCTTCGTCGCGCGCCCGCACGCCCCGGCTCGCTGGCGATGTCCCTCCGTCCTCAGGACAGCTTGTCGGGCTCTGCGCAGGGCTTTCCGCTGAGCTGCCTCACGGGACCGTGAGAGCAGCGGCGCCCGGCTGCCAGCACCTTGCCAATGGGCTTGCCTGGCCATGCCCTGCACCTGACCAGCGCAGCCTGGCCTGTCTCCCTATTAAAGTCCTTCCTGGCTCTGTCCTAGGTGAGGGCTCTCTGTCCTGTGTGCACGCGTGTGCGCGGGGGGGTGAGTGCAGCAGCTGGGGTCAGACCACGGCGCCGAGGGTCCCCGTGTCCCTGGGGCAGCGACTGGAGCGAGTGCGGGTGTGGGAGTGAGTGTGATGGCCAGCGAAGATCAAGCCGCAGAGGCGGTGAGCAGGTGACGTGGCCTGGGAGCAAGGGGGTGAGTGGGTGTCCGACGGCCAGCCCTGCGTGTGAGAGACCCTGGCTGTCTCTGGTGGTGAGAGCACGGAGGGTCAGCTACGGGACCGGGGGCAGTCCCGGCCGGCTCGGGGGCCGTGGGACGGTCTGTACCAGCAAGCAGACAAGGGCTGTGGCCTTGGCGGCTCCTACCTGCAGGGGCCAGCAAGTGGGGAGACTGATTTATTTCAGGTTTGCGCAAGCCTGGGCGCTCGGTGGTTTCCCACAACTCAAGCACACGAGATTTCTGCCAACAGCCCTTTTTTTTGTACAGTACAAACATAACAGACGTAATCCGTTACATAGCCTTTTTGCTGCCTGATTGCTATAGGTTAATATGCATTCCTAACTTGGTAAGAAGATAAATACATCTTTACAGAGCATGCTCAGAGAGTAGGGGTCCCCTTAATCAGAGGAGGGTCTCACAGTAGCCGGGGGAGGGGGGGTGATTTTTAGTCTTATAGTCAGGACAGTGCATAGAAAGGAGAGGTATGTTGTCCACTGTTTCCCTGGTGTCCTTGGTTAGTTCACATCAAAGAATCCAAAATCAACTGCTACTGGCATTTCAAAAGACATCCTGTTTATATTTAAACTTTTAATAGACGAGCAACATCTATCGAGCTACGCTCTGACAATCCACCTGTCTCTCTGTTAAGTAGAAGAGGGGAGGCTGAGTGTCTGAGCCCAGCTGCTGGCGGGCTACAGCTTGCCCACACGTGTACATTCAGCCTCACTAGTGGCCGTCCTGGGGATAAAGGCCCTCCCGGTGACACTGAGAGCTGCTAAACGAACAGAGGACCATGCTCTGTCCATGTGCCCAGGGGGCTGCGGTCAAACGGGGCGTGGGCGTCTCCACGGTGACCGCCAGGCCTTTGTGACCAGGGGCGGCATCGTGCCCAGAGGCCATTGTGACGGGGGGGTCCGCACGGCAGCCGTGGAGGCTCTTATGGGGCCAGGGCCCTAGGGTGCCCACTCCCAGGAGAGCGGCCCCGCCAGGAGGCAGCAGCTGCGCTGGGTGCCCGTGGCAGGCGTCCAACAGACGAGCCCGGAGATGCCCGAGAAGCACGAGGCGAACGCTCGCTCCCAGCCCGACAAGGGGCTGCGGCGCCTGCAGGAGGACCGCCAAGTGAGGGATGGGGCTGGCGGGAGAGGCGGGGGGCGGCGGGACACGGGGACAGCCGGGAGCGAGACAGCCAGCCCTGAGCGTCGCCGGCCCAGGCACAGCCATGCCGCGCCGCAGGGGTTTCTCTGGGGCAGGGCAGGCTCCGGGACGGCCGCGGCCCACGCGGCCCCGCAGCAATGCCCCAGAGGCAGAGAGCAGCGCAGAGCCGAGTTCAGCCTGGCTGCAGTAGCCAGGAGCTGCCTTGAAGCCGAGGCCGGGCTTGCCGGTGCTGCGGGGGCCGCTGTGCCGACACAGCCGCCTCCATCCCGCCCCTCCTCCTTCTCCCCACAGGTGCGCTGCAGGCAGCCGCAGGCAGCGCCGCAGCGCAGCCGCACCACAGCCTCGGCCCTCCATGGGGACCGGCTGCCACCGCTCCCCTGCCCAGCGAGCTCACAGAGCACTTGCAGCCGTCGCACACAGGTAGGGACCTTGAGGGAGACAGGCTCGACCGCCTCCCCGGCGCTGGGAGGTGCCGATGCAAAAGCGGGAGGTGCCGGAGGGGACAGGTGCGACCAGCCCCCCCAGCAAGCTGAGACCCCGCCCCCGTGCCAGGCCCGGCAGGCTGCCCGGGCATGCTGGGGGTGCTCCCGAGACCCGGTGAGGGGGGGCCACGCAGGGACCAGCCCTCTCCCCAGCTGGCCCTGGCAGCAGGGCAGCAGCCGCCCTTCTCGCATCTTCTCTTGCAGACGGACAGGCTGGAGGGCTGGGAGGCACTGCCCCGCAGCAGGGTCACACGGGGAGAAAGAGTGACCACGCCAGCCTTGCCGCCTCTCCCAAGGCTTGAAGCGATGCAGGCAGCCGCACCCCGCTACGCACTTGCAGCTCCAGCGGCAGGATCTGCAAATGTCACCAAGCTGCCCGCTCTGCCAGCAGCAGCAACCCCCGCATCTGCTCTGAGAGGCAGAGCACACGGCGTGGGCCCTGCGGCCAGCGGCCAGCGAGAGCTTGTCCCACCTGCTCGGGGCATCCTGGGTCACCAGGGCGTGGCAGCGAGAGCTGAGAGATGGGGGCCTGCCCCGCACGGCTGCACAACCCGCGATGCGGCTCTGGAGTCCACAGTCCAGCCATTGGTGTCAGAGGTCCTGAGTCGCGTGGTAGCCGCAAGCTGGGGAGCCGGCCAGCAGGCGGCGGCACAGGGCCACCTTGCGCACACCGCTGGTCTGGCGACACCTCCCAGAACAGCCCAGGTGCAGGCCGCCAGGGGTGGCAAGGCCGCAGCGGCTCAGCCAAGACCTCGTGCCCATGCTCCGGGGGGCACCAGGGCTGCTGGCGAGGCCCGCGCGCCAGTTTCCCCGGGGAGCTGCACCGGCAAAGGGCACTGGGCACAGCCGGTGGCAAGGCAGGGCCATCGTCTGCCCCCCGTGCGACTTGTCCACGGCAAGCCGCTGCGCGCACAGCCTGTGGATGCCCTGAAGCATCTTGTGGTCGTGCAAATCAAGATGGAGCATCTGGAGGAGCTGGAGGAAGAGGACGACAACAAAACCTCTGAAGACCTGCCAGGACAGAGGCAGCTGGAGGAAGAGGTCTCCATCCATACCCTCTGGAGCAGCCCCAGTCTGCTGAGACTCAGCCAGGAGCCACACGCAGGCCCCCAGAAGGTGCCCGGCTCACCCGGCAGCGTGGCCAGAGATGCCGCAGGAGAGGCAGATGACCACCCTCAGCGCGCGTCTCCTGCCCCGTCAGCAGACTGAGACGTAGAGCCAGCAGCTTGTTGCCTGGCCAGAGCTCCTGGGGAGCAGGGGCACGGCGAGCCTCCCCGCGCATCAGCACCTGACGATGTACAGCCGTTGGCTCCTCCCTTGCCTGCGGCCATGCTCCAGGCAGCAGATGATAGTGCCGATGCCGTGGGCACTGCTCAGGCCATCCTGGGCAACCGGGACTTGGCAGCGGGGGCTGAGGGCCAGGGGCCTGCCCCTGTTGGCCCCGTAACCAGTGACACTGCTCTGCAGGACCTGGAGGAAGCGTGGGAAGAGGTCCCTGACAGAGACGCAGCAGCAGAGGCAGCAAGCGCCATAAAGAGCGCATCTCTTGCCCCATCAGACGACGCAGACACACAGGCAGCAGCTTCTCCCCAGGCCGCATGTCTCGGGCGCGACGGCCACAGAGCACCTCTCCCCGCCCAGCCCCTCGCCTACAGCTCTCCTTCCCCCGCAGGCTTCGTCGCGCGCCCGCACGCCCCGGCTCGCTGGCGATGTCCCTCCGTCCTCAGGACAGCTTGTCGGGCTCTGCGCAGGGCTTTCCGCTGAGCTGCCTCACGGGACCGTGAGAGCAGCGGCGCCCGGCTGCCAGCACCTTGCCAATGGGCTTGCCTGGCCATGCCCTGCACCTGACCAGCGCAGCCTGGCCTGTCTCCCTATTAAAGTCCTTCCTGGCTCTGTCCTAGGTGAGGGCTCTCTGTCCTGTGTGCACGCGTGTGCGCGGGGGGGTGAGTGCAG
This sequence comes from Platalea leucorodia, assembly GCF_965183815.1. Classification (NCBI taxonomy): domain Eukaryota; kingdom Metazoa; phylum Chordata; class Aves; order Pelecaniformes; family Threskiornithidae; genus Platalea; species Platalea leucorodia. Next base: position 12,074,984 of record NC_138832.1, on the reverse strand, counting down.
CAGCTGGGGTCAGACCACGGCGCCGAGGGTCCCCGTGTCCCTGGGGCAGCGACTGGAGCGAGTGCGGGTGTGGGAGTGAGTGTGATGGCCAGTGAAGATCAAGCCGCAGAGGCGGTGAGCAGGTGACGTGGCCTGGGAGCAAGGGGGTGAGTGGGTGTCCGACGGCCAGCCCTGCGTGTGAGAGACCCTGGCTGTCTCTGGTGGTGAGAGCATGGAGGGTCAGCTACGGGACCGGGGGCAGTCCCGGCCGGCTCGGGGGCCGTGGGACGGTCTGTACCAGCAAGCAGACAAGGGCTGTGGCCTTGGCGGCTCCTACCTGCAGGGGCCAGCAAGTGGGGAGACTGATTTATTTCAGGTTTGCGCAAGCCTGGGCGCTCGGTGGTTTCCCACAACTCAAGCACACGAGATTTCTGCCAACAGCCGTTTTTTTTATACAGTACAAACATAACAGACGTAATCCGTTACATAGCCTTTTTGCTGCCTGATTGGTATAGGTTAATATGCATTCCTAACTTGGTAAGAAGATAAATACATCTTTACAGAGCATGCTCAGAGAGTAGGGGTCCCCTTAATCAGAGGAGGGTCTCACAGTAGCCGGGGGAGGGGGGGTGATTTTTAGTCTTATAGTCAGGACAGTGCATAGAAAGGACAGGTATGTTGTCCACTGTTTCCCTGGTGTCCTTGGTTAGTTCACATCAAAGAATCCAAAATCAACTACTACTGGCATTTCAAAGGACATCCTGTTTATATTTAAACTTTTAATAGACGAGCAACATCTATCGAGCTACGCTCTGACAATCCACCTGTCTCTCTGTTAAGTAGAAGAGGGGAGGCTGAGTGTCTGAGCCCAGCTGCTGGCGGGCTACAGCTTGCCCACACGTGTACATTCAGCCTCACTAGTGGCCGTCCTGGGGATAAAGGCCCTCCCGGTGACACTGAGAGCTGCTAAACGAACAGAGGACCATGCTCTGTCCATGTGCCCAGGGGGCTGCGGTCAAACGGGGCGTGGGCGTCTCCACGGTGACCGCCAGGCCTTTGTGACCAGGGGCGGCATCGTGCCCAGAGGCCATTGTGACGGGGGGGTCCGCACGGCCGCCGTGGAGGCTCTTATGGGGCCAGGGCCCTAGGGTGCCCACTCCCAGGAGAGCGGCCCCGCCAGGAGGCAGCAGCTCCGCTGGGTGCCCGTGGCAGGCGTCCAACAGATGACCCCGGAGATGCCCGAGAAGCACGAGGCGAACGCCCGCTCCCGGCCCGACAAGGGGCTGCGGCGCCTGCAGGAGGACCGCCAAGTGAGGGATGGGGCTGGCGGGAGAGGCGGGGGGCGGCGGGACACGGGGACAGCCGGGAGCGAGACAGCCAGCCCTGAGTGTCGCCAGCCCAGGCACAGCCATGCCGCGCCACAGGGGTTTCTCTGGGGCAGGGCAGGCTCCGGGACGGCCGCAGCCCACGCGGCCCCGCAGCAATGCCCCAGAGGCAGAGAGCAGCGCAGAGCCGAGTTCAGCCTGGCTGGAGTAGCCAGGAGCTGCCTTGAAGCCGAGGCCGGGCTTGCCGGTGCTGCGGGGGCTGCTGTGCCGACACAGCCGCCTCCATCCCGCCCCTCCTCCTTCTCCCCACAGGTGCGCTGCAGGCAGCCGCAGGCAGCGCCGCAGCGCAGCCGCACCACAGCCTCGGCCCTCCATGGGGACCGGCTGCCACCGCTCCCCTGCCCAGCGAGCTCACAGAGCACTTGCAGCCGTCGCACACAGGTAGGGACCTTGAGGGAGACAGGCTCGACCGCCTCCCTGGCGCTGGGAGGTGCCGATGCAAAAGCGGGAGGTGCCAGAGGGGACAGGTGCGACCAGCCCCCCCAGCAAGCTGAGACCCCGCTCCCGTGCCAGGCCCGGCAGGCTGCCCGGGCATGCTGGGGGTGCTCCCGAGACCCGGTGAGGGGGAGCCACGCAGGGACCAGCCCTCTCCCCAGCTGGCCCTGGCAGCAGGGCAGCAGCTGCCCTTCTCGCATCTTCTCTTGCAGACGGGCAGGCTGGAGGGCTGGGAGGCACTGCCCCGCAGCAGGGTCACACGGGGAGAAAGAGTGACCACGCCAGCCTTGCCGCCTCTCCCAAGGCTTGAAGCGATGCAGGCAGCCGCACCCCGCTACGCACTTGCAGCTCCAGCGGCAGGATCTGCAAATGTCACCAAGCTGCCCGCTCTGCCAGCAGCAGCAACCCCCGCATCTGCTCTGAGAGGCAGAGCACACGGCGTGGGCCCTGCGGCCAGCGGCCAGCGAGAGCTTGTCCCACCTGCTCGGGGCATCCTGGGTCACCAGGGCGTGGCAGCGAGAGCTGAGAGATGGGGGCCTGCCCCGCACGGCTGCACAACCCGCGATGCGGCTCTGGAGTCCACAGTCCAGCCATTGGTGTCAGAGGTCCTGAGTCGCGTGGTAGCCGCAAGCTGGGGAGCCGGCCAGCAGCCGGCGGCACAGGGCCGCCTTGCGCACACCGCTGGTCTGGCGACACCTCCCAGAACAGCCCAGGTGCAGGCCGCCATGGGTGGCAAGGCCGCAGCGGCTCAGCCAAGACCTCGTGCCCATGCTCCGGGGGGCACCAGGGCTGCTGGCGAGGCCCGCGCGCCAGTTTCCCCGGGGAGCTGCACCGGCAAAGGGCACTGGGCACAGCCGGTGGCAAGGCAGGGCCATCGTCTGCCACCCGTGCGACTTGTCCACGGCAAGCCGCTGCGCGCACAGCCTGTGGATGCCCTGAAGCATCTTGTGGTCGTGCAAATCAAGATGGAGCATCTGGAGGAGCTGGAGGAAGAGGACGACAACAAAACCTCTGAAGACCTGCCAGGACAGAGGCAGCTGGAGGAAGAGGTCTCCATCCATACCCTCTGGAGCAGCCCCAGTCTGCTGAGACTCAGCCAGGAGCCACACGCAGGCCCCCAGAAGGTGCCCGGCTCACCCGGCAGCGTGGCCAGAGATGCCGCAGGAGAGGCAGATGACCACCCTCAGCGCGCGTCTCCTGCCCCGTCAGCAGACTCAGACGTAGAGCCAGCAGCTTGTTGCCTGGCCAGAGCTCCTGGGGAGCAGGGGCACGGCGAGCCTCCCCGCGCATCAGCAGCTGACGATGTACAGCCGTTGGCTCCTCCCTTGCCTGCGGCCATGCTCCAGGCAGCAGACGATAGTGCCGATGCCGTGGGCACTGCTCAGGCCATCCTGGGCAACCGGGACTTGGCAGCGGGGGCTGAGGGCCAGGGGCCTGCCCCTGTTGGCCCCGTAACCAGTGACACTGCTCTGCAGGACCTGGAGGAAGCGTGGGAAGAGGTCCCTGACAGAGACGCAGCAGCAGAGGCAGCAAGCGCCATAAAGAGCGCATCTCTTGCCCCATCAGACGACGCAGACACACAGGCAGCAGCTTCTCCCCAGGCCGCATGTCTCGGGCGCGACGGCCACAGAGCACCTCTCCCCGCCCAGCCCCTCGCCTACAGCTCTCCTTCCCCCGCAGGCTTCGTCGCGCGCCCGCACGCCCCGGCTCGCTGGCGATGTCCCTCCGTCCTCAGGACAGCTTGTCGGGCTCTGCGCAGGGCTTTCCGCTGAGCTGCCTCACGGGACCGTGAGAGCAGCGGCGCCCGGCTGCCAGCACCTTGCCAATGGGCTTGCCTGGCCATGCCCTGCACCTGACCAGCGCAGCCTGGCCTGTCTCCCTATTAAAGTCCTTCCTGGCTCTGTCCTAGGTGAGGGCTCTCTGTCCTGTGTGCACGCGTGTGCGCGGGGGGGTGAGTGCAGCAGCTGGGGTCAGACCACGGCGCCGAGGGTCCCCGTGTCCCTGGGGCAGCGACTGGAGCGAGTGCGGGTGTGGGAGTGAGTGTGATGGCCAGCGAAGATCAAGCCGCAGAGGCGGTGAGCAGGTGACGTGGCCTGGGAGCAAGGGGGTGAGTGGGTGTCCGACGGCCAGCCCTGCGTGTGAGAGACCCTGGCTGTCTCTGGTGGTGAGAGCACGGAGGGTCAGCTACGGGACCGGGGGCAGTCCCGGCCGGCTCGGGGGCCGTGGGACGGTCTGTACCAGCAAGCAGACAAGGGCTGTGGCCTTGGCGGCTCCTACCTGCAGGGGCCAGCAAGTGGGGAGACTGATTTATTTCAGGTTTGCGCAAGCCTGGGCGCTCGGTGGTTTCCCACAACTCAAGCACACGAGATTTCTGCCAACAGCCCTTTTTTTTGTACAGTACAAACATAACAGACGTAATCCGTTACATAGCCTTTTTGCTGCCTGATTGCTATAGGTTAATATGCATTCCTAACTTGGTAAGAAGATAAATACATCTTTACAGAGCATGCTCAGAGAGTAGGGGTCCCCTTAATCAGAGGAGGGTCTCACAGTAGCCGGGGGAGGGGGGGTGATTTTTAGTCTTATAGTCAGGACAGTGCATAGAAAGGAGAGGTATGTTGTCCACTGTTTCCCTGGTGTCCTTGGTTAGTTCACATCAAAGAATCCAAAATCAACTGCTACTGGCATTTCAAAGGACATCCTGTTTATATTTAAACTTTTAATAGACGAGCAACATCTATCGAGCTACGCTCTGACAATCCACCTGTCTCTCTGTTAAGTAGAAGAGGGGAGGCTGAGTGTCTGAGCCCAGCTGCTGGCGGGCTACAGCTTGCCCACACGTGTACATTCAGCCTCACTAGTGGCCGTCCTGGGGATAAAGGCCCTCCCGGTGACACTGAGAGCTGCTAAACGAACAGAGGACCATGCTCTGTCCATGTGCCCAGGGGGCTGCGGTCAAACGGGGCGTGGGCGTCTCCACGGTGACCGCCAGGCCTTTGTGACCAGGGGCGGCATCGTGCCCAGAGGCCATTGTGACGGGGGGGTCCGCACGGCCGCCGTGGAGGCTCTTATGGGGCCAGGGCCCTAGGGTGCCCACTCCCAGGAGAGCGGCCCCGCCAGGAGGCAGCAGCTCCGCTGGGTGCCCGTGGCAGGCGTCCAACAGATGACCCCGGAGATGCCCGAGAAGCACGAGGCGAACGCCCGCTCCCGGCCCGACAAGGGGCTGCGGCGCCTGCAGGAGGACCGCCAAGTGAGGGATGGGGCTGGCGGGAGAGGCGGGGGGCGGCGGGACACGGGGACAGCCGGGAGCGAGACAGCCAGCCCTGAGCGTTGCCAGCCCAGGCACAGCCATGCCGCGCCACAGGGGTTTCTCTGGGGCAGGGCAGGCTCCGGGACGGCCGCAGCCCACGCGGCCCCGCAGCAATGCCCCAGAGGCAGAGAGCAGCGCAGAGCCGAGTTCAGCCTGGCTGGAGTAGCCAGGAGCTGCCTTGAAGCCGAGGCCGGGCTTGCCGGTGCTGCGGGGGCTGCTGTGCCGACACAGCCGCCTCCATCCCGCCCCTCCTCCTTCTCCCCACAGGTGCGCTGCAGGCAGCCGCAGGCAGCGCCGCAGCGCAGCCGCACCACAGCCTCGGCCCTCCATGGGGACCGGCTGCCACCGCTCCCCTGCCCAGCGAGCTCACAGAGCACTTGCAGCCGTCGCACACAGGTAGGGACCTTGAGGGAGACAGGCTCGACCGCCTCCCTGGCGCTGGGAGGTGCCGATGCAAAAGCGGGAGGTGCCGGAGGGGACAGGTGCGACCAGCCCCCCCAGCAAGCTGAGACCCCGCTCCCGTGCCAGGCCCGGCAGGCTGCCCGGGCATGCTGGGGGTGCTCCCGAGACCCGGTGAGGGGGAGCCACGCAGGGACCAGCCCTCTCCCCAGCTGGCCCTGGCAGCAGGGCAGCAGCTGCCCTTCTCGCATCTTCTCTTGCAGACGGGCAGGCTGGAGGGCTGGGAGGCACTGCCCCGCAGCAGGGTCACACGGGGAGAAAGAGTGACCACGCCAGCCTTGCCGCCTCTCCCAAGGCTTGAAGCGATGCAGGCAGCCGCACCCCGCTACGCACTTGCAGCTCCAGCGGCAGGATCTGCAAATGTCACCAAGCTGCCCGCTCTGCCAGCAGCAGCAACCCCCGCATCTGCTCTGAGAGGCAGAGCACACGGCGTGGGCCCTGCGGCCAGCGGCCAGCGAGAGCTTGTCCCACCTGCTCGGGGCATCCTGGGTCACCAGGGCGTGGCAGCGAGAGCTGAGAGATGGGGGCCTGCCCCGCACGGCTGCACAACCCGCGATGCGGCTCTGGAGTCCACAGTCCAGCCATTGGTGTCAGAGGTCCTGAGTCGCGTGGTAGCCGCAAGCTGGGGAGCCGGCCAGCAGCCGGCGGCACAGGGCCGCCTTGCGCACACCGCTGGTCTGGCGACACCTCCCAGAACAGCCCAGGTGCAGGCCGCCATGGGTGGCAAGGCCGCAGCGGCTCAGCCAAGACCTCGTGCCCATGCTCCGGGGGGCACCAGGGCTGCTGGCGAGGCCCGCGCGCCAGTTTCCCCGGGGAGCTGCACCGGCAAAGGGCACTGGGCACAGCCGGTGGCAAGGCAGGGCCATCGTCTGCCCCCCGTGCGACTTGTCCACGGCAAGCCGCTGCGCGCACAGCCTGTGGATGCCCTGAAGCATCTTGTGGTCGTGCAAATCAAGATGGAGCATCTGGAGGAGCTGGAGGAAGAGGACGACAACAAAACCTCTGAAGACCTGCCAGGACAGAGGCAGCTGGAGGAAGATGTCTCCATCCATACCCTCTGGAGCAGCCCCAGTCTGCTGAGACTCAGCCAGGAGCCACACGCAGGCCCCCAGAAGGTGCCCGGCTCACCCGGCAGCGTGGCCAGAGATGCCGCAGGAGAGGCAGATGACCACCCTCAGCGCGCGTCTCCTGCCCCGTCAGCAGACTGAGACGTAGAGCCAGCAGCTTGTTGCCTGGCCAGAGCTCCTGGGGAGCAGGGGCACGGCGAGCCTCCCCGCGCATCAGCAGCTGACGATGTACAGCCGTTGGCTCCTCCCTTGCCTGCGGCCATGCTCCAGGCAGCAGACGATAGTGCCGATGCCGTGGGCACTGCTCAGGCCATCCTGGGCAACCGGGACTTGGCAGCGGGGGCTGAGGGCCAGGGGCCTGCCCCTGTTGGCCCCGTAACCAGTGACACTGCTCTGCAGGACCTGGAGGAAGCGTGGGAAGAGGTCCCTGACAGAGACGCAGCAGCAGAGGCAGCAAGCGCCATAAAGAGCGCATCTCTTGCCCCATCAGACGACGCAGACACACAGGCAGCAGCTTCTCCCCAGGCCGCATGTCTCGGGCGCGACGGCCACAGAGCACCTCTCCCCGCCCAGCCCCTCGCCTACAGCTCTCCTTCCCCCGCAGGCTTCGTCGCGCGCCCGCACGCCCCGGCTCGCTGGCGATGTCCCTCCGTCCTCAGGACAGCTTGTCGGGCTCTGCGCAGGGCTTTCCGCTGAGCTGCCTCACGGGACCGTGAGAGCAGCGGCGCCCGGCTGCCAGCACCTTGCCAATGGGCTTGCCTGGCCATGCCCTGCACCTGACCAGCGCAGCCTGGCCTGTCTCCCTATTAAAGTCCTTCCTGGCTCTGTCCTAGGTGAGGGCTCTCTGTCCTGTGTGCACGCGTGTGCGCGGGGGGGTGAGTGCAGCAGCTGGGGTCAGACCACGGCGCCGAGGGTCCCCGTGTCCCTGGGGCAGCGACTGGAGCGAGTGCGGGTGTGGGAGTGAGTGTGATGGCCAGCGAAGATCAAGCCGCAGAGGCGGTGAGCAGGTGACGTGGCCTGGGAGCAAGGGGGTGAGTGGGTGTCCGACGGCCAGCCCTGCGTGTGAGAGACCCTGGCTGTCTCTGGTGGTGAGAGCACGGAGGGTCAGCTACGGGACCGGGGGCAGTCCCGGCCGGCTCGGGGGCCGTGGGACGGTCTGTACCAGCAAGCAGACAAGGGCTGTGGCCTTGGCGGCTCCTACCTGCAGGGGCCAGCAAGTGGGGAGACTGATTTATTTCAGGTTTGCGCAAGCCTGGGCGCTCGGTGGTTTCCCACAACTCAAGCACACGAGATTTCTGCCAACAGCCCTTTTTTTTGTACAGTACAAACATAACAGACGTAATCCGTTACATAGCCTTTTTGCTGCCTGATTGCTATAGGTTAATATGCATTCCTAACTTGGTAAGAAGATAAATACATCTTTACAGAGCATGCTCAGAGAGTAGGGGTCCCCTTAATCAGAGGAGGGTCTCACAGTAGCCGGGGGAGGGGGGGTGATTTTTAGTCTTATAGTCAGGACAGTGCATAGAAAGGACAGGTATGTTGTCCACTGTTTCCCTGGTGTCCTTGGTTAGTTCACATCAAAGAATCCAAAATCAACTGCTACTGGCATTTCAAAGGACATCCTCTTTATATTTAAACTTTTAATAGACGAGCAACATCTATCGAGCTACGCTCTGACAATCCACCTGTCTCTCTGTTAAGTAGAAGAGGGGAGGCTGAGTGTCTGAGCCCAGCTGCTGGCGGGCTACAGCTTGCCCACACGTGTACATTCAGCCTCACTAGTGGCCGTCCTGGGGATAAAGGCCCTCCCGGTGACACTGAGAGCTGCTAAACGAACAGAGGACCATGCTCTGTCCATGTGCCCAGGGGGCTGCGGTCAAACGGGGCGTGGGCGTCTCCACGGTGACCGCCAGGCCTTTGTGACCAGGGGCGGCATCGTGCCCAGAGGCCATTGTGACGGGGGGGTCCGCACGGCCGCCGTGGAGGCTCTTATGGGGCCAGGGCCCTAGGGTGCCCACTCCCAGGAGAGCGGCCCCGCCAGGAGGCAGCAGCTCCGCTGGGTGCCCGTGGCAGGCGTCCAACAGATGACCCCGGAGATGCCCGAGAAGCACGAGGCGAACGCCCGCTCCCGGCCCGACAAGGGGCTGCGGCGCCTGCAGGAGGACCGCCAAGTGAGGGATGGGGCTGGCGGGAGAGGCGGGGGGCGGCGGGACACGGGGACAGCCGGGAGCGAGACAGCCAGCCCTGAGCGTCGCCAGCCCAGGCACAGCCATGCCGCGCCGCAGGGGTTTCTCTGGGGCAGGGCAGGCTCCGGGACGGCCGCAGCCCACGCGGCCCCGCAGCAATGCCCCAGAGGCAGAGAGCAGCGCAGAGCCGAGTTCAGCCTGGCTGGAGTAGCCAGGAGCTGCCTTGAAGCCGAGGCCGGGCTTGCCGGTGCTGCGGGGGCCGCTGTGCCGACACAGCCGCCTCCATCCCGCCCCTCCTCCTTCTCCCCACAGGTGCGCTGCAGGCAGCCGCAGGCAGCGCCGCAGCGCAGCCGCACCACAGCCTCGGCCCTCCATGGGGACCGGCTGCCACCGCTCCCCTGCCCAGCGAGCTCACAGAGCACTTGCAGCCGTCGCACACAGGTAGGGACCTTGAGGGAGACAGGCTCGACCGCCTCCCTGGCGCTGGGAGGTGCCGATGCAAAAGCGGGAGGTGCCGGAGGGGACAGGTGCGACCAGCCCCCCCAGCAAGCTGAGACCCCGCTCCCGTGCCAGGCCCGGCAGGCTGCCCGGGCATGCTGGGGGTGCTCCCGAGACCCGGTGAGGGGGAGCCACGCAGGGACCAGCCCTCTCCCCAGCTGGCCCTGGCAGCAGGGCAGCAGCTGCCCTTCTCGCATCTTCTCTTGCAGACGGGCAGGCTGGAGGGCTGGGAGGCACTGCCCCGCAGCAGGGTCACACGGGGAGAAAGAGTGACCACGCCAGCCTTGCCGCCTCTCCCAAGGCTTGAAGCGATGCAGGCAGCCGCACCCCGCTACGCACTTGCAGCTCCAGCGGCAGGATCTGCAAATGTCACCAAGCTGCCCGCTCTGCCAGCAGCAGCAACCCCCGCATCTGCTCTGAGAGGCAGAGCACACGGCGTGGGCCCTGCGGCCAGCGGCCAGCGAGAGCTTGTCCCACCTGCTCGGGGCATCCTGGGTCACCAGGGCGTGGCAGCGAGAGCTGAGAGATGGGGGCCTGCCCCGCACGGCTGCACAACCCGCGATGCGGCTCTGGAGTCCACAGTCCAGCCATTGGTGTCAGAGGTCCTGAGTCGCGTGGTAGCCGCAAGCTGGGGAGCCGGCCAGCAGCCGGCGGCACAGGGCCGCCTTGCGCACACCGCTGGTCTGGCGACACCTCCCAGAACAGCCCAGGTGCAGGCCGCCATGGGTGGCAAGGCCGCAGCGGCTCAGCCAAGACCTCGTGCCCATGCTCCGGGGGGCACCAGGGCTGCTGGCGAGGCCCGCGCGCCAGTTTCCCCGGGGAGCTGCACCGGCAAAGGGCACTGGGCACAGCCGGTGGCAAGGCAGGGCCATCGTCTGCCCCCCGTGCGACTTGTCCACGGCAAGCCGCTGCGCGCACAGCCTGTGGATGCCCTGAAGCATCTTGTGGTCGTGCAAATCAAGATGGAGCATCTGGAGGAGCTGGAGGAAGAGGACGACAACAAAACCTCTGAAGACCTGCCAGGACAGAGGCAGCTGGAGGAAGATGTCTCCATCCATACCCTCTGGAGCAGCCCCAGTCTGCTGAGACTCAGCCAGGAGCCACACGCAGGCCCCCAGAAGGTGCCCGGCTCACCCGGCAGCGTGGCCAGAGATGCCGCAGGAGAGGCAGATGACCACCCTCAGCGCGCGTCTCCTGCCCCGTCAGCAGACTGAGACGTAGAGCCAGCAGCTTGTTGCCTGGCCAGAGCTCCTGGGGAGCAGGGGCACGGCGAGCCTCCCCGCGCATCAGCAGCTGACGATGTACAGCCGTTGGCTCCTCCCTTGCCTGCGGCCATGCTCCAGGCAGCAGACGATAGTGCCGATGCCGTGGGCACTGCTCAGGCCATCCTGGGCAACCGGGACTTGGCAGCGGGGGCTGAGGGCCAGGGGCCTGCCCCTGTTGGCCCCGTAACCAGTGACACTGCTCTGCAGGACCTGGAGGAAGCGTGGGAAGAGGTCCCTGACAGAGACGCAGCAGCAGAGGCAGCAAGCGCCATAAAGAGCGCATCTCTTGCCCCATCAGACGACGCAGACACACAGGCAGCAGCTTCTCCCCAGGCCGCATGTCTCGGGCGCGACGGCCACAGAGCACCTCTCCCCGCCCAGCCCCTCGCCTACAGCTCTCCTTCCCCCGCAGGCTTCGTCGCGCGCCCGCACGCCCCGGCTCGCTGGCGATGTCCCTCCGTCCTCAGGACAGCTTGTCGGGCTCTGCGCAGGGCTTTCCGCTGAGCTGCCTCACGGGACCGTGAGAGCAGCGGCGCCCGGCTGCCAGCACCTTGCCAATGGGCTTGCCTGGCCATGCCCTGCACCTGACCAGCGCAGCCTGGCCTGTCTCCCTATTAAAGTCCTTCCTGGCTCTGTCCTAGGTGAGGGCTCTCTGTCCTGTGTGCACGCGTGTGCGCGGGGGGGTGAGTGCAGCAGCTGGGGTCAGACCACGGCGCCGAGGGTCCCCGTGTCCCTGGGGCAGCGACTGGAGCGAGTGCGGGTGTGGGAGTGAGTGTGATGGCCAGCGAAGATCAAGCCGCAGAGGCGGTGAGCAGGTGACGTGGCCTGGGAGCAAGGGGGTGAGTGGGTGTCCGACGGCCAGCCCTGCGTGTGAGAGACCCTGGCTGTCTCTGGTGGTGAGAGCACGGAGGGTCAGCTACGGGACCGGGGGCAGTCCCGGCCGGCTCGGGGGCCGTGGGACGGTCTGTACCAGCAAGCAGACAAGGGCTGTGGCCTTGGCGGCTCCTACCTGCAGGGGCCAGCAAGTGGGGAGACTGATTTATTTCAGGTTTGCGCAAGCCTGGGCGCTCGGTGGTTTCCCACAACTCAAGCACACGAGATTTCTGCCAACAGCCCTTTTTTTTGTACAGTACAAACATAACAGACGTAATCCGTTACATAGCCTTTTTGCTGCCTGATTGCTATAGGTTAATATGCATTCCTAACTTGGTAAGAAGATAAATACATCTTTACAGAGCATGCTCAGAGAGTAGGGGTCCCCTTAATCAGAGGAGGGTCTCACAGTAGCCGGGGGAGGGGGGGTGATTTTTAGTCTTATAGTCAGGACAGTGCATAGAAAGGACAGGTATGTTGTCCACTGTTTCCCTGGTGTCCTTGGTTAGTTCACATCAAAGAATCCAAAATCAACTGCTACTGGCATTTCAAAGGACATCCTCTTTATATTTAAACTTTTAATAGACGAGCAACATCTATCGAGCTACGCTCTGACAATCCACCTGTCTCTCTGTTAAGTAGAAGAGGGGAGGCTGAGTGTCTGAGCCCAGCTGCTGGCGGGCTACAGCTTGCCCACACGTGTACATTCAGCCTCACTAGTGGCCGTCCTGGGGATAAAGGCCCTCCCGGTGACACTGAGAGCTGCTAAACGAACAGAGGACCATGCTCTGTCCATGTGCCCAGGGGGCTGCGGTCAAACGGGGCGTGGGCGTCTCCACGGTGACCGCCAGGCCTTTGTGACCAGGGGCGGCATCGTGCCCAGAGGCCATTGTGACGGGGGGGTCCGCACGGCCGCCGTGGAGGCTCTTATGGGGCCAGGGCCCTAGGGTGCCCACTCCCAGGAGAGCGGCCCCGCCAGGAGGCAGCAGCTCCGCTGGGTGCCCGTGGCAGGCGTCCAACAGATGACCCCGGAGATGCCCGAGAAGCACGAGGCGAACGCCCGCTCCCGGCCCGACAAGGGGCTGCGGCGCCTGCAGGAGGACCGCCAAGTGAGGGATGGGGCTGGCGGGAGAGGCGGGGGGCGGCGGGACACGGGGACAGCCGGGAGCGAGACAGCCAGCCCTGAGCGTCGCCAGCCCAGGCACAGCCATGCCGCGCCGCAGGGGTTTCTCTGGGGCAGGGCAGGCTCCGGGACGGCCGCAGCCCACGCGGCCCCGCAGCAATGCCCCAGAGGCAGAGAGCAGCGCAGAGCCGAGTTCAGCCTGGCTGGAGTAGCCAGGAGCTGCCTTGAAGCCGAGGCCGGGCTTGCCGGTGCTGCGGGGGCCGCTGTGCCGACACAGCCGCCTCCATCCCGCCCCTCCTCCTTCTCCCCACAGGTGCGCTGCAGGCAGCCGCAGGCAGCGCCGCAGCGCAGCCGCACCACAGCCTCGGCCCTCCATGGGGACCGGCTGCCACCGCTCCCCTGCCCAGCGAGCTCACAGAGCACTTGCAGCCGTCGCACACAGGTAGGGACCTTGAGGGAGACAGGCTCGACCGCCTCCCTGGCGCTGGGAGGTGCCGATGCAAAAGCGGGAGGTGCCGGAGGGGACAGGTGCGACCAGCCCCCCCAGCAAGCTGAGACCCCGCTCCCGTGCCAGGCCCGGCAGGCTGCCCGGGCATGCTGGGGGTGCTCCCGAGACCCGGTGAGGGGGAGCCACGCAGGGACCAGCCCTCTCCCCAGCTGGCCCTGGCAGCAGGGCAGCAGCTGCCCTTCTCGCATCTTCTCTTGCAGACGGGCAGGCTGGAGGGCTGGGAGGCACTGCCCCGCAGCAGGGTCACACGGGGAGAAAGAGTGACCACGCCAGCCTTGCCGCCTCTCCCAAGGCTTGAAGCGATGCAGGCAGCCGCACCCCGCTACGCACTTGCAGCTCCAGCGGCAGGATCTGCAAATGTCACCAAGCTGCCCGCTCTGCCAGCAGCAGCAACCCCCGCATCTGCTCTGAGAGGCAGAGCACACGGCGTGGGCCCTGCGGCCAGCGGCCAGCGAGAGCTTGTCCCACCTGCTCGGGGCATCCTGGGTCACCAGGGCGTGGCAGCGAGAGCTGAGAGATGGGGGCCTGCCCCGCACGGCTGCACAACCCGCGATGCGGCTCTGGAGTCCACAGTCCAGCCATTGGTGTCAGAGGTCCTGAGTCGCGTGGTAGCCGCAAGCTGGGGAGCCGGCCAGCAGCCGGCGGCACAGGGCCGCCTTGCGCACACCGCTGGTCTGGCGACACCTCCCAGAACAGCCCAGGTGCAGGCCGCCATGGGTGGCAAGGCCGCAGCGGCTCAGCCAAGACCTCGTGCCCATGCTCCGGGGGGCACCAGGGCTGCTGGCGAGGCCCGCGCGCCAGTTTCCCCGGGGAGCTGCACCGGCAAAGGGCACTGGGCACAGCCGGTGGCAAGGCAGGGCCATCGTCTGCCCCCCGTGCGACTTGTCCACGGCAAGCCGCTGCGCGCACAGCCTGTGGATGCCCTGAAGCATCTTGTGGTCGTGCAAATCAAGATGGAGCATCTGGAGGAGCTGGAGGAAGAGGACGACAACAAAACCTCTGAAGACCTGCCAGGACAGAGGCAGCTGGAGGAAGATGTCTCCATCCATACCCTCTGGAGCAGCCCCAGTCTGCTGAGACTCAGCCAGGAGCCACACGCAGGCCCCCAGAAGGTGCCCGGCTCACCCGGCAGCGTGGCCAGAGATGCCGCAGGAGAGGCAGATGACCACCCTCAGCGCGCGTCTCCTGCCCCGTCAGCAGACTGAGACGTAGAGCCAGCAGCTTGTTGCCTGGCCAGAGCTCCTGGGGAGCAGGGGCACGGCGAGCCTCCCCGCGCATCAGCAGCTGACGATGTACAGCCGTTGGCTCCTCCCTTGCCTGCGGCCATGCTCCAGGCAGCAGACGATAGTGCCGATGCCGTGGGCACTGCTCAGGCCATCCTGGGCAACCGGGACTTGGCAGCGGGGGCTGAGGGCCAGGGGCCTGCCCCTGTTGGCCCCGTAACCAGTGACACTGCTCTGCAGGACCTGGAGGAAGCGTGGGAAGAGGTCCCTGACAGAGACGCAGCAGCAGAGGCAGCAAGCGCCATAAAGAGCGCATCTCTTGCCCCATCAGACGACGCAGACACACAGGCAGCAGCTTCTCCCCAGGCCGCATGTCTCGGGCGCGACGGCCACAGAGCACCTCTCCCCGCCCAGCCCCTCGCCTACAGCTCTCCTTCCCCCGCAGGCTTCGTCGCGCGCCCGCACGCCCCGGCTCGCTGGCGATGTCCCTCCGTCCTCAGGACAGCTTGTCGGGCTCTGCGCAGGGCTTTCCGCTGAGCTGCCTCACGGGACCGTGAGAGCAGCGGCGCCCGGCTGCCAGCACCTTGCCAATGGGCTTGCCTGGCCATGCCCTGCACCTGACCAGCGCAGCCTGGCCTGTCTCCCTATTAAAGTCCTTCCTGGCTCTGTCCTAGGTGAGGGCTCTCTGTCCTGTGTGCACGCGTGTGCGCGGGGGGGTGAGTGCAGCAGCTGGGGTCAGACCACGGCGCCGAGGGTCCCCGTGTCCCTGGGGCAGCGACTGGAGCGAGTGCGGGTGTGGGAGTGAGTGTGATGGCCAGCGAAGATCAAGCCGCAGAGGCGGTGAGCAGGTGACGTGGCCTGGGAGCAAGGGGGTGAGTGGGTGTCCGACGGCCAGCCCTGCGTGTGAGAGACCCTGGCTGTCTCTGGTGGTGAGAGCATGGAGGGTCAGCTACGGGACCGGGGGCAGTCCCGGCCGGCTCGGGGGCCGTGGGACGGTCTGTACCAGCAAGCAGACAAGGGCTGTGGCCTTGGCGGCTCCTACCTGCAGGGGCCAGCAAGTGGGGAGACTGATTTATTTCAGGTTTGCGCAAGCCTGGGCGCTCGGTGGTTTCCCACAACTCAAGCACACGAGATTTCTGCCAACAGCCCTTTTTTTTGTACAGTACAAACATAACAGACGTAATCCGTTACATAGCCTTTTTGCTGCCTGATTGCTATAGGTTAATATGCATTCCTAACTTGGTAAGAAGATAAATACATCTTTACAGAGCATGCTCAGAGAGTAGGGGTCCCCTTAATCAGAGGAGGGTCTCACAGTAGCCGGGGGAGGGGGGGTGATTTTTAGTCTTATAGTCAGGACAGTGCATAGAAAGGACAGGTATGTTGTCCACTGTTTCCCTGGTGTCCTTGGTTAGTTCACATCAAAGAATCCAAAATCAACTGCTACTGGCATTTCAAAGGACATCCTCTTTATATTTAAACTTTTAATAGACGAGCAACATCTATCGAGCTACGCTCTGACAATCCACCTGTCTCTCTGTTAAGTAGAAGAGGGGAGGCTGAGTGTCTGAGCCCAGCTGCTGGCGGGCTACAGCTTGCCCACACGTGTACATTCAGCCTCACTAGTGGCCGTCCTGGGGATAAAGGCCCTCCCGGTGACACTGAGAGCTGCTAAACGAACAGAGGACCATGCTCTGTCCATGTGCCCAGGGGGCTGCGGTCAAACGGGGCGTGGGCGTCTCCACGGTGACCGCCAGGCCTTTGTGACCAGGGGCGGCATCGTGCCCAGAGGCCATTGTGACGGGGGGGTCCGCACGGCCGCCGTGGAGGCTCTTATGGGGCCAGGGCCCTAGGGTGCCCACTCCCAGGAGAGCGGCCCCGCCAGGAGGCAGCAGCTCCGCTGGGTGCCCGTGGCAGGCGTCCAACAGATGACCCCGGAGATGCCCGAGAAGCACGAGGCGAACGCCCGCTCCCGGCCCGACAAGGGGCTGCGGCGCCTGCAGGAGGACCGCCAAGTGAGGGATGGGGCTGGCGGGAGAGGCGGGGGGCGGCGGGACACGGGGACAGCCGGGAGCGAGACAGCCAGCCCTGAGCGTCGCCAGCCCAGGCACAGCCATGCCGCGCCGCAGGGGTTTCTCTGGGGCAGGGCAGGCTCCGGGACGGCCGCAGCCCACGCGGCCCCGCAGCAATGCCCCAGAGGCAGAGAGCAGCGCAGAGCCGAGTTCAGCCTGGCTGGAGTAGCCAGGAGCTGCCTTGAAGCCGAGGCCGGGCTTGCCGGTGCTGCGGGGGCCGCTGTGCCGACACAGCCGCCTCCATCCCGCCCCTCCTCCTTCTCCCCACAGGTGCGCTGCAGGCAGCCGCAGGCAGCGCCGCAGCGCAGCCGCACCACAGCCTCGGCCCTCCATGGGGACCGGCTGCCACCGCTCCCCTGCCCAGCGAGCTCACAGAGCACTTGCAGCCGTCGCACACAGGTAGGGACCTTGAGGGAGACAGGCTCGACCGCCTCCCTGGCGCTGGGAGGTGCCGATGCAAAAGCGGGAGGTGCCGGAGGGGACAGGTGCGACCAGCCCCCCCAGCAAGCTGAGACCCCGCTCCCGTGCCAGGCCCGGCAGGCTGCCCGGGCATGCTGGGGGTGCTCCCGAGACCCGGTGAGGGGGAGCCACGCAGGGACCAGCCCTCTCCCCAGCTGGCCCTGGCAGCAGGGCAGCAGCTGCCCTTCTCGCATCTTCTCTTGCAGACGGGCAGGCTGGAGGGCTGGGAGGCACTGCCCCGCAGCAGGGTCACACGGGGAGAAAGAGTGACCACGCCAGCCTTGCCGCCTCTCCCAAGGCTTGAAGCGATGCAGGCAGCCGCACCCCGCTACGCACTTGCAGCTCCAGCGGCAGGATCTGCAAATGTCACCAAGCTGCCCGCTCTGCCAGCAGCAGCAACCCCCGCATCTGCTCTGAGAGGCAGAGCACACGGCGTGGGCCCTGCGGCCAGCGGCCAGCGAGAGCTTGTCCCACCTGCTCGGGGCATCCTGGGTCACCAGGGCGTGGCAGCGAGAGCTGAGAGATGGGGGCCTGCCCCGCACGGCTGCACAACCCGCGATGCGGCTCTGGAGTCCACAGTCCAGCCATTGGTGTCAGAGGTCCTGAGTCGCGTGGTAGCCGCAAGCTGGGGAGCCGGCCAGCAGCCGGCGGCACAGGGCCGCCTTGCGCACACCGCTGGTCTGGCGACACCTCCCAGAACAGCCCAGGTGCAGGCCGCCATGGGTGGCAAGGCCGCAGCGGCTCAGCCAAGACCTCGTGCCCATGCTCCGGGGGGCACCAGGGCTGCTGGCGAGGCCCGCGCGCCAGTTTCCCCGGGGAGCTGCACCGGCAAAGGGCACTGGGCACAGCCGGTGGCAAGGCAGGGCCATCGTCTGCCCCCCGTGCGACTTGTCCACGGCAAGCCGCTGCGCGCACAGCCTGTGGATGCCCTGAAGCATCTTGTGGTCGTGCAAATCAAGATGGAGCATCTGGAGGAGCTGGAGGAAGAGGACGACAACAAAACCTCTGAAGACCTGCCAGGACAGAGGCAGCTGGAGGAAGATGTCTCCATCCATACCCTCTGGAGCAGCCCCAGTCTGCTGAGACTCAGCCAGGAGCCACACGCAGGCCCCCAGAAGGTGCCCGGCTCACCCGGCAGCGTGGCCAGAGATGCCGCAGGAGAGGCAGATGACCACCCTCAGCGCGCGTCTCCTGCCCCGTCAGCAGACTGAGACGTAGAGCCAGCAGCTTGTTGCCTGGCCAGAGCTCCTGGGGAGCAGGGGCACGGCGAGCCTCCCCGCGCATCAGCAGCTGACGATGTACAGCCGTTGGCTCCTCCCTTGCCTGCGGCCATGCTCCAGGCAGCAGACGATAGTGCCGATGCCGTGGGCACTGCTCAGGCCATCCTGGGCAACCGGGACTTGGCAGCGGGGGCTGAGGGCCAGGGGCCTGCCCCTGTTGGCCCCGTAACCAGTGACACTGCTCTGCAGGACCTGGAGGAAGCGTGGGAAGAGGTCCCTGACAGAGACGCAGCAGCAGAGGCAGCAAGCGCCATAAAGAGCGCATCTCTTGCCCCATCAGACGACGCAGACACACAGGCAGCAGCTTCTCCCCAGGCCGCATGTCTCGGGCGCGACGGCCACAGAGCACCTCTCCCCGCCCAGCCCCTCGCCTACAGCTCTCCTTCCCCCGCAGGCTTCGTCGCGCGCCCGCACGCCCCGGCTCGCTGGCGATGTCCCTCCGTCCTCAGGACAGCTTGTCGGGCTCTGCGCAGGGCTTTCCGCTGAGCTGCCTCACGGGACCGTGAGAGCAGCGGCGCCCGGCTGCCAGCACCTTGCCAATGGGCTTGCCTGGCCATGCCCTGCACCTGACCAGCGCAGCCTGGCCTGTCTCCCTATTAAAGTCCTTCCTGGCTCTGTCCTAGGTGAGGGCTCTCTGTCCTGTGTGCACGCGTGTGCGCGGGGGGGTGAGTGCAGCAGCTGGGGTCAGACCACGGCGCCGAGGGTCCCCGTGTCCCTGGGGCAGCGACTGGAGCGAGTGCGGGTGTGGGAGTGAGTGTGATGGCCAGCGAAGATCAAGCCGCAGAGGCGGTGAGCAGGTGACGTGGCCTGGGAGCAAGGGGGTGAGTGGGTGTCCGACGGCCAGCCCTGCGTGTGAGAGACCCTGGCTGTCTCTGGTGGTGAGAGCACGGAGGGTCAGCTACGGGACCGGGGGCAGTCCCGGCCGGCTCGGGGGCCGTGGGACGGTCTGTACCAGCAAGCAGACAAGGGCTGTGGCCTTGGCGGCTCCTACCTGCAGGGGCCAGCAAGTGGGGAGACTGATTTATTTCAGGTTTGCGCAAGCCTGGGCGCTCGGTGGTTTCCCACAACTCAAGCACACGAGATTTCTGCCAACAGCCCTTTTTTTTGTACAGTACAAACATAACAGACGTAATCCGTTACATAGCCTTTTTGCTGCCTGATTGCTATAGGTTAATATGCATTCCTAACTTGGTAAGAAGATAAATACATCTTTACAGAGCATGCTCAGAGAGTAGGGGTCCCCTTAATCAGAGGAGGGTCTCACAGTAGCCGGGGGAGGGGGGGTGATTTTTAGTCTTATAGTCAGGACAGTGCATAGAAAGGACAGGTATGTTGTCCACTGTTTCCCTGGTGTCCTTGGTTAGTTCACATCAAAGAATCCAAAATCAACTGCTACTGGCATTTCAAAGGACATCCTGTTTATATTTAAACTTTTAATAGACGAGCAACATCTATCGAGCTACGCTCTGACAATCCACCTGTCTCTCTGTTAAGTAGAAGAGGGGAGGCTGAGTGTCTGAGCCCAGCTGCTGGCGGGCTACAGCTTGCCCACACGTGTACATTCAGCCTCACTAGTGGCCGTCCTGGGGATAAAGGCCCTCCCGGTGACACTGAGAGCTGCTAAACGAACAGAGGACCATGCTCTGTCCATGTGCCCAGGGGGCTGCGGTCAAACGGGGCGTGGGCGTCTCCACGGTGACCGCCAGGCCTTTGTGACCAGGGGCGGCATCGTGCCCAGAGGCCATTGTGACGGGGGGGTCCGCACGGCCGCCGTGGAGGCTCTTATGGGGCCAGGGCCCTAGGGTGCCCACTCCCAGGAGAGCGGCCCCGCCAGGAGGCAGCAGCTCCGCTGGGTGCCCGTGGCAGGCGTCCAACAGATGACCCCGGAGATGCCCGAGAAGCACGAGGCGAACGCCCGCTCCCGGCCCGACAAGGGGCTGCGGCGCCTGCAGGAGGACCGCCAAGTGAGGGATGGGGCTGGCGGGAGAGGCGGGGGGCGGCGGGACACGGGGACAGCCGGGAGCGAGACAGCCAGCCCTGAGCGTCGCCAGCCCAGGCACAGCCATGCCGCGCCACAGGGGTTTCTCTGGGGCAGGGCAGGCTCCGGGACGGCCGCAGCCCACGCGGCCCCGCAGCAATGCCCCAGAGGCAGAGAGCAGCGCAGAGCCGAGTTCAGCCTGGCTGGAGTAGCCAGGAGCTGCCTTGAAGCCGAGGCCGGGCTTGCCGGTGCTGCGGGGGCTGCTGTGCCGACACAGCCGCCTCCATCCCGCCCCTCCTCCTTCTCCCCACAGGTGCGCTGCAGGCAGCCGCAGGCAGCGCCGCAGCGCAGCCGCACCACAGCCTCGGCCCTCCATGGGGACCGGCTGCCACCGCTCCCCTGCCCAGCGAGCTCACAGAGCACTTGCAGCCGTCGCACACAGGTAGGGACCTTGAGGGAGACAGGCTCGACCGCCTCCCTGGCGCTGGGAGGTGCCGATGCAAAAGCGGGAGGTGCCGGAGGGGACAGGTGCGACCAGCCCCCCCAGCAAGCTGAGACCCCGCTCCCGTGCCAGGCCCGGCAGGCTGCCCGGGCATGCTGGGGGTGCTCCCGAGACCCGGTGAGGGGGAGCCACGCAGGGACCAGCCCTCTCCCCAGCTGGCCCTGGCAGCAGGGCAGCAGCTGCCCTTCTCGCATCTTCTCTTGCAGACGGGCAGGCTGGAGGGCTGGGAGGCACTGCCCCGCAGCAGGGTCACACGGGGAGAAAGAGTGACCACGCCAGCCTTGCCGCCTCTCCCAAGGCTTGAAGCGATGCAGGCAGCCGCACCCCGCTACGCACTTGCAGCTCCAGCGGCAGGATCTGCAAATGTCACCAAGCTGCCCGCTCTGCCAGCAGCAGCAACCCCCGCATCTGCTCTGAGAGGCAGAGCACACGGCGTGGGCCCTGCGGCCAGCGGCCAGCGAGAGCTTGTCCCACCTGCTCGGGGCATCCTGGGTCACCAGGGCGTGGCAGCGAGAGCTGAGAGATGGGGGCCTGCCCCGCACGGCTGCACAACCCGCGATGCGGCTCTGGAGTCCACAGTCCAGCCATTGGTGTCAGAGGTCCTGAGTCGCGTGGTAGCCGCAAGCTGGGGAGCCGGCCAGCAGCCGGCGGCACAGGGCCGCCTTGCGCACACCGCTGGTCTGGCGACACCTCCCAGAACAGCCCAGGTGCAGGCCGCCATGGGTGGCAAGGCCGCAGCGGCTCAGCCAAGACCTCGTGCCCATGCTCCGGGGGGCACCAGGGCTGCTGGCGAGGCCCGCGCGCCAGTTTCCCCGGGGAGCTGCACCGGCAAAGGGCACTGGGCACAGCCGGTGGCAAGGCAGGGCCATCGTCTGCCCCCCGTGCGACTTGTCCACGGCAAGCCGCTGCGCGCACAGCCTGTGGATGCCCTGAAGCATCTTGTGGTCGTGCAAATCAAGATGGAGCATCTGGAGGAGCTGGAGGAAGAGGACGACAACAAAACCTCTGAAGACCTGCCAGGACAGAGGCAGCTGGAGGAAGATGTCTCCATCCATACCCTCTGGAGCAGCCCCAGTCTGCTGAGACTCAGCCAGGAGCCACACGCAGGCCCCCAGAAGGTGCCCGGCTCACCCGGCAGCGTGGCCAGAGGTGCCGCAGGAGAGGCAGATGACCACCCTCAGCGCGCGTCTCCTGCCCCGTCAGCAGACTGAGACGTAGAGCCAGCAGCTTGTTGCCTGGCCAGAGCTCCTGGGGAGCAGGGGCACGGCGAGCCTCCCCGCGCATCAGCAGCTGACGATGTACAGCCGTTGGCTCCTCCCTTGCCTGCGGCCATGCTCCAGGCAGCAGACGATAGTGCCGATGCCGTGGGCACTGCTCAGGCCATCCTGGGCAACCGGGACTTGGCAGCGGGGGCTGAGGGCCAGGGGCCTGCCCCTGTTGGCCCCGTAACCAGTGACACTGCTCTGCAGGACCTGGAGGAAGCGTGGGAAGAGGTCCCTGACAGAGACGCAGCAGCAGAGGCAGCAAGCGCCATAAAGAGCGCATCTCTTGCCCCATCAGACGACGCAGACACACAGGCAGCAGCTTCTCCCCAGGCCGCATGTCTCGGGCGCGACGGCCACAGAGCACCTCTCCCCGCCCAGCCCCTCGCCTACAGCTCTCCTTCCCCCGCAGGCTTCGTCGCGCGCCCGCACGCCCCGGCTCGCTGGCGATGTCCCTCCGTCCTCAGGACAGCTTGTCGGGCTCTGCGCAGGGCTTTCCGCTGAGCTGCCTCACGGGACCGTGAGAGCAGCGGCGCCCGGCTGCCAGCACCTTGCCAATGGGCTTGCCTGGCCATGCCCTGCACCTGACCAGCGCAGCCTGGCCTGTCTCCCTATTAAAGTCCTTCCTGGCTCTGTCCTAGGTGAGGGCTCTCTGTCCTGTGTGCACGCGTGTGCGCGGGGGGGTGAGTGCAGCAGCTGGGGTCAGACCACGGCGCCGAGGGTCCCCGTGTCCCTGGGGCAGCGACTGGAGCGAGTGCGGGTGTGGGAGTGAGTGTGATGGCCAGCGAAGATCAAGCCGCAGAGGCGGTGAGCAGGTGACGTGGCCTGGGAGCAAGGGGGTGAGTGGGTGTCCGACGGCCAGCCCTGCGTGTGAGAGACCCTGGCTGTCTCTGGTGGTGAGAGCACGGAGGGTCAGCTACGGGACCGGGGGCAGTCCCGGCCGGCTCGGGGGCCGTGGGACGGTCTGTACCAGCAAGCAGACAAGGGCTGTGGCCTTGGCGGCTCCTACCTGCAGGGGCCAGCAAGTGGGGAGACTGATTTATTTCAGGTTTGCGCAAGCCTGGGCGCTCGGTGGTTTCCCACAACTCAAGCACACGAGATTTCTGCCAACAGCCCTTTTTTTTGTACAGTACAAACATAACAGACGTAATCCGTTACATAGCCTTTTTGCTGCCTGATTGCTATAGGTTAATATGCATTCCTAACTTGGTAAGAAGATAAATACATCTTTACAGAGCATGCTCAGAGAGTAGGGGTCCCCTTAATCAGAGGAGGGTCTCACAGTAGCCGGGGGAGGGGGGGTGATTTTTAGTCTTATAGTCAGGACAGTGCATAGAAAGGACAGGTATGTTGTCCACTGTTTCCCTGGTGTCCTTGGTTAGTTCACATCAAAGAATCCAAAATCAACTGCTACTGGCATTTCAAAGGACATCCTGTTTATATTTAAACTTTTAATAGACGAGCAACATCTATCGAGCTACGCTCTGACAATCCACCTGTCTCTCTGTTAAGTAGAAGAGGGGAGGCTGAGTGTCTGAGCCCAGCTGCTGGCGGGCTACAGCTTGCCCACACGTGTACATTCAGCCTCACTAGTGGCCGTCCTGGGGATAAAGGCCCTCCCGGTGACACTGAGAGCTGCTAAACGAACAGAGGACCATGCTCTGTCCATGTGCCCAGGGGGCTGCGGTCAAACGGGGCGTGGGCGTCTCCACGGTGACCGCCAGGCCTTTGTGACCAGGGGCGGCATCGTGCCCAGAGGCCATTGTGACGGGGGGGTCCGCACGGCCGCCGTGGAGGCTCTTATGGGGCCAGGGCCCTAGGGTGCCCACTCCCAGGAGAGCGGCCCCGCCAGGAGGCAGCAGCTCCGCTGGGTGCCCGTGGCAGGCGTCCAACAGATGACCCCGGAGATGCCCGAGAAGCACGAGGCGAACGCCCGCTCCCGGCCCGACAAGGGGCTGCGGCGCCTGCAGGAGGACCGCCAAGTGAGGGATGGGGCTGGCGGGAGAGGCGGGGGGCGGCGGGACACGGGGACAGCCGGGAGCGAGACAGCCAGCCCTGAGCGTCGCCAGCCCAGGCACAGCCATGCCGCGCCACAGGGGTTTCTCTGGGGCAGGGCAGGCTCCGGGACGGCCGCAGCCCACGCGGCCCCGCAGCAATGCCCCAGAGGCAGAGAGCAGCGCAGAGCCGAGTTCAGCCTGGCTGGAGTAGCCAGGAGCTGCCTTGAAGCCGAGGCCGGGCTTGCCGGTGCTGCGGGGGCTGCTGTGCCGACACAGCCGCCTCCATCCCGCCCCTCCTCCTTCTCCCCACAGGTGCGCTGCAGGCAGCCGCAGGCAGCGCCGCAGCGCAGCCGCACCACAGCCTCGGCCCTCCATGGGGACCGGCTGCCACCGCTCCCCTGCCCAGCGAGCTCACAGAGCACTTGCAGCCGTCGCACACAGGTAGGGACCTTGAGGGAGACAGGCTCGACCGCCTCCCTGGCGCTGGGAGGTGCCGATGCAAAAGCGGGAGGTGCCGGAGGGGACAGGTGCGACCAGCCCCCCCAGCAAGCTGAGACCCCGCTCCCGTGCCAGGCCCGGCAGGCTGCCCGGGCATGCTGGGGGTGCTCCCGAGACCCGGTGAGGGGGAGCCACGCAGGGACCAGCCCTCTCCCCAGCTGGCCCTGGCAGCAGGGCAGCAGCTGCCCTTCTCGCATCTTCTCTTGCAGACGGGCAGGCTGGAGGGCTGGGAGGCACTGCCCCGCAGCAGGGTCACACGGGGAGAAAGAGTGACCACGCCAGCCTTGCCGCCTCTCCCAAGGCTTGAAGCGATGCAGGCAGCCGCACCCCGCTACGCACTTGCAGCTCCAGCGGCAGGATCTGCAAATGTCACCAAGCTGCCCGCTCTGCCAGCAGCAGCAACCCCCGCATCTGCTCTGAGAGGCAGAGCACACGGCGTGGGCCCTGCGGCCAGCGGCCAGCGAGAGCTTGTCCCACCTGCTCGGGGCATCCTGGGTCACCAGGGCGTGGCAGCGAGAGCTGAGAGATGGGGGCCTGCCCCGCACGGCTGCACAACCCGCGATGCGGCTCTGGAGTCCACAGTCCAGCCATTGGTGTCAGAGGTCCTGAGTCGCGTGGTAGCCGCAAGCTGGGGAGCCGGCCAGCAGCCGGCGGCACAGGGCCGCCTTGCGCACACCGCTGGTCTGGCGACACCTCCCAGAACAGCCCAGGTGCAGGCCGCCATGGGTGGCAAGGCCGCAGCGGCTCAGCCAAGACCTCGTGCCCATGCTCCGGGGGGCACCAGGGCTGCTGGCGAGGCCCGCGCGCCAGTTTCCCCGGGGAGCTGCACCGGCAAAGGGCACTGGGCACAGCCGGTGGCAAGGCAGGGCCATCGTCTGCCCCCCGTGCGACTTGTCCACGGCAAGCCGCTGCGCGCACAGCCTGTGGATGCCCTGAAGCATCTTGTGGTCGTGCAAATCAAGATGGAGCATCTGGAGGAGCTGGAGGAAGAGGACGACAACAAAACCTCTGAAGACCTGCCAGGACAGAGGCAGCTGGAGGAAGATGTCTCCATCCATACCCTCTGGAGCAGCCCCAGTCTGCTGAGACTCAGCCAGGAGCCACACGCAGGCCCCCAGAAGGTGGCCGGCTCACCCGGCAGCGTGGCCAGAGATGCCGCAGGAGAGGCAGATGACCACCCTCAGCGCGCGTCTCCTGCCCCGTCAGCAGACTCAGACGTAGAGCCAGCAGCTCTACCCACGGGGGCGGGGTCTCAGCTTGCTGGGGGCGCTGGTCGCACCTGTCCCCTCCGGCACCTCCCGCTTTTGCATCGGCACCTCCCAGCGCCGGGGAGGCGGTCGAGCCTGTCTCCCTCAAGGTCCCTACCTGTGTGCGACGGCTGCAAGTGCTCTGTGAGCTCGCTGGGCAGGGGAGTGGTGGCAGCCGGTCCCCATGGAGGGCCGAGGCTGTGGTGCGGCTGCGCTGCGGCGCTGCCTGCGGCTGCCTGCAGCGCACCTGTGGGGAGAAGGAGGAGGGGCGGGATGGAGGCGGCTGTGTCGGCACAGCGGCCCCCGCAGCACCGGCAAGCCCGGCCTCGGCTTCAAGGCAGCTCCTGGCTACTCCAGCCAGGCTGAACTCGGCTCTGCGCTGCTCTCTGCCTCTGGGGCATTGCTGCGGGGCCGCGTGGGCTGCGGCCATCCCGGAGCCTGCCCTGCCCCAGAGAAACCCCTGCGGCGCGGCATGGCTGTGCCTGGGCCGGCGACGCTCAGGGCTGTCTGTCTCGCTCCCGGCTGTCCCTGTGTCCCGCCGCCCCCCGCCTCTCCCGCCAGCCCCATCCCTCACTTGGCGGTCCTCCTGCAGGCGCCGCAGCCCCTTGTCGGGCTGGGAGCGAGCGTTCGCCTCGTGCTTCTCGGGCATCTCCGGGCTCGTCTGTTGGACGCCTGCCACGGGCACCCAGCGCAGCTGCTGCCTCCTGGCGGGGCCGCTCTCCTGGGAGTGGGCACCCTAGGGCCCTGGCCCCATAAGAGCCTCCACGGCTGCCGTGCGGACCCCCCCGTCACAATGGCCTCTGGGCACGATGCCGCCCCTGGTCACAAAGGCCTGGCGGTCACCGTGGAGATGCCCACGCCCCGTTTGACCGCAGCCCCCTGGGCACACGGACAGAGCATGGTCCTCTGTTCGTTTAGCAGCTCTCAGTGTCACCGGGAGGGCCTTTATCCCCAGGACGACCACTAGTGAGGCTGAATGTACACGTGTAGGCAAGGTGTAGCCCGCCAGCAGCTGGGCTCAGGCACTCAGCCTCCCCTCTTCTACTTAACAGAGAGACAGGTGGATTGTCAGAGCGTAGCTCGATAGATGTTGCTCGTCTATTAAAAGTTTAAATATAAAGAGGATGTCCTTTGAAATGCCAGTAGCAGTTGATTTTGGATTCTTTGATGTGAACTAACCAAGGACACCAGGGAAACAGTGGACAACATACCTGTCCTTTCTATGCACTGTCCTGACTATAAGACTAAAAATCACCCCCCCTCCCCCGGCTACTGTGAGACCCTCCTCTGATTAAGGGGACCCCTACTCTCTGAGCATGCTCTGTAAAGATGTATTTATCTTCTTACCAAGTTAGGAATGCATATTAACCTATAGCAATCAGGCAGCAAAAAGGCTATGTAACGGATTACGTCTGTTATGTTTGTACTGTACAAAAAAAAGGGCTGTTGGCAGAAATCTCGTGTGCTTGAGTTGTGGGAAACCACTGAGCGCCCAGGCTTGCGCAAACCTGAAATAAATCAGTCTCCCCACTTGCTGGCCCCTGCAGGTAGGAGCCGCCAAGGCCACAGCCCTTGTCTGCTTGCTGGTACAGACCGTCCCACGGCCCCCGAGCCGGCCGGGACTGCCCCCGGTCCCGTAGCTGACCCTACGTGCTCTCACCACCAGAGACAGCCAGGGTCTCTCACACGCAGGGCTGGCCGTCGGACACCCACTCACCCCCTTGCTCCCAGGCCAAGCTGTAGGCGAGGGGCTGGGCGGGGAGAGGTGCTCTGTGGCCGTCGCGCCCGAGACATGCGGCCTGGGGAGAAGCTGCTGCCTGTGTGTCTGCGTCGTCTGATGGGGCAAGAGATGCGCTCTTTATGGCGCTTGCTGCCTCTGCTGCTGCGTCTCTGTCAGGGACCTCTTCCCACGCTTCCTCCAGGTCCTGCAGAGCAGTGTCACTGGTTACGGGGCCAACAGGGGCAGGCCCCTGGCCCTCAGCCCCCGCTGCCAAGTCCCGGTTGCCCAGGATGGCCTGAGCAGTGCCCACGGCATCGGCACTATCGTCTGCTGCCTGGAGCATGGCCGCAGGCAAGGGAGGAGCCAACGGCTGTACATCGTCAGCTGCTGATGCGCGGGGAGGCTCGCCGTGGCCCTGCTCCCCAGGAGCTCTGGCCAGGCAACAAGCTGCTGGCTCTACGTCTCAGTCTGCTGACGGGGCAGGAGACGCGCGCTGAGGGTGGTCATCTGCCTCTCCTGCGGCATCTCTGGCCACGCTGCCGGGTGAGCCGGCCACCTTCTGGGGGCCTGCGTGTGGCTCCTGGCTGAGTCTCAGCAGACTGGGGCTGCTCCAGAGGGTATGGATGGAGACATCTTCCTCCAGCTGCCTCTGTCCTGGCAGGTCTTCAGAGGTTTTGTTGTCGTCCTCTTCCTCCAGCTCCTCCAGATGCTCCATCTTGATTTGCACGACCACAAGATGCTTCAGGGCATCCACAGGCTGTGCGCGCAGCGGCTTGCCGTGGACAAGTCGCACGGGGGGCAGACGATGGCCCTGCCTTGCCACCGGCTGTGCCCAGTGCCCTTTGCCGGTGCAGCTCCCCGGGGAAACTGGCGCGCGGGCCTCGCCAGCAGCCCTGGTGCCCCCCGGAGCATGGGCACGAGGTCTTGGCTGAGCCGCTGCGGCCTTGCCACCCATGGCGGCCTGCACCTGGGCTGTTCTGGGAGGTGTCGCCAGACCAGCGGTGTGCGCAAGGCGGCCCTGTGCCGCCGGCTGCTGGCCGGCTCCCCAGCTTGCGGCTACCACGCGACTCAGGACCTCTGACACCAATGGCTGGACTGTGGACTCCAGAGCCGCATCGCGGGTTGTGCAGCCGTGCGGGGCAGGCCCCCATCTCTCAGCTCTCGCTGCCACGCCCTGGTGACCCAGGATGCCCCGAGCAGGTGGGACAAGCTCTCGCTGGCCGCTGGCCGCAGGGCCCACGCCGTGTGCTCTGCCTCTCAGAGCAGATGCGGGGGTTGCTGCTGCTGGCAGAGCGGGCAGCTTGGTGACATTTGCAGATCCTGCCGCTGGAGCTGCAAGTGCGTAGCGGGGTGCGGCTGCCTGCATCGCTTCAAGCCTTGGGAGAGGCGGCAAGGCTGGCGTGGTCACTCTTTCTCCCCGTGTGACCCTGCTGCGGGGCAGTGCCTCCCAGCCCTCCAGCCTGCCCGTCTGCAAGAGAAGATGCGAGAAGGGCAGCTGCTGCCCTGCTGCCAGGGCCAGCTGGGGAGAGGGCTGGTCCCTGCGTGGCTCCCCCTCACCGGGTCTCGGGAGCACCCCCAGCATGCCCGGGCAGCCTGCCGGGCCTGGCACGGGAGCGGGGTCTCAGCTTGCTGGGGGGGCTGGTCGCACCTGTCCCCTCTGGCACCTCCCGCTTTTGCATCGGCACCTCCCAGCGCCAGGGAGGCGGTCGAGCCTGTCTCCCTCAAGGTCCCTACCTGTGTGCGACGGCTGCAAGTGCTCTGTGAGCTCGCTGGGCAGGGGAGCGGTGGCAGCCGGTCCCCATGGAGGGCCGAGGCTGTGGTGCGGCTGCGCTGCGGCGCTGCCTGCGGCTGCCTGCAGCGCACCTGTGGGGAGAAGGAGGAGGGGCGGGATGGAGGCGGCTGTGTCGGCACAGCGGCCCCCGCAGCACCGGCAAGCCCGGCCTCGGCTTCAAGGCAGCTCCTGGCTACTCCAGCCAGGCTGAACTCGGCTCTGCGCTGCTCTCTGCCTCTGGGGCATTGCTGCGGGGCCGCGTGGGCTGCGGCCGTCCCGGAGCCTGCCCTGCCCCAGAGAAACCCCTGCGGCGCGGCATGGCTGTGCCTGGGCTGGCGACGCTCAGGGCTGGCTGTCTCGCTCCCGGCTGTCCCCGTGTCCCGCCGCCCCCCGCCTCTCCCGCCAGCCCCATCCCTCACTTGGCGGTCCTCCTGCAGGTGCCGCAGCCCCTTGTCGGGCCGGGAGCGGGCGTTCGCCTCGTGCTTCTCGGGCATCTCCGGGGTCATCTGTTGGACGCCTGCCACGGGCACCCAGCGGAGCTGCTGCCTCCTGGCGGGGCCGCTCTCCTGGGAGTGGGCACCCTAGGGCCCTGGCCCCATAAGAGCCTCCACGGCGGCCGTGCGGACCCCCCCGTCACAATGGCCTCTGGGCACGATGCCGCCCCTGGTCACAAAGGCCTGGCGGTCACCGTGGAGACGCCCACGCCCCGTTTGACCGCAGCCCCCTGGGCACATGGACAGAGCATGGTCCTCTGTTCGTTTAGCAGCTCTCAGTGTCACCGGGAGGGCCTTTATCCCCAGGACGGCCACTAGTGAGGCTGAATGTACACGTGTGGGCAAGCTGTAGCCCGCCAGCAGCTGGGCTCAGACACTCAGCCTCCCCTCTTCTACTTAACAGAGAGACAGGTGGATTGTCAGAGCGTAGCTCGATAGATGTTGCTCGTCTATTAAAAGTTTAAATATAAAGAGGATGTCCTTTGAAATGCCAGTAGCAGTTGATTTTGGATTCTTTGATGTGAACTAACCAAGGACACCAGGGAAACAGTGGACAACATACCTGTCCTTTCTATGCACTGTCCTGACTATAAGACTAAAAATCACCCCCCCTCCCCCGGCTACTGTGAGACCCTCCTCTGATTAAGGGGACCCCTACTCTCTGAGCATGCTCTGTAAAGATGTATTTATCTTCTTACCAAGTTAGGAATGCATATTAACCTATAGCAATCAGGCAGCAAAAAGGCTATGTAACGGATTACGTCTGTTATGTTTGTACTGTACAAAAAAAAGGGCTGTTGGCAGAAATCTCGTGTGCTTGAGTTGTGGGAAACCACCGAGCGCCCAGGCTTGCGCAAACCTGAAATAAATCAGTCTCCCCACTTGCCGGCCCCTGCAGGTAGGAGCCCCCAAGGCCACAGCCCTTGTCTGCTTGCTGGTACAGACCGTCCCACGGCCCCCGAGCCGGCCGGGACTGCCCCCGGTCCCGTAGCTGACCCTCCGTGCTCTCACCACCAGAGACAGCCAGGGTCTCTCACACGCAGGGCTGGCCGTCGGACACCCACTCACCCCCTTGCTCCCAGGCCACGTCACCTGCTCACCGCCTCTGCGGCTTGATCTTCACTGGCCATCACACTCACTCCCACACCCGCACTCGCTCCAGTCGCTGCCCCAGGGACACGGGGACCCTCGGCGCCGTGGTCTGACCCCAGCTGCTGCACTCACCCCCCCGCGCACACGCGTGCACACAGGACAGAG
Source organism: Platalea leucorodia (assembly GCF_965183815.1). Classification (NCBI taxonomy): domain Eukaryota; kingdom Metazoa; phylum Chordata; class Aves; order Pelecaniformes; family Threskiornithidae; genus Platalea; species Platalea leucorodia. Next base: position 12,044,133 of record NC_138832.1, on the reverse strand, counting down.
AGCCCTCACCTAGGACAGAGCCAGGAAGGACTTTAATAGGGAGACAGGCCAGGCTGCGCTGGTCAGGTGCAGGGCATGGCCAGGCAAGCCCATTGGCAAGGTGCTGGCAGCCGGGCGCCGCTGCTCTCACGGTCCCGTGAGGCAGCTCAGCGGAAAGCCCTGCGCAGAGCCCGACAAGCTGTCCTGAGGACGGAGGGACATCGCCAGCGAGCCGGGGCGTGCGGGCGCGCGACGAAGCCTGCGGGGGAAGGAGAGCTGTAGGCGAGGGGCTGGGCGGGGAGAGGTGCTCTGTGGCCGTCGCGCCCGAGACATGCGGCCTGGGGAGAAGCTGCTGCCTGTGTGTCTGCGTCGTCTGATGGGGCAAGAGATGCGCTCTTTATGGCGCTTGCTGCCTCTGCTGCTGCGTCTCTGTCAGGGACCTCTTCCCACGCTTCCTCCAGGTCCTGCAGAGCAGTGTCACTGGTTACGGGGCCAACAGGGGCAGGCCCCTGGCCCTCAGCCCCCGCTGCCAAGTCCCGGTTGCCCAGGATGGCCTGAGCAGTGCCCACGGCATCGGCACTATCGTCTGCTGCCTGGAGCATGGCCGCAGGCAAGGGAGGAGCCAACGGCTGTACATCGTCAGCTGCTGATGCGCGGGGAGGCTCGCCGTGGCCCTGCTCCCCAGGAGCTCTGGCCAGGCAACAAGCTGCTGGCTCTACGTCTCAGTCTGCTGACGGGGCAGGAGACGCGCGCTGAGGGTGGTCATCTGCCTCTCCTGCGGCATCTCTGGCCACGCTGCCGGGTGAGCCGGCCACCTTCTGGGGGCCTGCGTGTGGCTCCTGGCTGAGTCTCAGCAGACTGGGGCTGCTCCAGAGGGTATGGATGGAGACATCTTCCTCCAGCTGCCTCTGTCCTGGCAGGTCTTCAGAGGTTTTGTTGTCGTCCTCTTCCTCCAGCTCCTCCAGATGCTCCATCTTGATTTGCACGACCACAAGATGCTTCAGGGCATCCACAGGCTGTGCGCGCAGCGGCTTGCCGTGGACAAGTCGCACGGGGGGCAGACGATGGCCCTGCCTTGCCACCGGCTGTGCCCAGTGCCCTTTGCCGGTGCAGCTCCCCGGGGAAACTGGCGCGCGGGCCTCGCCAGCAGCCCTGGTGCCCCCCGGAGCATGGGCACGAGGTCTTGGCTGAGCCGCTGCGGCCTTGCCACCCATGGCGGCCTGCACCTGGGCTGTTCTGGGAGGTGTCGCCAGACCAGCGGTGTGCGCAAGGCGGCCCTGTGCCGCCGGCTGCTGGCCGGCTCCCCAGCTTGCGGCTACCACGCGACTCAGGACCTCTGACACCAATGGCTGGACTGTGGACTCCAGAGCCGCATCGCGGGTTGTGCAGCCGTGCAGGGCAGGCCCCCATCTCTCAGCTCTCGCTGCCACGCCCTGGTGACCCAGGATGCCCCGAGCAGGTGGGACAAGCTCTCGCTGGCCGCTGGCCGCAGGGCCCACGCCGTGTGCTCTGCCTCTCAGAGCAGATGCGGGGGTTGCTGCTGCTGGCAGAGCGGGCAGCTTGGTGACATTTGCAGATCCTGCCGCTGGAGCTGCAAGTGCGTAGCGGGGTGCGGCTGCCTGCATCGCTTCAAGCCTTGGGAGAGGCGGCAAGGCTGGCGTGGTCACTCTTTCTCCCCGTGTGACCCTGCTGCGGGGCAGTGCCTCCCAGCCCTCCAGCCTGTCCGTCTGCAAGAGAAGATGCGAGAAGGGCGGCTGCTGCCCTGCTGCCAGGGCCAGCTGGGGAGAGGGCTGGTCCCTGCGTGGCCCCCCCCCCACCGGGTCTCGGGAGCACCCCCAGCATGCCCGGGCAGCCTGCCGGGCCCGGCACGGGGGCGGGGTCTCAGCTTGCTGGGGGGGCTGGTCGCACCTGTCCCCTCCGCCACCTCCCGCTTTTGCATCGGCACCTCCCAGCGCCGGGGAGGCGGTCGAGCCTGTCTCCCTCAAGGTCCCTACCTGTGTGCGACGGCTGCAAGTGCTCTGTGAGCTCGCTGGGCAGGGGAGTGGTGGCAGCCGGTCCCCATGGAGGGACGAGGCTGTGGTGCGGCTGCGCTGCGGCGCTGCCTGCGGCTGCCTGCAGCGCACCTGTGGGGAGAAGGAGGAGGGGCGGGATGGAGGCGGCTGTGTCGGCACAGCGGCCCCCGCAGCACCGGCAAGCCCGGCCTCGGCTTCAAGGCAGCTCCTGGCTACTCCAGCCAGGCTGAACTCGGCTCTGCGCTGCTCTCTGCCTCTGGGGCATTGCTGCGGGGCCGCGTGGGCTGCGGCCGTCCCGGAGCCTGCCCTGCCCCAGAGAAACCCCTGCGGCGCGGCATGGCTGTGCCTGGGCCGGCGACGCTCAGGGCTGGCTGTCTCGCTCCCGGCTGTCCCCGTGTCCCGCCGCCCCCCGCCTCTCCCGCCAGCCCCATCCCTCACTTGGCGGTCCTCCTGCAGGCGCCGCAGCCCCTTGTCGGGCTGGGAGCGAGCGTTCGCCTCGTGCTTCTCGGGCATCTCCGGGGTCGTCTGTTGGACGCCTGCCACGGGCACCCAGCGCAGCTGCTGCCTCCTGGCGGGGCCGCTCTCCTGGGAGTGGGCACCCTAGGGCCCTGGCCCCATAAGAGCCTCCACGGCTGCCGTGCGGACCCCCCCGTCACAATGGCCTCTGGGCACGATGCCGCCCCTGGTCACAAAGGCCTGGCGGTCACCGTGGAGACGCCCACGCCCCGTTTGACCGCAGCCCCCTGGGCACATGGACAGAGCATGGTCCTCTGTTCGTTTAGCAGCTCTCAGTGTCACCGGGAGGGCCTTTATCCCCAGGACGGCCACTAGTGAGGCTGAATGTACACGTGTGGGCAAGCTGTAGCCCGCCAGCAGCTGGGCTCAGACACTCAGCCTCCCCTCTTCTACTTAACAGAGAGACAGGGGGATTGTCGGAGCGTAGCTCGATAGATGTTGCTCGTCTATTAAAAGTTTAAATATAAACAGGATGTCTTTTGAAATGCCAGTAGCAGTTGATTTTGGATTCTTTGATGTGAACTAACCAAGGACACCAGGGAAACAGTGGACAACATACCTCTCCTTTCTATGCACTGTCCTGACTATAAGACTAAAAATCACCCCCCCTCCCCCGGCTACTGTGGGACCCTCCTCTGATTAAGGGGACCCCTACTCTCTGAGCATGCTCTGTAAAGATGTATTTATCTTCTTACCAAGTTAGGAATGCATATTAACCTATACCAATCAGGCAGCAAAAAGGCTATGTAACGGATTACAAAACAAAGGGCTGTTGGCAGAAATCTCGTGTGCTTGAGTTGTGGGAAACCACCGAGCGCCCAGGCTTGCGCAAACCTGAAATAAATCAGTCTCCCCACTTGCCGGCCCCTGCAGGTAGGAGCCGCCAAGGCCACAGCCCTTGTCTGCTTGCTGGTACAGACCGTCCCACGGCCCCCGAGCCGGCCGGGACTGCCCCCGGTCCCGTAGCTGACCCTCCGTGCTCTCACCACCAGAGACAGCCAGGGTCTCTCACACGCAGGGCTGGCCGTCGGACACCCACTCACCCCCTTGCTCCCAGGCCACGTCACCTGCGCACCGCCTCTGCGGCTTGATCTTCGCTGGCCATCACACTCACTCCCACACCCGCACTCGCTCCAGTCGCTGCCCCAGGGACACGGGGACCCTCGGCGCCGTGGTCGGACCCCAGCTGCTGCACTCACCCCCCCGCGCACACGCGTGCACACAGGACAGAGAGCCCTCACCTAGGACAGAGCCAGGAAGGACTTTAATAGGGAGACAGGCCAGGCTGCGCTGGTCAGGTGCAGGGCATGGCCAGGCAAGCCCATTGGCAAGGTGCTGGCAGCCGGGCGCCGCTGCTCTCACGGTCCCGTGAGGCAGCTCAGCGGAAAGCCCTGCGCAGAGCCCGACAAGCTGTCCTGAGGACGGAGGGACATCGCCAGCGAGCCGGGGCGTGCGGGCGCGCGACGAAGCCTGCGGGGGAAGGAGAGCTGTAGGCGAGGGGCTGGGCGGGGAGAGGTGCTCTGTGGCCGTCGCGCCCGAGACATGCGGCCTGGGGAGAAGCTGCTGCCTGTGTGTCTGCGTCGTCTGATGGGGCAAGAGATGCGCTCTTTATGGCGCTTGCTGCCTCTGCTGCTGCGTCTCTGTCAGGGACCTCTTCCCACGCTTCCTCCAGGTCCTGCAGAGCAGTGTCACTGGTTACGGGGCCAACAGGGGCAGGCCCCTGGCCCTCAGCCCCCGCTGCCAAGTCCCGGTTGCCCAGGATGGCCTGAGCAGTGCCCACGGCATCGGCACTATCGTCTGCTGCCTGGAGCATGGCCGCAGGCAAGGGAGGAGCCAACGGCTGTACATCGTCAGGTGCTGATGCGCGGGGAGGCTCGCCGTGCCCCTGCTCCCCAGGGGCTCTGGCCAGGCAACAAGCTGCTGGCTCTACGTCTCAGTCTGCTGACGGGGCAGGAGACGCGCGCTGAGGGTGGTCATCTGCCTCTCCTGCGGCATCTCTGGCCACGCTGCCGGGTGAGCCGGGCACCTTCTGGGGGCCTGCGTGTGGCTCCTGGCTGAGTCTCAGCAGACTGGGGCTGCTCCAGAGGGTATGGATGGAGACATCTTCCTCCAGCTGCCTCTGTCCTGGCAGGTCTTCAGAGGTTTTGTTGTCGTCCTCTTCCTCCAGCTCCTCCAGATGCTCCATCTTGATTTGCACGACCACAAGATGCTTCAGGGCATCCACAGGCTGTGCGCGCAGCGGCTTGCCGTGGACAAGTCGCACGGGGGCAGACGATGGCCCTGCCTTGCCACCGGCTGTGCCCAGTGCCCTTTGCCGGTGCAGCTCCCCGGGGAAACTGGCGCGCGGGCCTCGCCAGCAGCCCTGGTGCCCCCCGGAGCATGGGCACGAGGTCTTGGCTGAGCCGCTGCGGCCTTGCCACCCCTGGCGGCCTGCACCTGGGCTGTTCTGGGAGGCGTCGCCAGACCAGCGGTGTGCGCAAGGCGGCCCTGTGCCGCCGCCTGCTGGCCGGCTCCCCAGCTTGCGGCTACCACGCGACTCAGGACCTCTGACACCAATGGCTGGACTGTGGACTCCAGAGCCGCGTCGCGGGTTGTGCAGCCGTGCGGGGCAGGCCCCCATCTCTCAGCTCTCGCTGCCACGCCCTGGTGACCCAGGATGCCCCGAGCAGGTGGGACAAGCTCTCGCTGGCCGCTGGCCGCAGGGCCCACGCCGTGTGCTCTGCCTCTCAGAGCAGATGCGGAGGTTGCTGCTGCTGGCAGAGCGGGCAGCTTGGTGACATTTGCAGATCCTGCCGCTGGAGCTGCAAGTGCGTAGCGGGGTGCGGCTGCCTGCATCGCTTCAAGCCTTGGGAGAGGCGGCAAGGCTGGCGTGGTCACTCTTTCTCCCCGTGTGACCCTGCTGCGGGGCAGTGCCTCCCAGCCCTCCAGCCTGTCCGTCTGCAAGAGAAGACGCGAGAAGGGCGGCTGCTGCCCTGCTGCCAGGGCCAGCTGGGGAGAGGGCTGGTCCCTGCGTGGCCCCCCCTCACCGGGTCTCGGGAGCACCCCCAGCATGCCCGGGCAGCCTGCTGGGCCTGGCACGGGGGCGGGGTCTCAGCTTGCTGGGGGCGCTGGTCGCACCTGTCCCCTCCGGCACCTCCCGCTTTTGCATCGGCACCTCCCAGCGCCCGGGAGGCGGTCAAGCCTGTCTCCCTCAAGGTCCCTACCTGTGTGCGACGGCTGCAAGTGCTCTGTGAGCTCGCTGGGCAGGGGAGTGGTGGCAGCCGGTCCCCATGGAGGGCCGAGGCTGTGGTGCGGCTGCGCTGCGGCGCTGCCTGCGGCTGCCTGCAGCGCACCTGTGGGGAGAAGGAGGAGGGGCGGGATGGAGGCGGCTGTGTCGGCACAGCGGCCCCCGCAGCCCCAGCAAGCCCGGCCTCGGCTTCAAGGCAGCTCCTGGCTACTCCAGCCAGGCTGAACTCGGCTCTGCGCTGCTCTCTGCCTCTGGGGCATTGCTGCGGGGCCACGTGGGCCGCGGCCATCCCGGAGCCTGCCCTGCCCCAGAGAAACCCCTGGGGCGCGGCATGGCTGTGCCTGGGCCGGCGACGCTCAGGGCTGGCTGTCTCGCTCCCGGCTGTCCCTGTGTCCCGCCGCCCCCCGCCTCTCCCGCCAGCCCCATCCCTCACTTGGCGGTCCTCCTGCAGGCGCCGCAGCCCCTTGTCGGGCTGGGAGCGAGCGTTCGCCTCGTGCTTCTCGGGCATCTCCGGGCTCGTCTGTTGGACGCCTGCCACGGGCACCCAGCGCAGCTGCTGCCTCCTGGCGGGGCCGCTCTCCTGGGAGTGGGCACCCTAGGGCCCTGGCCCCATAAGAGCCTCCACGGCTGCCGTGCGGATCCCCCCCCGTCACAATGGCCTCTGGGCACGATGCCGCCCCTGGTCACAAAGGCCTGGCGGTCACCGTGGAGACGCCCACGCCCCGTTTGACCGCAGCCCCCTGGGCACATGGACAGAGCATGGTCCTCTGTTCGTTTAGCAGCTCTCAGTGTCACCGGGAGGGCCTTTATCCCCAGGACGGCCACTAGTGAGGCTGAATGTACACGTGTGGGCAAGCTGTAGCCCGCCAGCAGCTGGGCTCAGACACTCAGCCTCCCCTCTTCTACTTAACAGAGAGACAGGTGGATTGTCGGAGCGTAGCTCGATAGATGTTGCTCGTCTATTAAAAGTTTAAATATAAACAGGATGTCTTTTGAAATGCCAGTAGCAGTTGATTTTGGATTCTTTGATGTGAACTAACCAAGGACACCAGGGAAACAGTGGACAACATACCTCTCCTTTCTAGGCACTGTCCTGACTATAAGACTAAAAATCACCTCCCCCCCTCCCCGGCTACTGTGGGACCCTCCTCTGATTAAGGGGACCCCTACTCTCTGAGCATGCTCTGTAAAGATGTATTTATCTTCTTACCAAGTTAGGAATGCATATTAACCTATACCAATCAGGCAGCAAAAAGGCTATGTAACGGATTACAAAACAAAGGGCTGTTGGCAGAAATCTCGTGTGCTTGAGTTGTGGGAAACCACCGAGCGCCCAGGCTTGCGCAAACCTGAAATAAATCAGTCTCCCCACTTGCCGGCCCCTGCAGGTAGGAGCCGCCAAGGCCACAGCCCTTGTCTGCTTGCTGGTACAGACCGTCCCACGGCCCCCGAGCCGGCCGGGACTGCCCCCGGTCCCGTAGCTGACCCTCCGTGCTCTCACCACCAGAGACAGCCAGGGTCTCTCACACGCAGGGCTGGCCGTCGGACACCCACTCACCCCCTTGCTCCCAGGCCACGTCACCTGCTCACCGCCTCTGCGGCTTGATCTTCGCTGGCCATCACACTCACTCCCACACCCGCACTCGCTCCAGTCGCTGCCCCAGGGACACGGGGACCCTCGGCGCCGTGGTCTGACCCCAGCTGCTGCACTCACCCCCCCGCGCACACGCGTGCACACAGGACAGAGAGCCCTCACCTAGGACAGAGCCAGGAAGGACTTCAATAGGGAGACAGGCCAGGCTGCGCTGGTCAGGTGCAGGGCATGGCCAGGCAAGCCCATTGGCAAGGTGCTGGCAGCCGGGCGCCGCTGCTCTCACGGTCCCGTGAGGCAGCTCAGCGGAAAGCCCTGCGCAGAGCCCGACAAGCTGTCCTGAGGACGGAGGGACATCGCCAGCGAGCCGGGGCGTGCGGGCGCGCGACGAAGCCTGCGGGGGAAGGAGAGCTGTAGGCGAGGGGCTGGGCGGGGAGAGGTGCTCTGTGGCCGTCGCGCCCGAGACATGCGGCCTGGGGAGAAGCTGCTGCCTGTGTGTCTGCGTCGTCTGATGGGGCAAGAGATGCGCTCTTTATGGCGCTTGCTGCCTCTGCTGCTGCGTCTCTGTCAGGGACCTCTTCCCACGCTTCCTCCAGGTCCTGCAGAGCAGTGTCACTGGTTACGGGGCCAACAGGGGCAGGCCCCTGGCCCTCAGCCCCCGCTGCCAAGTCCCGGTTGCCCAGGATGGCCTGAGCAGTGCCCACGGCATCGGCACTATCGTCTGCTGCCTGGAGCATGGCCGCAGGCAAGGGAGGAGCCAACGGCTGTACATCGTCAGGTGCTGATGCGCGGGGAGGCTCGCCGTGGCCCCTGCTCCCCAGGAGCTCTGGCCAGGCAACAAGCTGCTGGCTCTACGTCTCAGTCTGCTGACGGGGCAGGAGACGCGCGCTGAGGGTGGTCATCTGCCTCTCCTGCGGCATCTCTGGCCACGCTGCCGGGTGAGCCGGGCACCTTCTGGGGGCCTGCGTGTGGCTCCTGGCTGAGTCTCAGCAGACTGGGGCTGCTCCAGAGGGTATGGATGGAGACATCTTCCTCCAGCTGCCTCTGTCCTGGCAGGTCTTCAGAGGTTTTGTTGTCGTCCTCTTCCTCCAGCTCCTCCAGATGCTCCATCTTGATTTGCACGACCACAAGATGCTTCAGGGCATCCACAGGCTGTGCGCGCAGCGGCTTGCCGTGGACAAGTCGCACGGCGGGCAGACGATGGCCCTGCCTTGCCACCGGCTGTGCCCAGTGCCCTTTGCCGGTGCAGCTCCCCGGGGAAACTGGCGCGCGGGCCTCGCCAGCAGCCCTGGTGCCCCCCGGAGCATGGGCACGAGGTCTTGGCTGAGCCACTGCGGCCTTGCCACCCCTGGCGGCCTGCACATGGGCTGTTCTTGGAGGTGTCGCCAGACCAGCGGTGTGCGCAAGGCGGCCCTGTGCCGCCGCCTGCTGGCCGGCTCCCCAGCTTGCGGCTACCACGCGACTCAGGACCTCTGACACCAATGGCTGGACTGTGGACTCCAGAGCCGCGTCGCGGGTTGTGCAGCCGTGCGGGGCAGGCCCCCATCTCTCAGCTCTCGCTGCCACGCCCTGGTGACCCAGGATGCCCCGAGCAGGTGGGACAAGCTCTCGCTGGCCGCTGGCTGCAGGGCCCACGCCGTGTGCTCTGCCTCTCAGAGCAGATGCGGAGGTTGCTGCTGCTGGCAGAGCGGGCAGCTTGGTGACATTTGCAGATCCTGCCGCTGGAGCTGCAAGTGCGTAGCGGGGTGCGGCTGCCTGCATCGCTTCAAGCCTTGGGAGAGGCGGCAAGGCTGGCGTGGTCACTCTTTCTCCCCGTGTGACCCTGCTGCGGGGCAGTGCCTCCCAGCCCTCCAGCCTCTCCGTCTGCAAGAGAAGATGCGAGAAGGGCGGCTGCTGCCCTGCTGCCAGGGCCAGCTGGGGAGAGGGCTGGTCCCTGCGTGGCCCCCCCTCACCGGGTCTCGGGAGCACCCCTAGCATGCCCGGGCAGCCTGCCGGGCCTGGCACGGGGGCGGGGTCTCAGCTTGCTGGGGGGGCTGGTCGCACCTGTCCCCTCTGGCACCTCCCGCTTTTGCATCGGCACCTCCCAGCGCCCGGGAGGCGGTCGAGCCTGTCTCCCTCAAGGTCCCTACCTGTGTGCGACGGCTGCAAGTGCTCTGTGAGCTCGCTGGGCAGGGGAGCGGTGGCAGCCGGTCCCCATGGAGGGCCGAGGCTGTGGTGCGGCTGCGCTGCGGCGCTGCCTGCGGCTGCCTGCAGCGCACCTGTGGGGAGAAGGAGGAGGGGCGGGATGGAGGCGGCTGTGTCGGCACAGCGGCCCCCGCAGCACCGGCAAGCCCGGCCTCGGCTTCAAGGCAGCTCCTGGCTACTCCAGCCAGGCTGAACTCGGCTCTGCGCTGCTCTCTGCCTCTGGGGCATTGCTGCGGGGCCGCGTGGGCCGCGGCCGTCCCGGAGCCTGCCCTGCCCCAGAGAAACCCCTGGGGCGCGGCATGGCTGTGCCTGGGCCGGCGACGCTCAGGGCTGGCTGTCTCGCTCCCGGCTGTTCCCGTGTCCCGCCGCCCCCCGCCTCTCCCGCCAGCCCCATCCCTCACTTGGCGGTCCTCCTGCAGGCGCCACAGCCCCTCGTCGGGCTGGGAGCGAGCGTTCGCCTCGTGCTTCTCGGGCATCTCCGGGCTCGTCTGTTGGACGCCTGCCACGGGCACCCAGCGCAGCTGCTGCCTCCTGGCGGGGCCGCTCTCCTGGGAGTGGGCACCCTAGGGCCCTGGCCCCATAAGAGCCTCCACGGCTGCCGTGCGGACCCCCCCGTCACAATGGCCTCTGGGCACGATGCCGCCCCTGGTCACAAAGGCCTGGCGGTCACCGTGGAGACGCCCACGCCCCGTTTGACCGCAGCCCCCTGGGCACATGGACAGAGCATGGTCCTCTGTTCGTTTAGCAGCCCTCAGTGTCACCGGGAGGGCCTTTATCCCCAGGACGGCCACTAGTGAGGCTGAATGTACACGTGTGGGCAAGCTGTAGCCCACCAGCAGCTGGGCTCAGGCACTCAGCCTCCCCTCTTCTACTTAACAGAGAGACAGGTGGATTGTCGGAGCGTAGCTCGATAGATGTTGCTCGTCTATTAAAAGTTTAAATATAAACAGGATGTCTTTTGAAATGCCAGTAGCAGTTGATTTTGGATTCTTTGATGTGAACTAACCAAGGACACCAGGGAAACAGTGGACAACATACCTGTCCTTTCTATGCACTGTCCTGACTATAAGACTAAAAATCACCCCCCCTCCCCCGGCTACTGTGAGACCCTCCTCTGATTAAGGGGACCCCTACTCTCTGAGCATGCTCTCTAAAGATGTATTTATCTTCTTACCAAGTTAGGAATGCATATTAACCTATACCAATCAGGCAGCAAAAAGGCTATGTAACGGATTACAAAAAAAAGGGCTGTTGGCAGAAATCTCGTGTGCTTGAGTTGTGGGAAACCACCGAGCGCCCAGGCTTGCGCAAACCTGAAATAAATCAGTCTCCCCACTTGCCGGCCCCTGCAGGTAGGAGCCCCCAAGGCCACAGCCCTTGTCTGCTTGCTGGTACAGACCGTCCCACGGCCCCCGAGCCGGCCGGGACTGCCCCCGGTCCCGTAGCTGACCCTCCGTGCTCTCACCACCAGAGACAGCCAGGGTCTCTCACACGCAGGGCTGGCCGTCGGACACCCACTCACCCCCTTGCTCCCAGGCCACGTCACCTGCGCACCGCCTCTGCGGCTTGATCTTCGCTGGCCATCACACTCACTCCCACACCCGCACTCGCTCCAGTCGCTGCCCCAGGGACACGGGGACCCTCGGCGCCGTGGTCGGACCCCAGCTGCTGCACTCACCCCCCCGCGCACACGCGTGCACACAGGACAGAGAGCCCTCACCTAGGACAGAGCCAGGAAGGACTTTAATAGGGAGACAGGCCAGGCTGCGCTGGTCAGGTGCAGGGCATGGCCAGGCAAGCCCATTGGCAAGGTGCTGGCAGCCGGGCGCCGCTGCTCTCACGGTCCCGTGAGGCAGCTCAGCGGAAAGCCCTGCGCAGAGCCCGACAAGCTGTCCTGAGGACGGAGGGACATCGCCAGCGAGCCGGGGCGTGCGGGCGCGCGACGAAGCCTGCGGGGGAAGGAGAGCTGTAGGCGAGGGGCTGGGCGGGGAGAGGTGCTCTGTGGCCGTCGCGCCCGAGACATGCGGCCTGGGGAGAAGCTGCTGCCTGTGTGTCTGCGTCGTCTGATGGGGCAAGAGATGCGCTCTTTATGGCGCTTGCTGCCTCTGCTGCTGCGTCTCTGTCAGGGACCTCTTCCCACGCTTCCTCCAGGTCCTGCAGAGCAGTGTCACTGGTTACGGGGCCAACAGGGGCAGGCCCCTGGCCCTCAGCCCCCGCTGCCAAGTCCCGGTTGCCCAGGATGGCCTGAGCAGTGCCCACGGCATCGGCACTATCGTCTGCTGCCTGGAGCATGGCCGCAGGCAAGGGAGGAGCCAACGGCTGTACATCGTCAGGTGCTGATGCGCGGGGAGGCTCGCCGTGCCCCTGCTCCCCAGGGGCTCTGGCCAGGCAACAAGCTGCTGGCTCTACGTCTCAGTCTGCTGACGGGGCAGGAGACGCGCGCTGAGGGTGGTCATCTGCCTCTCCTGCGGCATCTCTGGCCACGCTGCCGGGTGAGCCGGCCACCTTCTGGGGGCCTGCGTGTGGCTCCTGGCTGAGTCTCAGCAGACTGGGGCTGCTCCAGAGGGTATGGATGGAGACATCTTCCTCCAGCTGCCTCTGTCCTGGCAGGTCTTCAGAGGTTTTGTTGTCGTCCTCTTCCTCCAGCTCCTCCAGATGCTCCATCTTGATTTGCACGACCACAAGATGCTTCAGGGCATCCACAGGCTGTGCGCGCAGCGGCTTGCCGTGGACAAGTCGCACGGGGGCAGACGATGGCCCTGCCTTGCCACCGGCTGTGCCCAGTGCCCTTTGCCGGTGCAGCTCCCCGGGGAAACTGGCGCGCGGGCCTCGCCAGCAGCCCTGGTGCCCCCCGGAGCATGGGCACGAGGTCTTGGCTGAGCCGCTGCGGCCTTGCCACCCCTGGCGGCCTGCACCTGGGCTGTTCTGGGAGGTGTCGCCAGACCAGCGGTGTGCGCAAGGCGGCCCTGTGCCGCCGGCTGCTGGCCGGCTCCCCAGCTTGCGGCTACCACGCGACTCAGGACCTCTGACACCAATGGCTGGACTGTGGACTCCAGAGCCGCGTCGCGGGTTGTGCAGCCGTGCGGGGCAGGCCCCCATCTCTCAGCTCTCGCTGCCACGCCCTGGTGACCCAGGATGCCCCGAGCAGGTGGGACAAGCTCTCGCTGGCCGCTGGCCGCAGGGCCCACGCCGTGTGCTCTGCCTCTCAGAGCAGATGCGGAGGTTGCTGCTGCTGGCAGAGCGGGCAGCTTGGTGACATTTGCAGATCCTGCCGCTGGAGCTGCAAGTGCGTAGCGGGGTGCGGCTGCCTGCATCGCTTCAAGCCTTGGGAGAGGCGGCAAGGCTGGCGTGGTCACTCTTTCTCCCCGTGTGACCCTGCTGCGGGGCAGTGCCTCCCAGCCCTCCAGCCTGTCCGTCTGCAAGAGAAGATGCGAGAAGGGCGGCTGCTGCCCTGCTGCCAGGGCCAGCTGGGGAGAGGGCTGGTCCCTGCGTGGCCCCCCCTCACCGGGTCTCGGGAGCACCCCCAGCATGCCCGGGCAGCCTGCTGGGCCTGGCACGGGGGCGGGGTCTCAGCTTGCTGGGGGCGCTGGTCGCACCTGTCCCCTCCGGCACCTCCCGCTTTTGCATCGGCACCTCCCAGCGCCCGGGAGGCGGTCAAGCCTGTCTCCCTCAAGGTCCCTACCTGTGTGCGACGGCTGCAAGTGCTCTGTGAGCTCGCTGGGCAGGGGAGTGGTGGCAGCCGGTCCCCATGGAGGGCCGAGGCTGTGGTGCGGCTGCGCTGCGGCGCTGCCTGCGGCTGCCTGCAGCGCACCTGTGGGGAGAAGGAGGAGGGGCGGGATGGAGGCGGCTGTGTCGGCACAGCGGCCCCCGCAGCCCCGGCAAGCCCGGCCTCGGCTTCAAGGCAGCTCCTGGCTACTCCAGCCAGGCTGAACTCGGCTCTGCGCTGCTCTCTGCCTCTGGGGCATTGCTGCGGGGCCGCGTGGGCCGCGGCCATCCCGGAGCCTGCCCTGCCCCAGAGAAACCCCTGCGGCGCGGCATGGCTGTGCCTGGGCCGGCGACGCTCAGGGCTGGCTGTCTCGCTCCCGGCTGTCCCTGTGTCCCGCCGCCCCCCGCCTCTCCCGCCAGCCCCATCCCTCACTTGGCGGTCCTCCTGCAGGCGCCGCAGCCCCTTGTCGGGCTGGGAGCGAGCGTTCGCCTCGTGCTTCTCGGGCATCTCCGGGCTCGTCTGTTGGACGCCTGCCACGGGCACCCAGCGCAGCTGCTGCCTCCTGGCGGGGCCGCTCTCCTGGGAGTGGGCACCCTAGGGCCCTGGCCCCATAAGAGCCTCCACGGCTGCCGTGCGGATCCCCCCCCGTCACAATGGCCTCTGGGCACGATGCCGCCCCTGGTCACAAAGGCCTGGCGGTCACCGTGGAGACGCCCACGCCCCGTTTGACCGCAGCCCCCTGGGCACATGGACAGAGCATGGTCCTCTGTTCGTTTAGCAGCTCTCAGTGTCACCGGGAGGGCCTTTATCCCCAGGACGGCCACTAGTGAGGCTGAATGTACACGTGTGGGCAAGCTGTAGCCCGCCAGCAGCTGGGCTCAGACACTCAGCCTCCCCTCTTCTACTTAACAGAGAGACAGGTGGATTGTCGGAGCGTAGCTCGATAGATGTTGCTCGTCTATTAAAAGTTTAAATATAAACAGGATGTCTTTTGAAATGCCAGTAGCAGTTGATTTTGGATTCTTTGATGTGAACTAACCAAGGACACCAGGGAAACAGTGGACAACATACCTCTCCTTTCTAGGCACTGTCCTGACTATAAGACTAAAAATCACCTCCCCCCCTCCCCGGCTACTGTGGGACCCTCCTCTGATTAAGGGGACCCCTACTCTCTGAGCATGCTCTGTAAAGATGTATTTATCTTCTTACCAAGTTAGGAATGCATATTAACCTATACCAATCAGGCAGCAAAAAGGCTATGTAACGGATTACAAAACAAAGGGCTGTTGGCAGAAATCTCGTGTGCTTGAGTTGTGGGAAACCACCGAGCGCCCAGGCTTGCGCAAACCTGAAATAAATCAGTCTCCCCACTTGCCGGCCCCTGCAGGTAGGAGCCGCCAAGGCCACAGCCCTTGTCTGCTTGCTGGTACAGACCGTCCCACGGCCCCCGAGCCGGCCGGGACTGCCCCCGGTCCCGTAGCTGACCCTCCGTGCTCTCACCACCAGAGACAGCCAGGGTCTCTCACACGCAGGGCTGGCCGTCGGACACCCACTCACCCCCTTGCTCCCAGGCCACGTCACCTGCTCACCGCCTCTGCGGCTTGATCTTCGCTGGCCATCACACTCACTCCCACACCCGCACTCGCTCCAGTCGCTGCCCCAGGGACACGGGGACCCTCGGCGCCGTGGTCTGACCCCAGCTGCTGCACTCACCCCCCCGCGCACACGCGTGCACACAGGACAGAGAGCCCTCACCTAGGACAGAGCCAGGAAGGACTTCAATAGGGAGACAGGCCAGGCTGCGCTGGTCAGGTGCAGGGCATGGCCAGGCAAGCCCATTGGCAAGGTGCTGGCAGCCGGGCGCCGCTGCTCTCACGGTCCCGTGAGGCAGCTCAGCGGAAAGCCCTGCGCAGAGCCCGACAAGCTGTCCTGAGGACGGAGGGACATCGCCAGCGAGCCGGGGCGTGCGGGCGCGCGACGAAGCCTGCGGGGGAAGGAGAGCTGTAGGCGAGGGGCTGGGCGGGGAGAGGTGCTCTGTGGCCGTCGCGCCCGAGACATGCGGCCTGGGGAGAAGCTGCTGCCTGTGTGTCTGCGTCGTCTGATGGGGCAAGAGATGCGCTCTTTATGGCGCTTGCTGCCTCTGCTGCTGCGTCTCTGTCAGGGACCTCTTCCCACGCTTCCTCCAGGTCCTGCAGAGCAGTGTCACTGGTTACGGGGCCAACAGGGGCAGGCCCCTGGCCCTCAGCCCCCGCTGCCAAGTCCCGGTTGCCCAGGATGGCCTGAGCAGTGCCCACGGCATCGGCACTATCGTCTGCTGCCTGGAGCATGGCCGCAGGCAAGGGAGGAGCCAACGGCTGTACATCGTCAGGTGCTGATGCGCGGGGAGGCTCGCCGTGGCCCCTGCTCCCCAGGAGCTCTGGCCAGGCAACAAGCTGCTGGCTCTACGTCTCAGTCTGCTGACGGGGCAGGAGACGCGCGCTGAGGGTGGTCATCTGCCTCTCCTGCGGCATCTCTGGCCACGCTGCCGGGTGAGCCGGGCACCTTCTGGGGGCCTGCGTGTGGCTCCTGGCTGAGTCTCAGCAGACTGGGGCTGCTCCAGAGGGTATGGATGGAGACATCTTCCTCCAGCTGCCTCTGTCCTGGCAGGTCTTCAGAGGTTTTGTTGTCGTCCTCTTCCTCCAGCTCCTCCAGATGCTCCATCTTGATTTGCACGACCACAAGATGCTTCAGGGCATCCACAGGCTGTGCGCGCAGCGGCTTGCCGTGGACAAGTCGCACGGCGGGCAGACGATGGCCCTGCCTTGCCACCGGCTGTGCCCAGTGCCCTTTGCCGGTGCAGCTCCCCGGGGAAACTGGCGCGCGGGCCTCGCCAGCAGCCCTGGTGCCCCCCGGAGCATGGGCACGAGGTCTTGGCTGAGCCACTGCGGCCTTGCCACCCCTGGCGGCCTGCACATGGGCTGTTCTTGGAGGTGTCGCCAGACCAGCGGTGTGCGCAAGGCGGCCCTGTGCCGCCGCCTGCTGGCCGGCTCCCCAGCTTGCGGCTACCACGCGACTCAGGACCTCTGACACCAATGGCTGGACTGTGGACTCCAGAGCCGCGTCGCGGGTTGTGCAGCCGTGCGGGGCAGGCCCCCATCTCTCAGCTCTCGCTGCCACGCCCTGGTGACCCAGGATGCCCCGAGCAGGTGGGACAAGCTCTCGCTGGCCGCTGGCTGCAGGGCCCACGCCGTGTGCTCTGCCTCTCAGAGCAGATGCGGAGGTTGCTGCTGCTGGCAGAGCGGGCAGCTTGGTGACATTTGCAGATCCTGCCGCTGGAGCTGCAAGTGCGTAGCGGGGTGCGGCTGCCTGCATCGCTTCAAGCCTTGGGAGAGGCGGCAAGGCTGGCGTGGTCACTCTTTCTCCCCGTGTGACCCTGCTGCGGGGCAGTGCCTCCCAGCCCTCCAGCCTGTCCGTCTGCAAGAGAAGATGCGAGAAGGGCGGCTGCTGCCCTGCTGCCAGGGCCAGCTGGGGAGAGGGCTGGTCCCTGCGTGGCCCCCCCTCACCGGGTCTCGGGAGCACCCCTAGCATGCCCGGGCAGCCTGCCGGGCCTGGCACGGGGGCGGGGTCTCAGCTTGCTGGGGGGGCTGGTCGCACCTGTCCCCTCTGGCACCTCCCGCTTTTGCATCGGCACCTCCCAGCGCCCGGGAGGCGGTCGAGCCTGTCTCCCTCAAGGTCCCTACCTGTGTGCGACGGCTGCAAGTGCTCTGTGAGCTCGCTGGGCAGGGGAGCGGTGGCAGCCGGTCCCCATGGAGGGCCGAGGCTGTGGTGCGGCTGCGCTGCGGCGCTGCCTGCGGCTGCCTGCAGCGCACCTGTGGGGAGAAGGAGGAGGGGCGGGATGGAGGCGGCTGTGTCGGCACAGCGGCCCCCGCAGCACCGGCAAGCCCGGCCTCGGCTTCAAGGCAGCTCCTGGCTACTCCAGCCAGGCTGAACTCGGCTCTGCGCTGCTCTCTGCCTCTGGGGCATTGCTGCGGGGCCGCGTGGGCCGCGGCCATCCCGGAGCCTGCCCTGCCCCAGAGAAACCCCTGGGGCGCGGCATGGCTGTGCCTGGGCCGGCGACGCTCAGGGCTGGCTGTCTCGCTCCCGGCTGTTCCCGTGTCCCGCCGCCCCCCGCCTCTCCCGCCAGCCCCATCCCTCACTTGGCGGTCCTCCTGCAGGCGCCACAGCCCCTCGTCGGGCTGGGAGCGAGCGTTCGCCTCGTGCTTCTCGGGCATCTCCGGGGTCGTCTGTTGGACGCCTGCCACGGGCACCCAGCGCAGCTGCTGCCTCCTGGCGGGGCCGCTCTCCTGGGAGTGGGCACCCTAGGGCCCTGGCCCCATAAGAGCCTCCACGGCTGCCGTGCGGACCCCCCCGTCACAATGGCCTCTGGGCACGATGCCGCCCCTGGTCACAAAGGCCTGGCGGTCACCGTGGAGACGCCCACGCCCCGTTTGACCGCAGCCCCCTGGGCACATGGACAGAGCATGGTCCTCTGTTCGTTTAGCAGCCCTCAGTGTCACCGGGAGGGCCTTTATCCCCAGGACGGCCACTAGTGAGGCTGAATGTACACGTGTGGGCAAGCTGTAGCCCACCAGCAGCTGGGCTCAGGCACTCAGCCTCCCCTCTTCTACTTAACAGAGAGACAGGTGGATTGTCGGAGCGTAGCTCGATAGATGTTGCTCGTCTATTAAAAGTTTAAATATAAACAGGATGTCTTTTGAAATGCCAGTAGCAGTTGATTTTGGATTCTTTGATGTGAACTAACCAAGGACACCAGGGAAACAGTGGACAACATACCTGTCCTTTCTATGCACTGTCCTGACTATAAGACTAAAAATCACCCCCCCTCCCCCGGCTACTGTGAGACCCTCCTCTGATTAAGGGGACCCCTACTCTCTGAGCATGCTCTCTAAAGATGTATTTATCTTCTTACCAAGTTAGGAATGCATATTAACCTATACCAATCAGGCAGCAAAAAGGCTATGTAACGGATTACAAAAAAAAGGGCTGTTGGCAGAAATCTCGTGTGCTTGAGTTGTGGGAAACCACCGAGCGCCCAGGCTTGTGCAAACCTGAAATAAATCAGTCTCCCCACTTGCCGGCCCCTGCAGGTAGGAGCCCCCAAGGCCACAGCCCTTGTCTGCTTGCTGGTACAGACCGTCCCATGGCCCCCGAGCCGGCCGGGACTGCCCCCGGTCCCGTAGCTGACCCTCCATGCTCTCACCACCAGAGACAGCCAGGGTCTCTCACACGCAGGGCTGGCCGTCGGACACCCACTCACCCCCTTGCTCCCAGGCCACGTCACCTGCTCACCGCCTCTGCGGCTTGATCTTCGCTGGCCATCACACTCACTCCCACACCCGCACTCGCTCCAGTCGCTGCCCCAGGGACACGGGGACCCTCGGCGCCGTGGTCTGACCCCAGCTGCTGCACTCACCCCCCCGCGCACACACGTGCACACAGGACAGAGAGCCCTCACCTAGGACAGAGCCAGGAAGGACTTCAATAGGGAGACAGGCCAGGCTGCGCTGGTCAGGTGCAGGGCATGGCCAGGCAAGCCCACTGGCAAGGTGCTGGCAGCCGGGCGCCGCTGCTCTCACGGTCCCGTGAGGCAGCTCAGCGGAAAGCCCTGCGCAGAGCCCGACAAGCTGTCCTGAGGACGGAGGGACATCGCCAGCGAGCCGGGGCGTGCGGGCGCGCGACGAAGCCTGCGGGGGAAGGAGAGCTGTAGGCGAGGGGCTGGGCGGGGAGAGGTGCTCTGTGGCCGTCGCGCCCGAGACATGCGGCCTGGGGAGAAGCTGCTGCCTGTGTGTCTGCGTCGTCTGATGGGGCAAGAGATGCGCTCTTTATGGCGCTTGCTGCCTCTGCTGCTGCGTCTCTGTCAGGGACCTCTTCCCACGCTTCCTCCAGGTCCTGCAGAGCAGTGTCACTGGTTACGGGGCCAACAGGGGCAGGCCCCTGGCCCTCAGCCCCCGCTGCCAAGTCCCGGTTGCCCAGGATGGCCTGAGCAGTGCCCACGGCATCGGCACTATCGTCTGCTGCCTGGAGCATGGCCGCAGGCAAGGGAGGAGCCAACGGCTGTACATCGTCAGGTGCTGATGCGCGGGGAGGCTCGCCGTGGCCCCTGCTCCCCAGGAGCTCTGGCCAGGCAACAAGCTGCTGGCTCTACGTCTCAGTCTGCTGACGGGGCAGGAGACGCGCGCTGAGGGTGGTCATCTGCCTCTCCTGCGGCATCTCTGGCCACGCTGCCGGGTGAGCCGGGCACCTTCTGGGGGCCTGCGTGTGGCTCCTGGCTGAGTCTCAGCAGACTGGGGCTGCTCCAGAGGGTATGGATGGAGACATCTTCCTCCAGCTGCCTCTGTCCTGGCAGGTCTTCAGAGGTTTTGTTGTCGTCCTCTTCCTCCAGCTCCTCCAGATGCTCCATCTTGATTTGCACGACCACAAGATGCTTCAGGGCATCCACAGGCTGTGCGCGCAGCGGCTTGCCGTGGACAAGTCGCACGGGGGGCAGACGATGGCCCTGCCTTGCCACCGGCTGTGCCCAGTGCCCTTTGCCGGTGCAGCTCCCCGGGGAAACTGGCGCGTGGGCCTCGCCAGCAGCCCTGGTGCCCCCCGGAGCATGGGCACGAGGTCTTGGCTGAGCCGCTGCGGCCTTGCCACCCCTGTTGGCCTGCACCTGGGCTGTTCTGGGAGGTGTCGCCAGACCAGCGGTGTGCGCAAGGTGGCCCTGTGCCGCCGGCTGCTGGCCGGCTCCCCAGCTTGCGGCTACCACGCGACTCAGGACCTCTGACACCAATGGCTGGACTGTGGACTCCAGAGCCGCGTCGCGGGTTGTGCAGCCGTGCGGGGCAGGCCCCCATCTCTCAGCTCTCGCTGCCACGCCCTGGTGACCCAGGATGCCCCGAGCAGGTGGGACAAGCTCTCGCTGGCCGCTGGCCGCAGGGCCCACGCCGTGTGCTCTGCCTCTCAGAGCAGATGCGGAGGTTGCTGCTGCTGGCAGAGCGGGCAGCTTGGTGACATTTGCAGATCCTGCCGCTGGAGCTGCAAGTGCGTAGCGGGGTGCGGCTGCCTGCATCGCTTCAAGCCTTGGGAGAGGCGGCAAGGCTGGCGTGGTCACTCTTTCTCCCCGTGTGACCCTGCTGCGGGGCAGTGCCTCCCAGCCCTCCAGCCTGTCCGTCTGCAAGAGAAGATGCGAGAAGGGCGGCTGCTGCCCTGCTGCCAGGGCCAGCTGGGGAGAGGGCTGGTCCCTGCGTGGCCCCCCCTCACCGGGTCTCGGGAGCACCCCTAGCATGCCCGGGCAGCCTGCCGGGCCTGGCACGGGGGCGGGGTCTCAGCTTGCTGGGGGGGCTGGTCGCACCTGTCCCCTCTGGCACCTCCCGCTTTTGCATCGGCACCTCCCAGCGCCCGGGAGGCGGTCGAGCCTGTCTCCCTCAAGGTCCCTACCTGTGTGCGACGGCTGCAAGTGCTCTGTGAGCTCGCGGGGCAGGGGAGCGGTGGCAGCCGGTCCCCATGGAGGGCCGAGGCTGTGGTGCGGCTGCGCTGCGGCGCTGCCTGCGGCTGCCTGCAGCGCACCTGTGGGGAGAAGGAGGAGGGGCGGGATGGAGGCGGCTGTGTCGGCACAGCGGCCCCCGCAGCACCGGCAAGCCCGGCCTCGGCTTCAAGGCAGCTCCTGGCTACTCCAGCCAGGCTGAACTCGGCTCTGCGCTGCTCTCTGCCTCTGGGGCATTGCTGCGGGGCCGCGTGGGCCGCGGCCGTCCCGGAGCCTGCCCTGCCCCAGAGAAACCCCTGCGGCGCGGCATGGCTGTGCCTGGGCCGGCGACGCTCAGGGCTGGCTGTCTCGCTCCCGGCTGTCCCCGTGTCCCGCCGCCCCCCGCCTCTCCCGCCAGCCCCATCCCTCACTTGGCGGTCCTCCTGCAGGCGCCGCAGCCCCTCGTCGGGCTGGGAGCGAGCGTTCGCCTCGTGCTTCTCGGGCATCTCCGGGGTCGTCTGTTGGACGCCTGCCACGGGCACCCAGCGCAGCTGCTGCCTCCTGGCGGGGCCGCTCTCCTGGGAGTGGGCACCCTAGGGCCCTGGCCCCATAAGAGCCTCCACGGCTGCCGTGCGGACCCCCCCGTCACAATGGCCTCTGGGCACGATGCCGCCCCTGGTCACAAAGGCCTGGCGGTCACCGTGGAGACGCCCACGCCCCGTTTGACCGCAGCCCCCTGGGCACATGGACAGAGCATGGTCCTCTGTTCGTTTAGCAGCTCTCAGTGTCACCGGGAGGGCCTTTATCCCCAGGACGGCCACTAGTGAGGCTGAATGTACACGTGTGGGCAAGCTGTAGCCCGCCAGCAGCTGGGCTCAGACACTCAGCCTCCCCTCTTCTACTTAACAGAGAGACAGGTGGATTGTCGGAGCGTAGCTCGATAGATGTTGCTCGTCTAGTAAAAGTTTAAATATAAACAGGATGTCTTTTGAAATGCCAGTAGCAGTTGATTTTGGATTCTTTGATGTGAACTAACCAAGGACACCAGGGAAACAGTGGACAACATACCTCTCCTTTCTATGCACTGTCCTGACTATAAGACTAAAAATCACCCCCCCTCCCCCGGCTACTGTGGGACCCTCCTCTGATTAAGGGGACCCCTACTCTCTGAGCATGCTCTGTAAAGATGTATTTATCTTCTTACCAAGTTAGGAATGCATATTAACCTATACCAATCAGGCAGCAAAAAGGCTATGTAACGGATTACAAAAAAAAGGGCTGTTGGCAGAAATCTCGTGTGCTTGAGTTGTGGGAAACCACCGAGCGCCCAGGCTTGCGCAAACCTGAAATAAATCAGTCTCCCCACTTGCCGGCCCCTGCAGGTAGGAGCCCCCAAGGCCACAGCCCTTGTCTGCTTGCTGGTACAGACCGTCCCACGGCCCCCGAGCCGGCCGGGACTGCCCCCGGTCCCGTAGCTGACCCTCCGTGCTCTCACCACCAGAGACAGCCAGGGTCTCTCACACGCAGGGCTGGCCGTCGGACACCCACTCACCCCCTTGCTCCCAGGCCACGTCACCTGCTCACCGCCTCTGCGGCTTGATCTTCGCTGGCCATCACACTCACTCCCACACCCGCACTCGCTCCAGTCGCTGCCCCAGGGACACGGGGACCCTCGGCGCCGTGGTCTGACCCCAGCTGCTGCACTCACCCCCCCGCGCACACGCGTGCACACAGGACAGAGAGCCCTCACCTAGGACAGAGCCAGGAAGGACTTCAATAGGGAGACAAGCCAGGCTGCGCTGGTCAGGTGCAGGGCATGGCCAGGCAAGCCCATTGGCAAGGTGCTGGCAGCCGGGCGCCGCTGCTCTCACGGTCCCGTGAGGCAGCTCAGCGGAAAGCCCTGCGCAGAGCCCGACAAGCTGTCCTGAGGACGGAGGGACATCGCCAGCGAGCCGGGGCGTGCGGGCGCGCGACGAAGCCTGCGGGGGAAGGAGAGCTGTAGGCGAGGGGCTGGGCGGGGAGAGGTGCTCTGTGGCCGTCGCGCCCGAGACATGCGGCCTGGGGAGAAGCTGCTGCCTGTGTGTCTGCGTCGTCTGATGGGGCAAGAGATGCGCTCTTTATGGCGCTTGCTGCCTCTGCTGCTGCGTCTCTGTCAGGGACCTCTTCCCACGCTTCCTCCAGGTCCTGCAGAGCAGTGTCACTGGTTACGGGGCCAACAGGGGCAGGCCCCTGGCCCTCAGCCCCCGCTGCCAAGTCCCGGTTGCCCAGGATGGCCTGAGCAGTGCCCACGGCATCGGCACTATCGTCTGCTGCCTGGAGCATGGCCGCAGGCAAGGGAGGAGCCAACGGCTGTACATCGTCAGGTGCTGATGCGCGGGGAGGCTCGCCGTGCCCCTGCTCCCCAGGGGCTCTGGCCAGGCAACAAGCTGCTGGCTCTACGTCTCAGTCTGCTGACGGGGCAGGAGACGCGCGCTGAGGGTGGTCATCTGCCTCTCCTGCGGCATCTCTGGCCACGCTGCCGGGTGAGCCGGGCACCTTCTGGGGGCCTGCGTGTGGCTCCTGGCTGAGTCTCAGCAGACTGGGGCTGCTCCAGAGGGTATGGATGGAGACATCTTCCTCCAGCTGCCTCTGTCCTGGCAGGTCTTCAGAGGTTTTGTTGTCGTCCTCTTCCTCCAGCTCCTCCAGATGCTCCATCTTGATTTGCACGACCACAAGATGCTTCAGGGCATCCACAGGCTGTGCGCGCAGCGGCTTGCCGTGGACAAGTCGCACGGGGGGCAGACGATGGCCCTGCCTTGCCACCGGCTGTGCCCAGTGCCCTTTGCCGGTGCAGCTCCCCGGGGAAACTGGCGCGCGGGCCTCGCCAGCAGCCCTGGTGCCCCCCGGAGCATGGGCACGAGGTCTTGGCTGAGCCGCTGCGGCCTTGCCACCCCTGGCGGCCTGCACCTGGGCTGTTCTTGGAGGTGTCGCCAGACCAGCGGTGTGCGCAAGGCGGCCCTGTGCCGCCGCCTGCTGGCCGGCTCCCCAGCTTGCGGCTACCACGCGACTCAGGACCTCTGACACCAATGGCTGGACTGTGGACTCCAGAGCCGCGTCGCGGGTTGTGCAGCCGTGCGGGGCAGGCCCCCATCTCTCAGCTCTCGCTGCCACGCCCTGGTGACCCAGGATGCCCCGAGCAGGTGGGACAAGCTCTCGCTGGCCGCTGGCCGCAGGGCCCACGCCGTGTGCTCTGCCTCTCAGAGCAGATGCGGAGGTTGCTGCTGCTGGCAGAGCGGGCAGCTTGGTGACATTTGCAGATCCTGCCGCTGGAGCTGCAAGTGCGTAGCGGGGTGCGGCTGCCTGCATCGCTTCAAGCCTTGGGAGAGGCGGCAAGGCTGGCGTGGTCACTCTTTCTCCCCGTGTGACCCTGCTGCGGGGCAGTGCCTCCCAGCCCTCCAGCCTCTCCGTCTGCAAGAGAAGATGCGAGAAGGGCGGCTGCTGCCCTGCTGCCAGGGCCAGCTGGGGAGAGGGCTGGTCCCTGCGTGGCCCCCCCTCACCGGGTCTCGGGAGCACCCCCAGCCTGCCCGGGCAGCCTGCCGGGCCTGGCACGGGGGCGGGGTCTCAGCTTGCTGGGGGGGCTGGTCGCACCTGTCCCCTCTGGCACCTCCCGCTTTTGCATCGGCACCTCCCAGCGCCCGGGAGGCGGTCGAGCCTGTCTCCCTCAAGGTCCCTACCTGTGTGCGACGGCTGCAAGTGCTCTGTGAGCTCGCTGGGCAGGGGAGCGGTGGCAGCCGGTCCCCATGGAGGGCCGAGGCTGTGGTGCGGCTGCGCTGCGGCGCTGCCTGCGGCTGCCTGCAGCGCACCTGTGGGGAGAAGGAGGAGGGGCGGGATGGAGGCGGCTGTGTCGGCACAGCGGCCCCCGCAGCACCGGCAAGCCCGGCCTCGGCTTCAAGGCAGCTCCTGGCTACTCCAGCCAGGCTGAACTCGGCTCTGCGCTGCTCTCTGCCTCTGGGGCATTGCTGCGGGGCCGCGTGGGCCGCGGCCGTCCCGGAGCCTGCCCTGCCCCAGAGAAACCCCTGCGGCGCGGCATGGCTGTGCCTGGGCCGGCGACGCTCAGGGCTGGCTGTCTCGCTCCCGGCTGTCCCCGTGTCCCGCCGCCCCCCGCCTCTCCCGCCAGCCCCATCCCTCACTTGGCGGTCCTCCTGCAGGCGCCGCAGCCCCTCGTCGGGCTGGGAGCGAGCGTTCGCCTCGTGCTTCTCGGGCATCTCCGGGGTCGTCTGTTGGACGCCTGCCACGGGCACCCAGCGCAGCTGCTGCCTCCTGGCGGGGCCGCTCTCCTGGGAGTGGGCACCCTAGGGCCCTGGCCCCATAAGAGCCTCCACGGCTGCCGTGCGGACCCCCCCGTCACAATGGCCTCTGGGCACGATGCCGCCCCTGGTCACAAAGGCCTGGCGGTCACCGTGGAGACGCCCACGCCCCGTTTGACCGCAGCCCCCTGGGCACATGGACAGAGCATGGTCCTCTGTTCGTTTAGCAGCTCTCAGTGTCACCGGGAGGGCCTTTATCCCCAGGACGGCCACTAGTGAGGCTGAATGTACACGTGTGGGCAAGCTGTAGCCCGCCAGCAGCTGGGCTCAGACACTCAGCCTCCCCTCTTCTACTTAACAGAGAGACAGGTGGATTGTCGGAGCGTAGCTCGATAGATGTTGCTCGTCTAGTAAAAGTTTAAATATAAACAGGATGTCTTTTGAAATGCCAGTAGCAGTTGATTTTGGATTCTTTGATGTGAACTAACCAAGGACACCAGGGAAACAGTGGACAACATACCTCTCCTTTCTATGCACTGTCCTGACTATAAGACTAAAAATCACCCCCCCTCCCCCGGCTACTGTGGGACCCTCCTCTGATTAAGGGGACCCCTACTCTCTGAGCATGCTCTGTAAAGATGTATTTATCTTCTTACCAAGTTAGGAATGCATATTAACCTATACCAATCAGGCAGCAAAAAGGCTATGTAACGGATTACAAAAAAAAGGGCTGTTGGCAGAAATCTCGTGTGCTTGAGTTGTGGGAAACCACCGAGCGCCCAGGCTTGCGCAAACCTGAAATAAATCAGTCTCCCCACTTGCCGGCCCCTGCAGGTAGGAGCCCCCAAGGCCACAGCCCTTGTCTGCTTGCTGGTACAGACCGTCCCACGGCCCCCGAGCCGGCCGGGACTGCCCCCGGTCCCGTAGCTGACCCTCCGTGCTCTCACCACCAGAGACAGCCAGGGTCTCTCACACGCAGGGCTGGCCGTCGGACACCCACTCACCCCCTTGCTCCCAGGCCACGTCACCTGCTCACCGCCTCTGCGGCTTGATCTTCGCTGGCCATCACACTCACTCCCACACCCGCACTCGCTCCAGTCGCTGCCCCAGGGACACGGGGACCCTCGGCGCCGTGGTCTGACCCCAGCTGCTGCACTCACCCCCCCGCGCACACGCGTGCACACAGGACAGAGAGCCCTCACCTAGGACAGAGCCAGGAAGGACTTCAATAGGGAGACAAGCCAGGCTGCGCTGGTCAGGTGCAGGGCATGGCCAGGCAAGCCCATTGGCAAGGTGCTGGCAGCCGGGCGCCGCTGCTCTCACGGTCCCGTGAGGCAGCTCAGCGGAAAGCCCTGCGCAGAGCCCGACAAGCTGTCCTGAGGACGGAGGGACATCGCCAGCGAGCCGGGGCGTGCGGGCGCGCGACGAAGCCTGCGGGGGAAGGAGAGCTGTAGGCGAGGGGCTGGGCGGGGAGAGGTGCTCTGTGGCCGTCGCGCCCGAGACATGCGGCCTGGGGAGAAGCTGCTGCCTGTGTGTCTGCGTCGTCTGATGGGGCAAGAGATGCGCTCTTTATGGCGCTTGCTGCCTCTGCTGCTGCGTCTCTGTCAGGGACCTCTTCCCACGCTTCCTCCAGGTCCTGCAGAGCAGTGTCACTGGTTACGGGGCCAACAGGGGCAGGCCCCTGGCCCTCAGCCCCCGCTGCCAAGTCCCGGTTGCCCAGGATGGCCTGAGCAGTGCCCACGGCATCGGCACTATCGTCTGCTGCCTGGAGCATGGCCGCAGGCAAGGGAGGAGCCAACGGCTGTACATCGTCAGGTGCTGATGCGCGGGGAGGCTCGCCGTGCCCCTGCTCCCCAGGGGCTCTGGCCAGGCAACAAGCTGCTGGCTCTACGTCTCAGTCTGCTGACGGGGCAGGAGACGCGCGCTGAGGGTGGTCATCTGCCTCTCCTGCGGCATCTCTGGCCACGCTGCCGGGTGAGCCGGGCACCTTCTGGGGGCCTGCGTGTGGCTCCTGGCTGAGTCTCAGCAGACTGGGGCTGCTCCAGAGGGTATGGATGGAGACATCTTCCTCCAGCTGCCTCTGTCCTGGCAGGTCTTCAGAGGTTTTGTTGTCGTCCTCTTCCTCCAGCTCCTCCAGATGCTCCATCTTGATTTGCACGACCACAAGATGCTTCAGGGCATCCACAGGCTGTGCGCGCAGCGGCTTGCCGTGGACAAGTCGCACGGGGGGCAGACGATGGCCCTGCCTTGCCACCGGCTGTGCCCAGTGCCCTTTGCCGGTGCAGCTCCCCGGGGAAACTGGCGCGCGGGCCTCGCCAGCAGCCCTGGTGCCCCCCGGAGCATGGGCACGAGGTCTTGGCTGAGCCGCTGCGGCCTTGCCACCCCTGGCGGCCTGCACCTGGGCTGTTCTTGGAGGTGTCGCCAGACCAGCGGTGTGCGCAAGGCGGCCCTGTGCCGCCGCCTGCTGGCCGGCTCCCCAGCTTGCGGCTACCACGCGACTCAGGACCTCTGACACCAATGGCTGGACTGTGGACTCCAGAGCCGCGTCGCGGGTTGTGCAGCCGTGCGGGGCAGGCCCCCATCTCTCAGCTCTCGCTGCCACGCCCTGGTGACCCAGGATGCCCCGAGCAGGTGGGACAAGCTCTCGCTGGCCGCTGGCCGCAGGGCCCACGCCGTGTGCTCTGCCTCTCAGAGCAGATGCGGAGGTTGCTGCTGCTGGCAGAGCGGGCAGCTTGGTGACATTTGCAGATCCTGCCGCTGGAGCTGCAAGTGCGTAGCGGGGTGCGGCTGCCTGCATCGCTTCAAGCCTTGGGAGAGGCGGCAAGGCTGGCGTGGTCACTCTTTCTCCCCGTGTGACCCTGCTGCGGGGCAGTGCCTCCCAGCCCTCCAGCCTCTCCGTCTGCAAGAGAAGATGCGAGAAGGGCGGCTGCTGCCCTGCTGCCAGGGCCAGCTGGGGAGAGGGCTGGTCCCTGCGTGGCCCCCCCTCACCGGGTCTCGGGAGCACCCCCAGCCTGCCCGGGCAGCCTGCCGGGCCTGGCACGGGGGCGGGGTCTCAGCTTGCTGGGGGGGCTGGTCGCACCTGTCCCCTCTGGCACCTCCCGCTTTTGCATCGGCACCTCCCAGCGCCCGGGAGGCGGTCGAGCCTGTCTCCCTCAAGGTCCCTACCTGTGTGCGACGGCTGCAAGTGCTCTGTGAGCTCGCTGGGCAGGGGAGCGGTGGCAGCCGGTCCCCATGGAGGGCCGAGGCTGTGGTGCGGCTGCGCTGCGGCGCTGCCTGCGGCTGCCTGCAGCGCACCTGTGGGGAGAAGGAGGAGGGGCGGGATGGAGGCGGCTGTGTCGGCACAGCGGCCCCCGCAGCACCGGCAAGCCCGGCCTCGGCTTCAAGGCAGCTCCTGGCTACTCCAGCCAGGCTGAACTCGGCTCTGCGCTGC
Source organism: Platalea leucorodia (assembly GCF_965183815.1). Classification (NCBI taxonomy): domain Eukaryota; kingdom Metazoa; phylum Chordata; class Aves; order Pelecaniformes; family Threskiornithidae; genus Platalea; species Platalea leucorodia. Next base: position 12,015,720 of record NC_138832.1, on the reverse strand, counting down.
TCTCTGCCTCTGGGGCATTGCTGCGGGGCCGCGTGGGCCGCGGCCATCCCGGAGCCTGCCCTGCCCCAGAGAAACCCCTGCGGCGCGGCATGGCTGTGCCTGGGCTGGCGACGCTCAGGGCTGGCTGTCTCGCTCCCGGCTGTTCCCGTGTCCCGCCGCCCCCCGCCTCTCCCGCCAGCCCCATCCCTCACTTGGCGGTCCTCCTGCAGGCGCCGCAGCCCCTCGTCGGGCTGGGAGCGAGCGTTCGCCTCGTGCTTCTCGGGCATCTCCGGGGTCGTCTGTTGGACGCCTGCCACGGGCACCCAGCGCAGCTGCTGCCTCCTGGCGGGGCCGCTCTCCTGGGAGTGGGCACCCTAGGGCCCTGGCCCCATAAGAGCCTCCACGGCTGCCGTGCGGACCCCCCCGTCACAATGGCCTCTGGGCACGATGCCGCCCCTGGTCACAAAGGCCTGGCGGTCACCGTGGAGACGCCCACGCCCCGTTTGACCGCAGCCCCCTGGGCACATGGACAGAGCATGGTCCTCTGTTCGTTTAGCAGCTCTCAGTGTCACCGGGAGGGCCTTTATCCCCAGGACGGCCACTAGTGAGGCTGAATGTACACGTGTGGGCAAGCTGTAGCCCACCAGCAGCTGGGCTCAGGCACTCAGCCTCCCCTCTTCTACTTAACAGAGAGACAGGTGGATTGTCGGAGCGTAGCTCGATAGATGTTGCTCGTCTATTAAAAGTTTAAATATAAACAGGATGTCTTTTGAAATGCCAGTAGCAGTTGATTTTGGATTCTTTGATGTGAACTAACCAAGGACACCAGGGAAACAGTGGACAACATACCTGTCCTTTCTATGCACTGTCCTGACTATAAGACTAAAAATCACCCCCCCTCCCCCGGCTACTGTGAGACCCTCCTCTGATTAAGGGGACCCCTACTCTCTGAGCATGCTCTCTAAAGATGTATTTATCTTCTTACCAAGTTAGGAATGCATATTAACCTATACCAATCAGGCAGCAAAAAGGCTATGTAACGGATTACAAAAAAAAGGGCTGTTGGCAGAAATCTCGTGTGCTTGAGTTGTGGGAAACCACCGAGCGCCCAGGCTTGCGCAAACCTGAAATAAATCAGTCTCCCCACTTGCCGGCCCCTGCAGGTAGGAGCCGCCAAGGCCACAGCCCTTGTCTGCTTGCTGGTACAGACCGTCCCATGGCCCCCGAGCCGGCCGGGACTGCCCCCGGTCCCGTAGCTGACCCTCCGTGCTCTCACCACCAGAGACAGCCAGGGTCTCTCACACGCAGGGCTGGCCGTCGGACACCCACTCACCCCCTTGCTCCCAGGCCACGTCACCTGCTCACCGCCTCTGCGGCTTGATCTTCGCTGGCCATCACACTCACTCCCACACCCGCACTCGCTCCAGTCGCTGCCCCAGGGACACGGGGACCCTCGGCGCCGTGGTCTGACCCCAGCTGCTGCACTCACCCCCCCGCGCACACACGTGCACACAGGACAGAGAGCCCTCACCTAGGACAGAGCCAGGAAGGACTTTAATAGGGAGACAGGCCAGGCTGCGCTGGTCAGGTGCAGGGCATGGCCAGGCAAGCCCACTGGCAAGGTGCTGGCAGCCGGGCGCCGCTGCTCTCACGGTCCCGTGAGGCAGCTCAGCGGAAAGCCCTGCGCAGAGCCCGACAAGCTGTCCTGAGGACGGAGGGACATCGCCAGCGAGCCGGGGCGTGCGGGCGCGCGACGAAGCCTGCGGGGGAAGGAGAGCTGTAGGCGAGGGGCTGGGCGGGGAGAGGTGCTCTGTGGCCGTCGCGCCCGAGACATGCGGCCTGGGGAGAAGCTGCTGCCTGTGTGTCTGCGTCGTCTGATGGGGCAAGAGATGCGCTCTTTATGGCGCTTGCTGCCTCTGCTGCTGCGTCTCTGTCAGGGACCTCTTCCCACGCTTCCTCCAGGTCCTGCAGAGCAGTGTCACTGGTTACGGGGCCAACAGGGGCAGGCCCCTGGCCCTCAGCCCCCGCTGCCAAGTCCCGGTTGCCCAGGATGGCCTGAGCAGTGCCCACGGCATCGGCACTATCGTCTGCTGCCTGGAGCATGGCTGCAGGCAAGGGAGGAGCCAACGGCTGTACATCGTCAGGTGCTGATGCGCGGGGAGGCTCGCCGTGGCCCCTGCTCCCCAGGAGCTCTGGCCAGGCAACAAGCTGCTGGCTCTACGTCTCAGTCTGCTGACGGGGCAGGAGACGCGCGCTGAGGGTGGTCATCTGCCTCTCCTGCGGCATCTCTGGCCACGCTGCCGGGTGAGCCGGCCACCTTCTGGGGGCCTGCGTGTGGCTCCTGGCTGAGTCTCAGCAGACTGGGGCTGCTCCAGAGGGTATGGATGGAGACATCTTCCTCCAGCTGCCTCTGTCCTGGCAGGTCTTCAGAGGTTTTGTTGTCGTCCTCTTCCTCCAGCTCCTCCAGATGCTCCATCTTGATTTGCACGACCACAAGATGCTTCAGGGCATCCACAGGCTGTGCGCGCAGCGGCTTGCCGTGGACAAGTCGCACGGGTGGCAGACGATGGCCCTGCCTTGCCACCGGCTGTGCCCAGTGCCCTTTGCCGGTGCAGCTCCCCGGGGAAACTGGCGCGTGGGCCTCGCCAGCAGCCCTGGTGCCCCCCGGAGCATGGGCACGAGGTCTTGGCTGAGCCGCTGCGGCCTTGCCACCCCTGTTGGCCTGCACCTGGGCTGTTCTGGGAGGTGTCGCCAGACCAGCGGTGTGCGCAAGGTGGCCCTGTGCCGCCGGCTGCTGGCCGGCTCCCCAGCTTGCGGCTACCACGCGACTCAGGACCTCTGACACCAATGGCTGGACTGTGGACTCCAGAGCCGCGTCGCGGGTTGTGCAGCCGTGCGGGGCAGGCCCCCATCTCTCAGCTCTCGCTGCCACGCCCTGGTGACCCAGGATGCCCCGAGCAGGTGGGACAAGCTCTCGCTGGCCGCTGGCCGCAGGGCCCACGCCGTGTGCTCTGCCTCTCAGAGCAGATGCGGAGGTTGCTGCTGCTGGCAGAGCGGGCAGCTTGGTGACATTTGCAGATCCTGCCGCTGGAGCTGCAAGTGCGTAGCGGGGTGCGGCTGCCTGCATCGCTTCAAGCCTTGGGAGAGGCGGCAAGGCTGGCGTGGTCACTCTTTCTCCCCGTGTGACCCTGCTGCGGGGCAGTGCCTCCCAGCCCTCCAGCCTGTCCGTCTGCAAGAGAAGATGCGAGAAGGGCGGCTGCTGCCCTGCTGCCAGGGCCAGCTGGGGAGAGGGCTGGTCCCTGCGTGGCCCCCCCTCACCGGGTCTCGGGAGCACCCCTAGCATGCCCGGGCAGCCTGCCGGGCCTGGCACGGGGGCGGGGTCTCAGCTTGCTGGGGGGGCTGGTCGCACCTGTCCCCTCCGGCACCTCCCGCTTTTGAATCGGCACCTCCCAGCGCCCGGGAGGCGGTCGAGCCTGTCTCCCTCAAGGTCCCTACCTGTGTGCGACGGCTGCAAGTGCTCTGTGAGCTCGCGGGGCAGGGGAGCGGTGGCAGCCGGTCCCCATGGAGGGCCGAGGCTGTGGTGCGGCTGCACTGCGGCGCTGCCTGCGGCTGCCTGCAGCGCACCTGTGGGGAGAAGGAGGAGGGGCGGGATGGAGGCGGCTGTGTCGGCACAGCGGCCCCCGCAGCACCGGCAAGCCCGGCCTCGGCTTCAAGGCAGCTCCTGGCTACTCCAGCCAGGCTGAACTCGGCTCTGCGCTGCTCTCTGCCTCTGGGGCATTGCTGCGGGGCCGCGTGGGCCGCGGCCGTCCCGGAGCCTGCCCTGCCCCAGAGAAACCCCTGCGGCGCGGCATGGCTGTGCCTGGGCCGGCGACGCTCAGGGCTGGCTGTCTCGCTCCCGGCTGTCCCCGTGTCCCGCCGCCCCCCGCCTCTCCCGCCAGCCCCATCCCTCACTTGGCGGTCCTCCTGCAGGCGCCGCAGCCCCTCGTCGGGCTGGGAGCGAGCGTTCGCCTCGTGCTTCTCGGGCATCTCCGGGGTCGTCTGTTGGACGCCTGCCACGGGCACCCAGCGCAGCTGCTGCCTCCTGGCGGGGCCGCTCTCCTGGGAGTGGGCACCCTAGGGCCCTGGCCCCATAAGAGCCTCCACGGCTGCCGTGCGGACCCCCCCGTCACAATGGCCTCTGGGCACGATGCCGCCCCTGGTCACAAAGGCCTGGCGGTCACCGTGGAGACGCCCACGCCCCGTTTGACCGCAGCCCCCTGGGCACATGGACAGAGCATGGTCCTCTGTTCGTTTAGCAGCTCTCAGTGTCACCGGGAGGGCCTTTATCCCCAGGACGGCCACTAGTGAGGCTGAATGTACACGTGTGGGCAAGCTGTAGCCCGCCAGCAGCTGGGCTCAGACACTCAGCCTCCCCTCTTCTACTTAACAGAGAGACAGGTGGATTGTCGGAGCGTAGCTCGATAGATGTTGCTCGTCTATTAAAAGTTTAAATATAAACAGGATGTCTTTTGAAATGCCAGTAGCAGTTGATTTTGGATTCTTTGATGTGAACTAACCAAGGACACCAGGGAAACAGTGGACAACATACCTCTCCTTTCTATGCACTGTCCTGACTATAAGACTAAAAATCACCCCCCCTCCCCCGGCTACTGTGGGACCCTCCTCTGATTAAGGGGACCCCTACTCTCTGAGCATGCTCTCTAAAGATGTATTTATCTTCTTACCAAGTTAGGAATGCATATTAACCTATACCAATCAGGCAGCAAAAAGGCTATGTAACGGATTACAAAAAAAAGGGCTGTTGGCAGAAATCTCGTGTGCTTGAGTTGTGGGAAACCACCGAGCGCCCAGGCTTGCGCAAACCTGAAATAAATCAGTCTCCCCACTTGCCGGCCCCTGCAGGTAGGAGCCCCCAAGGCCACAGCCCTTGTCTGCTTGCTGGTACAGACCGTCCCACGGCCCCCAAGCCGGCCGGGACTGCCCCCGGTCCCGTAGCTGACCCTCCGTGCTCTCACCACCAGAGACAGCCAGGGTCTCTCACACGCAGGGCTGGCCGTCGGACACCCACTCACCCCCTTGCTCCCAGGCCACGTCACCTGCTCACCGCCTCTGCGGCTTGATCTTCGCTGGCCATCACACTCACTCCCACACCCGCACTCGCTCCAGTCGCTGCCCCAGGGACACGGGGACCCTCGGCGCCGTGGTCTGACCCCAGCTGCTGCACTCACCCCCCCGCGCACACGCGTGCACACAGGACAGAGAGCCCTCACCTAGGACAGAGCCAGGAAGGACTTTAATAGGGAGACAGGCCAGGCTGCGCTGGTCAGGTGCAGGGCATGGCCAGGCAAGCCCATTGGCAAGGTGCTGGCAGCCGGGCGCCGCTGCTCTCACGGTCCCGTGAGGCAGCTCAGCGGAAAGCCCTGCGCAGAGCCCGACAAGCTGTCCTGAGGACGGAGGGACATCGCCAGCGAGCCGGGGCGTGCGGGCGCGCGACGAAGCCTGCGGGGGAAGGAGAGCTGTAGGCGAGGGGCTGGGCGGGGAGAGGTGCTCTGTGGCCGTCGCGCCCGAGACATGCGGCCTGGGGAGAAGCTGCTGCCTGTGTGTCTGCGTCGTCTGATGGGGCAAGAGATGCGCTCTTTATGGCGCTTGCTGCCTCTGCTGCTGCGTCTCTGTCAGGGACCTCTTCCCACGCTTCCTCCAGGTCCTGCAGAGCAGTGTCACTGGTTACGGGGCCAACAGGGGCAGGCCCCTGGCCCTCAGCCCCCGCTGCCAAGTCCCGGTTGCCCAGGATGGCCTGAGCAGTGCCCACGGCATCGGCACTATCGTCTGCTGCCTGGAGCATGGCCGCAGGCAAGGGAGGAGCCAACGGCTGTACATCGTCAGGTGCTGATGCGCGGGGAGGCTCGCCGTGCCCCTGCTCCCCAGGGGCTCTGGCCAGGCAACAAGCTGCTGGCTCTACGTCTCAGTCTGCTGACGGGGCAGGAGACGCGCGCTGAGGGTGGTCATCTGCCTCTCCTGCGGCATCTCTGGCCACGCTGCCGGGTGAGCCGGGCACCTTCTGGGGGCCTGCGTGTGGCTCCTGGCTGAGTCTCAGCAGACTGGGGCTGCTCCAGAGGGTATGGATGGAGACATCTTCCTCCAGCTGCCTCTGTCCTGGCAGGTCTTCAGAGGTTTTGTTGTCGTCCTCTTCCTCCAGCTCCTCCAGATGCTCCATCTTGATTTGCACGACCACAAGATGCTTCAGGGCATCCACAGGCTGTGCGCGCAGCGGCTTGCCGTGGACAAGTCGCACGGGGGGCAGACGATGGCCCTGCCTTGCCACCGGCTGTGCCCAGTGCCCTTTGCCGGTGCAGCTCCCCGGGGAAACTGGCGCGCGGGCCTCGCCAGCAGCCCTGGTGCCCCCCGGAGCATGGGCACGAGGTCTTGGCTGAGCCGCTGCGGCCTTGCCACCCCTGTTGGCCTGCACCTGGGCTGTTCTGGGAGGTGTCGCCAGACCAGCGGTGTGCGCAAGGTGGCCCTGTGCCGCCGGCTGCTGGCCGGCTCCCCAGCTTGCGGCTACCACGCGACTCAGGACCTCTGACACCAATGGCTGGACTGTGGACTCCAGAGCCGCGTCGCGGGTTGTGCAGCCGTGCGGGGCAGGCCCCCATCTCTCAGCTCTCGCTGCCACGCCCTGGTGACCCAGGATGCCCCGAGCAGGTGGGACAAGCTCTCGCTGGCCGCTGGCCGCAGGGCCCACGCCGTGTGCTCTGCCTCTCAGAGCAGATGCGGAGGTTGCTGCTGCTGGCAGAGCGGGCAGCTTGGTGACATTTGCAGATCCTGCCGCTGGAGCTGCAAGTGCGTAGCGGGGTGCGGCTGCCTGCATCGCTTCAAGCCTTGGGAGAGGCGGCAAGGCTGGCGTGGTCACTCTTTCTCCCCGTGTGACCCTGCTGCGGGGCAGTGCCTCCCAGCCCTCCAGCCTGTCCGTCTGCAAGAGAAGATGCGAGAAGGGCGGCTGCTGCCCTGCTGCCAGGGCCAGCTGGGGAGAGGGCTGGTCCCTGCGTGGCCCCCCCTCACCGGGTCTCGGGAGCACCCCTAGCATGCCCGGGCAGCCTGCCGGGCCTGGCACGGGGGCGGGGTCTCAGCTTGCTGGGGGGGCTGGTCGCACCTGTCCCCTCCGGCACCTCCCGCTTTTGAATCGGCACCTCCCAGCGCCCGGGAGGCGGTCGAGCCTGTCTCCCTCAAGGTCCCTACCTGTGTGCGACGGCTGCAAGTGCTCTGTGAGCTCGCGGGGCAGGGGAGCGGTGGCAGCCGGTCCCCATGGAGGGCCGAGGCTGTGGTGCGGCTGCACTGCGGCGCTGCCTGCGGCTGCCTGCAGCGCACCTGTGGGGAGAAGGAGGAGGGGCGGGATGGAGGCGGCTGTGTCGGCACAGCGGCCCCCGCAGCACCGGCAAGCCCGGCCTCGGCTTCAAGGCAGCTCCTGGCTACTCCAGCCAGGCTGAACTCGGCTCTGCGCTGCTCTCTGCCTCTGGGGCATTGCTGCGGGGCCGCGTGGGCCGCGGCCGTCCCGGAGCCTGCCCTGCCCCAGAGAAACCCCTGCGGCGCGGCATGGCTGTGCCTGGGCCGGCGACGCTCAGGGCTGGCTGTCTCGCTCCCGGCTGTCCCCGTGTCCCGCCGCCCCCCGCCTCTCCCGCCAGCCCCATCCCTCACTTGGCGGTCCTCCTGCAGGCGCCGCAGCCCCTCGTCGGGCTGGGAGCGAGCGTTCGCCTCGTGCTTCTCGGGCATCTCCGGGGTCGTCTGTTGGACGCCTGCCACGGGCACCCAGCGCAGCTGCTGCCTCCTGGCGGGGCCGCTCTCCTGGGAGTGGGCACCCTAGGGCCCTGGCCCCATAAGAGCCTCCACGGCTGCCGTGCGGACCCCCCCGTCACAATGGCCTCTGGGCACGATGCCGCCCCTGGTCACAAAGGCCTGGCGGTCACCGTGGAGACGCCCACGCCCCGTTTGACCGCAGCCCCCTGGGCACATGGACAGAGCATGGTCCTCTGTTCGTTTAGCAGCTCTCAGTGTCACCGGGAGGGCCTTTATCCCCAGGACGGCCACTAGTGAGGCTGAATGTACACGTGTGGGCAAGCTGTAGCCCGCCAGCAGCTGGGCTCAGACACTCAGCCTCCCCTCTTCTACTTAACAGAGAGACAGGTGGATTGTCGGAGCGTAGCTCGATAGATGTTGCTCGTCTATTAAAAGTTTAAATATAAACAGGATGTCTTTTGAAATGCCAGTAGCAGTTGATTTTGGATTCTTTGATGTGAACTAACCAAGGACACCAGGGAAACAGTGGACAACATACCTCTCCTTTCTATGCACTGTCCTGACTATAAGACTAAAAATCACCCCCCCTCCCCCGGCTACTGTGGGACCCTCCTCTGATTAAGGGGACCCCTACTCTCTGAGCATGCTCTCTAAAGATGTATTTATCTTCTTACCAAGTTAGGAATGCATATTAACCTATACCAATCAGGCAGCAAAAAGGCTATGTAACGGATTACAAAAAAAAGGGCTGTTGGCAGAAATCTCGTGTGCTTGAGTTGTGGGAAACCACCGAGCGCCCAGGCTTGCGCAAACCTGAAATAAATCAGTCTCCCCACTTGCCGGCCCCTGCAGGTAGGAGCCCCCAAGGCCACAGCCCTTGTCTGCTTGCTGGTACAGACCGTCCCACGGCCCCCAAGCCGGCCGGGACTGCCCCCGGTCCCGTAGCTGACCCTCCGTGCTCTCACCACCAGAGACAGCCAGGGTCTCTCACACGCAGGGCTGGCCGTCGGACACCCACTCACCCCCTTGCTCCCAGGCCACGTCACCTGCTCACCGCCTCTGCGGCTTGATCTTCGCTGGCCATCACACTCACTCCCACACCCGCACTCGCTCCAGTCGCTGCCCCAGGGACACGGGGACCCTCGGCGCCGTGGTCTGACCCCAGCTGCTGCACTCACCCCCCCGCGCACACGCGTGCACACAGGACAGAGAGCCCTCACCTAGGACAGAGCCAGGAAGGACTTTAATAGGGAGACAGGCCAGGCTGCGCTGGTCAGGTGCAGGGCATGGCCAGGCAAGCCCATTGGCAAGGTGCTGGCAGCCGGGCGCCGCTGCTCTCACGGTCCCGTGAGGCAGCTCAGCGGAAAGCCCTGCGCAGAGCCCGACAAGCTGTCCTGAGGACGGAGGGACATCGCCAGCGAGCCGGGGCGTGCGGGCGCGCGACGAAGCCTGCGGGGGAAGGAGAGCTGTAGGCGAGGGGCTGGGCGGGGAGAGGTGCTCTGTGGCCGTCGCGCCCGAGACATGCGGCCTGGGGAGAAGCTGCTGCCTGTGTGTCTGCGTCGTCTGATGGGGCAAGAGATGCGCTCTTTATGGCGCTTGCTGCCTCTGCTGCTGCGTCTCTGTCAGGGACCTCTTCCCACGCTTCCTCCAGGTCCTGCAGAGCAGTGTCACTGGTTACGGGGCCAACAGGGGCAGGCCCCTGGCCCTCAGCCCCCGCTGCCAAGTCCCGGTTGCCCAGGATGGCCTGAGCAGTGCCCACGGCATCGGCACTATCGTCTGCTGCCTGGAGCATGGCCGCAGGCAAGGGAGGAGCCAACGGCTGTACATCGTCAGGTGCTGATGCGCGGGGAGGCTCGCCGTGCCCCTGCTCCCCAGGGGCTCTGGCCAGGCAACAAGCTGCTGGCTCTACGTCTCAGTCTGCTGACGGGGCAGGAGACGCGCGCTGAGGGTGGTCATCTGCCTCTCCTGCGGCATCTCTGGCCACGCTGCCGGGTGAGCCGGGCACCTTCTGGGGGCCTGCGTGTGGCTCCTGGCTGAGTCTCAGCAGACTGGGGCTGCTCCAGAGGGTATGGATGGAGACATCTTCCTCCAGCTGCCTCTGTCCTGGCAGGTCTTCAGAGGTTTTGTTGTCGTCCTCTTCCTCCAGCTCCTCCAGATGCTCCATCTTGATTTGCACGACCACAAGATGCTTCAGGGCATCCACAGGCTGTGCGCGCAGCGGCTTGCCGTGGACAAGTCGCACGGGGGGCAGACGATGGCCCTGCCTTGCCACCGGCTGTGCCCAGTGCCCTTTGCCGGTGCAGCTCCCCGGGGAAACTGGCGCGCGGGCCTCGCCAGCAGCCCTGGTGCCCCCCGGAGCATGGGCACGAGGTCTTGGCTGAGCCGCTGCGGCCTTGCCACCCCTGTTGGCCTGCACCTGGGCTGTTCTGGGAGGTGTCGCCAGACCAGCGGTGTGCGCAAGGTGGCCCTGTGCCGCCGGCTGCTGGCCGGCTCCCCAGCTTGCGGCTACCACGCGACTCAGGACCTCTGACACCAATGGCTGGACTGTGGACTCCAGAGCCGCGTCGCGGGTTGTGCAGCCGTGCGGGGCAGGCCCCCATCTCTCAGCTCTCGCTGCCACGCCCTGGTGACCCAGGATGCCCCGAGCAGGTGGGACAAGCTCTCGCTGGCCGCTGGCCGCAGGGCCCACGCCGTGTGCTCTGCCTCTCAGAGCAGATGCGGAGGTTGCTGCTGCTGGCAGAGCGGGCAGCTTGGTGACATTTGCAGATCCTGCCGCTGGAGCTGCAAGTGCGTAGCGGGGTGCGGCTGCCTGCATCGCTTCAAGCCTTGGGAGAGGCGGCAAGGCTGGCGTGGTCACTCTTTCTCCCCGTGTGACCCTGCTGCGGGGCAGTGCCTCCCAGCCCTCCAGCCTGTCCGTCTGCAAGAGAAGATGCGAGAAGGGCGGCTGCTGCCCTGCTGCCAGGGCCAGCTGGGGAGAGGGCTGGTCCCTGCGTGGCCCCCCCTCACCGGGTCTCGGGAGCACCCCTAGCATGCCCGGGCAGCCTGCCGGGCCTGGCACGGGGGCGGGGTCTCAGCTTGCTGGGGGGGCTGGTCGCACCTGTCCCCTCTGGCACCTCCCGCTTTTGCATCGGCACCTCCCAGCGCCCGGGAGGCGGTCGAGCCTGTCTCCCTCAAGGTCCCTACCTGTGTGCGACGGCTGCAAGTGCTCTGTGAGCTCGCGGGGCAGGGGAGCGGTGGCAGCCGGTCCCCATGGAGGGCCGAGGCTGTGGTGCGGCTGCACTGCGGCGCTGCCTGCGGCTGCCTGCAGCGCACCTGTGGGGAGAAGGAGGAGGGGCGGGATGGAGGCGGCTGTGTCGGCACAGCGGCCCCCGCAGCACCGGCAAGCCCGGCCTTGGCTTCAAGGCAGCTCCTGGCTACTCCAGCCAGGCTGAACTCGGCTCTGCGCTGCTCTCTGCCTCTGGGGCATTGCTGCGGAGCCGCGTGGGCCGCGGCCGTCCCGGAGCCTGCCCTGCCCCAGAGAAACCCCTGCGGCGCGGCATGGCTGTGCCTGGGCCGGCGACGCTCAGGGCTGTCTGTCTCGCTCCCGGCTGTCCCCGTGTCCCGCCGCCCCCCGCCTCTCCCGCCAGCCCCATCCCTCACTTGGCGGTCCTCCTGCAGGCGCCGCAGCCCCTCGTCGGGCTGGGAGCGAGCGTTCGCCTCGTGCTTCTCGGGCATCTCCGGGGTCGTCTGTTGGACGCCTGCCACGGGCACCCAGCGCAGCTGCTGCCTCCTGGCGGGGCCGCTCTCCTGGGAGTGGGCACCCTAGGGCCCTGGCCCCATAAGAGCCTCCACGGCTGCCGTGCGGACCCCCCCGTCACAATGGCCTCTGGGCACGATGCCGCCCCTGGTCACAAAGGCCTGGCGGTCACCGTGGAGACGCCCACGCCCCGTTTGACCGCAGCCCCCTGGGCACATGGACAGAGCATGGTCCTCTGTTCGTTTAGCAGCTCTCAGTGTCACCGGGAGGGCCTTTATCCCCAGGACGGCCACTAGTGAGGCTGAATGTACACGTGTGGGCAAGCTGTAGCCCGCCAGCAGCTGGGCTCAGACACTCAGCCTCCCCTCTTCTACTTAACAGAGAGACAGGTGGATTGTCGGAGCGTAGCTCGATAGATGTTGCTCGTCTATTAAAAGTTTAAATATAAACAGGATGTCTTTTGAAATGCCAGTAGCAGTTGATTTTGGATTCTTTGATGTGAACTAACCAAGGACACCAGGGAAACAGTGGACAACATACCTCTCCTTTCTATGCACTGTCCTGACTATAAGACTAAAAATCACCCCCCCTCCCCCGGCTACTGTGGGACCCTCCTCTGATTAAGGGGACCCCTACTCTCTGAGCATGCTCTGTAAAGATGTATTTATCTTCTTACCAAGTTAGGAATGCATATTAACCTATACCAATCAGGCAGCAAAAAGGCTATGTAACGGATTACAAAAAAAAGGGCTGTTGGCAGAAATCTCGTGTGCTTGAGTTGTGGGAAACCACCGAGCGCCCAGGCTTGCGCAAACCTGAAATAAATCAGTCTCCCCACTTGCCGGCCCCTGCAGGTAGGAGCCCCCAAGGCCACAGCCCTTGTCTGCTTGCTGGTATAGACCGTCCCACGGCCCCCGAGCCGGCCGGGACTGCCCCCGGTCCCGTAGCTGACCCTCCGTGCTCTCACCACCAGAGACAGCCAGGGTCTCTCACACGCAGGGCTGGCCGTCGGACACCCACTCACCCCCTTGCTCCCAGGCCACGTCACCTGCTCACCGCCTCTGCGGCTTGATCTTCGCTGGCCATCACACTCACTCCCACACCCGCACTCGCTCCAGTCGCTGCCCCAGGGACACGGGGACCCTCGGCGCCGTGGTCTGACCCCAGCTGCTGCACTCACCCCCCCGCGCACACGCGTGCACACAGGACAGAGAGCCCTCACCTAGGACAGAGCCAGGAAGGACTTTAATAGGGAGACAGGCCAGGCTGCGCTGGTCAGGTGCAGGGCATGGCCAGGCAAGCCCATTGGCAAGGTGCTGGCAGCCGGGCGCCGCTGCTCTCACGGTCCCGTGAGGCAGCTCAGCGGAAAGCCCTGCGCAGAGCCCGACAAGCTGTCCTGAGGACGGAGGGACATCGCCAGCGAGCCGGGGCGTGCGGGCGCGCGACGAAGCCTGCGGGGGAAGGAGAGCTGTAGGCGAGGGGCTGGGCGGGGAGAGGTGCTCTGTGGCCGTCGCGCCCGAGACATGCGGCCTGGGGAGAAGCTGCTGCCTGTGTGTCTGCGTCGTCTGATGGGGCAAGAGATGCGCTCTTTATGGCGCTTGCTGCCTCTGCTGCTGCGTCTCTGTCAGGGACCTCTTCCCACGCTTCCTCCAGGTCCTGCAGAGCAGTGTCACTGGTTACGGGGCCAACAGGGGCAGGCCCCTGGCCCTCAGCCCCCGCTGCCAAGTCCCGGTTGCCCAGGATGGCCTGAGCAGTGCCCACAGCATCGGCACTATCGTCTGCTGCCTGGAGCATGGCCGCAGGCAAGGGAGGAGCCAACGGCTGTACATCGTCAGGTGCTGATGCGCGGGGAGGCTCGCCGTGCCCCTGCTCCCCAGGGGCTCTGGCCAGGCAACAAGCTGCTGGCTCTACGTCTCAGTCTGCTGACGGGGCAGGAGACGCGCGCTGAGGGTGGTCATCTGCCTCTCCTGCGGCATCTCTGGCCACGCTGCCGGGTGAGCCGGGCACCTTCTGGGGGCCTGCGTGTGGCTCCTGGCTGAGTCTCAGCAGACTGGGGCTGCTCCAGAGGGTATGGATGGAGACATCTTCCTCCAGCTGCCTCTGTCCTGGCAGGTCTTCAGAGGTTTTGTTGTCGTCCTCTTCCTCCAGCTCCTCCAGATGCTCCATCTTGATTTGCACGACCACAAGATGCTTCAGGGCATCCACAGGCTGTGCGCGCAGCGGCTTGCCGTGGACAAGTCGCACGGGGGGCAGACGATGGCCCTGCCTTGCCACCGGCTGTGCCCAGTGCCCTTTGCCGGTGCAGCTCCCCGGGGAAACTGGCGCGTGGGCCTCGCCAGCAGCCCTGGTGCCCCCCGGAGCATGGGCACGAGGTCTTGGCTGAGCCGCTGCGGCCTTGCCACCCCTGGCGGCCTGCACCTGGGCTGTTCTTGGAGGTGTCGCCAGACCAGCGGTGTGCGCAAGGCGGCCCTGTGCCGCCGGCTGCTGGCCGGCTCCCCAGCTTGCGGCTACCACGCGACTCAGGACCTCTGACACCAATGGCTGGACTGTGGACTCCAGAGCCGCGTCGCGGGTTGTGCAGCCGTGCGGGGCAGGCCCCCATCTCTCAGCTCTCGCTGCCACGCCCTGGTGACCCAGGATGCCCCGAGCAGGTGGGACAAGCTCTCGCTGGCCGCTGGCCGCAGGGCCCACGCCGTGTGCTCTGCCTCTCAGAGCAGATGCGGAGGTTGCTGCTGCTGGCAGAGCGGGCAGCTTGGTGACATTTGCAGATCCTGCTGCTGGAGCTGCAAGTGCGTAGCGGGGTGCGGCTGCCTGCATCGCTTCAAGCCTTGGGAGAGGCGGCAAGGCTGGCGTGGTCACTCTTTCTCCCCGTGTGACCCTGCTGCGGGGCAGTGCCTCCCAGCCCTCCAGCCTCTCCGTCTGCAAGAGAAGATGCGAGAAGGGCGGCTGCTGCCCTGCTGCCAGGGCCAGCTGGGGAGAGGGCTGGTCCCTGCGTGGCTCCCCCTCACCGGGTCTCGGGAGCACCCCCAGCCTGCCCGGGCAGCCTGCCGGGCCTGGCACGGGGGCGGGGTCTCAGCTTGCTGGGGGGGCTGGTCGCACCTGTCCCCTCTGGCACCTCCCGCTTTTGCATCGGCACCTCCCAGCGCCCGGGAGGCGGTCGAGCCTGTCTCCCTCAAGGTCCCTACCTGTGTGCGACGGCTGCAAGTGCTCTGTGAGCTCGCTGGGCAGGGGAGCGGTGGCAGCCGGTCCCCATGGAGGGCCGAGGCTGTGGTGCGGCTGCGCTGCGGCGCTGCCTGCGGCTGCCTGCAGCGCACCTGTGGGGAGAAGGAGGAGGGGCGGGATGGAGGCGGCTGTGTCGGCACAGCGGCCCCCGCAGCACCGGCAAGCCCGGCCTCGGCTTCAAGGCAGCTCCTGGCTACTCCAGCCAGGCTGAACTCGGCTCTGCGCTGCTCTCTGCCTCTGGGGCATTGCTGCGGGGCCGCGTGGGCCGCGGCCGTCCCGGAGCCTGCCCTGCCCCAGAGAAACCCCTGCGGCGCGGCATGGCTGTGCCTGGGCCGGCGACGCTCAGGGCTGGCTGTCTCGCTCCCGGCTGTTCCCGTGTCCCGCCGCCCCCCGCCTCTCCCGCCAGCCCCATCCCTCACTTGGCGGTCCTCCTGCAGGCGCCGCAGCCCCTCGTCGGGCTGGGAGCGAGCGTTCGCCTCGTGCTTCTCGGGCATCTCCGGGGTCGTCTGTTGGACGCCTGCCACGGGCACCCAGCGCAGCTGCTGCCTCCTGGCGGGGCCGCTCTCCTGGGAGTGGGCACCCTAGGGCCCTGGCCCCATAAGAGCCTCCACGGCTGCCGTGCGGACCCCCCCGTCACAATGGCCTCTGGGCACGATGCCGCCCCTGGTCACAAAGGCCTGGCGGTCACCGTGGAGACGCCCACGCCCCGTTTGACCGCAGCCCCCTGGGCACATGGACAGAGCATGGTCCTCTGTTCGTTTAGCAGCTCTCAGTGTCACCGGGAGGGCCTTTATCCCCAGGACGGCCACTAGTGAGGCTGAATGTACACGTGTGGGCAAGCTGTAGCCCACCAGCAGCTGGGCTCAGGCACTCAGCCTCCCCTCTTCTACTTAACAGAGAGACAGGTGGATTGTCGGAGCGTAGCTCGATAGATGTTGCTCGTCTATTAAAAGTTTAAATATAAACAGGATGTCTTTTGAAATGCCAGTAGCAGTTGATTTTGGATTCTTTGATGTGAACTAACCAAGGACACCAGGGAAACAGTGGACAACATACCTCTCCTTTCTATGCACTGTCCTGACTATAAGACTAAAAATCACCCCCCCCGGCTACTGTGGGACCCTCCTCTGATTAAGGGGACCCCTACTCTCTGAGCATGCTCTGTAAAGATGTATTTATCTTCTTACCAAGTTAGGAATGCATATTAACCTATACCAATCAGGCAGCAAAAAGGCTATGTAACGGATTACGTCTGTTATGTTTGTACTGTATAAAAAAAAGGGCTGTTGGCAGAAATCTCGTGTGCTTGAGTTGTGGGAAACCACCGAGCGGCCAGGCTTGCGCAAACCTGAAATAAATCAGTCTCCCCACTTGCCGGCCCCTGCAGGTAGGAGCCCCCAAGGCCACAGCCCTTGTCTGCTTGCTGGTACAGACCGTCCCATGGCCCCCGAGCCGGCCGGGACTGCCCCCGGTCCCGTAGCTGACCCTCCGTGCTCTCACCACCAGAGACAGCCAGGGTCTCTCACACGCAGGGCTGGCCGTCGGACACCCACTCACCCCCTTGCTCCCAGGCCACGTCACCTGCTCACCGCCTCTGCGGCTTGATCTTCGCTGGCCATCACACTCACTCCCACACCCGCACTCGCTCCAGTCGCTGCCCCAGGGACACGGGGACCCTCGGCGCCGTGGTCTGACCCCAGCTGCTGCACTCACCCTCCCGCGCACACGCGTGCACACAGGACAGAGAGCCCTCACCTAGGACAGAGCCAGGAAGGACTTTAATAGGGAGACAGGCCAGGCTGCGCTGGTCAGGTGCAGGGCATGGCCAGGCAAGCCCACTGGCAAGGTGCTGGCAGCCGGGCGCCGCTGCTCTCACGGTCCCGTGAGGCAGCTCAGCGGAAAGCCCTGCGCAGAGCCCGACAAGCTGTCCTGAGGACGGAGGGACATCGCCAGCGAGCCGGGGCGTGCGGGCGCGCGACGAAGCCTGCGGGGGAAGGAGAGCTGTAGGCGAGGGGCTGGGCGGGGAGAGGTGCTCTGTGGCCGTCGCGCCCGAGACATGCAGCCTGGGGAGAAGCTGCTGCCTGTGTGTCTGCGTCGTCTGATGGGGCAAGAGATGCGCTCTTTATGGCGCTTGCTGCCTCTGCTGCTGCGTCTCTGTCAGGGACCTCTTCCCACGCTTCCTCCAGGTCCTGCAGAGCAGTGTCACTGGTTACGGGGCCAACAGGGGCAGGCCCCTGGCCCTCAGCCCCCGCTGCCAAGTCCCGGTTGCCCAGGATGGCCTGAGCAGTGCCCACGGTATCGGCACTATCGTCTGCTGCCTGGAGCATGGCCGCAGGCAAGGGAGGAGCCAACGGCTGTACATCGTCAGGTGCTGATGCGCGGGGAGGCTCGCCGTGGCCCTGCTCCCCAGGAGCTCTGGCCAGGCAACAAGCTGCTGGCTCTACGTCTCAGTCTGCTGACAGGGCAGGAGACGCGCGCTGAGGGTGGTCATCTGCCTCTCCTGCGGCATCTCTGGCCACGCTGCCGGGTGAGCCGGGCACCTTCTGGGGGCCTGCGTGTGGCTCCTGGCTGAGTCTCAGCAGACTGGGGCTGCTCCAGAGGGTATGGATGGAGACATCTTCCTCCAGCTGCCTCTGTCCTGGCAGGTCTTCAGAGGTTTTGTTGTCGTCCTCTTCCTCCAGCTCCTCCAGATGCTCCATCTTGATTTGCACGACCACAAGATGCTTCAGGGCATCCACAGGCTGTGCGCGCAGCGGCTTGCCGTGGACAAGTCGCACGGGGGGCAGACGATGGCCCTGCCTTGCCACCGGCTGTGCCCAGTGCCCTTTGCCGGTGCAGCTCCCCGGGGAAACTGGCGCGCGGGCCTCGCCAGCAGCCCTGGTGCCCCCCGGAGCATGGGCACGAGGTCTTGGCTGAGCCGCTGCGGCCTTGCCACCCCTGGCGGCCTGCACCTGGGCTGTTCTGGGAGGTGTCGCCAGACCAGCGGTGTGCGCAAGGCGGCCCTGTGCCGCCGGCTGCTGGCCGGCTCCCCAGCTTGCGGCTACCACGCGACTCAGGACCTCTGACACCAATGGCTGGACTGTGGACTCCAGAGCCGCGTCGCGGGTTGTGCAGCCGTGCGGGGCAGGCCCCCATCTCTCAGCTCTCGCTGCCACGCCCTGGTGACCCAGGATGCCCCGAGCAGGTGGGACAAGCTCTCGCTGGCCGCTGGCCGCAGGGCCCACGCCGTGTGCTCTGCCTCTCAGAGCAGATGCGGAGGTTGCTGCTGCTGGCAGAGCGGGCAGCTTGGTGACATTTGCAGATCCTGCCGCTGGAGCTGCAAGTGCGTAGCGGGGTGCGGCTGCCTGCATCGCTTCAAGCCTTGGGAGAGGCGGCAAGGCTGGCGTGGTCACTCTTTCTCCCCGTGTGACCCTGCTGCGGGGCAGTGCCTCCCAGCCCTCCAGCCTCTCCGTCTGCAAGAGAAGATGCGAGAAGGGCGGCTGCTGCCCTGCTGCCAGGGCCAGCTGGGGAGAGGGCTGGTCCCTGCGTGGCCCCCCCTCACCGGGTCTCGGGAGCACCCCCAGCCTGCCCGGGCAGCCTGCCGGGCCTGGCACGGGGGCGGGGTCTCAGCTTGCTGGGGGGGCTGGTCGCACCTGTCCCCTCTGGCACCTCCCGCTTTTGCATCGGCACCTCCCAGCGCCCGGGAGGCGGTCGAGCCTGTCTCCCTCAAGGTCCCTACCTGTGTGCGACGGCTGCAAGTGCTCTGTGAGCTCGCGGGGCAGGGGAGCGGTGGCAGCCGGTCCCCATGGAGGGCCGAGGCTGTGGTGCGGCTGCGCTGCGGCGCTGCCTGCGGCTGCCTGCAGCGCACCTGTGGGGAGAAGGAGGAGGGGCGGGATGGAGGCGGCTGTGTCGGCACAGCGGCCCCCGCAGCACCGGCAAGCCCGGCCTTGGCTTCAAGGCAGCTCCTGGCTACTCCAGCCAGGCTGAACTCGGCTCTGCGCTGCTCTCTGCCTCTGGGGCATTGCTGCGGGGCCGCGTGGGCCGCGGCCGTCCCGGAGCCTGCCCTGCCCCAGAGAAACCCCTGCGGCGCAGCATGGCTGTGCCTGGGCCGGCGACGCTCAGGGCTGGCTGTCTCGCTCCCGGCTGTCCCCGTGTCCCGCCGCCCCCCGCCTCTCCCGCCAGCCCCATCCCTCACTTGGCGGTCCTCCTGCAGGCGCCGCAGCCCCTCGTCGGGCTGGGAGCGAGCGTTCGCCTCGTGCTTCTCGGGCATCTCCGGGGTCGTCTGTTGGACGCCTGCCACGGGCACCCAGCGCAGCTGCTGCCTCCTGGCGGGGCCGCTCTCCTGGGAGTGGGCACCCTAGGGCCCTGGCCCCATAAGAGCCTCCACGGCTGCCGTGCGGACCCCCCCGTCACAATGGCCTCTGGGCACGATGCCGCCCCTGGTCACAAAGGCCTGGCGGTCACCGTGGAGACGCCCACGCCCCGTTTGACCGCAGCCCCCTGGGCACATGGACAGAGCATGGTCCTCTGTTCGTTTAGCAGCTCTCAGTGTCACCGGGAGGGCCTTTATCCCCAGGACGGCCACTAGTGAGGCTGAATGTACACGTGTGGGCAAGCTGTAGCCCGCCAGCAGCTGGGCTCAGACACTCAGCCTCCCCTCTTCTACTTAACAGAGAGACAGGTGGATTGTCGGAGCGTAGCTCGATAGATGTTGCTCGTCTATTAAAAGTTTAAATATAAACAGGATGTCTTTTGAAATGCCAGTAGCAGTTGATTTTGGATTCTTTGATGTGAACTAACCAAGGACACCAGGGAAACAGTGGACAACATACCTCTCCTTTCTATGCACTGTCCTGACTATAAGACTAAAAATCACCCCCCCTCCCCCGGCTACTGTGGGACCCTCCTCTGATTAAGGGGACCCCTACTCTCTGAGCATGCTCTGTAAAGATGTATTTATCTTCTTACCAAGTTAGGAATGCATATTAACCTATACCAATCAGGCAGCAAAAAGGCTATGTAACGGATTACGTCTGTTATGTTTGTACTGTACAAAAAAAAGGGCTGTTGGCAGAAATCTCGTGTGCTTGAGTTGTGGGAAACCACCGAGCGCCCAGGCTTGCGCAAACCTGAAATAAATCAGTCTCCCCACTTGCTGGCCCCTGCAGGTAGGAGCCGCCAAGGCCACAGCCCTTGTCTGCTTGCTGGTACAGACCGTCCCACGGCCCCCGAGCCGGCCGGGACTGCCCCCGGTCCCGTAGCTGACCCTCCGTGCTCTCACCACCAGAGACAGCCAGGGTCTCTCACACGCAGGGCTGGCCGTCGGACACCCACTCACCCCCTTGCTCCCAGGCCACGTCACCTGCTCACCGCCTCTGCGGCTTGATCTTCGCTGGCCATCACACTCACTCCCACACCCGCACTCGCTCCAGTCGCTGCCCCAGGGACACGGGGACCCTCGGCGCCGTGGTCTGACCCCAGCTGCTGCACTCACCCCCCCGCGCACACGCGTGCACACAGGACAGAGAGCCCTCACCTAGGACAGAGCCAGGAAGGACTTTAATAGGGAGACAGGCCAGGCTGCGCTGGTCAGGTGCAGGGCATGGCCAGGCAAGCCCATTGGCAAGGTGCTGGCAGCCGGGCGCCGCTGCTCTCACGGTCCCGTGAGGCAGCTCAGCGGAAAGCCCTGCGCAGAGCCCGACAAGCTGTCCTGAGGACGGAGGGACATCGCCAGCGAGCCGGGGCGTGCGGGCGCGCGACGAAGCCTGCGGGGGAAGGAGAGCTGTAGGCGAGGGGCTGGGCGGGGAGAGGTGCTCTGTGGCCGTCGCGCCCGAGACATGCGGCCTGGGGAGAAGCTGCTGCCTGTGTGTCTGCGTCGTCTGATGGGGCAAGAGATGCGCTCTTTATGGCGCTTGCTGCCTCTGCTGCTGCGTCTCTGTCAGGGACCTCTTCCCACGCTTCCTCCAGGTCCTGCAGAGCAGTGTCACTGGTTACGGGGCCAACAGGGGCAGGCCCCTGGCCCTCAGCCCCCGCTGCCAAGTCCCGGTTGCCCAGGATGGCCTGAGCAGTGCCCACGGCATCGGCACTATCGTCTGCTGCCTGGAGCATGGCCGCAGGCAAGGGAGGAGCCAACGGCTGTACATCGTCAGGTGCTGATGTGCGGGGAGGCTCGCCGTGCCCCTGCTCCCCAGGGGCTCTGGCCAGGCAACAAGCTGCTGGCTCTACGTCTCAGTCTGCTGACGGGGCAGGAGACGCGCGCTGAGGGTGGTCATCTGCCTCTCCTGCGGCATCTCTGGCCACGCGGCCGGGTGAGCCGGGCACCTTCTGGGGGCCTGCGTGTGGCTCCTGGCTGAGTCTCAGCAGACTGGGGCTGCTCCAGAGGGTATGGATGGAGACATCTTCCTCCAGCTGCCTCTGTCCTGGCAGGTCTTCAGAGGTTTTGTTGTCGTCCTCTTCCTCCAGCTCCTCCAGATGCTCCATCTTGATTTGCACGACCACAAGATGCTTCAGGGCATCCACAGGCTGTGCGCGCAGCGGCTTGCCGTGGACAAGTCGCACGGGGGGCAGACGATGGCCCTGCCTTGCCACCGGCTGTGCCCAGTGCCCTTTGCCGGTGCAGCTCCCCGGGGAAACTGGCGCGCGGGCCTCGCCAGCAGCCCTGGTGCCCCCCGGAGCATGGGCACGAGGTCTTGGCTGAGCCGCTGCGGCCTTGCCACCCCCGGCGGCCTGCACCTGGGCTGTTCTTGGAGGTGTCGCCAGACCAGCGGTGTGCGCAAGGCGGCCCTGTGCCGCCGGCTGCTGGCCGGCTCCCCAGCTTGCGGCTACCACGCGACTCAGGACCTCTGACACCAATGGCTGGACTGTGGACTCCAGAGCCGTGTCGCGGGTTGTGCAGCCGTGCGGGGCAGGCCCCCATCTCTCAGCTCTCGCTGCCACGCCCTGGTGACCCAGGATGCCCCGAGCAGGTGGGACAAGCTCTCGCTGGCCGCTGGCCGCAGGGCCCACGCCGTGTGCTCTGCCTCTCAGAGCAGATGCGGAGGTTGCTGCTGCTGGCAGAGCGGGCAGCTTGGTGACATTTGCAGATCCTGCTGCTGGAGCTGCAAGTGCGTAGCGGGGTGCGGCTGCCTGCATCGCTTCAAGCCTTGGGAGAGGCGGCAAGGCTGGCGTGGTCACTCTTTCTCCCCGTGTGACCCTGCTGCGGGGCAGTGCCTCCCAGCCCTCCAGCCTCTCCGTCTGCAAGAGAAGATGCGAGAAGGGCGGCTGCTGCCCTGCTGCCAGGGCCAGCTGGGGAGAGGGCTGGTCCCTGCGTGGCCCCCCCTCACCGGGTCTCGGGAGCACCCCCAGCCTGCCCGGGCAGCCTGCCGGGCCTGGCACGGGGGCGGGGTCTCAGCTTGCTGGGGGGGCTGGTCGCACCTGTCCCCTCTGGCACCTCCCGCTTTTGCATCGGCACCTCCCAGCGCCCGGGAGGCGGTCGAGCCTGTCTCCCTCAAGGTCCCTACCTGTGTGCGACGGCTGCAAGTGCTCTGTGAGCTCGCTGGGCAGGGGAGCGGTGGCAGCCGGTCCCCATGGAGGGCCGAGGCTGTGGTGCGGCTGCGCTGCGGCGCTGCCTGCGGCTGCCTGCAGCGCACCTGTGGGGAGAAGGAGGAGGGGCGGGATGGAGGCGGCTGTGTCGGCACAGCGGCCCCCGCAGCACCGGCAAGCCCGGCCTCGGCTTCAAGGCAGCTCCTGGCTACTCCAGCCAGGCTGAACTCGGCTCTGCGCTGCTCTCTGCCTCTGGGGCATTGCTGCGGGGCCGCGTGGGCCGCGGCCGTCCCGGAGCCTGCCCTGCCCCAGAGAAACCCCTGCGGCGCGGCATGGCTGTGCCTGGGCCGGCGACGCTCAGGGCTGGCTGTCTCGCTCCCGGCTGTTCCCGTGTCCCGCCGCCCCCCGCCTCTCCCGCCAGCCCCATCCCTCACTTGGCGGTCCTCCTGCAGGCGCCGCAGCCCCTCGTCGGGCTGGGAGCGAGCGTTCGCCTCGTGCTTCTCGGGCATCTCCAGGCTCGTCTGTTGGACGCCTGCCACGGGCACCCAGCGCAGCTGCTGCCTCCTGGCGGGGCCGCTCTCCTGGGAGTGGGCACCCTAGGGCCCTGGCCCCATAAGAGCCTCCACGGCTGCCGTGCGGACCCCCCCGTCACAATGGCCTCTGGGCACGATGCCGCCCCTGGTCACAAAGGCCTGGCGGTCACCGTGGAGACGCCCACGCCCCGTTTGACCGCAGCCCCCTGGGCACATGGACAGAGCATGGTCCTCTGTTCGTTTAGCAGCTCTCAGTGTCACCGGGAGGGCCTTTATCCCCAGGACGGCCACTAGTGAGGCTGAATGTACACGTGTGGGCAAGCTGTAGCCCACCAGCAGCTGGGCTCAGGCACTCAGCCTCCCCTCTTCTACTTAACAGAGAGACAGGTGGATTGTCGGAGCGTAGCTCGATAGATGTTGCTCGTCTATTAAAAGTTTAAATATAAACAGGATGTCTTTTGAAATGCCAGTAGCAGTTGATTTTGGATTCTTTGATGTGAACTAACCAAGGACACCAGGGAAACAGTGGACAACATACCTCTCCTTTCTATGCACTGTCCTGACTATAAGACTAAAAATCACCCCCCCCGGCTACTGTGGGACCCTCCTCTGATTAAGGGGACCCCTACTCTCTGAGCATGCTCTGTAAAGATGTATTTATCTTCTTACCAAGTTAGGAATGCATATTAACCTATACCAATCAGGCAGCAAAAAGGCTATGTAACGGATTACGTCTGTTATGTTTGTACTGTATAAAAAAAAGGGCTGTTGGCAGAAATCTCGTGTGCTTGGTTGTGGGAAACCACCGAGCGGCCAGGCTTGCGCAAACCTGAAATAAATCAGTCTCCCCACTTGCCGGCCCCTGCAGGTAGGAGCCCCCAAGGCCACAGCCCTTGTCTGCTTGCTGGTACAGACCGTCCCATGGCCCCCGAGCCGGCCGGGACTGCCCCCGGTCCCGTAGCTGACCCTCCGTGCTCTCACCACCAGAGACAGCCAGGGTCTCTCACACGCAGGGCTGGCCGTCGGACACCCACTCACCCCCTTGCTCCCAGGCCACGTCACCTGCTCACCGCCTCTGCGGCTTGATCTTCGCTGGCCATCACACTCACTCCCACACCCGCACTCGCTCCAGTCGCTGCCCCAGGGACACGGGGACCCTCGGCGCCGTGGTCTGACCCCAGCTGCTGCACTCACCCTCCCGCGCACACGCGTGCACACAGGACAGAGAGCCCTCACCTAGGACAGAGCCAGGAAGGACTTTAATAGGGAGACAGGCCAGGCTGCGCTGGTCAGGTGCAGGGCATGGCCAGGCAAGCCCACTGGCAAGGTGCTGGCAGCCGGGCGCCGCTGCTCTCACGGTCCCGTGAGGCAGCTCAGCGGAAAGCCCTGCGCAGAGCCCGACAAGCTGTCCTGAGGACGGAGGGACATCGCCAGCGAGCCGGGGCGTGCGGGCGCGCGACGAAGCCTGCGGGGGAAGGAGAGCTGTAGGCGAGGGGCTGGGCGGGGAGAGGTGCTCTGTGGCCGTCGCGCCCGAGACATGCAGCCTGGGGAGAAGCTGCTGCCTGTGTGTCTGCGTCGTCTGATGGGGCAAGAGATGCGCTCTTTATGGCGCTTGCTGCCTCTGCTGCTGCGTCTCTGTCAGGGACCTCTTCCCACGCTTCCTCCAGGTCCTGCAGAGCAGTGTCACTGGTTACGGGGCCAACAGGGGCAGGCCCCTGGCCCTCAGCCCCCGCTGCCAAGTCCCGGTTGCCCAGGATGGCCTGAGCAGTGCCCACGGTATCGGCACTATCGTCTGCTGCCTGGAGCATGGCCGCAGGCAAGGGAGGAGCCAACGGCTGTACATCGTCAGGTGCTGATGCGCGGGGAGGCTCGCCGTGGCCCTGCTCCCCAGGAGCTCTGGCCAGGCAACAAGCTGCTGGCTCTACGTCTCAGTCTGCTGACAGGGCAGGAGACGCGCGCTGAGGGTGGTCATCTGCCTCTCCTGCGGCATCTCTGGCCACGCTGCCGGGTGAGCCGGGCACCTTCTGGGGGCCTGCGTGTGGCTCCTGGCTGAGTCTCAGCAGACTGGGGCTGCTCCAGAGGGTATGGATGGAGACATCTTCCTCCAGCTGCCTCTGTCCTGGCAGGTCTTCAGAGGTTTTGTTGTCGTCCTCTTCCTCCAGCTCCTCCAGATGCTCCATCTTGATTTGCACGACCACAAGATGCTTCAGGGCATCCACAGGCTGTGCGCGCAGCGGCTTGCCGTGGACAAGTCGCACGGGGGGCAGACGATGGCCCTGCCTTGCCACCGGCTGTGCCCAGTGCCCTTTGCCGGTGCAGCTCCCCGGGGAAACTGGCGCGCGGGCCTCGCCAGCAGCCCTGGTGCCCCCCGGAGCATGGGCACGAGGTCTTGGCTGAGCCGCTGCGGCCTTGCCACCCCTGGCGGCCTGCACCTGGGCTGTTCTGGGAGGTGTCGCCAGACCAGCGGTGTGCGCAAGGCGGCCCTGTGCCGCCGGCTGCTGGCCGGCTCCCCAGCTTGCGGCTACCACGCGACTCAGGACCTCTGACACCAATGGCTGGACTGTGGACTCCAGAGCCGCGTCGCGGGTTGTGCAGCCGTGCGGGGCAGGCCCCCATCTCTCAGCTCTCGCTGCCACGCCCTGGTGACCCAGGATGCCCCGAGCAGGTGGGACAAGCTCTCGCTGGCCGCTGGCCGCAGGGCCCACGCCGTGTGCTCTGCCTCTCAGAGCAGATGCGGAGGTTGCTGCTGCTGGCAGAGCGGGCAGCTTGGTGACATTTGCAGATCCTGCCGCTGGAGCTGCAAGTGCGTAGCGGGGTGCGGCTGCCTGCATCGCTTCAAGCCTTGGGAGAGGCGGCAAGGCTGGCGTGGTCACTCTTTCTCCCCGTGTGACCCTGCTGCGGGGCAGTGCCTCCCAGCCCTCCAGCCTCTCCGTCTGCAAGAGAAGATGCGAGAAGGGCGGCTGCTGCCCTGCTGCCAGGGCCAGCTGGGGAGAGGGCTGGTCCCTGCGTGGCCCCCCCTCACCGGGTCTCGGGAGCACCCCCAGCCTGCCCGGGCAGCCTGCCGGGCCTGGCACGGGGGCGGGGTCTCAGCTTGCTGGGGGGGCTGGTCGCACCTGTCCCCTCTGGCACCTCCCGCTTTTGCATCGGCACCTCCCAGCGCCCGGGAGGCGGTCGAGCCTGTCTCCCTCAAGGTCCCTACCTGTGTGCGACGGCTGCAAGTGCTCTGTGAGCTCGCGGGGCAGGGGAGCGGTGGCAGCCGGTCCCCATGGAGGGCCGAGGCTGTGGTGCGGCTGCGCTGCGGCGCTGCCTGCGGCTGCCTGCAGCGCACCTGTGGGGAGAAGGAGGAGGGGCGGGATGGAGGCGGCTGTGTCGGCACAGCGGCCCCCGCAGCACCGGCAAGCCCGGCCTTGGCTTCAAGGCAGCTCCTGGCTACTCCAGCCAGGCTGAACTCGGCTCTGCGCTGCTCTCTGCCTCTGGGGCATTGCTGCGGGGCCGCGTGGGCCGCGGCCGTCCCGGAGCCTGCCCTGCCCCAGAGAAACCCCTGCGGCGCAGCATGGCTGTGCCTGGGCCGGCGACGCTCAGGGCTGGCTGTCTCGCTCCCGGCTGTCCCCGTGTCCCGCCGCCCCCCGCCTCTCCCGCCAGCCCCATCCCTCACTTGGCGGTCCTCCTGCAGGCGCCGCAGCCCCTCGTCGGGCTGGGAGCGAGCGTTCGCCTCGTGCTTCTCGGGCATCTCCGGGGTCGTCTGTTGGACGCCTGCCACGGGCACCCAGCGCAGCTGCTGCCTCCTGGCGGGGCCGCTCTCCTGGGAGTGGGCACCCTAGGGCCCTGGCCCCATAAGAGCCTCCACGGCTGCCGTGCGGACCCCCCCGTCACAATGGCCTCTGGGCACGATGCCGCCCCTGGTCACAAAGGCCTGGCGGTCACCGTGGAGACGCCCACGCCCCGTTTGACCGCAGCCCCCTGGGCACATGGACAGAGCATGGTCCTCTGTTCGTTTAGCAGCTCTCAGTGTCACCGGGAGGGCCTTTATCCCCAGGACGGCCACTAGTGAGGCTGAATGTACACGTGTGGGCAAGCTGTAGCCCGCCAGCAGCTGGGCTCAGACACTCAGCCTCCCCTCTTCTACTTAACAGAGAGACAGGTGGATTGTCGGAGCGTAGCTCGATAGATGTTGCTCGTCTATTAAAAGTTTAAATATAAACAGGATGTCTTTTGAAATGCCAGTAGCAGTTGATTTTGGATTCTTTGATGTGAACTAACCAAGGACACCAGGGAAACAGTGGACAACATACCTCTCCTTTCTATGCACTGTCCTGACTATAAGACTAAAAATCACCCCCCCTCCCCCGGCTACTGTGGGACCCTCCTCTGATTAAGGGGACCCCTACTCTCTGAGCATGCTCTGTAAAGATGTATTTATCTTCTTACCAAGTTAGGAATGCATATTAACCTATACCAATCAGGCAGCAAAAAGGCTATGTAACGGATTACGTCTGTTATGTTTGTACTGTACAAAAAAAAGGGCTGTTGGCAGAAATCTCGTGTGCTTGAGTTGTGGGAAACCACCGAGCGCCCAGGCTTGCGCAAACCTGAAATAAATCAGTCTCCCCACTTGCTGGCCCCTGCAGGTAGGAGCCGCCAAGGCCACAGCCCTTGTCTGCTTGCTGGTACAGACCGTCCCACGGCCCCCGAGCCGGCCGGGACTGCCCCCGGTCCCGTAGCTGACCCTCCGTGCTCTCACCACCAGAGACAGCCAGGGTCTCTCACACGCAGGGCTGGCCGTCGGACACCCACTCACCCCCTTGCTCCCAGGCCACGTCACCTGCTCACCGCCTCTGCGGCTTGATCTTCGCTGGCCATCACACTCACTCCCACACCCGCACTCGCTCCAGTCGCTGCCCCAGGGACACGGGGACCCTCGGCGCCGTGGTCTGACCCCAGCTGCTGCACTCACCCCCCCGCGCACACGCGTGCACACAGGACAGAGAGCCCTCACCTAGGACAGAGCCAGGAAGGACTTTAATAGGGAGACAGGCCAGGCTGCGCTGGTCAGGTGCAGGGCATGGCCAGGCAAGCCCATTGGCAAGGTGCTGGCAGCCGGGCGCCGCTGCTCTCACGGTCCCGTGAGGCAGCTCAGCGGAAAGCCCTGCGCAGAGCCCGACAAGCTGTCCTGAGGACGGAGGGACATCGCCAGCGAGCCGGGGCGTGCGGGCGCGCGACGAAGCCTGCGGGGGAAGGAGAGCTGTAGGCGAGGGGCTGGGCGGGGAGAGGTGCTCTGTGGCCGTCGCGCCCGAGACATGCGGCCTGGGGAGAAGCTGCTGCCTGTGTGTCTGCGTCGTCTGATGGGGCAAGAGATGCGCTCTTTATGGCGCTTGCTGCCTCTGCTGCTGCGTCTCTGTCAGGGACCTCTTCCCACGCTTCCTCCAGGTCCTGCAGAGCAGTGTCACTGGTTACGGGGCCAACAGGGGCAGGCCCCTGGCCCTCAGCCCCCGCTGCCAAGTCCCGGTTGCCCAGGATGGCCTGAGCAGTGCCCACGGCATCGGCACTATCGTCTGCTGCCTGGAGCATGGCCGCAGGCAAGGGAGGAGCCAACGGCTGTACATCGTCAGGTGCTGATGTGCGGGGAGGCTCGCCGTGCCCCTGCTCCCCAGGGGCTCTGGCCAGGCAACAAGCTGCTGGCTCTACGTCTCAGTCTGCTGACGGGGCAGGAGACGCGCGCTGAGGGTGGTCATCTGCCTCTCCTGCGGCATCTCTGGCCACGCGGCCGGGTGAGCCGGGCACCTTCTGGGGGCCTGCGTGTGGCTCCTGGCTGAGTCTCAGCAGACTGGGGCTGCTCCAGAGGGTATGGATGGAGACATCTTCCTCCAGCTGCCTCTGTCCTGGCAGGTCTTCAGAGGTTTTGTTGTCGTCCTCTTCCTCCAGCTCCTCCAGATGCTCCATCTTGATTTGCACGACCACAAGATGCTTCAGGGCATCCACAGGCTGTGCGCGCAGCGGCTTGCCGTGGACAAGTCGCACGGGGGGCAGACGATGGCCCTGCCTTGCCACCGGCTGTGCCCAGTGCCCTTTGCCGGTGCAGCTCCCCGGGGAAACTGGCGCGCGGGCCTCGCCAGCAGCCCTGGTGCCCCCCGGAGCATGGGCACGAGGTCTTGGCTGAGCCGCTGCGGCCTTGCCACCCCCGGCGGCCTGCACCTGGGCTGTTCTTGGAGGTGTCGCCAGACCAGCGGTGTGCGCAAGGCGGCCCTGTGCCGCCGGCTGCTGGCCGGCTCCCCAGCTTGCGGCTACCACGCGACTCAGGACCTCTGACACCAATGGCTGGACTGTGGACTCCAGAGCCGTGTCGCGGGTTGTGCAGCCGTGCGGGGCAGGCCCCCATCTCTCAGCTCTCGCTGCCACGCCCTGGTGACCCAGGATGCCCCGAGCAGGTGGGACAAGCTCTCGCTGGCCGCTGGCCGCAGGGCCCACGCCGTGTGCTCTGCCTCTCAGAGCAGATGCGGAGGTTGCTGCTGCTGGCAGAGCGGGCAGCTTGGTGACATTTGCAGATCCTGCTGCTGGAGCTGCAAGTGCGTAGCGGGGTGCGGCTGCCTGCATCGCTTCAAGCCTTGGGAGAGGCGGCAAGGCTGGCGTGGTCACTCTTTCTCCCCGTGTGACCCTGCTGCGGGGCAGTGCCTCCCAGCCCTCCAGCCTCTCCGTCTGCAAGAGAAGATGCGAGAAGGGCGGCTGCTGCCCTGCTGCCAGGGCCAGCTGGGGAGAGGGCTGGTCCCTGCGTGGCCCCCCCTCACCGGGTCTCGGGAGCACCCCCAGCCTGCCCGGGCAGCCTGCCGGGCCTGGCACGGGGGCGGGGTCTCAGCTTGCTGGGGGGGCTGGTCGCACCTGTCCCCTCTGGCACCTCCCGCTTTTGCATCGGCACCTCCCAGCGCCCGGGAGGCGGTCGAGCCTGTCTCCCTCAAGGTCCCTACCTGTGTGCGACGGCTGCAAGTGCTCTGTGAGCTCGCTGGGCAGGGGAGCGGTGGCAGCCGGTCCCCATGGAGGGCCAAGGCTGTGGTGCGGCTGCGCTGCGGCGCTGCCTGCGGCTGCCTGCAGCGCACCTGTGGGGAGAAGGAGGAGGGGCGGGATGGAGGCGGCTGTGTCGGCACAGCGGCCCCCGCAGCACCGGCAAGCCCGGCCTCGGCTTCAAGGCAGCTCCTGGCTACTCCAGCCAGGCTGAACTCGGCTCTGCGCTGCTCTCTGCCTCTGGGGCATTGCTGCGGGGCCGCGTGGGCCGCGGCCGTCCCGGAGCCTGCCCTGCCCCAGAGAAACCCCTGCGGCGCGGCATGGCTGTGCCTGGGCCGGCGACGCTCAGGGCTGGCTGTCTCGCTCCCGGCTGTTCCCGTGTCCCGCCGCCCCCCGCCTCTCCCGCCAGCCCCATCCCTCACTTGGCGGTCCTCCTGCAGGCGCCGCAGCCCCTCGTCGGGCTGGGAGCGAGCGTTCGCCTCGTGCTTCTCGGGCATCTCCGGGCTCGTCTGTTGGACGCCTGCCACGGGCACCCAGCGCAGCTGCTGCCTCCTGGCGGGGCCGCTCTCCTGGGAGTGGGCACCCTAGGGCCCTGGCCCCATAAGAGCCTCCACGGCTGCCGTGCGGACCCCCCCGTCACAATGGCCTCTGGGCACGATGCCGCCCCTGGTCACAAAGGCCTGGCGGTCACCGTGGAGACGCCCACGCCCCGTTTGACCGCAGCCCCCTGGGCACATGGACAGAGCATGGTCCTCTGTTCGTTTAGCAGCTCTCAGTGTCACCGGGAGGGCCTTTATCCCCAGGACGGCCACTAGTGAGGCTGAATGTACACGTGTGGGCAAGCTGTAGCCCACCAGCAGCTGGGCTCAGGCACTCAGCCTCCCCTCTTCTACTTAACAGAGAGACAGGTGGATTGTCGGAGCGTAGCTCGATAGATGTTGCTCGTCTATTAAAAGTTTAAATATAAACAGGATGTCTTTTGAAATGCCAGTAGCAGTTGATTTTGGATTCTTTGATGTGAACTAACCAAGGACACCAGGGAAACAGTGGACAACATACCTCTCCTTTCTATGCACTGTCCTGACTATAAGACTAAAAATCACCCCCCCTCCCCCGGCTACTGTGAGACCCTCCTCTGATTAAGGGGACCCCTACTCTCTGAGCATGCTCTGTAAAGATGTATTTATCTTCTTACCAAGTTAGGAATGCATATTAACCTATACCAATCAGGCAGCAAAAAGGCTATGTAACGGATTACAAAAAAAAGGGCTGTTGGCAGAAATCTCGTGTGCTTGAGTTGTGGGAAACCACCGAGCGCCCAGGCTTGCGCAAACCTGAAATAAATCAGTCTCCCCACTTGCCGGCCCCTGCAGGTAGGAGCCCCCAAGGCCACAGCCCTTGTCTGCTTGCTGGTACAGACCGTCCCACGGCCCCCGAGCCGGCCGGGACTGCCCCCGGTCCCGTAGCTGACCCTCCGTGCTCTCACCACCAGAGACAGCCAGGGTCTCTCACACGCAGGGCTGGCCGTCGGACACCCACTCACCCCCTTGCTCCCAGGCCACGTCACCTGCTCACCGCCTCTGCGGCTTGATCTTCGCTGGCCATCACACTCACTCCCACACCCGCACTCGCTCCAGTCGCTGCCCCAGGGACACGGGGACCCTCGGCGCCGTGGTCTGACCCCAGCTGCTGCACTCACCCCCCCGCGCACACGCGTGCACACAGGACAGAGAGCCCTCACCTAGGACAGAGCCAGGAAGGACTTTAATAGGGAGACAGGCCAGGCTGCGCTGGTCAGGTGCAGGGCATGGCCAGGCAAGCCCATTGGCAAGGTGCTGGCAGCCGGGCGCCGCTGCTCTCACGGTCCCGTGAGGCAGCTCAGCGGAAAGCCCTGCGCAGAGCCCGACAAGCTGTCCTGAGGACGGAGGGACATCGCCAGCGAGCCGGGGCGTGCGGGCGCGCGACGAAGCCTGCGGGGGAAGGAGAGCTGTAGGCGAGGGGCTGGGCGGGGAGAGGTGCTCTGTGGCCGTCGCGCCCGAGACATGCGGCCTGGGGAGAAGCTGCTGCCTGTGTGTCTGCGTCGTCTGATGGGGCAAGAGATGCGCTCTTTATGGCGCTTGCTGCCTCTGCTGCTGCGTCTCTGTCAGGGACCTCTTCCCACGCTTCCTCCAGGTCCTGCAGAGCAGTGTCACTGGTTACGGGGCCAACAGGGGCAGGCCCCTGGCCCTCAGCCCCCGCTGCCAAGTCCCGGTTGCCCAGGATGGCCTGAGCAGTGCCCACGGCATCGGCACTATCGTCTGCTGCCTGGAGCATGGCCGCAGGCAAGGGAGGAGCCAACGGCTGTACATCGTCAGGTGCTGATGCGCGGGGAGGCTCGCCGTGCCCCTGCTCCCCAGGGGCTCTGGCCAGGCAACAAGCTGCTGGCTCTACGTCTCAGTCTGCTGACGGGGCAGGAGACGCGCGCTGAGCGTGGTCATCTGCCTCTCCTGCGGCATCTCTGGCCACGCTGCCGGGTGAGCCGGGCACCTTCTGGGGGCCTGCGTGTGGCTCCTGGCTGAGTCTCAGCAGACTGGGGCTGCTCCAGAGGGTATGGATGGAGACATCTTCCTCCAGCTGCCTCTGTCCTGGCAGGTCTTCAGAGGTTTTGTTGTCGTCCTCTTCCTCCAGCTCCTCCAGATGCTCCATCTTGATTTGCACGACCACAAGATGCTTCAGGGCATCCACAGGCTGTGCGCGCAGCGGCTTGCCGTGGACAAGTCGCACGGGGGGCAGACGATGGCCCTGCCTTGCCACCGGCTGTGCCCAGTGCCCTTTGCCGGTGCAGCTCCCCGGGGAAACTGGCGCGCGGGCCTCGCCAGCAGCCCTGGTGCCCCCCGGAGCATGGGCACGAGGTCTTGGCTGAGCCGCTGCGGCCTTGCCACCCCTGGCGGCCTGCACCTGGGCTGTTCTTGGAGGTGTCGCCAGACCAGCGGTGTGCGCAAGGCGGCCCTGTGCCGCCGGCTGCTGGCCGGCTCCCCAGCTTGCGGCTACCACGCGACTCAGGACCTCTGACACCAATGGCTGGACTGTGGACTCCAGAGCCGCGTCGCGGGTTGTGCAGCCGTGCGGGGCAGGCCCCCATCTCTCAGCTCTCGCTGCCACGCCCTGGTGACCCAGGATGCCCCGAGCAGGTGGGACAAGCTCTCGCTGGCCGCTGGCCGCAGGGCCCACGCCGTGTGCTCTGCCTCTCAGAGCAGATGCGGAGGTTGCTGCTGCTGGCAGAGCGGGCAGCTTGGTGACATTTGCAGATCCTGCTGCTGGAGCTGCAAGTGCGTAGCGGGGTGCGGCTGCCTGCATCGCTTCAAGCCTTGGGAGAGGCGGCAAGGCTGGCGTGGTCACTCTTTCTCCCCGTGTGACCCTGCTGCGGGGCAGTGCCTCCCAGCCCTCCAGCCTCTCCGTCTGCAAGAGAAGATGCGAGAAGGGCGGCTGCTGCCCTGCTGCCAGGGCCAGCTGGGGAGAGGGCTGGTCCCTGCGTGGCCCCCCCTCACCGGGTCTCGGGAGCACCCCCAGCCTGCCCGGGCAGCCTGCCGGGCCTGGCACGGGGGCGGGGTCTCAGCTTGCTGGGGGGGCTGGTCGCACCTGTCCCCTCTGGCACCTCCCGCTTTTGCATCGGCACCTCCCAGCGCCCGGGAGGCGGTCGAGCCTGTCTCCCTCAAGGTCCCTACCTGTGTGCGACGGCTGCAAGTGCTCTGTGAGCTCGCTGGGCAGGGGAGCGGTGGCAGCCGGTCCCCATGGAGGGCCGAGGCTGTGGTGCGGCTGCGCTGCGGCGCTGCCTGCGGCTGCCTGCAGCGCACCTGTGGGGAGAAGGAGGAGGGGCGGGATGGAGGCGGCTGTGTCGGCACAGCGGCCCCCGCAGCACCGGCAAGCCCGGCCTCGGCTTCAAGGCAGCTCCTGGCTACTCCAGCCAGGCTGAACTCGGCTCTGCGCTGCTCTCTGCCTCTGGGGCATTGCTGCGGGGCCGCGTGGGCCGCGGCCGTCCCGGAGCCTGCCCTGCCCCAGAGAAACCCCTGCGGCGCGGCATGGCTGTGCCTGGGCCGGCGACGCTCAGGGCTGGCTGTCTCGCTCCCGGCTGTTCCCGTGTCCCGCCGCCCCCCGCCTCTCCCGCCAGCCCCATCCCTCACTTGGCGGTCCTCCTGCAGGCGCCGCAGCCCCTCGTCGGGCTGGGAGCGAGCGTTCGCCTCGTGCTTCTCGGGCATCTCCGGGCTCGTCTGTTGGACGCCTGCCACGGGCACCCAGCGCAGCTGCTGCCTCCTGGCGGGGCCGCTCTCCTGGGAGTGGGCACCCTAGGGCCCTGGCCCCATAAGAGCCTCCACGGCTGCCGTGCGGACCCCCCCGTCACAATGGCCTCTGGGCACGATGCCGCCCCTGGTCACAAAGGCCTGGCGGTCACCGTGGAGACGCCCACACCCCGTTTGACCGCAGCCCCCTGGGCACATGGACAGAGCATGGTCCTCTGTTCGTTTAGCAGCTCTCAGTGTCACCGGGAGGGCCTTTATCCCCAGGACGGCCACTAGTGAGGCTGAATGTACACGTGTGGGCAAGCTGTAGCCCACCAGCAGCTGGGCTCAGGCACTCAGCCTCCCCTCTTCTACTTAACAGAGAGACAGGTGGATTGTCGGAGCGTAGCTCGATAGATGTTGCTCGTCTATTAAAAGTTTAAATATAAACAGGATGTCTTTTGAAATGCCAGTAGCAGTTGATTTTGGATTCTTTGATGTGAACTAACCAAGGACACCAGGGAAACAGTGGACAACATACCTCTCCTTTCTATGCACTGTCCTGACTATAAGACTAAAAATCACCCCCCCTCCCCCGGCTACTGTGAGACCCTCCTCTGATTAAGGGGACCCCTACTCTCTGAGCATGCTCTGTAAAGATGTATTTATCTTCTTACCAAGTTAGGAATGCATATTAACCTATACCAATCAGGCAGCAAAAAGGCTATGTAACGGATTACAAAAAAAAGGGCTGTTGGCAGAAATCTCGTGTGCTTGAGTTGTGGGAAACCACCGAGCGCCCAGGCTTGCGCAAACCTGAAATAAATCAGTCTCCCCACTTGCCGGCCCCTGCAGGTAGGAGCCCCCAAGGCCACAGCCCTTGTCTGCTTGCTGGTACAGACCGTCCCATGGCCCCCGAGCCGGCCGGGACTGCCCTCGGTCCCGTAGCTGACCCTCCGTGCTCTCACCACCAGAGACAGCCAGGGTCTCTCACACGCAGGGCTGGCCGTCGGACACCCACTCACCCCCTTGCTCCCAGGCCACGTCACCTGCTCACCGCCTCTGCGGCTTGATCTTCGCTGGCCATCACACTCACTCCCACACCCGCACTCGCTCCAGTCGCTGCCCCAGGGACACGGGGACCCTCGGCGCCGTGGTCTGACCCCAGCTGCTGCACTCACCCCCCCGCGCACACGCGTGCACACAGGACAGAGAGCCCTCACCTAGGACAGAGCCAGGAAGGACTTCAATAGGGAGACAGGCCAGGCTGCGCTGGTCAGGTGCAGGGCATGGCCAGGCAAGCCCACTGGCAAGGTGCTGGCAGCCGGGCGCCGCTGCTCTCACGGTCCCGTGAGGCAGCTCAGCGGAAAGCCCTGCGCAGAGCCCGACAAGCTGTCCTGAGGACGGAGGGACATCGCCAGCGAGCCGGGGCGTGCGGGCGCGCGACGAAGCCTGCGGGGGAAGGAGAGCTGTAGGCGAGGGGCTGGGCGGGGAGAGGTGCTCTGTGGCCGTCGCGCCCGAGACATGCGGCCTGGGGAGAAGCTGCTGCCTGTGTGTCTGCGTCGTCTGATGGGGCAAGAGATGCGCTCTTTATGGCGCTTGCTGCCTCTGCTGCTGCGTCTCTGTCAGGGACCTCTTCCCACGCTTCCTCCAGGTCCTGCAGAGCAGTGTCACTGGTTACGGGGCCAACAGGGGCAGGCCCCTGGCCCTCAGCCCCCGCTGCCAAGTCCCGGTTGCCCAGGATGGCCTGAGCAGTGCCCACGGCATCGGCACTATCGTCTGCTGCCTGGAGCATGGCCGCAGGCAAGGGAGGAGCCAACGGCTGTACATCGTCAGGTGCTGATGCGCGGGGAGGCTCGCCGTGGCCCCTGCTCCCCAGGAGCTCTGGCCAGGCAACAAGCTGCTGGCTCTACGTCTCAGTCTGCTGACGGGGCAGGAGACGCGCGCTGAGGGTGGTCATCTGCCTCTCCTGCGGCATCTCTGGCCACGCTGCCGGGTGAGCCGGGCACCTTCTGGGGGCCTGCGTGTGGCTCCTGGCTGAGTCTCAGCAGACTGGGGCTGCTCCAGAGGGTATGGATGGAGACATCTTCCTCCAGCTGCCTCTGTCCTGGCAGGTCTTCAGAGGTTTTGTTGTCGTCCTCTTCCTCCAGCTCCTCCAGATGCTCCATCTTGATTTGCACGACCACAAGATGCTTCAGGGCATCCACAGGCTGTGCGCGCAGCGGCTTGCCGTGGACAAGTCGCACGGGTGGCAGACGATGGCCCTGCCTTGCCACCGGCTGTGCCCAGTGCCCTTTGCCGGTGCAGCTCCCCGGGGAAACTGGCGCGTGGGCCTCGCCAGCAGCCCTGGTGCCCCCCGGAGCATGGGCACGAGGTCTTGGCTGAGCCGCTGCGGCCTTGCCACCCCTGTTGGCCTGCACCTGGGCTGTTCTGGGAGGTGTCGCCAGACCAGCGGTGTGCGCAAGGTGGCCCTGTGCCGCCGGCTGCTGGCCGGCTCCCCAGCTTGCGGCTACCACGCGACTCAGGACCTCTGACACCAATGGCTGGACTGTGGACTCCAGAGCCGCGTCGCGGGTTGTGCAGCCGTGCGGGGCAGGCCCCCATCTCTCAGCTCTCGCTGCCACGCCCTGGTGACCCAGGATGCCCCGAGCAGGTGGGACAAGCTCTCGCTGGCCGCTGGCCGCAGGGCCCACGCCGTGTGCTCTGCCTCTCAGAGCAGATGCGGAGGTTGCTGCTGCTGGCAGAGCGGGCAGCTTGGTGACATTTGCAGATCCTGCCGCTGGAGCTGCAAGTGCGTAGCGGGGTGCGGCTGCCTGCATCGCTTCAAGCCTTGGGAGAGGCGGCAAGGCTGGCGTGGTCACTCTTTCTCCCCGTGTGACCCTGCTGCGGGGCAGTGCCTCCCAGCCCTCCAGCCTCTCCGTCTGCAAGAGAAGATGCGAGAAGGGCGGCTGCTGCCCTGCTGCCAGGGCCAGCTGGGGAGAGGGCTGGTCCCTGCGTGGCCCCCCCTCACCGGGTCTCGGGAGCACCCCCAGCATGCCCGGGCAGCCTGCCGGGCCTGGCACGGGGGCGGGGTCTCAGCTTGCTGGGGGGGCTGGTCGCACCTGTCCCCTCTGGCACCTCCCGCTTTTGCATCGGCACCTCCCAGCGCCCGGGAGGCGGTCGAGCCTGTCTCCCTCAAGGTCCCTACCTGTGTGCGACGGCTGCAAGTGCTCTGTGAGCTCGCGGGGCAGGGGAGCGGTGGCAGCCGGTCCCCATGGAGGGCCGAGGCTGTGGTGCGGCTGCGCTGCGGCGCTGCCTGCGGCTGCCTGCAGCGCACCTGTGGGGAGAAGGAGGAGGGGCGGGATGGAGGCGGCTGTGTCGGCACAGCGGCCCCCGCAGCACCGGCAAGCCCGGCCTTGGCTTCAAGGCAGCTCCTGGCTACTCCAGCCAGGCTGAACTCGGCTCTGCGCTGCTCTCTGCCTCTGGGGCATTGCTGCGGGGCCGCGTGGGCCGCGGCCGTCCCGGAGCCTGCCCTGCCCCAGAGAAACCCCTGCGGCGCGGCATGGCTGTGCCTGGGCCGGCGACGCTCAGGGCTGGCTGTCTCGCTCCCGGCTGTCCCCGTGTCCCGCCGCCCCCCGCCTCTCCCGCCAGCCCCATCCCTCACTTGGCGGTCCTCCTGCAGGCGCCGCAGCCCCTTGTCGGGCTGGGAGCGAGCGTTCGCCTCGTGCTTCTCGGGCATCTCCGGGGTCGTCTGTTGGACGCCTGCCACGGGCACCCAGCGCAGCTGCTGCCTCCTGGCGGGGCCGCTCTCCTGGGAGTGGGCACCCTAGGGCCCTGGCCCCATAAGAGCCTCCACGGCTGCCGTGCGGACCCCCCCGTCACAATGGCCTCTGGGCACGATGCCGCCCCTGGTCACAAAGGCCTGGCGGTCACCGTGGAGACGCCCACGCCCCGTTTGACCGCAGCCCCCTGGGCACATGGACAGAGCATGGTCCTCTGTTCGTTTAGCAGCTCTCAGTGTCACCGGGAGGGCCTTTATCCCCAGGACGGCCACTAGTGAGGCTGAATGTACACGTGTGGGCAAGCTGTAGCCCACCAGCAGCTGGGCTCAGACACTCAGCCTCCCCTCTTCTACTTAACAGAGAGACAGGTGGATTGTCAGAGCGTAGCTCGATAGATGTTGCTCGTCTATTAAAAGTTTAAATATAAACAGGATGTCTTTTGAAATGCCAGTAGCAGTTGATTTTGGATTCTTTGATGTGAACTAACCAAGGACACCAGGGAAACAGTGGACAACATACCTCTCCTTTCTATGCACTGTCCTGACTATAAGACTAAAAATCACCCCCCCCGGCTACTGTGGGACCCTCCTCTGATTAAGGGGACCCCTACTCTCTGAGCATGCTCTCTAAAGATGTATTTATCTTCTTACCAAGTTAGGAATGCATATTAACCTATAGCAATCAGGCAGCAAAAAGGCTATGTAACGGATTACGTCTGTTATGTTTGTACTGTATAAAAAAAAGGGCTGTTGGCAGAAATCTCGTGTGCTTGAGTTGTGGGAAACCACCGAGCGCCCAGGCTTGCGCAAACCTGAAATAAATCAGTCTCCCCACTTGCCGGCCCCTGCAGGTAGGAGCCCCCAAGGCCACAGCCCTTGTCTGCTTGCTGGTACAGACCGTCCCACGGCCCCCGAGCCGGCCGGGACTGCCCCCGGTCCCGTAGCTGACCCTCCGTGCTCTCACCACCAGAGACAGCCAGGGTCTCTCACACGCAGGGCTGGCCGTCGGACACCCACTCACCCCCTTGCTCCCAGGCCACGTCACCTGCTCACCGCCTCTGCGGCTTGATCTTCGCTGGCCATCACACTCACTCCCACACCCGCACTCGCTCCAGTCGCTGCCCCAGGGACACGGGGACCCTCGGCGCCGTGGTCTGACCCCAGCTGCTGCACTCACCCCCCCGCGCACACGCGTGCACACAGGACAGAGAGCCCTCACCTAGGACAGAGCCAGGAAGGACTTTAATAGGGAGACAGGCCAGGCTGCGCTGGTCAGGTGCAGGGCATGGCCAGGCAAGCCCATTGGCAAGGTGCTGGCAGCCGGGCGCCGCTGCTCTCACGGTCCCGTGAGGCAGCTCAGCGGAAAGCCCTGCGCAGAGCCCGACAAGCTGTCCTGAGGACGGAGGGACATCGCCAGCGAGCCGGGGCGTGCGGGCGCGCGACGAAGCCTGCGGGGGAAGGAGAGCTGTAGGCGAGGGGCTGGGCGGGGAGAGGTGCTCTGTGGCCGTCGCGCCCGAGACATGCGGCCTGGGGAGAAGCTGCTGCCTGTGTGTCTGCGTCGTCTGATGGAGCAAGAGATGCGCTCTTTATGGCGCTTGCTGCCTCTGCTGCTGCGTCTCTGTCAGGGACCTCTTCCCACGCTTCCTCCAGGTCCTGCAGAGCAGTGTCACTGGTTACGGGGCCAACAGGGGCAGGCCCCTGGCCCTCAGCCCCCGCTGCCAAGTCCCGGTTGCCCAGGATGGCCTGAGCAGTGCCCACGGCATCGGCACTATCGTCTGCTGCCTGGAGCATGGCCGCAGGCAAGGGAGGAGCCAACGGCTGTACATCGTCAGGTGCTGATGCGCGGGGAGGCTCGCCGTGCCCCTGCTCCCCAGGGGCTCTGGCCAGGCAACAAGCTGCTGGCTCTACGTCTCAGTCTGCTGACGGGGCAGGAGACGCGCGCTGAGGGTGGTCATCTGCCTCTCCTGCGGCATCTCTGGCCACGCTGCCGGGTGAGCCGGGCACCTTCTGGGGGCCTGCGTGTGGCTCCTGGCTGAGTCTCAGCAGACTGGGGCTGCTCCAGAGGGTATGGATGGAGACATCTTCCTCCAGCTGCCTCTGTCCTGGCAGGTCTTCAGAGGTTTTGTTGTCGTCCTCTTCCTCCAGCTCCTCCAGATGCTCCATCTTGATTTGCACGACCACAAGATGCTTCAGGGCATCCACAGGCTGTGCGCGCAGCGGCTTGCCGTGGACAAGTCGCACGGGGGGCAGACGATGGCCCTGCCTTGCCACCGGCTGTGCCCAGTGCCCTTTGCCGGTGCAGCTCCCCGGGGAAACTGGCGCGTGGGCCTCGCCAGCAGCCCTGGTGCCCCCCGGAGCATGGGCACGAGGTCTTGGCTGAGCCGCTGCGGCCTTGCCACCCCTGGCGGCCTGCACCTGGGCTGTTCTTGGAGGTGTCGCCAGACCAGCGGTGTGCGCAAGGCGGCCCTGTGCCGCCGCCTGCTGGCCGGCTCCCCAGCTTGCGGCTACCACGCGACTCAGGACCTCTGACACCAATGGCTGGACTGTGGACTCCAGAGCCGCGTCGCGGGTTGTGCAGCCGTGCGGGGCAGGCCCCCATCTCTCAGCTCTCGCTGCCACGCCCTGGTGACCCAGGATGCCCCGAGCAGGTGGGACAAGCTCTCGCTGGCCGCTGGCCGCAGGGCCCACGCCGTGTGCTCTGCCTCTCAGAGCAGATGCGGAGGTTGCTGCTGCTGGCAGAGCGGGCAGCTTGGTGACATTTGCAGATCCTGCCGCTGGAGCTGCAAGTGCGTAGCGGGGTGCGGCTGCCTGCATCGCTTCAAGCCTTGGGAGAGGCGGCAAGGCTGGCGTGGTCACTCTTTCTCCCCGTGTGACCCTGCTGCGGGGCAGTGCCTCCCAGCCCTCCAGCCTGTCCGTCTGCAAGAGAAGATGCGAGAAGGGCGGCTGCTGCCCTGCTGCCAGGGCCAGCTGGGGAGAGGGCTGGTCCCTGCGTGGCCCCCCCTCACCGGGTCTCGGGAGCACCCCTAGCATGCCCGGGCAGCCTGCCGGGCCTGGCACGGGGGCGGGGTCTCAGCTTGCTGGGGGGGCTGGTCGCACCTGTCCCCTCTGGCACCTCCCGCTTTTGCATCGGCACCTCCCAGCGCCCGGGAGGCGGTCGAGCCTGTCTCCCTCAAGGTCCCTACCTGTGTGCGACGGCTGCAAGTGCTCTGTGAGCTCGCGGGGCAGGGGAGCGGTGGCAGCCGGTCCCCATGGAGGGCCGAGGCTGTGGTGCGGCTGCGCTGCGGCGCTGCCTGCGGCTGCCTGCAGCGCACCTGTGGGGAGAAGGAGGAGGGGCGGGATGGAGGCGGCTGTGTCGGCACAGCGGCCCCCGCAGTACCGGCAAGCCCGGCCTCGGCTTCAAGGCAGCTCCTGGCTACTCCAGCCAGGCTGAACTCGGCTCTGCGCTGCTCTCTGCCTCTGGGGCATTGCTGCGGGGCCGCGTGGGCCGCGGCCATCCCGGAGCCTGCCCTGCCCCAGAGAAACCCCTGCGGCGCGGCATGGCTGTGCCTGGGCCGGCGACGCTCAGGGCTGGCTGTCTCGCTCCCGGCTGTTCCCGTGTCCCGCCGCCCCCCGCCTCTCCCGCCAGCCCCATCCCTCACTTGGCGGTCCTCCTGCAGGCGCCGCAGCCCCTCGTCGGGCTGGGAGCGAGCGTTCGCCTCGTGCTTCTCGGGCATCTCCGGGGTCGTCTGTTGGACGCCTGCCACGGGCACCCAGCGCAGCTGCTGCCTCCTGGCGGGGCCGCTCTCCTGGGAGTGGGCACCCTAGGGCCCTGGCCCCATAAGAGCCTCCACGGCTGCCGTGCGGACCCCCCCGTCACAATGGCCTCTGGGCACGATGCCGCCCCTGGTCACAAAGGCCTGGCGGTCACCGTGGAGACGCCCACGCCCCGTTTGACCGCAGCCCCCTGGGCACATGGACAGAGCATGGTCCTCTGTTCGTTTAGCAGCTCTCAGTGTCACCGGGAGGGCCTTTATCCCCAGGACGGCCACTAGTGAGGCTGAATGTACACGTGTGGGCAAGCTGTAGCCCACCAGCAGCTGGGCTCAGACACTCAGCCTCCCCTCTTCTACTTAACAGAGAGACAGGTGGATTGTCGGAGCGTAGCTCGATAGATGTTGCTCATCTATTAAAAGTTTAAATATAAACAGGATGTCTTTTGAAATGCCAGTAGCAGTTGATTTTGGATTCTTTGATGTGAACTAACCAAGGACACCAGGGAAACAGTGGACAACATACCTCTCCTTTCTATGCACTGTCCTGACTATAAGACTAAAAATCACCCCCCCTCCCCCGGCTACTGTGAGACCCTCCTCTGATTAAGGGGACCCCTACTCTCTGAGCATGCTCTGTAAAGATGTATTTATCTTCTTACCAAGTTAGGAATGCATATTAACCTATACCAATCAGGCAGCAAAAAGGCTATGTAACGGATTACAAAAAAAAGGGCTGTTGGCAGAAATCTCGTGTGCTTGAGTTGTGGGAAACCACCGAGCGCCCAGGCTTGCGCAAACCTGAAATAAATCAGTCTCCCCACTTGCTGGCCCCTGCAGGTAGGAGCCGCCAAGGCCACAGCCCTTGTCTGCTTGCTGGTACAGACCGTCCCATGGCCCCCGAGCCGGCCGGGACTGCCCCCGGTCCCGTAGCTGACCCTCCGTGCTCTCACCACCAGAGACAGCCAGGGTCTCTCACACGCAGGGCTGGCCGTCAGACACCCACTCACCCCCTTGCTCCCAGGCCACGTCACCTGCTCACCGCCTCTGCGGCTTGATCTTCGCTGGCCATCACACTCACTCCCACACCCGCACTCGCTCCAGTCGCTGCCCCAGGGACACGGGGACCCTCGGCGCCGTGGTCTGACCCCAGCTGCTGCACTCACCCCCCCCGCGCACACGCGTGCACACAGGACAGAGAGCCCTCACCTAGGACAGAGCCAGGAAGGACTTTAATAGGGAGACAGGCCAGGCTGCGCTGGTCAGGTGCAGGGCATGGCCAGGCAAGCCCACTGGCAAGGTGCTGGCAGCCGGGCGCCGCTGCTCTCACGGTCCCGTGAGGCAGCTCAGCGGAAAGCCCTGCGCAGAGCCCGACAAGCTGTCCTGAGGACGGAGGGACATCGCCAGCGAGCCGGGGCGTGCGGGCGCGCGACGAAGCCTGCGGGGGAAGGAGAGCTGTAGGCGAGGGGCTGGGCGGGGAGAGGTGCTCTGTGGCCGTCGCGCCCGAGACATGCGGCCTGGGGAGAAGCTGCTGCCTGTGTGTCTGCGTCGTCTGATGGGGCAAGAGATGCGCTCTTTATGGCGCTTGCTGCCTCTGCTGCTGCGTCTCTGTCAGGGACCTCTTCCCACGCTTCCTCCAGGTCCTGCAGAGCAGTGTCACTGGTTACGGGGCCAACAGGGGCAGGCCCCTGGCCCTCAGCCCCCGCTGCCAAGTCCCGGTTGCCCAGGATGGCCTGAGCAGTGCCCACGGCATCGGCACTATCGTCTGCTGCCTGGAGCATGGCCGCAGGCAAGGGAGGAGCCAACGGCTGTACATCATCAGGTGCTGATGCGCGGGGAGGCTCGCCGTGGCCCTGCTCCCCAGGAGCTCTGGCCAGGCAACAAGCTGCTGGCTCTACGTCTCAGTCTGCTGACGGGGCAGGAGACGCGCGCTGAGGGTGGTCATCTGCCTCTCCTGCGGCATCTCTGGCCACGCTGCCGGGTGAGCCGGGCACCTTCTGGGGGCCTGCGTGTGGCTCCTGGCTGAGTCTCAGCAGACTGGGGCTGCCCCAGAGGGTATGGATGGAGACATCTTCCTCCAGCTGCCTCTGTCCTGGCAGGTCTTCAGAGGTTTTGTTGTCGTCCTCTTCCTCCAGCTCCTCCAGATGCTCCATCTTGATTTGCACGACCACAAGATGCTTCAGGGCATCCACAGGCTGTGCGCGCAGCGGCTTGCCGTGGACAAGTCGCACGGGTGGCAGACGATGGCCCTGCCTTGCCACCGGCTGTGCCCAGTGCCCTTTGCCGGTGCAGCTCCCCGGGGAAACTGGCGCGTGGGCCTCGCCAGCAGCCCTGGTGCCCCCCGGAGCATGGGCACGAGGTCTTGGCTGAGCCGCTGCGGCCTTGCCACCCCTGTTGGCCTGCACCTGGGCTGTTCTGGGAGGTGTCGCCAGACCAGCGGTGTGCGCAAGGTGGCCCTGTGCCGCCGGCTGCTGGCCGGCTCCCCAGCTTGCGGCTACCACGCGACTCAGGACCTCTGACACCAATGGCTGGACTGTGGACTCCAGAGCCGCGTCGCGGGTTGTGCAGCCGTGCGGGGCAGGCCCCCATCTCTCAGCTCTCGCTGCCACGCCCTGGTGACCCAGGATGCCCCGAGCAGGTGGGACAAGCTCTCGCTGGCCGCTGGCCGCAGGGCCCACGCCGTGTGCTCTGCCTCTCAGAGCAGATGCGGAGGTTGCTGCTGCTGGCAGAGCGGGCAGCTTGGTGACATTTGCAGATCCTGCCGCTGGAGCTGCAAGTGCGTAGCGGGGTGCGGCTGCCTGCATCGCTTCAAGCCTTGGGAGAGGCGGCAAGGCTGGCGTGGTCACTCTTTCTCCCCGTGTGACCCTGCTGCGGGGCAGTGCCTCCCAGCCCTCCAGCCTGTCCGTCTGCAAGAGAAGATGCGAGAAGGGCGGCTGCTGCCCTGCTGCCAGGGCCAGCTGGGGAGAGGGCTGGTCCCTGCGTGGCCCCCCCTCACCGGGTCTCGGGAGCACCCCTAGCATGCCCGGGCAGCCTGCCGGGCCTGGCACGGGGGCGAGGTCTCAGCTTGCTGGGGGGGGCTGGTCG
The DNA here is from genome assembly GCF_965183815.1 of Platalea leucorodia. Classification (NCBI taxonomy): domain Eukaryota; kingdom Metazoa; phylum Chordata; class Aves; order Pelecaniformes; family Threskiornithidae; genus Platalea; species Platalea leucorodia. Next base: position 11,971,120 of record NC_138832.1, on the reverse strand, counting down.
CACCTGTCCCCTCTGGCACCTCCCGCTTTTGCATCGGCACCTCCCAGCGCCCGGGAGGCGGTCGAGCCTGTCTCCCTCAAGGTCCCTACCTGTGTGCGACGGCTGCAAGTGCTCTGTGAGCTCGCTGGGCAGGGGAGCGGTGGCAGCCGGTCCCCATGGAGGGCCGAGGCTGTGGTGCGGCTGCGCTGCGGCGCTGCCTGCGGCTGCCTGCAGCGCACCTGTGGGGAGAAGGAGGAGGGGCGGGATGGAGGCGGCTGTGTCGGCACAGCGGCCCCCGCAGCACCGGCAAGCCCGGCCTCGGCTTCAAGGCAGCTCCTGGCTACTCCAGCCAGGCTGAACTCGGCTCTGCGCTGCTCTCTGCCTCTGGGGCATTGCTGCGGGGCCGCGTGGGCCGCGGCCGTCCCGGAGCCTGCCCTGCCCCAGAGAAACCCCTGCGGCGCGGCATGGCTGTGCCTGGGCCGGCGACGCTCAGGGCTGTCTGTCTCGCTCCCGGCTGTCCCCGTGTCCCGCCGCCCCCCGCCTCTCCCGCCAGCCCCATCCCTCACTTGGCGGTCCTCCTGCAGGCGCCGCAGCCCCTTGTCGGGCTGGGAGCGAGCGTTCGCCTCGTGCTTCTCGGGCATCTCCGGGCTCGTCTGTTGGACGCCTGCCACGGGCACCCAGCGCAGCTGCTGCCTCCTGGCGGGGCCGCTCTCCTGGGAGTGGGCACCCTAGGGCCCTGGCCCCATAAGAGCCTCCACGGCGGCCGTGCGGACCCCCCCGTCACAATGGCCTCTGGGCACGATGCCGCCCCTGGTCACAAAGGCCTGGCGGTCACCGTGGAGACGCCCACGCCCCGTTTGACCGCAGCCCCCTGGGCACATGGACAGAGCATGGTCCTCTGTTCGTTTAGCAGCTCTCAGTGTCACCGGGAGGGCCTTTATCCCCAGGACAGCCACTAGTGAGGCTGAATGTACACGTGTGGGCAAGCTGTAGCCCGCCAGCAGCTGGGCTCAGACACTCAGCCTCCCCTCTTCTACTTAACAGAGAGACAGGTGGATTGTCGGAGCGTAGCTCGATAGATGTTGCTCGTCTATTAAAAGTTTAAATATAAACAGGATGTCTTTTGAAATGCCAGTAGCAGTTGATTTTGGATTCTTTGATGTGAACTAACCAAGGACACCAGGGAAACAGTGGACAACATACCTCTCCTTTCTATGCACTGTCCTGACTATAAGACTAAAAATCACCCCCCCTCCCCCGGCTACTGTGGGACCCTCCTCTGATTAAGGGGACCCCTACTCTCTGAGCATGCTCTCTAAAGATGTATTTATCTTCTTACCAAGTTAGGAATGCATATTAACCTATAGCAATCAGGCAGCAAAAAGGCTATGTAACGGATTACGTCTGTTATGTTTGTACTGTATAAAAAAAAGGGCTGTTGGCAAAAATCTCGCGTGCTTGAGTTGTGGGAAACCACCGAGCGCCCAGGCTTGCGCAAACCTGAAATAAATCAGTCTCCCCACTTGCTGGCCCCTGCAGGTAGGAGCCGCCAAGGCCACAGCCCTTGTCTGCTTGCTGGTACAGACCGTCCCACGGCCCCCGAGCCGGCCGGGACTGCCCCCGGTCCCGTAGCTGACCCTCCATGCTCTCACCACCAGAGACAGCCAGGGTCTCTCACACACAGGGCTGGCCGTCGGACACCCACTCACCCCCTTGCTCCCAGGCCACGTCACCTGCTCACCGCCTCTGCGGCTTGATCTTCGCTGGCTATCACACTCACTTCCACACCCGCACTCGCTCCAGTCGCTGCCCCAGGGACACGGGGACCCTCGGCGCCGTGGTCTGACCCCAGCTGCTGCACTCACCCCCCCGCGCACACGCGTGCACACAGGACAGAGAGCCCTCACCTAGGACAGAGCCAGGAAGGACTTTAATAGGGAGACAGGCCAGGCTGCGCTGGTCAGGTGCAGGGCATGGCCAGGCAAGCCCATTGGCAAGGTGCTGGCAGCCAGGCGCCGCTGCTCTCACGGTCCCGTGAGGCAGCTCAGCGGAAAGCCCTGCGCAGAGCCCGACAAGCTGTCCTGAGGACGGAGGGACATCGCCAGCGAGCCGGGGCGTGCGGGCGCGCGACGAAGCCTGCGGGGGAAGGAGAGCTGTAGGCGAGGGGCTGGGCGGGGAGAGGTGCTCTGTGGCCGTCGCACCCGAGACATGCGGCCTGGGGAGAAGCTGCTGCCTGTGTGTCTGCGTCGTCTGATGGGGCAAGAGATGCGCTCTTTATGGCGCTTGCTGCCTCTGCTGCTGCGTCTCTGTCAGGGACCTCTTCCCACGCTTCCTCCAGGTCCTGCAGAGCAGTGTCACTGGTTACGGGGCCAACAGGGGCAGACCCCTGGCCCTCAGCCCCCGCTGCCAAGTCCCGGTTGCCCAGGATGGCCTGAGCAGTGCCCATGGCATCGGCACTATCGTCTGCTGCCTGGAGCATGGCCGCAGGCAAGGGAGGAGCCAACGGCTGTACATCGTCAGCTGCTGATGCGCGGGGAGGCTCGCCGTGCCCCTGCTCCCCAGGAGCTCTGGCCAGGCAACGAGCTGCTGGCTCTATGTCTGAGTCTGCTGACGGGGCAGGAGACGCGCGCTGAGGGTGGTCATCTGCCTCTCCTGCGGCATCTCTGGCCACGCTGCCGGGTGAGCCGGGCACCTTCTGGGGGCCTGCGTGTGGCTCCTGGCTGAGTCTCAGCAGACTGGGGCTGCCCCAGAGGGTATGGATGGAGACATCTTCCTCCAGCTGCCTCTGTCCTGGCAGGTCTTCAGAGGTTTTGTTGTCGTCCTCTTCCTCCAGCTCCTCCAGATGCTCCATCTTGATTTGCACGACCACAAGATGCTTCAGGGCATCCACAGGCTGTGCGCGCAGCGGCTTGCCGTGGACAAGTCGCACGGGGGGCAGACGATGGCCCTGCCTTGCCACCGGCTGTGCCCAGTGCCCTTTGCCGGTGCAGCTCCCCGGGGAAACTGGCGCGTGGGCCTCGCCAGCAGCCCTGGTGCCCCCCGGAGCATGGGCACGAGGTCTTGGCTGAGCCGCTGCGGCCTTGCCACCCCTGTTGGCCTGCACCTGGGCTGTTCTGGGAGGTGTCGCCAGACCAGCGGTGTGCGCAAGGTGGCCCTGTGCCGCCGGCTGCTGGCCGGCTCCCCAGCTTGCGGCTACCACGCGACTCAGGACCTCTGACACCAATGGCTGGACTGTGGACTCCAGAGCCGCATCGCGGGTTGTGCAGCCGTGCGGGGCAGGCCCCCATCTCTCAGCTCTCGCTGCCACACCCTGGTGACCGAGGATGCCCCGAGCAGGTGGGACAAGCTCTCGCTGGCCGCTGGCCGCAGGGCCCACGCCGTGTGCTCTGCCTCTCAGAGCAGATGCGGAGGTTGCTGCTGCTGGCAGAGCGGGCAGCTTGGTGACATTTGCAGATCCTGCCGCTGGAGCTGCAAGTGCGTAGCGGGGTGCGGCTGCCTGCATCGCTTCAAGCCTTGGGAGAGGCGGCAAGGCTGGCGTGGTCACTCTTTCTCCCCGTGTGACCCTGCTGCGGGGCAGTGCCTCCCAGCCCTCCAGCCTCTCCGTCTGCAAGAGAAGATGCGAGAAGGGCGGCTGCTGCCCTGCTGCCAGGGCCAGCTGGGGAGAGGGCTGGTCCCTGCGTGGCCCCCCCTCACCGGGTCTCGGGAGCACCCCCAGCATGCCCGGGCAGCCTGCCGGGCCTGGCACGGGGGCGGGGTCTCAGCTTGCTGGGGGGGCTGGTCGCACCTGTCCCCTCCGCCACCTCCCGCTTTTGCATCGGCACCTGCCAGCGCCCGGGAGGCGGTCGAGCCTGTCTCCCTCAAGGTCCCTACCTGTGTGCGACGGCTGCAAGTGCTCTGTGAGCTCGCGGGGCAGGGGAGCGGTGGCAGCTGGTCCCCATGGAGGGCCGAGGCTGTGGTGCGGCTGCGCTGCGGCGCTGCCTGCGGCTGCCTGCAGCGCACCTGTGGGGAGAAGGAGGAGGGGCGGGATGGAGGCGGCTGTGTCGGCACAGCGGCCCCCGCAGCACCGGCAAGCCCGGCCTCGTCTTCAAGGCAGCTCCTGGCTACTCCAGCCAGGCTGAACTCGGCTCTGCGCTGCTCTCTGCCTCTGGGGCATTGCTGCGGGGCCGCGTGGGCCGCGGCCATCCCGGAGCCTGCCCTGCCCCAGAGAAACCCCTGCGGCGCGGCATGGCTGTGCCTGGGCCGGCGACGCTCAGGGCTGGCTGTCTCGCTCCCGGCTGTCCCCGTGTCCCGCCGCCCCCCGCCTCTCCCGCCAGCCCCATCCCTCACTTGGCGGTCCTCCTGCAGGCGCCGCAGCCCCTTGTGGGGCTGGGAGCGAGCGTTCGCCTCGTGCTTCTCGGCCATCTCCGGGCTCGTCTGTTGGACGCCTGCCACGGGCACCCAGCGCAGCTGCTGCCTCCTGGCGGGGCCGCTCTCCTGGGAGTGGGCACCCTAGGGCCCTGGCCCCATAAGAGCCTCCACGGCTGCCGTGCGGACCCCCCCGTCACAATGGCCTCTGGGCACGATGCCGCCCCTGGTCACAAAGGCCTGGCGGTCACCGTGGAGACGCCCACGCCCCGTTTGACCGCAGCCCCCTGGGCACATGGACAGAGCATGGTCCTCTGTTCGTTTAGCAGCTCTCAGTGTCACCGGGAGGGCCTTTATCCCCAGGACGGCCACTAGTGAGGCTGAATGTACACGTGTGGGCAAGCTGTAGCCCGCCAGCAGCTGGGCTCAGGCACTCAGCCTCCCCTCTTCTACTTAACAGAGAGACAGGTGGATTGTCAGAGCGTAGCTCGATAGATGTTGCTCGTCTATTAAAAGTTTAAATATAAACAGGATGTCTTTTGAAATGCCAGTAGCAGTTGATTTTGGATTCTTTGATGTGAACTAACCAAGGACACCAGGGAAACAGTGGACAACATACCTGTCCTTTCTATGCACTGTCCTGACTATAAGACTAAAAATCACCCCCCCCCGGCTACTGTGGGACCCTCCTCTGATTAAGGGGACCCCTACTCTCTGAGCATGCTCTCTAAAGATGTATTTATCTTCTTACCAAGTTAGGAATGCATATTAACCTATAGCAATCAGGCAGCAAAAAGGCTATGTAACGGATTACGTCTGTTATGTTTGTACTGTATAAAAAAAAGGGCTGTTGGCAGAAATCTCGTGTGCTTGAGTTGTGGGAAACCACCAAGCGCCCAGGCTTGCGCAAACCTGAAATAAATCAGTCTCCCCACTTGCTGGCCCCTGCAGGTAGGAGCCGCCAAGGCCACAGCCCTTGTCTGCTTGCTGGTACAGACCGTCCCACGGCCCCCGAGCCGGCCGGGACTGCCCCCGGTCCCGTAGCTGACCCTCCGTGCTCTCACCACCAGAGACAGCCAGGGTCTCTCACACGCAGGGCTGGCCGTCAGACACCCACTCACCCCCTTGCTCCCAGGCCACGTCACCTGCTCACCGCCTCTGCGGCTTGATCTTCGCTGGCCATCACACTCACTCCCACACCCGCACTCGCTCCAGTCGCTGCCCCAGGGACACGGGGACCCTCGGCGCCGTGGTCTGACCCCAGCTGCTGCACTCACCCCTCCGCGCACACGCGTGCACACAGGACAGAGAGCCCTCACCTAGGACAGAGCCAGGAAGGACTTTAATAGGGAGACAGGCCAGGCTGCGCTGGTCAGGTGCAGGGCATGGCCAGGCAAGCCCATTGGCAAGGTGCTGGCAGCCGGGCGCCGCTGCTCTCACGGTCCCGTGAGGCAGCTCAGCGGAAAGCCCTGCGCAGAGCCCGACAAGCTGTCCTGAGGACGGAGGGACATCGCCAGCGAGCCGGGGCGTGCGGGCGCGCGACGAAGCCTGCGGGGGAAGGAGAGCTGTAGGCGAGGGGCTGGGCGGGGAGAGGTGCTCTGTGGCCGTCGCGCCCGAGACATGCGGCCTGGGGAGAAGCTGCTGCCTGTGTGTCTGCGTCGTCTGATGGGGCAAGAGATGCGCTCTTTATGGCGCTTGCTGCCTCTGCTGCTGCGTCTCTGTCAGGGACCTCTTCCCACGCTTCCTCCAGGTCCTGCAGAGCAGTGTCACTGGTTACGGGGCCAACAGGGGCAGGCCCCTGGCCCTCAGCCCCCGCTGCCAAGTCCCGGTTGCCCAGGATGGCCTGAGCAGTGCCCACAGCATCGGCACTATCGTCTGCTGCCTGGAGCATGGCCGCAGGCAAGGGAGGAGCCAACGGCTGTACATCGTCAGCTGCTGATGCGCGGGGAGGCTCGCCGTGCCCCTGCTCCCCAGGAGCTCTGGCCAGGCAACGAGCTGCTGGCTCTACGTCTGAGTCTGCTGACGGGGCAGGAGACGCGCGCTGAGGGTGGTCATCTGCCTCTCCTGCGGCATCTCTGGCCACGCTGCCGGGTGAGCCGGGCACCTTCTGGGGGCCTGCGTGTGGCTCCTGGCTGAGTCTCAGCAGACTGGGGCTGCCCCAGAGGGTATGGATGGAGACATCTTCCTCCAGCTGCCTCTGTCCTGGCAGGTCTTCAGAGGTTTTGTTGTCGTCCTCTTCCTCCAGCTCCTCCAGATGCTCCATCTTGATTTGCACGACCACAAGATGCTTCAGGGCATCCACAGGCTGTGCGCGCAGCGGCTTGCCGTGGACAAGTCGCACGGGGGGCAGACGATGGCCCTGCCTTGCCACCGGCTGTGCCCAGTGCCCTTTGCCGGTGCAGCTCCCCGGGGAAACTGGCGCGTGGGCCTCGCCAGCAGCCCTGATGCCCCCCGGAGCATGGGCACGAGGTCTTGGCTGAGCCGCTGCGGCCTTGCCACCCCTGGCGGCCTGCACCTGGGCTGTTCTTGGAGGTGTCGCCAGACCAGCGGTGTGCGCAAGGTGGCCCTGTGCCGCCGGCTGCTGGCCGGCTCCCCAGCTTGCGGCTACCACGCGACTCAGGACCTCTGACACCAATGGCTGGACTGTGGACTCCAGAGCCGCATCGCGGGTTGTGCAGCCGTGCGGGGCAGGCCCCCATCTCTCAGCTCTCGCTGCCACGCCCTGGTGACCCAGGATGCCCCGAGCAGGTGGGACAAGCTCTCGCTGGCCGCTGGCCGCAGGGCCCACGCCGTGTGCTCTGCCTCTCAGAGCAGATGCGGGGGTTGCTGCTGCTGGCAGAGCGGGCAGCTTGGTGACATTTGCAGATCCTGCCGCTGGAGCTGCAAGTGCGTAGCGGGGTGCGGCTGCCTGCATCGCTTCAAGCCTTGGGAGAGGCGGCAAGGCTGGCGTGGTCACTCTTTCTCCCCGTGTGACCCTGCTGCGGGGCAGTGCCTCCCAGCCCTCCAGCCTGTCCGTCTGCAAGAGAAGATGCGAGAAGGGCGGCTGCTGCCCTGCTGCCAGGGCCAGCTGGGGAGAGGGCTGGTCCCTGCGTGGCCCCCCCTCACCGGGTCTCGGGAGCACCCCCAGCCTGCCCGGGCAGCCTGCCGGGCCTGGCACGGGGGCGGGGTCTCAGCTTGCTGGGGGCGCTGGTCGCACCTGTCCCCTCCGCCACCTCCCGCTTTTGCATCGGCACCTGCCAGCGCCTGGGAGGCGGTCGAGCCTGTCTCCCTCAAGGTCCCTACCTGTGTGCGACGGCTGCAAGTGCTCTGTGAGCTCGCTGGGCAGGGGAGCGGTGGCAGCCGGTCCCCATGGAGGGCCGAGGCTGTGGTGCGGCTGCGCTGCGGCGCTGCCTGCGGCTGCCTGCAGCGCACCTGTGGGGAGAAGGAGGAGGGGCGGGATGGAGGCGGCTGTGTCGGCACAGCGGCCCCCGCAGCACCGGCAAGCCCGGCCTCGGCTTCAAGGCAGCTCCTGGCTACTCCAGCCAGGCTGAACTCGGCTCTGCGCTGCTCTCTGCCTCTGGGGCATTGCTGCGGGGCCGCGTGGGCCGCGGCCGTCCCGGAGCCTGCCCTGCCCCAGAGAAACCCCTGCGGCGCGGCATGGCTGTGCCTGGGCCGGCGACGCTCAGGGCTGGCTGTCTCGCTCCCGGCTGTCCCCGTGTCCCGCCGCCCCCCGCCTCTCCCGCCAGCCCCATCCCTCACTTGGCGGTCCTCCTGCAGGCGCCGCAGCCCCTCGTCGGGCTGGGAGCGAGCGTTCGCCTCGTGCTTCTCGGGCATCTCCGGGGTCGTCTGTTGGACGCCTGCCACGGGCACCCAGCGCAGCTGCTGCCTCCTGGCGGGGCCGCTCTCCTGGGAGTGGGCACCCTAGGGCCCTGGCCCCATAAGAGCCTCCACGGCTGCCGTGCGGACCCCCCCGTCACAATGGCCTCTGGGCACGATGCCGCCCCTGGTCACAAAGGCCTGGCGGTCACCGTGGAGACGCCCACGCCCCGTTTGACCGCAGCCCCCTGGGCACATGGACAGAGCATGGTCCTCTGGTCGTTTAGCAGCTCTCAGTGTCACCGGGAGGGCCTTTATCCCCAGGACGGCCACTAGTGAGGCTGAATGTACACGTGTGGGCAAGCTGTAGCCCGCCAGCAGCTGGGCTCAGACACTCAGCCTCCCCTCTTCTACTTAACAGAGAGACAGGTGGATTGTCGGAGCGTAGCTCGATAGATGTTGCTCGTCTAGTAAAAGTTTAAATATAAACAGGATGTCTTTTGAAATGCCAGTAGCAGTTGATTTTGGATTCTTTGATGTGAACTAACCAAGGACACCAGGGAAACAGTGGACAACATACCTCTCCTTTCTATGCACTGTCCTGACTATAAGACTAAAAATCACCCCCCCTCCCCCGGCTACTGTGGGACCCTCCTCTGATTAAGGGGACCCCTACTCTCTGAGCATGCTCTCTAAAGATGTATTTATCTTCTTACCAAGTTAGGAATGCATATTAACCTATAGCAATCAGGCAGCAAAAAGGCTATGTAACGGATTACGTCTGTTATGTTTGTACTGTATAAAAAAAAGGGCTGTTGGCAGAAATCTCGTGTGCTTGAGTTGTGGGAAACCACCAAGCGCCCAGGCTTGCGCAAACCTGAAATAAATCAGTCTCCCCACTTGCTGGCCCCTGCAGGTAGGAGCCGCCAAGGCCACAGCCCTTGTCTGCTTGCTGGTACAGACCGTCCCACGGCCCCCGAGCCGGCCGGGACTGCCCCCGGTCCCGTAGCTGACCCTCCGTGCTCTCACCACCAGAGACAGCCAGGGTCTCTCACACGCAGGGCTGGCCGTCGGACACCCACTCACCCCCTTGCTCCCAGGCCACGTCACCTGCTCACCGCCTCTGCGGCTTGATCTTCGCTGGCCATCACACTCACTCCCACACCCGCACTCGCTCCAGTCGCTGCCCCAGGGACACGGGGACCCTCGGCGCCGTGGTCTGACCCCAGCTGCTGCACTCACCCCTCCGCGCACACGCGTGCACACAGGACAGAGAGCCCTCACCTAGGACAGAGCCAGGAAGGAGTTTAATAGGGAGACAGGCCAGGCTGCGCTGGTCAGGTGCAGGGCATGGCCAGGCAAGCCCATTGGCAAGGTGCTGGCAGCCGGGCGCCGCTGCTCTCACGGTCCCGTGAGGCAGCTCAGCGGAAAGCCCTGCGCAGAGCCCGACAAGCTGTCCTGAGGACGGAGGGACATCGCCAGCGAGCCGGGGCGTGCGGGCGCGCGACGAAGCCTGCGGGGGAAGGAGAGCTGTAGGCGAGGGGCTGGGCGGGGAGAGGTGCTCTGTGGCCGTCGCGCCCGAGACATGCGGCCTGGGGAGAAGCTGCTGCCTGTGTGTCTGCGTCGTCTGATGGGGCAAGAGATGCGCTCTTTATGGCGCTTGCTGCCTCTGCTGCTGCGTCTCTGTCAGGGACCTCTTCCCACGCTTCCTCCAGGTCCTGCAGAGCAGTGTCACTGGTTACGGGGCCAACAGGGGCAGGCCCCTGGCCCTCAGCCCCCGCTGCCAAGTCCCGGTTGCCCAGGATGGCCTGAGCAGTGCCCACAGCATCGGCACTATTGTCTGCTGCCTGGAGCATGGCCGCAGGCAAGGGAGGAGCCAACGGCTGTACATCGTCAGCTGCTGATGCGCGGGGAGGCTCGCCGTGCCCCTGCTCCCCAGGAGCTCTGGCCAGGCAACGAGCTGCTGGCTCTACGTCTGAGTCTGCTGACGGGGCAGGAGACGCGCGCTGAGGGTGGTCATCTGCCTCTCCTGCGGCATCTCTGGCCACGCTGCCGGGTGAGCCGGGCACCTTCTGGGGGCCTGCGTGTGGCTCCTGGCTGAGTCTCAGCAGACTGGGGCTGCCCCAGAGGGTATGGATGGAGACATCTTCCTCCAGCTGCCTCTGTCCTGGCAGGTCTTCAGAGGTTTTGTTGTCGTCCTCTTCCTCCAGCTCCTCCAGATGCTCCATCTTGATTTGCACGACCACAAGATGCTTCAGGGCATCCACAGGCTGTGCGCGCAGCGGCTTGCCGTGGACAAGTCGCACGGGTGGCAGACGATGGCCCTGCCTTGCCACCGGCTGTGCCCAGTGCCCTTTGCCGGTGCAGCTCCCCGGGGAAACTGGCGCGTGGGCCTCGCCAGCAGCCCTGATGCCCCCCGGAGCATGGGCACGAGGTCTTGGCTGAGCCGCTGCGGCCTTGCCACCCCTGGCGGCCTGCACCTGGGCTGTTCTTGGAGGTGTCGCCAGACCAGCGGTGTGCGCAAGGTGGCCCTGTGCCGCCGGCTGCTGGCCGGCTCCCCAGCTTGCGGCTACCACGCGACTCAGGACCTCTGACACCAATGGCTGGACTGTGGACTCCAGAGCCGCATCGCGGGTTGTGCAGCCGTGCGGGGCAGGCCCCCATCTCTCAGCTCTCGCTGCCACACCCTGGTGACCCAGGATGCCCCGAGCAGGTGGGACAAGCTCTCGCTGGCCGCTGGCCGCAGGGCCCACGCCGTGTGCTCTGCCTCTCAGAGCAGATGCGGGGGTTGCTGCTGCTGGCAGAGCGGGCAGCTTGGTGACATTTGCAGATCCTGCCGCTGGAGCTGCAAGTGCGTAGCGGGGTGCGGCTGCCTGCATCGCTTCAAGCCTTGGGAGAGGCGGCAAGGCTGGCGTGGTCACTCTTTCTCCCCGTGTGACCCTGCTGCGGGGCAGTGCCTCCCAGCCCTCCAGCCTCTCCGTCTGCAAGAGAAGATGCGAGAAGGGCGGCTGCTGCCCTGCTGCCAGGGCCAGCTGGGGAGAGGGCTGGTCCCTGCGTGGCCCCCCCTCACCGGGTCTCGGGAGCACCCCCAGCCTGCCCGGGCAGCCTGCCGGGCCTGGCACGGGGGCGGGGTCTCAGCTTGCTGGCGGGCTGGTCGCACCTGTCCCCTCCGGCACCTCCCGCTTCTCCACCATAAGTGCTCCACCGATCTGGTAGACTTTCACAGATTCTATACTATAAAATCGTACATATTCACAGGATTTCTGAGAAATCATTTACATAAACATGAGATTTCCTGGAACTTTTTAACATACGCAAATGTCCGATCCGCATGCGCAGTCGTCTCCCGTGGTGGTCTTTGGGGGTCTTCAGATGAAGGCTCGTAGTCTTCTTCCCTGTGTTCGCTGATTGACCTTTGCTTCTGCGCAAACTCAGTCCTAGCAGCACCTAAAGGGTGTCCTTCATGGCTGTTGGCATTCTTTCGTGACCTCCTGTCTTCCATGTATTTGTTCTCCCAAGGCCCAGTTGTCTGAGATGGGATTATCCTGGAGCCCCCTTATCTTGCAACCATTCTAACTACTCCCTACATCCCAAAGGCCTTTCTTTTGTTTAGTGAAGTGACTAAGACATTTAAATATGCTCCTGGCCCCTAGGCTTTCAGGAGGCATTTTGATGCAGTGGCTTTGTCTCTCTTGGCTTTAAGCTTTTCATCCCCCCCTTTTCTGTAAACTTTGTAAATTTCTTTACAAAGGTCTTAGGTTTTCATAGTTTATCACCTTAGGCAAGGCCCAAACTCTCATAGCCAATTTCTTCAGCTTATGCCACAAAAGGCAATTGACAACTGTTAGTATAATAACAAACACCAATAATATCAAGAGTGAGTGGACTAGACCATTCAAAGTTTTCTCTGCAGAGGATGAGTATCCCAAAAGATATCCCAGCAATGATGGGCGGTATCATCTTTAATTTGACTAGACAGTCCAGTAAGTTGGTCCTTAGTTATTATTGGTTCAAGATTTTGTTTAATTTTTCCAGAGACGTTTGCACGACTTTTATTTAAGCCAAAGCATTGCCGCTTGTTCTTCTGTATATGCGATCACATAAAGGGAGTGATTAGGTGATATTCCGCAACTACCGATCCATTAGTCACTAAACACACGTGTCTGGCATTAATTTCTACAAACATTTCAAGCACATCAGGAGACAGGCGCATCCATTTGCAGCTGTTAACAGAATGTTCTAATAAGCATGGTTAGACTGTTGTCCACATAAGATACTGTCAGAGGTGGTTTCACAAAGAGCTAAATCATATGTTTGTCTCAGGTAGTGGCAAAGATTTTTCAGGAATTATACTTAATACCTCACCTTGTTCCGCACCTCGTCTTGGCTCGTAATCAGCCAATTTATTTCCCACTTCCCTCTCAGCGTTACCTCTCTGGTGCCCTTTGCAAGTGCATAATCGCCACTGCTGACGGAAGTTGTACAGCATCTAAAAGTCGTCAAATTATATCAGCAGGCTTTATACCTTTTCCTTGAGCAGTCAAGAGTCCTCGTTCCTTCCAAATTGCTCCATGGGCGTGGACTACACCAAAGGCATATTTGGACTCGCAGCCCTTCAGCCAGCTCCAACGCTCTCACTAGGGCAATTATTTCAGCTAGTTGTGCAGATGTACCCTTAGGGAGTGACTTGGCTTCCACCAGTCGGTCTGTGGTGGTTCCAGCATATCCTGCCATTCGAACTCCATTCTTTATGAAACTGCTCCCATCAGTATACCACCTTCGGTCGGCTTCCTCCAGCGGCTCCTCCTTCAAGTCTGGTCTGCTTGCATATGCAGTTTCAACAGTTTCTATACAATCGTGCACGACAGTCTCCATTTCCTGTTTATCGCTTATGATTTCTATATCATCTAAAACGGAGGTTACAGTGTGGGAAGTGTGCACAATCATCTTTTGTCCCAAAGTAAATTTCCGAGCTTCTTGGATAATCAAAACAACGGCAGCCACTGCCCGAGGGCATCCCGGCCATCCTTTGCTTACTTCCTCCAATTGGTTAGAGAAGTATGCTACAGCTCGTTTATAAGGACCCAGCTTCTGGGCCAGAATTCCCAGAGCCACTCCTTGCCTTTCATAGGAGAAGAGCCAGAAAGGTTTCGTTACATCTGGTAGGCCCAAAGCTGGAGCCTTCATTAGCTCCAGTTTCACTTCCTTGATTGCCCTCTTAGCTTCATCAGTCCATATTAATTGTGTCTGGCTATTTTCAACAGTTCATATAGAGGTTTAACCAAAAGTCCATAATTATAGATCCACCAACCTGTCATTTCCCAAAAGGTTCAAAGCTCTTTTACCGTGGTGGGTTCTGGAGTTCTGCAGATCGCTTCCTTTCGGTCATTCCCGAGCTGTCTTTGTCCCTTAGAAATCACGAATCCCAGGTGTATTACTTCCTTCTTCAAGATTTGGGCTTTCTGTAATGAGCCTCGATAACCACTTAATCCCAGAAAATTCAACAAGCTCACAGTCTATTCCTTCATCCTTTTCTGTGGCTATTAAGATATCATCCACATATTGCAAAAGAATCCCATTTCCTGGGGGCCTCTCCCAGGTCTCTCATTCCTTAGCTAATTGATTTCCAAAAATGGTAGGGCTGTTTTTAAATCCCTGGGGTAACGCTGTCCAGGTCAGTTGGGGTTTTCGTCCTGTATCAGGGTTTTGCCGTTCAAAGGCAAATAACTTGCAGTTTTCTGGAGCCAAGGTAAGGCAAAAGAATGCATCCTTTAAATCTTACACAGTAAACCATTCATAGGTTTCCTTTAAACCAGTCAGCAGAGTATACGGGTTTGCCACTACCGGATACAAATCATCAACTATTTATTACCCGCAAATCTTGCACCAATCGATAAGTTTTGCCATCAGGCTTTTTGACGGCCAAAATGGGAGCGTTATCTTCTGAAGAGCATTCAATTACTAGTCCAAATTTTATAAACTCTTCTGTAATACTTTTTACCCCTCGCCTGTCTTCCAATTTCAAGGGGTATTGCTTTATCTTACCAGGTCGTGCCCCTTCTTTGAGTTTAACAACAACCAGTTCAGCATTTTTAGCCTTTCCGGGTATTCCTGAGGCCCACGCTCCTGGCTATACCTGGTCTTTTATTTCTTGTATAATTTCTTCTTCTCTAATTTGGGGTTCAGTAAGAACCAAGCTTAAAATTCCAATGTGATTTTTGTCTGGTATTTTAAACTCAATTTCCCCATTTCTAAATTTTAGTTCGGGATTTAGTTGTTCTAATAGGTCCCTTCCCAGTAATAGCCTAGGAGCCTCAGGCAGGTAGAGAAATTTGTGCATCCCCACGCTTTTCCCAATTCTAAATTTTAATGGTTTCAAGGAAAAAGCTTTTTCAACCTGCCCAGTTGCTCCCACAACATTAACATTTTGTTTACTTAGAGCTAACAAGGTTTGATTCAACACAGAGAATGTGGCTAACGCAGCCACTATCTCCTTTCCCGGTTTCCTTCTGTCCTCCCCCTCCCCATTCCGATATACTCTCCACGCTTCCTCCAGCAACTTTTCTAAATTCCTTATGTCTGGTTCCCTTAGTTTCTGAAGTTTCTTTCTGGTATCATTAGTGGATTGTCCCAGAAACAGAGATACCAGCTGCTGTGTGGCAGCTTCTGACGCCGGTTCCGTAGTAGTAAATCTTGTCACAGCAGGCCGTAAGCGATCTAAAAAGTCCGTGGGAGTCTCAGTCTGCCCCTGCTTGATAGCATACAGAGCAGACCAGTTAACTGCCTTTGGGATCGCGTGTTCTATTCCAAATTTGATTCAGGTTCGGTATCGTTGCGACAAGCGGTACTGAGCTGGATCATAAGGGTCCCAACCCGGGTCCCTGGAGGGCACAGGATCTTCGGCCGTGCCCTGCAAAACTCGTCCCTCAATCTATGTTTCTACACGAGCTTGGGCTGCCTTTAATACAAGCTGCTTCTCAGTTTCAGTCCTAGCGTCTAGCATAAGATCCACATCTTTCCAATCCGGGTCCAAATTCTTAGTAATCCACTCAAACCTTTTCGCAATCCCACTTGGGTCCTCCCTATGCCTTTTAACTGCATCCTTCCACTTACCCACATCATCCATCTGGAAAGGCACTTTTCTTCCGCCTTTCTGGGTTTCTCTTTCACCTTCAAACACCTCTAGTAGTCCAATACTGCATGCTGAACAACATCGCTTCAACTTCCCTAACTCTTTCTGAGTTTCCTTTTCCAAAGCCAACACCATGGGGTCTTGGGGAGCAAAATTAAAACCACAATCTTTCTGGGACTCAGGGTGATTTCGGAGGGTGAAAAACATATCCGCATACAGAGCTTCGTCCCATTTTCCCTCCCTCCTTAAAAATAACAGGAGTTGCCGCAAGGCGTTATACTTCAGAGTCCCATTCACAGGCCACTTTTCTTCATCATCTAATTTATACAATGGCCATCACGGATTACAATACTTAATTAGAGTTTTCTTATTCACATTTCCTCCAGGAGGACCCCCTATATCCTTCCACTGATATAAAATGCAACCTAATGGAGATTTCTTTGGTATCTCTTTACTTTGTTGTGACTCTCCCATTTTATTGGTCCCAGTTCTCTCCCGTATTCCCGCAGTATCTTAACTGTTAGTTCCACGGTCCACACTTTACCACGTAGAGGGTTACAGAATTACTGTTTTACATCCTTACAATCTTTTTCTTTCGCTTCGTCCGTCTCCGGCCCTTTCCCTCGCGGGACAACGAAACCGCGGATCAGGACTCCGCACTCGCTTCGTACGGCTCATTCACACACGCACAGGACAGCATACACACTTTTGATGACAAAACACTCAAATACCAAGCACGTCTCATTCACACATGCGTAGGACAGTATAGACACTTTTGACAACAAAAAAGCTCACATACCAATACAATGAACAAAAATCCTAAAAGCAAACACAGAGCAACTACTTGTCCTTACAACATGCCAAACACAATCCCAAAATCAAATAACCGAGTTCCAAAGCCAAGATCCAGTATACCCAAATGCAAGCTGTCCAAATGAGCACCGAAGTGCTCCCAGATGGGCACTGAAGTGCCCCCAGTGCATACCTTTAAGGCGCTAGAAGCCCGGTATACTCCACCAAGCGTGAACCACTCACGGCTTACGGGGTTTCCAACAGATGACTAGTCCCAAACCAAATGTAAGAAAGAATACCTTTTTTCCAAAGACGGTCCCTGTCTGCTCCCACAGCGATCCGATTGAGGCAAGGAATCCCTCCGGAAATTTTCGGGGGGTACCCTAGGGAGTCCCGTTCTCAACGGGTCCTGCAGCCGAGCAGAGAGGGTCCCACCTGGGGTGCCAAAACTGATAGAAAAATTCACGGATGCTTCTCCTCGCAGTCTGAATCCCCCCAAGGGAGAAACGGAGTATTCAGAGAGACCCTGAAATGACACTCAATAGCAACGAAGTTACTATTAAGCAGGTATTCTTTATTGCAGCGCTGGGGATTCTCCACCATAAGTGCCCCACCGATCTGGTAGACTTTCGGAGATTCTATGCTATAGAATCGTACATATTCACAGGATTTCCGAGAAATCATTTACATAAACATGAGATTTCCTGGAACTTTTTAACATATGCAAATGTCCGATCCGCATGCGCAGTCGTCTCCCGTGGTGGTCTTTGGGGGGTCTTCAGATGAAGGCTCGTAGTCTTCTTCCTTGTGTTCGCTGATTGACCTTTGCTTCTGCGCAAACTCAGTCCTAGCATCGCCTAAAGGGTGTCCTTCATGGCTGTTGGCATTCTTTCGTGACCTCCTGTCTTCCATGTATTTGTTCTCCCAAGGCCCAGTTGTCTGAGATGGGATTATCCTGGAGCCCCCTTATCTTGCAACCATTCTAACTACTCCCTACATCCCAAAGGCCTTTCTTTTGTTTAGTGAAGTGACTAAGACATTTAAATATGCTCCTGGCCCCTAGGCTTTCAGGAGGCATTTTGATGCAGTGGCTTTGTCTCTCTTGGCTTTAACCCTTTCAAGACCAAGAGGAGTGACACCAGGCCTGTCCCCCAAGCAGTAGGTGTGTGGGGGGAATAAGAGGCTTCACAGACCACGGGGGATGGAGCCGAGGCAAGGCCGTCCTGTCTCCACAGGGCTCCCTCCCCCGCCCCCCTCCAGGGTACTGTCCGGTCCTGGGTCCTAGCGGCCGTCGCTCTGCAGTGTGGTTTTGGCACCCAGGCTGTTTGAGACGTCTTGTTGTTTTACACTAGCAGTTCTCTACACCCTGAGCAGCATGTTTCCCTCCTCCCCTTTTGTCCGCCAGACACAAAGCCAGCTGCTATTACCCCCTCTGAAGTGCCCCTCGCTGCTCAGGGCATGGAGGATGCTGAGGGCATCGTCGTGTTGTATTGGCAAGAGACGTGTGCGCGTGCGGGCGTGCGGGCGTGCGCACCCTCCCCAGGGCTAGCAGGGGTGGCTGAGGAGCATTCCTCCCCCGGCAGCCTCCTGCGCTGTCTCTGGAGCACTCGGGCATTTACTACATGTGTTGAGCTGGAAAGTAAAGCCAGCACAAGCAGAGCTGACTGCCCTCAGAGAAGGGCTCTGCCCAAGCAGAGAAGCAGGCGAGGTGGCCAGGCAGCACCCTGGCTAAAGTCTGTTGTGCCATGTATGACGGGCATATCTGGATACAAGCAGACCTGCATACCCTCCGCTCAGGGCAAGGTGATAATGACGACGATTGCCTGCTCCCTTGGCACCGGTAATCAAGATGCAACAACAGAGCACGCCCGCGGCGGGGGTGGCCGAGGCACAAACCCCGCCTCCCTCCACAACAGCTCCTCGAGGGTTTACTGCCCTAGAGTCGAGAGCTCTGCAGGAGAGATACGGAGCTGAGCCAGGGGAAACAGCGGTGGAGGGATCTGGACAGGAGATTCTGCTCAATTAGCAGAGCTCTGTGCCATAGCACTAGCTCTTAGCAATGGCACGTGGACCATATACACTGATTCCTGCGCTGCGTGGGCTGGTGCTAGACAATGGCTAGGAAATTGGGCAAAACGCAATTGGCAGATAGGGAATCGAGATGTCCGGGGGAGAAAATATTGGGAACAAATATACCAGATCGCCAGCCCCCGTCCTATTGCTATAGCGCATGTAGCCGCACATCAGAAAAATACTACTCAGGTGGCCAAATGGAACAATACGGCTGACCACCTAGCCAGTATCAATGCGGCAGGATTTTCCTCTGCCCTGAGCACTGAATGCTGAGGACACGCTGGTGCATATGACCTATATCAGCATGCAGCAAGACGAGGCCGGCCCATTACTAAACAGCAAGCAGTTCAAGTAGGGACCACTTGTGGATTTTGTAATGATAGGAGGGATTATCTTGTCAAATGTCAACAATGAGAAAACCTTGGGGAAGGGAGAGCGCTGTGGGGTACTTGGCAAGTAGACTACATACTGGACCCGTGAGAAGTACCTCGGAAGGATGGAAATTTATTATGACTGAAGCTGAAACAGTAAGTGGTTTGGGTAGTGTTGACCCTACACACGCTGCATCTGGCTTGGCAACTGTCGCAGGATTAAACCGATGGTTTGCTTTGCACCCAGTGCCACAAGCTTTACAGCCAGATAATGGCTCATCTTTTAAAACCAAAATACCACAGGAATGGCATCTTAAGCGTGGAGTTAAGTGGGCTTTCCGCTTACCCTATCGACCTCAGAGTAATGGCATAGTAGAAAGACGGAACGGGTTGCTGAAACAGCAGCTCAGATGTCGAAACAGTAATGCTAATTGGGGAAGGAACTTATGGGAAGCCGTACTAGCACTGCACTCACGGCAGACTCCTAATGGCAGTGAACAATCCCCTGTGCTGAACCAACACCTGCAGGATGCTTTGAATACCTCTGTGAGGCATCCAGGAATCGGGTGAGAATTCAACACCCGTCACTCGGAAAACCGTGGATCGCTCTGCAGCACTTCCGAGGAAAAGGAATATGGGAAAATGTGGATGCTGTTGGAGTGAAATTAATCGTTGCTGAGGCTTGGATACAATCCGAGACTCAAGTCTTCTTTCTCTCTTCCTAGGAACTGTTGAACCCCTGGATGACTAACTGAAGAGCTATCGTTCAGCGTGCACACTACGGGAAGTCTCTATCTAGAAAGTACAATAAGCGTTCCCTGGAACTTTGTTACTACTCTCCACGGTAAAGCGCTATCACCGGAAAGAGCGTTAACATCAAAAAGACAGGACTCTTCATTACTGGACAATTCTAATCCTCGCGTTGGTAAGCTGGCATTCTATCATATAACCGTATATGCACGATGCAAAAATCAAGCAAACCAAGAGAAGCCGGCAAGCTCTGCAGACTGGTGCTCTGGGGCCCTCGTGCCCAGGAGGGTGGGCAAGGTGTACCCCTGCAGCAGCTAAGCTGCTGAGGTCTTGCCACCCCTGGCGGCCTCCACCAGGGCAGTTCTTGAAGTTGTCGCTAGACCAGAGGTGTGCGCAGGGTGGCCTTGTGCCTCCGGCTGGCCGCAAGCTCCGCACCTAGCAGTTAACATGAGAGAATTCTGCCACACGAGATATCTGCCAACAGCCCTTTTTTTTTATACAGTACAAACATAACAGACGTAATCCGTTACATAGCCTTTTTGCTGCCTGATTGGTATAGGTTAATATGCATTCCTAACTTGGTAAGAAGATAAATACATCTTTAGAGAGCATGCTCAGAGAGTAGGGGTCCCCTTAATCAGAGGAGGGTCCCACAGTAGCCGGGGGAGGGGGGGGGTGATTTTTAGTCTTATAGTCAGGACAGTGCATAGAAAGGACAGGTATGTTGTCCACTGTTTCCCTGGTGTCCTTGGTTAGTTCACATCAAAGAATCCAAAATCAACTACTACTGGCATTTCAAAAGACATCCTGTTTCTTTTAATAGACGAGCAACATCTATCGAGCTACGCTCTGACAATCCACCTGTCTCTCTGTTAAGTAGAAGAGGGGAGGCTGAGTGCCTGAGCCCAGCTGCTGGCGGGCTACACCTTGCCCACACGTGTACATTCAGCCTCACTAGTGGCCGTCCTGGGGATAAAGGCCCTCCCGGTGACACTGAGAGCTGCTAAACGAACAGAGGACCATGCTCTGTCCATGTGCCCAGGGGGCTGCGGTCAAACGGGGCGTGGGCGTCTCCACGGTGACCGCCAGGCCTTTGTGACCAGGGGCGGCATCGTGCCCAGAGGCCATTGTGACGGGGGGTCCGCACGGCAGCCGTGGAGGCTCTTATGGGGCCAGGGCCCTAGGGTGCCCACTCCCAGGAGAGCGGCCCCGCCAGGAGGCAGCAGCTGCGCTGGGTGCCCGTGGCAGGCGTCCAACAGACGAGCCCGGAGATGCCCGAGAAGCACGAGGCGAACGCTCGCTCCCAGCCCCACGAGGGGCTGCGGCGCCTGCAGGAGGACCGCCAAGTGAGGGATGGGGCTGGCGGGAGAGGCGGCGGGCGGCGGGACACGGGGACAGCCGGGAGCGAGACAGCCAGCCCTGAGCGTCGCCGGCCCAGGCACAGCCATGCCGCGCCCCAGGGGTTTCTCTGGGGCAGGGCAGGGCAGGCTCCGGGACGGCCGCGGCCCACGCGGCCCCGCAGCAATGCCCCAGAGGCAGAGAGCAGCGCAGAGCCGAGTTCAGCCTGGCTGGAGTAGCCAGGAGCTGCCTTGAAGCCGAGGCCGGGCTTGCCGGTGCTGCGGGGGCCGCTGTGCCGACACAGCCGCCTCCATCCCGCCCCTCCTCCTTCTCCCCACAGGTGCGCTGCAGGCAGCCGCAGGCAGCGCCGCAGCGCAGCCGCACCACAGCCTCGGCCCTCCATGGGGACCGGCTGCCACCACTGCCCTGCCCAGCGAGCTCACAGAGCACTTGCAGCCGTCGCACACAGGTAGGGACCTTGAGGGAGACAGGCTCGACCGCCTCCCCGGCGCTGGCAGGTGCCGATGCAAAAGCGGGAGGTGGCGGAGGGGACAGGTGCGACCAGCCCCCCCAGCAAGCTGAGACCCCGCCCCCGTGCCGGGCCCGGCAGGCTGCCCGGGCATGCTGGGGGTGCTCCCGAGACCCGGTGGGGGGGGGCCACGCAGGGACCAGCCCTCTCCCCAGCTGGCCCTGGCAGCAGGGCAGCAGCCGCCCTTCTCGCATCTTCTCTTGCAGACGGAGAGGCTGGAGGGCTGGGAGGCACTGCCCCGCAGCAGGGTCACACGGGGAGAAAGAGTGACCACGCCAGCCTTGCCGCCTCTCCCAAGGCTTGAAGCGATGCAGGCAGCCGCACCCCGCTACGCACTTGCAGCTCCAGCGGCAGGATCTGCAAATGTCACCAAGCTGCCCGCTCTGCCAGCAGCAGCAACCGCCGCATCTGCTCTGAGAGGCAGAGCACACGGCGTGGGCCCTGCGGCCAGCGGCCAGCGAGAGCTTGTCCCACCTGCTCGGGGCATCCTGGGTCACCAGGGCGTGGCAGCGAGAGCTGAGAGATGGGGGCCTGCCCCGCACGGCTGCACAACCCGCGACGCGGCTCTGGAGTCCACAGTCCAGCCATTGGTGTCAGAGGTCCTGAGTCGCGTGGTAGCCGCAAGCTGGGGAGGCGGCCAGCAGCCGGCGGCACAGGGCCGCCTTGCGCACACCGCTGGTCTGGCGACACCTCCCAGAACAGCCCAGGTGCAGGCCGCCAGGGGTGGCAAGGCCGCAGCGGCTCAGCCAAGACCTCGTGCCCATGCTCCGGGGGGCACCAGGGCTGCTGGCGAGGCCCGCGCGCCAGTTTCCCCGGGGAGCTGCACTGGCAAAGGGCACTGGGCACAGCCGGTGGCAAGGCAGGGCCATCGTCTGCCCCCCGTGCGACTTGTCCACGGCAAGCCGCTGCGCGCACAGCCTGTGGATACCCCGAAGCATCTTGTGGTCGTGCAAATCAAGATGGCGCATCTGGAGGAGCTGGAGGAAGAGGACGACAACAAAACCTCTGAAGACCTGCCAGGACAGAGGCTGCTGGAGGAAGAGGTCTCCATCCATACCCTCTGGGGCAGCCCCAGTCTGCTGAGACTCAGCCAGGAGCCACACGCAGGCCCCCAGAAGGTGCCCGGCTCACCCGGCAGCGTGGCCAGAGATGCCGCAGGAGAGGCAGATGACCACCCTCAGCGCGCGTCTCCTGCCCCGTCAGCAGACTCAGACGTAGAGCCAGCAGCTTGGTGCCTGGCCAGAGCTCCTGGGGAGCAGGGGCACGGCGAGCCTCCCCACGCATCAGCAGCTGACGATGTACAGCCGTTGGCTCCTCCCTTGCCTGCGGCCATGCTCCAGGCAGCAGACGATAGTGCCGATGCCGTGGGCACTGCTCAGGCCATCCTGGGCAACCGGGACTTGGCAGCGGGGGCTGAGGGCCAGGGGTCTGCCCCTGTTGGCCCCGTAACCAGTGACACTGCTCTGCAGGACCTGGAGGAAGCGTGGGAAGAGGTCCCTGACAGAGACGCAGCAGCAGAGGCAGCAAGCGCCATAAAGAGCGCATCTCTTGCCCCATCAGACGACGCAGACACACAGGCAGCAGCTTCTCCCCAGGCCGCATGTCTCGGGCGCGACGGCCACAGAGCACCTCTCCCCGCCCAGCCCCTCGCCTACAGCTCTCCTTCCCCCGCAGGCTTCGTCGCGCGCCCGCACGCCCCGGCTCGCTGGCGATGTCCCTCCGTCCTCAGGACAGCTTGTCGGGCTCTGCGCAGGGCTTTCCGCTGAGCTGCCTCACGGGACCGTGAGAGCAGCGGCGCCCGGCTGCCAGCACCTTGCCAATGGGCTTGCCTGGCCATGCCCTGCACCTGACCAGCGCAGCCTGGCCTGTCTCCCTATTAAAGTCCTTCCTGGCTCTGTCCTAGGTGAGGGCTCTCTGTCCTGTGTGCACGCGTGTGCGCGGGGGGGTGAGTGCAGCAGCTGGGGTCAGACCACGGCGCCGAGGGTCCCCGTGTCCCTGGGGCAGCGACTGGAGCGAGTGCGGGTGTGGGAGTGAGTGTGATGGCCAGCGAAGATCAAGCCGCAGAGGCGGTGCGCAGGTGACGTGGCCTGGGAGCAAGGGGGTGAGTGGGTGTCCGACGGCCAGCCCTGCGTGTGAGAGACCCTGGCTGTCTCTGGTGGTGAGAGCACGGAGGGTCAGCTACGGGACCGGGGGCAGTCCCGGCCGGCTCGGGGGCCGTGGGACGGTCTGTACCAGCAAGCAGACAAGGGCTGTGGCCTTGGCGGCTCCTACCTGCAGGGGCCAGCAAGTGGGGAGACTGATTTATTTCAGGTTTGCACAAGCCTGGGCGCTCGGTGGTTTCCCACAACTCAAGCACACGAGATTTCTGCCAACAGCCCTTTTTTTTATACAGTACAAACATAACAGACGTAATCCGTTACATAGCCTTTTTGCTGCCTGATTGGCATATGTTAATATGCATTCCTAACTTGGTAAGAAGATAAATACATCTTTACAGAGCATGCTCAGAGAGTAGGGGTCCCCTTAATCAGAGGAGGGTCTCACAGTAGCCGGGGGCCGGGGGGGGTGATTTTTAGTCTTATAGTCAGGACAGTGCATAGAAAGGAGAGGTATGTTGTCCACTGTTTCCCTGGTGTCCTTGGTTAGTTCACATCAAAGAATCCAAAATCAACTACTACTGGCATTTCAAAAGACATCCTGTTTATATTTAAACTTTTACTAGACGAGCAACATCTATCGAGCTACGCTCTGACAATCCACCTGTCTCTCTGTTAAGTAGAAGAGGGGAGGCTGAGTGTCTGAGCCCAGCTGCTGGCGGGCTACAGCTTGCCCACACGTGTACATTCAGCCTCACTAGTGGCCGTCCTGGGGATAAAGGCCCTCCCGGTGACACTGAGAGCTGCTAAACGAACAGAGGACCATGCTCTGTCCATGTGCCCAGGGGGCTGCGGTCAAACGGGGCGTGGGCGTCTCCACGGTGACCGCCAGGCCTTTGTGACCAGGGGCGGCATCGTGCCCAGAGGCCATTGTGACGGGGGGGTCCGCACGGCAGCCGTGGAGGCTCTTATGGGGCCAGGGCCCTAGGGTGCCCACTCCCAGGAGAGCGGCCCCGCCAGGAGGCAGCAGCTGCGCTGGGTGCCCGTGGCAGGCGTCCAACAGACGACCCCGGAGATGCCCGAGAAGCACGAGGCGAACGCTCGCTCCCAGCCCCACGAGGGGCTGCGGCGCCTGCAGGAGGACCGCCAAGTGAGGGATGGGGCTGGCGGGAGAGGCGGCGGGCGGCGGGACACGGGGACAGCCGGGAGCGAGACAGCCAGCCCTGAGCGTCGCCGGCCCAGGCACAGCCATGCCGCGCCCCAGGGGTTTCTCTGGGGCAGGGCAGGGCAGGCTCCGGGACGGCCGCGGCCCACGCGGCCCCGCAGCAATGCCCCAGAGGCAGAGAGCAGCGCAGAGCCGAGTTCAGCCTGGCTGGAGTAGCCAGGAGCTGCCTTGAAGCCGAGGCCGGGCTTGCCGGTGCTGCGGGGGCCGCTGTGCCGACACAGCCGCCTCCATCCCGCCCCTCCTCCTTCTCCCCACAGGTGCGCTGCAGGCAGCCGCAGGCAGCGCCGCAGCGCAGCCGCACCACAGCCTCGGCCCTCCATGGGGACCGGCTGCCACCACTCCCCTGCCCAGCGAGCTCACAGAGCACTTGCAGCCGTCGCACACAGGTAGGGACCTTGAGGGAGACAGGCTCGACCGCCTCCCCGGCGCTGGCAGGTGCCGATGCAAAAGCGGGAGGTGGCGGAGGGGACAGGTGCGACCAGCCCCCCCAGCAAGCTGAGACCCCGCCCCCGTGCCGGGCCCGGCAGGCTGCCCGGGCATGCTGGGGGTGCTCCCGAGACCCGGTGGGGGGGGGCCACACAGGGACCAGCCCTCTCCCCAGCTGGCCCTGGCAGCAGGGCAGCAGCCGCCCTTCTCGCATCTTCTCTTGCAGACGGAGAGGCTGGAGGGCTGGGAGGCACTGCCCCGCAGCAGGGTCACACGGGGAGAAAGAGTGACCACGCCAGCCTTGCCGCCTCTCCCAAGGCTTGAAGCGATGCAGGCAGCCGCACCCCGCTACGCACTTGCAGCTCCAGCGGCAGGATCTGCAAATGTCACCAAGCTGCCCGCTCTGCCAGCAGCAGCAACCGCCGCATCTGCTCTGAGAGGCAGAGCACACGGCGTGGGCCCTGCGGCCAGCGGCCAGCGAGAGCTTGTCCCACCTGCTCGGGGCATCCTGGGTCACCAGGGCGTGGCAGCGAGAGCTGAGAGATGGGGGCCTGCCCCGCACGGCTGCACAACCCGCGACGCGGCTCTGGAGTCCACAGTCCAGCCATTGGTGTCAGAGGTCCTGAGTCGCGTGGTAGCCGCAAGCTGGGGAGGCGGCCAGCAGCCGGCGGCACAGGGCCGCCTTGCGCACACCGCTGGTCTGGCGACACCTCCCAGAACAGCCCAGGTGCAGGCCGCCAGGGGTGGCAAGGCCGCAGCGGCTCAGCCAAGACCTCGTGCCCATGCTCCGGGGGGCACCAGGGCTGCTGGCGAGGCCCGCGCGCCAGTTTCCCCGGGGAGCTGCACCGGCAAAGGGCACTGGGCACAGCCGGTGGCAAGGCAGGGCCATCGTCTGCCCCCCGTGCGACTTGTCCACGGCAAGCCGCTGCGCGCACAGCCTGTGGATACCCCGAAGCATCTTGTGGTCGTGCAAATCAAGATGGAGCATCTGGAGGAGCTGGAGGAAGAGGACGACAACAAAACCTCTGAAGACCTGCCAGGACAGAGGCAGCTGGAGGAAGAGGTCTCCATCCATACCCTCTGGGGCAGCCCCAGTCTGCTGAGACTCAGCCAGGAGCCACACGCAGGCCCCCAGAAGGTGCCCGGCTCACCCGGCAGCGTGGCCAGAGATGCCGCAGGAGAGGCAGATGACCACCCTCAGCGCGCGTCTCCTGCCCCGTCAGCAGACTCAGACGTAGAGCCAGCAGCTTGGTGCCTGGCCAGAGCTCCTGGGGAGCAGGGGCACGGCGAGCCTCCCCACGCATCAGCAGCTGACGATGTACAGCCGTTGGCTCCTCCCTTGCCTGCGGCCATGCTCCAGGCAGCAGACGATAGTGCCGATGCCGTGGGCACTGCTCAGGCCATCCTGGGCAACCGGGACTTGGCAGCGGGGGCTGAGGGCCAGGGGTCTGCCCCTGTTGGCCCCGTAACCAGTGACACTGCTCTGCAGGACCTGGAGGAAGCGTGGGAAGAGGTCCCTGACAGAGACGCAGCAGCAGAGGCAGCAAGCGCCATAAAGAGCGCATCTCTTGCCCCATCATACGACGCAGACACACAGGCAGCAGCTTCTCCCCAGGCCGCATGTCTCGGGCGCGACGGCCACAGAGCACCTCTCCCCGCCCAGCCCCTCGCCTACAGCTCTCCTTCCCCCGCAGGCTTCGTCGCGCGCCCGCACGCCCCGGCTCGCTGGCGATGTCCCTCCGTCCTCAGGACAGCTTGTCGGGCTCTGCGCAGGGCTTTCCGCTGAGCTGCCTCACGGGACCGTGAGAGCAGCGGCGCCCGGCTGCCAGCACCTTGCCAATGGGCTTGCCTGGCCATGCCCTGCACCTGACCAGCGCAGCCTGGCCTGTCTCCCTATTAAAGTCCTTCCTGGCTCTGTCCTAGGTGAGGGCTCTCTGTCCTGTGTGCACGCGTGTGCGCGGGGGGGTGAGTGCAGCAGCTGGGGTCAGACCACGGCGCCGAGGGTCCCCGTGTCCCTGGGGCAGCGACTGGAGCGAGTGCGGGTGTGGGAGTGAGTGTGATGGCCAGCGAAGATCAAGCCGCAGAGGCGGTGCGCAGGTGACGTGGCCTGGGAGCAAGGGGGTGAGTGGGTGTCCGACGGCCAGCCCTGCGTGTGAGAGACCCTGGCTGTCTCTGGTGGTGAGAGCACGGAGGGTCAGCTACGGGACCGGGGGCAGTCCCGGCCGGCTCGGGGGCCGTGGGACGGTCTGTACCAGCAAGCAGACAAGGGCTGTGGCCTTGGCGGCTCCTACCTGCAGGGGCCAGCAAGTGGGGAGACTGATTTATTTCAGGTTTGCGCAAGCCTGGGCGCTCGGTGGTTTCCCACAACTCAAGCACACGAGATTTCTGCCAACAGCCCTTTTTTTTATACAGTACAAACATAACAGACGTAATCCGTTACATAGCCTTTTTGCTGCCTGATTGGCATATGTTAATATGCATTCCTAACTTGGTAAGAAGATAAATACATCTTTAGAGAGCATGCTCAGAGAGTAGGGGTCCCCTTAATCAGAGGAGGGTCTCACAGTAGCCGGGGGCCGGGGGGGGTGATTTTTAGTCTTATAGTCAGGACAGTGCATAGAAAGGACAGGTATGTTGTCCACTGTTTCCCTGGTGTCCTTGGTTAGTTCACATCAAAGAATCCAAAATCAACTACTACTGGCATTTCAAAAGACATCCTGTTTATATTTAAACTTTTACTAGACGAGCAACATCTATCGAGCTACGCTCTGACAATCCACCTGTCTCTCCGTTAAGTAGAAGAGGGGAGGCTGAGTGTCTGAGCCCAGCTGCTGGCGGGCTACAGCTTGCCCACACGTGTACATTCAGCCTCACTAGTGGCCGTCCTGGGGATAAAGGCCCTCCCGGTGACACTGAGAGCTGCTAAACGAACAGAGGACCATGCTCTGTCCATGTGCCCAGGGGGCTGCGGTCAAACGGGGCGTGGGCGTCTCCACGGTGACCGCCAGGCCTTTGTGACCAGGGGCGGCATCGTGCCCAGAGGCCATTGTGACGGGGGGGTCCGCACGGCAGCCGTGGAGGCTCTTATGGGGCCAGGGCCCTAGGGTGCCCACTCCCAGGAGAGCGGCCCCGCCAGGAGGCAGCAGCTGCGCTGGGTGCCCGTGGCAGGCGTCCAACAGACGAGCCCGGAGATGCCCGAGAAGCACGAGGCGAACGCTCGCTCCCAGCCCCACGAGGGGCTGCGGCGCCTGCAGGAGGACCGCCAAGTGAGGGATGGGGCTGGCGGGAGAGGCGGCGGGCGGCGGGACACGGGGACAGCCGGGAGCGAGACAGCCAGCCCTGAGCGTCGCCGGCCCAGGCACAGCCATGCCGCGCCCCAGGGGTTTCTCTGGGGCAGGGCAGGGCAGGCTCCGGGACGGCCGCGGCCCACGCGGCCCCGCAGCAATGCCCCAGAGGCAGAGAGCAGCGCAGAGCCGAGTTCAGCCTGGCTGGAGTAGCCAGGAGCTGCCTTGAAGCCGAGGCCGGGCTTGCCGGTGCTGCGGGGGCCGCTGTGCCGACACAGCCGCCTCCATCCCGCCCCTCCTCCTTCTCCCCACAGGTGCGCTGCAGGCAGCCGCAGGCAGCGCCGCAGCGCAGCCGCACCACAGCCTCGGCCCTCCATGGGGACCGGCTGCCACCACTCCCCTGCCCAGCGAGCTCACAGAGCACTTGCAGCCGTCGCACACAGGTAGGGACCTTGAGGGAGACAGGCTCGACCGCCTCCCCGGCGCTGGCAGGTGCCGATGCAAAAGCGGGAGGTGGCGGAGGGGACAGGTGCGACCAGCCCCCCCAGCAAGCTGAGACCCCGCCCCCGTGCCGGGCCCGGCAGGCTGCCCGGGCATGCTGGGGGTGCTCCCGAGACCCGGTGGGGGGGGGCCACGCAGGGACCAGCCCTCTCCCCAGCTGGCCCTGGCAGCAGGGCAGCAGCCGCCCTTCTCGCATCTTCTCTTGCAGACGGAGAGGCTGGAGGGCTGGGAGGCACTGCCCCGCAGCAGGGTCACACGGGGAGAAAGAGTGACCACGCCAGCCTTGCCGCCTCTCCCAAGGCTTGAAGCGATGCAGGCAGCCGCACCCCGCTACGCACTTGCAGCTCCAGCGGCAGGATCTGCAAATGTCACCAAGCTGCCCGCTCTGCCAGCAGCAGCAACCGCCGCATCTGCTCTGAGAGGCAGAGCACACGGCGTGGGCCCTGCGGCCAGCGGCCAGCGAGAGCTTGTCCCACCTGCTCGGGGCATCCTGGGTCACCAGGGCGTGGCAGCGAGAGCTGAGAGATGGGGGCCTGCCCCGCACGGCTGCACAACCCGCGATGCGGCTCTGGAGTCCACAGTCCAGCCATTGGTGTCAGAGGTCCTGAGTCGCGTGGTAGCCGCAAGCTGGGGAGCCGGCCAGCAGCCGGCGGCACAGGGCCGCCTTGCGCACACCGCTGGTCTGGCGACACCTCCCAGAACAGCCCAGGTGCAGGCCGCCAGGGGTGGCAAGGCCGCAGCGGCTCAGCCAAGACCTCGTGCCCATGCTCCGGGGGGCACCAGGGCTGCTGGCGAGGCCCGCGCGCCAGTTTCCCCGGGGAGCTGCACTGGCAAAGGGCACTGGGCACAGCCGGTGGCAAGGCAGGGCCATCGTCTGCCCCCCGTGCGACTTGTCCACGGCAAGCCGCTGCGCGCACAGCCTGTGGATACCCCGAAGCATCTTGTGGTCGTGCAAATCAAGATGGCGCATCTGGAGGAGCTGGAGGAAGAGGACGACAACAAAACCTCTGAAGACCTGCCAGGACAGAGGCAGCTGGAGGAAGAGGTCTCCATCCATACCCTCTGGGGCAGCCCCAGTCTGCTGAGACTCAGCCAGGAGCCACACGCAGGCCCCCAGAAGGTGCCCGGCTCACCCGGCAGCGTGGCCAGAGATGCCGCAGGAGAGGCAGATGACCACCCTCAGCGCGCGTCTCCTGCCCCGTCAGCAGACTCAGACGTAGAGCCAGCAGCTTGGTGCCTGGCCAGAGCTCCTGGGGAGCAGGGGCACGGCGAGCCTCCCCGCGCATCAGCAGCTGACGATGTACAGCCGTTGGCTCCTCCCTTGCCTGCGGCCATGCTCCAGGCAGCAGACGATAGTGCCGATGCCGTGGGCACTGCTCAGGCCATCCTGGGCAACCGGGACTTGGCAGCGGGGGCTGAGGGCCAGGGGTCTGCCCCTGTTGGCCCCGTAACCAGTGACACTGCTCTGCAGGACCTGGAGGAAGCGTGGGAAGAGGTCCCTGACAGAGACGCAGCAGCAGAGGCAGCAAGCGCCATAAAGAGCGCATCTCTTGCCCCATCATACGACGCAGACACACAGGCAGCAGCTTCTCCCCAGGCCGCATGTCTCGGGCGCGACGGCCACAGAGCACCTCTCCCCGCCCAGCCCCTCGCCTACAGCTCTCCTTCCCCCGCAGGCTTCGTCGCGCGCCCGCACGCCCCGGCTCGCTGGCGATGTCCCTCCGTCCTCAGGACAGCTTGTCGGGCTCTGCGCAGGGCTTTCCGCTGAGCTGCCTCACGGGACCGTGAGAGCAGCGGCGCCCGGCTGCCAGCACCTTGCCAATGGGCTTGCCTGGCCATGCCCTGCACCTGACCAGCGCAGCCTGGCCTGTCTCCCTATTAAAGTCCTTCCTGGCTCTGTCCTAGGTGAGGGCTCTCTGTCCTGTGTGCACGCGTGTGCGCGGGGGGGTGAGTGCAGCAGCTGGGGTCAGACCACGGCGCCGAGGGTCCCCGTGTCCCTGGGGCAGCGACTGGAGCGAGTGCGGGTGTGGGAGTGAGTGTGATGGCCAGCGAAGATCAAGCCGCAGAGGCGGTGCGCAGGTGACGTGGCCTGGGAGCAAGGGGGTGAGTGGGTGTCCGACGGCCAGCCCTGCGTGTGAGAGACCCTGGCTGTCTCTGGTGGTGAGAGCACGGAGGGTCAGCTACGGGACCGGGGGCAGTCCCGGCCGGCTCGGGGGCCGTGGGACGGTCTGTACCAGCAAGCAGACAAGGGCTGTGGCCTTGGCGGCTCCTACCTGCAGGGGCCAGCAAGTGGGGAGACTGATTTATTTCAGGTTTGCGCAAGCCTGGGCGCTCGGTGGTTTCCCACAACTCAAGCACACGAGATTTCTGCCAACAGCCCTTTTTTTTATACAGTACAAACATAACAGACGTAATCCGTTACATAGCCTTTTTGCTGCCTGATTGGCATATGTTAATATGCATTCCTAACTTGGTAAGAAGATAAATACATCTTTACAGAGCATGCTCAGAGAGTAGGGGTCCCCTTAATCAGAGGAGGGTCTCACAGTAGCCGGGGGCCGGGGGGGGTGATTTTTAGTCTTATAGTCAGGACAGTGCATAGAAAGGACAGGTATGTTGTCCACTGTTTCCCTGGTGTCCTTGGTTAGTTCACATCAAAGAATCCAAAATCAACTACTACTGGCATTTCAAAAGACATCCTGTTTATATTTAAACTTTTACTAGACGAGCAACATCTATCGAGCTACGCTCTGACAATCCACCTGTCTCTCTGTTAAGTAGAAGAGGGGAGGCTGAGTGTCTGAGCCCAGCTGCTGGCGGGCTACAGCTTGCCCACACGTGTACATTCAGCCTCACTAGTGGCCGTCCTGGGGATAAAGGCCCTCCCGGTGACACTGAGAGCTGCTAAACGAACAGAGGACCATGCTCTGTCCATGTGCCCAGGGGGCTGCGGTCAAACGGGGCGTGGGCGTCTCCACGGTGACCGCCAGGCCTTTGTGACCAGGGGCGGCATCGTGCCCAGAGGCCATTGTGACGGGGGGGTCCGCACGGCAGCCGTGGAGGCTCTTATGGGGCCAGGGCCCTAGGGTGCCCACTCCCAGGAGAGCGGCCCCGCCAGGAGGCAGCAGCTGCGCTGGGTGCCCGTGGCAGGCGTCCAACAGACGAGCCCGGAGATGCCCGAGAAGCACGAGGCGAACGCTCGCTCCCAGCCCCACGAGGGGCTGCGGCGCCTGCAGGAGGACCGCCAAGTGAGGGATGGGGCTGGCGGGAGAGGCGGCGGGCGGCGGGACACGGGGACAGCCGGGAGCGAGACAGCCAGCCCTGAGCGTCGCCGGCCCAGGCACAGCCATGCCGCGCCCCAGGGGTTTCTCTGGGGCAGGGCAGGGCAGGCTCCGGGACGGCCGCGGCCCACGCGGCCCCGCAGCAATGCCCCAGAGGCAGAGAGCAGCGCAGAGCCGAGTTCAGCCTGGCTGGAGTAGCCAGGAGCTGCCTTGAAGCCGAGGCCGGGCTTGCCGGTGCTGCGGGGGCCGCTGTGCCGACACAGCCGCCTCCATCCCGCCCCTCCTCCTTCTCCCCACAGGTGCGCTGCAGGCAGCCGCAGGCAGCGCCGCAGCGCAGCCGCACCACAGCCTCGGCCCTCCATGGGGACCGGCTGCCACCACTCCCCTGCCCAGCGAGCTCACAGAGCACTTGCAGCCGTCGCACACAGGTAGGGACCTTGAGGGAGACAGGCTCGACCGCCTCCCCGGCGCTGGCAGGTGCCGATGCAAAAGCGGGAGGTGGCGGAGGGGACAGGTGCGACCAGCCCCCCCAGCAAGCTGAGACCCCGCCCCCGTGCCGGGCCCGGCAGGCTGCCCGGGCATGCTGGGGGTGCTCCCGAGACCCGGTGGGGGGGGGCCACGCAGGGACCAGCCCTCTCCCCAGCTGGCCCTGGCAGCAGGGCAGCAGCCGCCCTTCTCGCATCTTCTCTTGCAGACGGAGAGGCTGGAGGGCTGGGAGGCACTGCCCCGCAGCAGGGTCACACGGGGAGAAAGAGTGACCACGCCAGCCTTGCCGCCTCTCCCAAGGCTTGAAGCGATGCAGGCAGCCGCACCCCGCTACGCACTTGCAGCTCCAGCGGCAGGATCTGCAAATGTCACCAAGCTGCCCGCTCTGCCAGCAGCAGCAACCGCCGCATCTGCTCTGAGAGGCAGAGCACACGGCGTGGGCCCTGCAGCCAGCGGCCAGCGAGAGCTTGTCCCACCTGCTCGGGGCATCCTGGGTCACCAGGGCGTGGCAGCGAGAGCTGAGAGATGGGGGCCTGCCCCGCACGGCTGCACAACCCGCGACGCGGCTCTGGAGTCCACAGTCCAGCCATTGGTGTCAGAGGTCCTGAGTCGCGTGGTAGCCGCAAGCTGGGGAGGCGGCCAGCAGCCGGCGGCACAGGGCCGCCTTGCGCACACCGCTGGTCTGGCGACACCTCCCAGAACAGCCCAGGTGCAGGCCGCCAGGGGTGGCAAGGCCGCAGCGGCTCAGCCAAGACCTCGTGCCCATGCTCCGGGGGGCACCAGGGCTGCTGGCGAGGCCCGCGCGCCAGTTTCCCCGGGGAGCTGCACTGGCAAAGGGCACTGGGCACAGCCGGTGGCAAGGCAGGGCCATCGTCTGCCCCCCGTGCGACTTGTCCACGGCAAGCCGCTGCGCGCACAGCCTGTGGATACCCCGAAGCATCTTGTGGTCGTGCAAATCAAGATGGAGCATCTGGAGGAGCTGGAGGAAGAGGACGACAACAAAACCTCTGAAGACCTGCCAGGACAGAGGCAGCTGGAGGAAGAGGTCTCCATCCATACCCTCTGGGGCAGCCCCAGTCTGCTGAGACTCAGCCAGGAGCCACACGCAGGCCCCCAGAAGGTGCCCGGCTCACCCGGCAGCGTGGCCAGAGATGCCGCAGGAGAGGCAGATGACCACCCTCAGCGCGCGTCTCCTGCCCCGTCAGCAGACTCAGACGTAGAGCCAGCAGCTTGGTGCCTGGCCAGAGCTCCTGGGGAGCAGGGGCACGGCGAGCCTCCCCACGCATCAGCAGCTGACGATGTACAGCCGTTGGCTCCTCCCTTGCCTGCGGCCATGCTCCAGGCAGCAGACGATAGTGCCGATGCCGTGGGCACTGCTCAGGCCATCCTGGGCAACCGGGACTTGGCAGCGGGGGCTGAGGGCCAGGGGTCTGCCCCTGTTGGCCCCGTAACCAGTGACACTGCTCTGCAGGACCTGGAGGAAGCGTGGGAAGAGGTCCCTGACAGAGACGCAGCAGCAGAGGCAGCAAGCGCCATAAAGAGCGCATCTCTTGCCCCATCATACGACGCAGACACACAGGCAGCAGCTTCTCCCCAGGCCGCATGTCTCGGGCGCGACGGCCACAGAGCACCTCTCCCCGCCCAGCCCCTCGCCTACAGCTCTCCTTCCCCCGCAGGCTTCGTCGCGCGCCCGCACGCCCCGGCTCGCTGGCGATGTCCCTCCGTCCTCAGGACAGCTTGTCGGGCTCTGCGCAGGGCTTTCCGCTGAGCTGCCTCACGGGACCGTGAGAGCAGCGGCGCCCGGCTGCCAGCACCTTGCCAATGGGCTTGCCTGGCCATGCCCTGCACCTGACCAGCGCAGCCTGGCCTGTCTCCCTATTAAAGTCCTTCCTGGCTCTGTCCTAGGTGAGGGCTCTCTGTCCTGTGTGCACGCGTGTGCGCGGGGGGGTGAGTGCAGCAGCTGGGGTCAGACCACGGCGCCGAGGGTCCCCGTGTCCCTGGGGCAGCGACTGGAGCGAGTGCGGGTGTGGGAGTGAGTGTGATGGCCAGCGAAGATCAAGCCGCAGAGGCGGTGCGCAGGTGACGTGGCCTGGGAGCAAGGGGGTGAGTGGGTGTCCGACGGCCAGCCCTGCGTGTGAGAGACCCTGGCTGTCTCTGGTGGTGAGAGCACGGAGGGTCAGCTACGGGACCGGGGGCAGTCCCGGCCGGCTCGGGGGCCGTGGGACGGTCTGTACCAGCAAGCAGACAAGGGCTGTGGCCTTGGCGGCTCCTACCTGCAGGGGCCAGCAAGTGGGGAGACTGATTTATTTCAGGTTTGCGCAAGCCTGGGCGCTCGGTGGTTTCCCACAACTCAAGCACACGAGATTTCTGCCAACAGCCCTTTTTTTTATACAGTACAAACATAACAGACGTAATCCGTTACATAGCCTTTTTGCTGCCTGATTGGCATATGTTAATATGCATTCCTAACTTGGTAAGAAGATAAATACATCTTTACAGAGCATGCTCAGAGAGTAGGGGTCCCCTTAATCAGAGGAGGGTCTCACAGTAGCCGGGGGCCGGGGGGGGTGATTTTTAGTCTTATAGTCAGGACAGTGCATAGAAAGGACAGGTATGTTGTCCACTGTTTCCCTGGTGTCCTTGGTTAGTTCACATCAAAGAATCCAAAATCAACTACTACTGGCATTTCAAAAGACATCCTGTTTATATTTAAACTTTTACTAGACGAGCAACATCTATCGAGCTACGCTCTGACAATCCACCTGTCTCTCTGTTAAGTAGAAGAGGGGAGGCTGAGTGTCTGAGCCCAGCTGCTGGCGGGCTACAGCTTGCCCACACGTGTACATTCAGCCTCACTAGTGGCCGTCCTGGGGATAAAGGCCCTCCCGGTGACACTGAGAGCTGCTAAACGAACAGAGGACCATGCTCTGTCCATGTGCCCAGGGGGCTGCGGTCAAACGGGGCGTGGGCGTCTCCACGGTGACCGCCAGGCCTTTGTGACCAGGGGCGGCATCGTGCCCAGAGGCCATTGTGACGGGGGGGTCCGCACGGCAGCCGTGGAGGCTCTTATGGGGCCAGGGCCCTAGGGTGCCCACTCCCAGGAGAGCGGCCCCGCCAGGAGGCAGCAGCTGCGCTGGGTGCCCGTGGCAGGCGTCCAACAGACGAGCCCGGAGATGCCCGAGAAGCACGAGGCGAACGCTCGCTCCCAGCCCCACGAGGGGCTGCGGCGCCTGCAGGAGGACCGCCAAGTGAGGGATGGGGCTGGCGGGAGAGGCGGCGGGCGGCGGGACACGGGGACAGCCGGGAGCGAGACAGCCAGCCCTGAGCGTCGCCGGCCCAGGCACAGCCATGCCGCGCCCCAGGGGTTTCTCTGGGGCAGGGCAGGGCAGGCTCCGGGACGGCCGCGGCCCACGCGGCCCCGCAGCAATGCCCCAGAGGCAGAGAGCAGCGCAGAGCCGAGTTCAGCCTGGCTGGAGTAGCCAGGAGCTGCCTTGAAGCCGAGGCCGGGCTTGCCGGTGCTGCGGGGGCCGCTGTGCCGACACAGCCGCCTCCATCCCGCCCCTCCTCCTTCTCCCCACAGGTGCGCTGCAGGCAGCCGCAGGCAGCGCCG
This sequence comes from Platalea leucorodia, assembly GCF_965183815.1. NCBI lineage: Eukaryota > Metazoa > Chordata > Aves > Pelecaniformes > Threskiornithidae > Platalea > Platalea leucorodia. Next base: position 11,935,108 of record NC_138832.1, on the reverse strand, counting down.
CAGCGCAGCCGCACCACAGCCTCGGCCCTCCATGGGGACCGGCTGCCACCACTCCCCTGCCCAGCGAGCTCACAGAGCACTTGCAGCCGTCGCACACAGGTAGGGACCTTGAGGGAGACAGGCTCGACCGCCTCCCCGGCGCTGGCAGGTGCCGATGCAAAAGCGGGAGGTGGCGGAGGGGACAGGTGCGACCAGCCCCCCCAGCAAGCTGAGACCCCGCCCCCGTGCCGGGCCCGGCAGGCTGCCCGGGCATGCTGGGGGTGCTCCCGAGACCCGGTGGGGGGGGGCCACGCAGGGACCAGCCCTCTCCCCAGCTGGCCCTGGCAGCAGGGCAGCAGCCGCCCTTCTCGCATCTTCTCTTGCAGACGGAGAGGCTGGAGGGCTGGGAGGCACTGCCCCGCAGCAGGGTCACACGGGGAGAAAGAGTGACCACGCCAGCCTTGCCGCCTCTCCCAAGGCTTGAAGCGATGCAGGCAGCCGCACCCCGCTACGCACTTGCAGCTCCAGCGGCAGGATCTGCAAATGTCACCAAGCTGCCCGCTCTGCCAGCAGCAGCAACCGCCGCATCTGCTCTGAGAGGCAGAGCACACGGCGTGGGCCCTGCGGCCAGCGGCCAGCGAGAGCTTGTCCCACCTGCTCGGGGCATCCTGGGTCACCAGGGCGTGGCAGCGAGAGCTGAGAGATGGGGGCCTGCCCCGCACGGCTGCACAACCCGCGATGCGGCTCTGGAGTCCACAGTCCAGCCATTGGTGTCAGAGGTCCTGAGTCGCGTGGTAGCCGCAAGCTGGGGAGCCGGCCAGCAGCCGGCGGCACAGGGCCGCCTTGCGCACACCGCTGGTCTGGCGACACCTCCCAGAACAGCCCAGGTGCAGGCCGCCAGGGGTGGCAAGGCCGCAGCGGCTCAGCCAAGACCTCGTGCCCATGCTCCGGGGGGCACCAGGGCTGCTGGCGAGGCCCGCGCGCCAGTTTCCCCGGGGAGCTGCACTGGCAAAGGGCACTGGGCACAGCCGGTGGCAAGGCAGGGCCATCGTCTGCCCCCCGTGCGACTTGTCCACGGCAAGCCGCTGCGCGCACAGCCTGTGGATACCCCGAAGCATCTTGTGGTCGTGCAAATCAAGATGGCGCATCTGGAGGAGCTGGAGGAAGAGGACGACAACAAAACCTCTGAAGACCTGCCAGGACAGAGGCAGCTGGAGGAAGAGGTCTCCATCCATACCCTCTGGGGCAGCCCCAGTCTGCTGAGACTCAGCCAGGAGCCACACGCAGGCCCCCAGAAGGTGCCCGGCTCACCCGGCAGCGTGGCCAGAGATGCCGCAGGAGAGGCAGATGACCACCCTCAGCGCGCGTCTCCTGCCCCGTCAGCAGACTCAGACGTAGAGCCAGCAGCTTGGTGCCTGGCCAGAGCTCCTGGGGAGCAGGGGCACGGCGAGCCTCCCCGCGCATCAGCAGCTGACGATGTACAGCCGTTGGCTCCTCCCTTGCCTGCGGCCATGCTCCAGGCAGCAGACGATAGTGCCGATGCCGTGGGCACTGCTCAGGCCATCCTGGGCAACCGGGACTTGGCAGCGGGGGCTGAGGGCCAGGGGTCTGCCCCTGTTGGCCCCGTAACCAGTGACACTGCTCTGCAGGACCTGGAGGAAGCGTGGGAAGAGGTCCCTGACAGAGACGCAGCAGCAGAGGCAGCAAGCGCCATAAAGAGCGCATCTCTTGCCCCATCATACGACGCAGACACACAGGCAGCAGCTTCTCCCCAGGCCGCATGTCTCGGGCGCGACGGCCACAGAGCACCTCTCCCCGCCCAGCCCCTCGCCTACAGCTCTCCTTCCCCCGCAGGCTTCGTCGCGCGCCCGCACGCCCCGGCTCGCTGGCGATGTCCCTCCGTCCTCAGGACAGCTTGTCGGGCTCTGCGCAGGGCTTTCCGCTGAGCTGCCTCACGGGACCGTGAGAGCAGCGGCGCCCGGCTGCCAGCACCTTGCCAATGGGCTTGCCTGGCCATGCCCTGCACCTGACCAGCGCAGCCTGGCCTGTCTCCCTATTAAAGTCCTTCCTGGCTCTGTCCTAGGTGAGGGCTCTCTGTCCTGTGTGCACGCGTGTGCGCGGGGGGGTGAGTGCAGCAGCTGGGGTCAGACCACGGCGCCGAGGGTCCCCGTGTCCCTGGGGCAGCGACTGGAGCGAGTGCGGGTGTGGGAGTGAGTGTGATGGCCAGCGAAGATCAAGCCGCAGAGGCGGTGCGCAGGTGACGTGGCCTGGGAGCAAGGGGGTGAGTGGGTGTCCGACGGCCAGCCCTGCGTGTGAGAGACCCTGGCTGTCTCTGGTGGTGAGAGCACGGAGGGTCAGCTACGGGACCGGGGGCAGTCCCGGCCGGCTCGGGGGCCGTGGGACGGTCTGTACCAGCAAGCAGACAAGGGCTGTGGCCTTGGCGGCTCCTACCTGCAGGGGCCAGCAAGTGGGGAGACTGATTTATTTCAGGTTTGCGCAAGCCTGGGCGCTCGGTGGTTTCCCACAACTCAAGCACACGAGATTTCTGCCAACAGCCCTTTTTTTTATACAGTACAAACATAACAGACGTAATCCGTTACATAGCCTTTTTGCTGCCTGATTGGCATATGTTAATATGCATTCCTAACTTGGTAAGAAGATAAATACATCTTTAAAGAGCATGCTCAGAGAGTAGGGGTCCCCTTAATCAGAGGAGGGTCTCACAGTAGCCGGGGGCCGGGGGGGGTGATTTTTAGTCTTATAGTCAGGACAGTGCATAGAAAGGACAGGTATGTTGTCCACTGTTTCCCTGGTGTCCTTGGTTAGTTCACATCAAAGAATCCAAAATCAACTACTACTGGCATTTCAAAAGACATCCTGTTTATATTTAAACTTTTACTAGACGAGCAACATCTATCGAGCTACGCTCTGACAATCCACCTGTCTCTCTGTTAAGTAGAAGAGGGGAGGCTGAGTGTCTGAGCCCAGCTGCTGGCGGGCTACAGCTTGCCCACACGTGTACATTCAGCCTCACTAGTGGCCGTCCTGGGGATAAAGGCCCTCCCGGTGACACTGAGAGCTGCTAAACGAACAGAGGACCATGCTCTGTCCATGTGCCCAGGGGGCTGCGGTCAAACGGGGCGTGGGCGTCTCCACGGTGACCGCCAGGCCTTTGTGACCAGGGGCGGCATCGTGCCCAGAGGCCATTGTGACGGGGGGGTCCGCACGGCAGCCGTGGAGGCTCTTATGGGGCCAGGGCCCTAGGGTGCCCACTCCCAGGAGAGCGGCCCCGCCAGGAGGCAGCAGCTGCGCTGGGTGCCCGTGGCAGGCGTCCAACAGACGAGCCCGGAGATGCCCGAGAAGCACGAGGCGAACGCTCGCTCCCAGCCCCACGAGGGGCTGCGGCGCCTGCAGGAGGACCGCCAAGTGAGGGATGGGGCTGGCGGGAGAGGCGGCGGGCGGCGGGACACGGGGACAGCCGGGAGCGAGACAGCCAGCCCTGAGCGTCGCCGGCCCAGGCACAGCCATGCCGCGCCCCAGGGGTTTCTCTGGGGCAGGGCAGGGCAGGCTCCGGGACGGCCGCGGCCCACGCGGCCCCGCAGCAATGCCCCAGAGGCAGAGAGCAGCGCAGAGCCGAGTTCAGCCTGGCTGGAGTAGCCAGGAGCTGCCTTGAAGCCGAGGCCGGGCTTGCCGGTGCTGCGGGGGCCGCTGTGCCGACACAGCCGCCTCCATCCCGCCCCTCCTCCTTCTCCCCACAGGTGCGCTGCAGGCAGCCGCAGGCAGCGCCGCAGCGCAGCCGCACCACAGCCTCGGCCCTCCATGGGGACCGGCTGCCACCACTCCCCTGCCCAGCGAGCTCACAGAGCACTTGCAGCCGTCGCACACAGGTAGGGACCTTGAGGGAGACAGGCTCGACCGCCTCCCCGGCGCTGGCAGGTGCCGATGCAAAAGCGGGAGGTGGCGGAGGGGACAGGTGCGACCAGCCCCCCCAGCAAGCTGAGACCCCGCCCCCGTGCCGGGCCCGGCAGGCTGCCCGGGCATGCTGGGGGTGCTCCCGAGACCCGGTGGGGGGGGGCCACGCAGGGACCAGCCCTCTCCCCAGCTGGCCCTGGCAGCAGGGCAGCAGCCGCCCTTCTCGCATCTTCTCTTGCAGACGGAGAGGCTGGAGGGCTGGGAGGCACTGCCCCGCAGCAGGGTCACACGGGGAGAAAGAGTGACCACGCCAGCCTTGCCGCCTCTCCCAAGGCTTGAAGCGATGCAGGCAGCCGCACCCCGCTACGCACTTGCAGCTCCAGCGGCAGGATCTGCAAATGTCACCAAGCTGCCCGCTCTGCCAGCAGCAGCAACCGCCGCATCTGCTCTGAGAGGCAGAGCACACGGCGTGGGCCCTGCGGCCAGCGGCCAGCGAGAGCTTGTCCCACCTGCTCGGGGCATCCTGGGTCACCAGGGCGTGGCAGCGAGAGCTGAGAGATGGGGGCCTGCCCCGCACGGCTGCACAACCCGCGACGCGGCTCTGGAGTCCACAGTCCAGCCATTGGTGTCAGAGGTCCTGAGTCGCGTGGTAGCCGCAAGCTGGGGAGGCGGCCAGCAGCCGGCGGCACAGGGCCGCCTTGCGCACACCGCTGGTCTGGCGACACCTCCCAGAACAGCCCAGGTGCAGGCCGCCAGGGGTGGCAAGGCCGCAGCGGCTCAGCCAAGACCTCGTGCCCATGCTCCGGGGGGCACCAGGGCTGCTGGCGAGGCCCGCGCGCCAGTTTCCCCGGGGAGCTGCACTGGCAAAGGGCACTGGGCACAGCCGGTGGCAAGGCAGGGCCATCGTCTGCCCCCCGTGCGACTTGTCCACGGCAAGCCGCTGCGCGCACAGCCTGTGGATACCCCGAAGCATCTTGTGGTCGTGCAAATCAAGATGGCGCATCTGGAGGAGCTGGAGGAAGAGGACGACAACAAAACCTCTGAAGACCTGCCAGGACAGAGGCAGCTGGAGGAAGAGGTCTCCATCCATACCCTCTGGGGCAGCCCCAGTCTGCTGAGACTCAGCCAGGAGCCACACGCAGGCCCCCAGAAGGTGCCCGGCTCACCCGGCAGCGTGGCCAGAGATGCCGCAGGAGAGGCAGATGACCACCCTCAGCGCGCGTCTCCTGCCCCGTCAGCAGACTCAGACGTAGAGCCAGCAGCTTGGTGCCTGGCCAGAGCTCCTGGGGAGCAGGGGCACGGCGAGCCTCCCCACGCATCAGCAGCTGACGATGTACAGCCGTTGGCTCCTCCCTTGCCTGCGGCCATGCTCCAGGCAGCAGACGATAGTGCCGATGCCGTGGGCACTGCTCAGGCCATCCTGGGCAACCGGGACTTGGCAGCGGGGGCTGAGGGCCAGGGGTCTGCCCCTGTTGGCCCCGTAACCAGTGACACTGCTCTGCAGGACCTGGAGGAAGCGTGGGAAGAGGTCCCTGACAGAGACGCAGCAGCAGAGGCAGCAAGCGCCATAAAGAGCGCATCTCTTGCCCCATCATACGACGCAGACACACAGGCAGCAGCTTCTCCCCAGGCCGCATGTCTCGGGCGCGACGGCCACAGAGCACCTCTCCCCGCCCAGCCCCTCGCCTACAGCTCTCCTTCCCCCGCAGGCTTCGTCGCGCGCCCGCACGCCCCGGCTCGCTGGCGATGTCCCTCCGTCCTCAGGACAGCTTGTCGGGCTCTGCGCAGGGCTTTCCGCTGAGCTGCCTCACGGGACCGTGAGAGCAGCGGCGCCCGGCTGCCAGCACCTTGCCAATGGGCTTGCCTGGCCATGCCCTGCACCTGACCAGCGCAGCCTGGCCTGTCTCCCTATTAAAGTCCTTCCTGGCTCTGTCCTAGGTGAGGGCTCTCTGTCCTGTGTGCACGCGTGTGCGCGGGGGGGGTGAGTGCAGCAGCTGGGGTCAGACCACGGCGCCGAGGGTCCCCGTGTCCCTGGGGCAGCGACTGGAGCGAGTGCGGGTGTGGGAGTGAGTGTGATGGCCAGCGAAGATCAAGCCGCAGAGGCGGTGCGCAGGTGACGTGGCCTGGGAGCAAGGGGGTGAGTGGGTGTCCGACGGCCAGCCCTGCGTGTGAGAGACCCTGGCTGTCTCTGGTGGTGAGAGCACGGAGGGTCAGCTACGGGACCGGGGGCAGTCCCGGCCGGCTCGGGGGCCGTGGGACGGTCTGTACCAGCAAGCAGACAAGGGCTGTGGCCTTGGCGGCTCCTACCTGCAGGGGCCAGCAAGTGGGGAGACTGATTTATTTCAGGTTTGCGCAAGCCTGGGCGCTCGGTGGTTTCCCACAACTCAAGCACACGAGATTTCTGCCAACAGCCCTTTTTTTTATACAGTACAAACATAACAGACGTAATCCGTTACATAGCCTTTTTGCTGCCTGATTGGCATATGTTAATATGCATTCCTAACTTGGTAAGAAGATAAATACATCTTTACAGAGCATGCTCAGAGAGTAGGGGTCCCCTTAATCAGAGGAGGGTCTCACAGTAGCCGGGGGCCGGGGGGGGTGATTTTTAGTCTTATAGTCAGGACAGTGCATAGAAAGGACAGGTATGTTGTCCACTGTTTCCCTGGTGTCCTTGGTTAGTTCACATCAAAGAATCCAAAATCAACTACTACTGGCATTTCAAAAGACATCCTGTTTATATTTAAACTTTTACTAGACGAGCAACATCTATCGAGCTACGCTCTGACAATCCACCTGTCTCTCTGTTAAGTAGAAGAGGGGAGGCTGAGTGTCTGAGCCCAGCTGCTGGCGGGCTACAGCTTGCCCACACGTGTACATTCAGCCTCACTAGTGGCCGTCCTGGGGATAAAGGCCCTCCCGGTGACACTGAGAGCTGCTAAACGAACAGAGGACCATGCTCTGTCCATGTGCCCAGGGGGCTGCGGTCAAACGGGGCGTGGGCGTCTCCACGGTGACCGCCAGGCCTTTGTGACCAGGGGCGGCATCGTGCCCAGAGGCCATTGTGACGGGGGGGTCCGCACAGCAGCCGTGGAGGCTCTTATGGGGCCAGGGCCCTAGGGTGCCCACTCCCAGGAGAGCGGCCCCGCCAGGAGGCAGCAGCTGCGCTGGGTGCCCGTGGCAGGCGTCCAACAGACGAGCCCGGAGATGCCCGAGAAGCACGAGGCGAACGCTCGCTCCCAGCCCCACGAGGGGCTGCGGCGCCTGCAGGAGGACCGCCAAGTGAGGGATGGGGCTGGCGGGAGAGGCGGCGGGCGGCGGGACACGGGGACAGCCGGGAGCGAGACAGCCAGCCCTGAGCGTCGCCGGCCCAGGCACAGCCATGCCGCGCCCCAGGGGTTTCTCTGGGGCAGGGCAGGGCAGGCTCCGGGACGGCCGTGGCCCACGCGGCCCCGCAGCAATGCCCCAGAGGCAGAGAGCAGCGCAGAGCCGAGTTCAGCCTGGCTGGAGTAGCCAGGAGCTGCCTTGAAGCTGAGGCCGGGCTTGCCGGTGCTGCGGGGGCCGCTGTGCCGACACAGCCGCCTCCATCCCGCCCCTCCTCCTTCTCCCCACAGGTGCGCTGCAGGCAGCCGCAGGCAGCGCCGCAGCGCAGCCGCACCACAGCCTCGGCCCTCCATGGGGACCGGCTGCCACCACTCCCCTGCCCAGCGAGCTCACAGAGCACTTGCAGCCGTCGCACACAGGTAGGGACCTTGAGGGAGACAGGCTCGACCGCCTCCCCGGCGCTGGCAGGTGCCGATGCAAAAGCGGGAGGTGGCGGAGGGGACAGGTGCGACCAGCCCCCCCAGCAAGCTGAGACCCCGCCCCCGTGCCGGGCCCGGCAGGCTGCCCGGGCATGCTGGGGGTGCTCCCGAGACCCGGTGGGGGGGGGCCACGCAGGGACCAGCCCTCTCCCCAGCTGGCCCTGGCAGCAGGGCAGCAGCCGCCCTTCTCGCATCTTCTCTTGCAGACGGAGAGGCTGGAGGGCTGGGAGGCACTGCCCCGCAGCAGGGTCACACGGGGAGAAAGAGTGACCACGCCAGCCTTGCCGCCTCTCCCAAGGCTTGAAGCGATGCAGGCAGCCGCACCCCGCTACGCACTTGCAGCTCCAGCGGCAGGATCTGCAAATGTCACCAAGCTGCCCGCTCTGCCAGCAGCAGCAACCTCCGCATCTGCTCTGAGAGGCAGAGCACACGGCGTGGGCCCTGCGGCCAGCGGCCAGCGAGAGCTTGTCCCACCTGCTCGGGGCATCCTGGGTCACCAGGGCGTGGCAGCGAGAGCTGAGAGATGGGGGCCTGCCCCGCACGGCTGCACAACCCGCGACGCGGCTCTGGAGTCCACAGTCCAGCCATTGGTGTCAGAGGTCCTGAGTCGCGTGGTAGCCGCAAGCTGGGGAGCCGGCCAGCAGCCGGCGGCACAGGGCCGCCTTGCGCACACCGCTGGTCTGGCGACACCTCCCAGAACAGCCCAGGTGCAGGCCGCCAGGGGTGGCAAGGCCGCAGCGGCTCAGCCAAGACCTCGTGCCCATGCTCCGGGGGGCACCAGGGCTGCTGGCGAGGCCCGCGCGCCAGTTTCCCCGGGGAGCTGCACTGGCAAAGGGCACTGGGCACAGCCGGTGGCAAGGCAGGGCCATCGTCTGCCCCCCGTGCGACTTGTCCACGGCAAGCCGCTGCGCGCACAGCCTGTGGATACCCCGAAGCATCTTGTGGTCGTGCAAATCAAGATGGCGCATCTGGAGGAGCTGGAGGAAGAGGACGACAACAAAACCTCTGAAGACCTGCCAGGACAGAGGCAGCTGGAGGAAGAGGTCTCCATCCATACCCTCTGGGGCAGCCCCAGTCTGCTGAGACTCAGCCAGGAGCCACACGCAGGCCCCCAGAAGGTGCCCGGCTCACCCGGCAGCGTGGCCAGAGATGCCGCAGGAGAGGCAGATGACCACCCTCAGCGCGCGTCTCCTGCCCCGTCAGCAGACTCAGACGTAGAGCCAGCAGCTTGGTGCCTGGCCAGAGCTCCTGGGGAGCAGGGGCACGGCGAGCCTCCCCGCGCATCAGCAGCTGACGATGTACAGCCGTTGGCTCCTCCCTTGCCTGCGGCCATGCTCCAGGCAGCAGACGATAGTGCCGATGCCGTGGGCACTGCTCAGGCCATCCTGGGCAACCGGGACTTGGCAGCGGGGGCTGAGGGCCAGGGGTCTGCCCCTGTTGGCCCCGTAACCAGTGACACTGCTCTGCAGGACCTGGAGGAAGCGTGGGAAGAGGTCCCTGACAGAGACGCAGCAGCAGAGGCAGCAAGCGCCATAAAGAGCGCATCTCTTGCCCCATCAGACGACGCAGACACACAGGCAGCAGCTTCTCCCCAGGCCGCATGTCTCGGGCGCGACGGCCACAGAGCACCTCTCCCCGCCCAGCCCCTCGCCTACAGCTCTCCTTCCCCCGCAGGCTTCGTCGCGCGCCCGCACGCCCCGGCTCGCTGGCGATGTCCCTCCGTCCTCAGGACAGCTTGTCGGGCTCTGCGCAGGGCTTTCCGCTGAGCTGCCTCACGGGACCGTGAGAGCAGCGGCGCCCGGCTGCCAGCACCTTGCCAATGGGCTTGCCTGGCCATGCCCTGCACCTGACCAGCGCAGCCTGGCCTGTCTCCCTATTAAAGTCCTTCCTGGCTCTGTCCTAGGTGAGGGCTCTCTGTCCTGTGTGCACGCGTGTGCGCGGGGGGGTGAGTGCAGCAGCTGGGGTCAGACCACGGCGCCGAGGGTCCCCGTGTCCCTGGGGCAGCGACTGGAGCGAGTGCGGGTGTGGGAGTGAGTGTGATGGCCAGCGAAGATCAAGCCGCAGAGGCGGTGCGCAGGTGACGTGGCCTGGGAGCAAGGGGGTGAGTGGGTGTCCGACGGCCAGCCCTGCGTGTGAGAGACCCTGGCTGTCTCTGGTGGTGAGAGCACGGAGGGTCAGCTACGGGACCGGGGCAGTCCCGGCCGGCTCGGGGGCCGTGGGACGGTCTGTACCAGCAAGCAGACAAGGGCTGTGGCCTTGGCGGCTCCTACCTGCAGGGGCCAGCAAGTGGGGAGACTGATTTATTTCAGGTTTGCGCAAGCCTGGGCGCTCGGTGGTTTCCCACAACTCAAGCACACGAGATTTCTGCCAACAGCCCTTTTTTTTATACAGTACAAACATAACAGACGTAATCCGTTACATAGCCTTTTTGCTGCCTGATTGGCATATGTTAATATGCATTCCTAACTTGGTAAGAAGATAAATACATCTTTACAGAGCATGCTCAGAGAGTAGGGGTCCCCTTAATCAGAGGAGGGTCTCACAGTAGCCGGGGGCCGGGGGGGGTGATTTTTAGTCTTATAGTCAGGACAGTGCATAGAAAGGACAGGTATGTTGTCCACTGTTTCCCTGGTGTCCTTGGTTAGTTCACATCAAAGAATCCAAAATCAACTACTACTGGCATTTCAAAAGACATCCTGTTTATATTTAAACTTTTACTAGACGAGCAACATCTATCGAGCTACGCTCTGACAATCCACCTGTCTCTCTGTTAAGTAGAAGAGGGGAGGCTGAGTGTCTGAGCCCAGCTGCTGGCGGGCTACAGCTTGCCCACACGTGTACATTCAGCCTCACTAGTGGCCGTCCTGGGGATAAAGGCCCTCCCGGTGACACTGAGAGCTGCTAAACGAACAGAGGACCATGCTCTGTCCATGTGCCCAGGGGGCTGCGGTCAAACGGGGCGTGGGCGTCTCCACGGTGACCGCCAGGCCTTTGTGACCAGGGGCGGCATCGTGCCCAGAGGCCATTGTGACGGGGGGGTCCGCACGGCAGCCGTGGAGGCTCTTATGGGGCCAGGGCCCTAGGGTGCCCACTCCCAGGAGAGCGGCCCCGCCAAGAGGGAGCAGCGGCGCTGGGTGCCCGTGGCAGGCGTCCAACAGACGACCCCGGAGATGCCCGAGAAGCACGAGGCGAACGCTCGCTCCCAGCCCGACAAGGGGCTGCGGCGCCTGCAGGAGGACCGCCAAGTGAGGGATGGGGCTGGCGGGAGAGGCGGGGGGCGGCGGGACACGGGGACAGCCGGGAGCGAGACAGCCAGCCCTGAGCGTCGCCGGCCCAGGCACAGCCATGCCGCGCCCCAGGGGTTTCTCTGGGGCAGGGCAGGGCAGGCTCCGGGACAGCCGCGGCCCACGCGGCCCCGCAGCAATGCCCCAGAGGCAGAGAGCAGTGCAGAGCCGAGTTCAGCCTGGCTGGAGTAGCCAGGAGCCGCCTTGAAGCCGAGGCCGGGCTTGCCGGTGCTGCGGGGGCCGCTGTGCCGACACAGCCGCCTCCATCCCGCCCCTCCTCCTTCTCCCCACAGGTGCGCTGCAGGCAGCCGCAGGCAGCGCCGCAGCGCAGCCGCACCACAGCCTCGGCCCTCCATGGGGACCGGCTGCCACCACTCCCCTGCCCAGTGAGCTCACAGAGCACTTGCAGCCGTCGCACACAGGTAGGGACCTTGAGGGAGACAGGCTCGACCGCCTCCCCGGCGCTGGCAGGTGCCGATGCAAAAGCGGGAGGTGGCGGAGGGGACAGGTGCGACCAGCCCCCCCAGCAAGCTGAGACCCCGCCCCCGTGCCGGGCCCGGCAGGCTGCCCGGGCATGCTGGGGGTGCTCCCGAGACCCGGTGGGGGGGGGCCACGCAGGGACCAGCCCTCTCCCCAGCTGGCCCTGGCAGCAGGGCAGCAGCCGCCCTTCTCGCATCTTCTCTTGCAGACGGAGAGGCTGGAGGGCTGGGAGGCACTGCCCCGCAGCAGGGTCACACGGGGAGAAAGAGTGACCACGCCAGCCTTGCCGCCTCTCCCAAGGCTTGAAGCGATGCAGGCAGCCGCACCCCGCTACGCACTTGCAGCTCCAGCGGCAGGATCTGCAAATGTCACCAAGCTGCCCGCTCTGCCAGCAGCAGCAACCGCCGCATCTGCTCTGAGAGGCAGAGCACACGGCGTGGGCCCTGCGGCCAGCGGCCAGCGAGAGCTTGTCCCACCTGCTCGGGGCATCCTGGGTCACCAGGGCGTGGCAGCGAGAGCTGAGAGATGGGGGCCTGCCCCGCACGGCTGCACAACCCGCGACGCGGCTCTGGAGTCCACAGTCCAGCCATTGGTGTCAGAGGTCCTGAGTCGCGTGGTAGCCGCAAGCTGGGGAGGCGGCCAGCAGCCGGCGGCACAGGGCCGCCTTGCGCACACCGCTGGTCTGGCGACACCTCCCAGAACAGCCCAGGTGCAGGCCGCCAGGGGTGGCAAGGCCGCAGCGGCTCAGCCAAGACCTCGTGCCCATGCTCCGGGGGGCACCAGGGCTGCTGGCGAGGCCCGCGCGCCAGTTTCCCCGGGGAGCTGCACTGGCAAAGGGCACTGGGCACAGCCGGTGGCAAGGCAGGGCCATCGTCTGCCCCCCGTGCGACTTGTCCACGGCAAGCCGCTGCGCGCACAGCCTGTGGATACCCCGAAGCATCTTGTGGTCGTGCAAATCAAGATGGCGCATCTGGAGGAGCTGGAGGAAGAGGACGACAACAAAACCTCTGAAGACCTGCCAGGACAGAGGCAGCTGGAGGAAGAGGTCTCCATCCATACCCTCTGGGGCAGCCCCAGTCTGCTGAGACTCAGCCAGGAGCCACACGCAGGCCCCCAGAAGGTGCCCGGCTCACCCGGCAGCGTGGCCAGAGATGCCGCAGGAGAGGCAGATGACCACCCTCAGCGCGCGTCTCCTGCCCCGTCAGCAGACTCAGACGTAGAGCCAGCAGCTTGGTGCCTGGCCAGAGCTCCTGGGGAGCAGGGGCACGGCGAGCCTCCCCACGCATCAGCAGCTGACGATGTACAGCCGTTGGCTCCTCCCTTGCCTGCGGCCATGCTCCAGGCAGCAGACGATAGTGCCGATGCCGTGGGCACTGCTCAGGCCATCCTGGGCAACCGGGACTTGGCAGCGGGGGCTGAGGGCCAGGGGTCTGCCCCTGTTGGCCCCGTAACCAGTGACACTGCTCTGCAGGACCTGGAGGAAGCGTGGGAAGAGGTCCCTGACAGAGACGCAGCAGCAGAGGCAGCAAGCGCCATAAAGAGCGCATCTCTTGCCCCATCATACGACGCAGACACACAGGCAGCAGCTTCTCCCCAGGCCGCATGTCTCGGGCGCGACGGCCACAGAGCACCTCTCCCCGCCCAGCCCCTCGCCTACAGCTCTCCTTCCCCCGCAGGCTTCGTCGCGCGCCCGCACGCCCCGGCTCGCTGGCGATGTCCCTCCGTCCTCAGGACAGCTTGTCGGGCTCTGCGCAGGGCTTTCCGCTGAGCTGCCTCACGGGACCGTGAGAGCAGCGGCGCCCGGCTGCCAGCACCTTGCCAATGGGCTTGCCTGGCCATGCCCTGCACCTGACCAGCGCAGCCTGGCCTGTCTCCCTATTAAAGTCCTTCCTGGCTCTGTCCTAGGTGAGGGCTCTCTGTCCTGTGTGCACGCGTGTGCGCGGGGGGGTGAGTGCAGCAGCTGGGGTCAGACCACGGCGCCGAGGGTCCCCGTGTCCCTGGGGCAGCGACTGGAGCGAGTGCGGGTGTGGGAGTGAGTGTGATGGCCAGCGAAGATCAAGCCGCAGAGGCGGTGCGCAGGTGACGTGGCCTGGGAGCAAGGGGGTGAGTGGGTGTCCGACGGCCAGCCCTGCGTGTGAGAGACCCTGGCTGTCTCTGGTGGTGAGAGCACGGAGGGTCAGCTACGGGACCGGGGGCAGTCCCGGCCGGCTCGGGGGCCGTGGGACGGTCTGTACCAGCAAGCAGACAAGGGCTGTGGCCTTGGCGGCTCCTACCTGCAGGGGCCAGCAAGTGGGGAGACTGATTTATTTCAGGTTTGCGCAAGCCTGGGCGCTCGGTGGTTTCCCACAACTCAAGCACACGAGATTTCTGCCAACAGCCCTTTTTTTTATACAGTACAAACATAACAGACGTAATCCGTTACATAGCCTTTTTTGCTGCCTGATTGGCATATGTTAATATGCATTCCTAACTTGGTAAGAAGATAAATACATCTTTACAGAGCATGCTCAGAGAGTAGGGGTCCCCTTAATCAGAGGAGGGTCCCACAGTAGCCGGGGGAGGGGGGGGTGATTTTTAGTCTTATAGTCAGGACAGTGCATAGAAAGGACAGGTATGTTGTCCACTGTTTCCCTGGTGTCCTTGGTTAGTTCACATCAAAGAATCCAAAATCAACTACTACTGGCATTTCAAAAGACATCCTGTTTATATTTAAACTTTTAATAGACGAGCAACATCTATTGAGCTACGCTCCGACAATCCACCTGTCTCTCTGTTAAGTAGACGAGGGGAGGCTGAGTGTCTGAGCCCAGCTGCTGGCGGGCTACAGCTTGCCCACACGTGTACATTCAGCCTCACTAGTGGCCGTCCTGGGGATAAAGGCCCTCCCGGTGACACTGAGAGCTGCTAAACGAACAGAGGACCATGCTCTGTCCATGTGCCCGGGGGCTGCGGTCAAACGGGGCGTGGGCGTCTCCACGGTGACCGCCAGGCCTTTGTGACCAGGGGCGGCATCGTGCCCAGAGGCCATTGTGACGGGGGGGTCCGCACGGCAGCCGTGGAGGCTCTTATGGGGCCAGGGCCCTAGGGTGCCCACTCCCAGGAGAGCGGCCCCGCCAGGAGGCAGCAGCTGCGCTGGGTGCCCGTGGCAGGCGTCCAACAGACGAGCCCGGAGATGCCCGAGAAGCACGAGGCGAACGCTCGCTCCCAGCCTGACAAGGGGCTGCGGCGCCTGCAGGAGGACCGCCAAGTGAGGGATGGGGCTGGCGGGAGAGGCGGGGGGCGGCGGGACACGGGGACAGCCGGGAGCGAGACAGCCAGCCCTGAGCGTCGCCGGCCCAGGCACAGGCATGCCGCGCCCCAGGGGTTTCTCTGGGGCAGGGCAGGGCAGGCTCCGGGACGGCCGCGGCCCACGCGGCCCCGCAGCAATGCCCCAGAGGCAGAGAGCAGCGCAGAGCCGAGTTCAGCCTGGCTGGAGTAGCCAGGAGCTGCCTTGAAGCCGAGGCCGGGCTTGCCGGTGCTGCGGGGGCCGCTGTGCCGACACAGCCGCCTCCATCCCGCCCCTCCTCCTTCTCCCCACAGGTGCGCTGCAGGCAGCCGCAGGCAGCGCCGCAGCGCAGCCGCACCACAGCCTCGGCCCTCCATGGGGACCGGCTGCCACCACTCCCCTGCCCAGCGAGCTCACAGAGCACTTGCAGCCGTCGCACACAGGTAGGGACCTTGAGGGAGACAGGCTCGACCGCCTCCCCGGCGCTGGCAGGTGCCGATGCAAAAGCGGGAGGTGGCGGAGGGGACAGGTGCGACCAGCCCCCCCAGCAAGCTGAGACCCCGCCCCCGTGCCGGGCCCGGCAGGCTGCCCGGGCATGCTGGGGGTGCTCCCGAGACCCGGTGGGGGGGGGCCACGCAGGGACCAGCCCTCTCCCCAGCTGGCCCTGGCAGCAGGGCAGCAGCCGCCCTTCTCGCATCTTCTCTTGCAGACGGAGAGGCTGGAGGGCTGGGAGGCACTGCCCCGCAGCAGGGTCACACGGGGAGAAAGAGTGACCACGCCAGCCTTGCCGCCTCTCCCAAGGCTTGAAGCGATGCAGGCAGCCGCACCCCGCTACGCACTTGCAGCTCCAGCGGCAGGATCTGCAAATGTCACCAAGCTGCCCGCTCTGCCAGCAGCAGCAACCGCCGCATCTGCTCTGAGAGGCAGAGCACACGGCGTGGGCCCTGCGGCCAGCGGCCAGCGAGAGCTTGTCCCACCTGCTCGGGGCATCCTGGGTCACCAGGGCGTGGCAGCGAGAGCTGAGAGATGGGGGCCTGCCCCGCACGGCTGCACAACCCGCGACGCGGCTCTGGAGTCCACAGTCCAGCCATTGGTGTCAGAGGTCCTGAGTCGCGTGGTAGCCGCAAGCTGGGGAGCCGGCCAGCAGCCGGCGGCACAGGGCCGCCTTGCGCACACCGCTGGTCTGGCGACACCTCCCAGAACAGCCCAGGTGCAGGCCGCCAGGGGTGGCAAGGCCGCAGCGGCTCAGCCAAGACCTCGTGCCCATGCTCCGGGGGGCACCAGGGCTGCTGGCGAGGCCCGCGCGCCAGTTTCCCCGGGGAGCTGCACCGGCAAAGGGCACTGGGCACAGCCGGTGGCAAGGCAGGGCCATCGTCTGCCCCCCGTGCGACTTGTCCACGGCAAGCCGCTGCGCGCACAGCCTGTGGATACCCCGAAGCATCTTGTGGTCGTGCAAATCAAGATGGCGCATCTGGAGGAGCTGGAGGAAGAGGACGACAACAAAACCTCTGAAGACCTGCCAGGACAGAGGCAGCTGGAGGAAGAGGTCTCCATCCATACCCTCTGGGGCAGCCCCAGTCTGCTGAGACTCAGCCAGGAGCCACACGCAGGCCCCCAGAAGGTGCCCGGCTCACCCGGCAGCGTGGCCAGAGATGCCGCAGGAGAGGCAGATGACCACCCTCAGCGCGCGTCTCCTGCCCCGTCAGCAGACTCAGACGTAGAGCCAGCAGCTTGGTGCCTGGCCAGAGCCCCTGGGGAGCAGGGGCACGGCGAGCCTCCCCGCGCATCAGCAGCTGACGATGTACAGCCGTTGGCTCCTCCCTTGCCTGCGGCCATGCTCCAGGCAGCAGACGATAGTGCCGATGCCGTGGGCACTGCTCAGGCCATCCTGGGCAACCGGGACTTGGCAGCGGGGGCTGAGGGCCAGGGGTCTGCCCCTGTTGGCCCCGTAACCAGTGACACTGCTCTGCAGGACCTGGAGGAAGCGTGGGAAGAGGTCCCTGACAGAGACGCAGCAGCAGAGGCAGCAAGCGCCATAAAGAGCGCATCTCTTGCCCCATCAGACGACGCAGACACACAGGCAGCAGCTTCTCCCCAGGCCGCAAGTCTCGGGCGCGACGGCCACAGAGCACCTCTCCCCGCCCAGCCCCTCGCCTACAGCTCTCCTTCCCCCGCAGGCTTCGTCGCGCGCCCGCACGCCCCGGCTCGCTGGCGATGTCCCTCCGTCCTCAGGACAGCTTGTCGGGCTCTGCGCAGGGCTTTCCGCTGAGCTGCCTCACGGGACCGTGAGAGCAGCGGCGCCCGGCTGCCAGCACCTTGCCAATGGGCTTGCCTGGCCATGCCCTGCACCTGACCAGCGCAGCCTGGCCTGTCTCCCTATTAAAGTCCTTCCTGGCTCTGTCCTAGGTGAGGGCTCTCTGTCCTGTGTGCACGCGTGTGCGCGGGGGGGTGAGTGCAGCAGCTGGGGTCCGACCACGGCGCCGAGGGTCCCCGTGTCCCTGGGGCAGCGACTGGAGCGAGTGCGGGTGTGGGAGTGAGTGTGATGGCCAGCGAAGATCAAGCCGCAGAGGCGGTGCGCAGGTGACGTGGCCTGGGAGCAAGGGGGTGAGTGGGTGTCCGACGGCCAGCCCTGCGTGTGAGAGACCCTGGCTGTCTCTGGTGGTGAGAGCACGGAGGGTCAGCTACGGGACCGGGGGCAGTCCCGGCCGGCTCGGGGGCCGTGGGACGGTCTGTACCAGCAAGCAGACAAGGGCTGTGGCCTTGGCGGCTCCTACCTGCAGGGGCCAGCAAGTGGGGAGACTGATTTATTTCAGGTTTGCGCAAGCCTGGGCGCTCGGTGGTTTCCCACAACTCAAGCACACGAGATTTCTGCCAACAGCCCTTTTTTTTATACAGTACAAACATAACAGACGTAATCCGTTACATAGCCTTTTTGCTGCCTGATTGGCATATGTTAATATGCATTCCTAACTTGGTAAGAAGATAAATACATCTTTACAGAGCATGCTCAGAGAGTAGGGGTCCCCTTAATCAGAGGAGGGTCTCACAGTAGCCGGGGGAGGGGGGGGTGATTTTTAGTCTTATAGTCAGGACAGTGCATAGAAAGGACAGGTATGTTGTCCACTGTTTCCCTGGTGTCCTTGGTTAGTTCACATCAAAGAATCCAAAATCAACTACTACTGGCATTTCAAAAGACATCCTGTTTATATTTAAACTTTTAATAGACGAGCAACATCTATCGAGCTACGCTCTGACAATCCACCTGTCTCTCTGTTAAGTAGACGAGGGGAGGCTGAGTGTCTGAGCCCAGCTGCTGGCGGGCTACAGCTTGCCCACACGTGTACATTCAGCCTCACTAGTGGCCGTCCTGGGGATAAAGGCCCTCCCGGTGACACTGAGAGCTGCTAAACGAACAGAGGACCATGCTCTGTCCATGTGCCCAGGGGGCTGCGGTCAAACGGGGCGTGGGCGTCTCCACGGTGACCGCCAGGCCTTTGTGACCAGGGGCGGCATCGTGCCCAGAGGCCATTGTGACGGGGGGGTCCGCACGGCAGCCGTGGAGGCTCTTATGGGGCCAGGGCCCTAGGGTGCCCACTCCCAGGAGAGCGGCCCCGCCAGGAGGCAGCAGCTGCGCTGGGTGCCCGTGGCAGGCGTCCAACAGACGAGCCCGGAGATGCCCGAGAAGCACGAGGCGAACGCTCGCTCCCAGCCCCACAAGGGGCTGCGGCGCCTGCAGGAGGACCGCCAAGTGAGGGATGGGGCTGGCGGGAGAGGCGGGGGGCGGCGGGACACGGGGACAGCCGGGAGCGAGACAGCCAGCCCTGAGCGTCGCCGGCCCAGGCACAGCCATGCCGCGCCCCAGGGGTTTCTCTGGGGCAGGGCAGGGCAGGCTCCGGGACGGCCGCGGCCCACGCGGCCCCGCAGCAATGCCCCAGAGGCAGAGAGCAGCGCAGAGCCGAGTTCAGCCTGGCTGGAGTAGCCAGGAGCTGCCTTGAAGCCGAGGCCGGGCTTGCCGGTGCTGCGGGGGCCGCTGTGCCGACACAGCCGCCTCCATCCCGCCCCTCCTCCTTCTCCCCACAGGTGCGCTGCAGGCAGCCGCAGGCAGCGCCGCAGCGCAGCCGCACCACAGCCTCGGCCCTCCATGGGGACCGGCTGCCACCACTCCCCTGCCCAGCGAGCTCACAGAGCACTTGCAGCCGTCGCACACAGGTAGGGACCTTGAGGGAGACAGGCTCGACCGCCTCCCCGGCGCTGGCAGGTGCCGATGCAAAAGCGGGAGGTGGCGGAGGGGACAGGTGCGACCAGCCCCCCCAGCAAGCTGAGACCCCGCCCCCGTGCCGGGCCCGGCAGGCTGCCCGGGCATGCTGGGGGTGCTCCCGAGACCCGGTGGGGGGGGGGCCACGCAGGGACCAGCCCTCTCCCCAGCTGGCCCTGGCAGCAGGGCAGCAGCCGCCCTTCTCGCATCTTCTCTTGCAGACGGACAGGCTGGAGGGCTGGGAGGCACTGCCCCGCAGCAGGGTCACACGGGGAGAAAGAGTGACCACGCCAGCCTTGCCGCCTCTCCCAAGGCTTGAAGCGATGCAGGCAGCCGCACCCCGCTACGCACTTGCAGCTCCAGCGGCAGGATCTGCAAATGTCACCAAGCTGCCCGCTCTGCCAGCAGCAGCAACCGCCGCATCTGCTCTGAGAGGCAGAGCACACGGCGTGGGCCCTGCGGCCAGCGGCCAGCGAGAGCTTGTCCCACCTGCTCGGGGCATCCTGGGTCACCAGGGCGTGGCAGCGAGAGCTGAGAGATGGGGGCCTGCCCCGCACGGCTGCACAACCCGCGACGCGGCTCTGGAGTCCACAGTCCAGCCATTGGTGTCAGAGGTCCTGAGTTGCGTGGTAGCCGCAAGCTGGGGAGCCGGCCAGCAGCCGGCGGCACAGGGCCGCCTTGCGCACACCGCTGGTCTGGCGACACCTCCCAGAACAGCCCAGGTGCAGGCCGCCAGGGGTGGCAAGGCCGCAGCGGCTCAGCCAAGACCTCGTGCCCATGCTCCGGGGGGCACCAGGGCTGCTGGCGAGGCCCGTGCGCCAGTTTCCCCGGGGAGCTGCACTGGCAAAGGGCACTGGGCACAGCCGGTGGCAAGGCAGGGCCATCGTCTGCCCCCCGTGCGACTTGTCCACGGCAAGCCGCTGCGCGCACAGCCTGTGGATACCCCGAAGCATCTTGTGGTCGTGCAAATCAAGATGGCGCATCTGGAGGAGCTGGAGGAAGAGGACGACAACAAAACCTCTGAAGACCTGCCAGGACAGAGGCAGCTGGAGGAAGAGGTCTCCATCCATACCCTCTGGGGCAGCCCCAGTCTGCTGAGACTCAGCCAGGAGCCACACGCAGGCCCCCAGAAGGTGCCCGGCTCACCCGGCAGCGTGGCCAGAGATGCCGCAGGAGAGGCAGATGACCACCCTCAGCGCGCGTCTCCTGCCCCGTCAGCAGACTCAGACGTAGAGCCAGCAGCTTGGTGCCTGGCCAGAGCTCCTGGGGAGCAGGGGCACGGCGAGCCTCCCCGCGCATCAGCAGCTGACGATGTACAGCCGTTGGCTCCTCCCTTGCCTGCGGCCATGCTCCAGGCAGCAGACGATAGTGCCGATGCCGTGGGCACTGCTCAGGCCATCCTGGGCAACCGGGACTTGGCAGCGGGGGCTGAGGGCCAGGGGTCTGCCCCTGTTGGCCCCGTAACCAGTGACACTGCTCTGCAGGACCTGGAGGAAGCGTGGGAAGAGGTCCCTGACAGAGACGCAGCAGCAGAGGCAGCAAGCGCCATAAAGAGCGCATCTCTTGCCCCATCATACGACGCAGACACACAGGCAGCAGCTTCTCCCCAGGCCGCATGTCTCGGGCGCGACGGCCACAGAGCACCTCTCCCCGCCCAGCCCCTCGCCTACAGCTCTCCTTCCCCCGCAGGCTTCGTCGCGCGCCCGCACGCCCCGGCTCGCTGGCGATGTCCCTCCGTCCTCAGGACAGCTTGTCGGGCTCTGCGCAGGGCTTTCCGCTGAGCTGCCTCACGGGACCGTGAGAGCAGCGGCGCCCGGCTGCCAGCACCTTGCCAATGGGCTTGCCTGGCCATGCCCTGCACCTGACCAGCGCAGCCTGGCCTGTCTCCCTATTAAAGTCCTTCCTGGCTCTGTCCTAGGTGAGGGCTCTCTGTCCTGTGTGCACGCGTGTGCGCGGGGGGGTGAGTGCAGCAGCTGGGGTCAGACCACGGCGCCGAGGGTCCCCGTGTCCCTGGGGCAGCGACTGGAGCGAGTGCGGGTGTGGGAGTGAGTGTGATGGCCAGCGAAGATCAAGCCGCAGAGGCGGTGCGCAGGTGACGTGGCCTGGGAGCAAGGGGGTGAGTGGGTGTCCGACGGCCAGCCCTGCGTGTGAGAGACCCTGGCTGTCTCTGGTGGTGAGAGCACGGAGGGTCAGCTACGGGACCGGGGGCAGTCCCGGCCGGCTCGGGGGCCGTGGGACGGTCTGTACCAGCTAGCAGACAAGGGCTGTGGCCTTGGCGGCTCCTACCTGCAGGGGCCAGCAAGTGGGGAGACTGATTTATTTCAGGTTTGCGCAAGCCTGGGCGCTCGGTGGTTTCCCACAACTCAAGCACACGAGATTTCTGCCAACAGCCCTTTTTTTTATACAGTACAAACATAACAGACGTAATCCGTTACATAGCCTTTTTGCTGCCTGATTGGCATATGTTAATATGCATTCCTAACTTGGTAAGAAGATAAATACATCTTTACAGAGCATGCTCAGAGAGTAGGGGTCCCCTTAATCAGAGGAGGGTCTCACAGTAGCCGGGGGAGGGGGGGGTGATTTTTAGTCTTATAGTCAGGACAGTGCATAGAAAGGACAGGTATGTTGTCCACTGTTTCCCTGGTGTCCTTGGTTAGTTCACATCAAAGAATCCAAAATCAACTACTACTGGCATTTCAAAAGACATCCTGTTTATATTTAAACTTTTACTAGACGAGCAACATCTATCGAGCTACGCTCCGACAATCCACCTGTCTCTCTGTTAAGTAGACGAGGGGAGGCTGAGTGTCTGAGCCCAGCTGCTGGCGGGCTACAGCTTGCCCACACGTGTACATTCAGCCTCACTAGTGGCCGTCCTGGGGATAAAGGCCCTCCCGGTGACACTGAGAGCTGCTAAACGAACAGAGGACCATGCTCTGTCCATGTGCCCAGGGGGCTGCGGTCAAACGGGGCGTGGGCGTCTCCACGGTGACCGCCAGGCCTTTGTGACCAGGGGCGGCATCGTGCCCAGAGGCCATTGTGACGGGGGGGTCCGCACGGCAGCCGTGGAGGCTCTTATGGGGCCAGGGCCCTAGGGTGCCCACTCCCAGGAGAGCGGCCCCGCCAGGAGGCAGCAGCTGCGCTGGGTGCCCGTGGCAGGCGTCCAACAGACGAGCCCGGAGATGCCCGAGAAGCACGAGGCGAACGCTCGCTCCCAGCCTGACAAGGGGCTGCGGCGCCTGCAGGAGGACCGCCAAGTGAGGGATGGGGCTGGCGGGAGAGGCGGGGGGCGGCGGGACACGGGGACAGCCGGGAGCGAGACAGCCAGCCCTGAGCGTCGCCGGCCCAGGCACAGGCATGCCGCGCCCCAGGGGTTTCTCTGGGGCAGGGCAGGGCAGGCTCCGGGACGGCCGCGGCCCACGCGGCCCCGCAGCAATGCCCCAGAGGCAGAGAGCAGCGCAGAGCCGAGTTCAGCCTGGCTGGAGTAGCCAGGAGCTGCCTTGAAGCCGAGGCCGGGCTTGCCGGTGCTGCGGGGGCCGCTGTGCCGACACAGCCGCCTCCATCCCGCCCCTCCTCCTTCTCCCCACAGGTGCGCTGCAGGCAGCCGCAGGCAGCGCCGCAGCGCAGCCGCACCACAGCCTCGGCCCTCCATGGGGACCGGCTGCCACCACTCCCCTGCCCAGCGAGCTCACAGAGCACTTGCAGCCGTCGCACACAGGTAGGGACCTTGAGGGAGACAGGCTCGACCGCCTCCCCGGCGCTGGCAGGTGCCGATGCAAAAGCGGGAGGTGGCGGAGGGGACAGGTGCGACCAGCCCCCCCAGCAAGCTGAGACCCCGCCCCCGTGCCGGGCCCGGCAGGCTGCCCGGGCATGCTGGGGGTGCTCCCGAGACCCGGTGGGGGGGGGCCACGCAGGGACCAGCCCTCTCCCCAGCTGGCCCTGGCAGCAGGGCAGCAGCCGCCCTTCTCGCATCTTCTCTTGCAGACGGACAGGCTGGAGGGCTGGGAGGCACTGCCCCGCAGCAGGGTCACACGGGGAGAAAGAGTGACCACGCCAGCCTTGCCGCCTCTCCCAAGGCTTGAAGCGATGCAGGCAGCCGCACCCCGCTACGCACTTGCAGCTCCAGCGGCAGGATCTGCAAATGTCACCAAGCTGCCCGCTCTGCCAGCAGCAGCAACCTCCGCATCTGCTCTGAGAGGCAGAGCACACGGCGTGGGCCCTGCGGCCAGCGGCCAGCGAGAGCTTGTCCCACCTGCTCGGGGCATCCTGGGTCACCAGGGCGTGGCAGCGAGAGCTGAGAGATGGGGGCCTGCCCCGCACGGCTGCACAACCCGCGACGCGGCTCTGGAGTCCACAGTCCAGCCATTGGTGTCAGAGGTCCTGAGTCGCGTGGTAGCCGCAAGCTGGGGAGCCGGCCAGCAGCCGGCGGCACAGGGCCACCTTGCGCACACCGCTGGTCTGGCGACACCTCCCAGAACAGCCCAGGTGCAGGCCGCCAGGGGTGGCAAGGCTGCAGCGGCTCAGCCAAGACCTCGTGCCCATGCTCCGGGGGGCACCAGGGCTGCTGGCGAGGCCCGTGCGCCAGTTTCCCCGGGGAGCTGCACTGGCAAAGGGCACTGGGCACAGCCGGTGGCAAGGCAGGGCCATCGTCTGCCACCCGTGCGACTTGTCCACGGCAAGCCGCTGCGCGCACAGCCTGTGGATACCCCGAAGCATCTTGTGGTCGTGCAAATCAAGATGGCGCATCTGGAGGAGCTGGAGGAAGAGGACGACAACAAAACCTCTGAAGACCTGCCAGGACAGAGGCAGCTGGAGGAAGAGGTCTCCATCCATACCCTCTGGGGCAGCCCCAGTCTGCTGAGACTCAGCCAGGAGCCACACGCAGGCCCCCAGAAGGTGCCCGGCTCACCCGGCAGCGTGGCCAGAGATGCCGCAGGAGAGGCAGATGACCACCCTCAGCGCGCGTCTCCTGCCCCGTCAGCAGACTCAGACGTAGAGCCAGCAGCTTGGTGCCTGGCCAGAGCTCCTAGGGAGCAGGGGCACGGCGAGCCTCCCCGCGCATCAGCACCGGACGATGTACAGCCGTTGGCTCCTCCCTTGCCTGCGGCCATGCTCCAGGCAGCAGACGATAGTGCCGATGCCGTGGGCACTGCTCAGGCCATCCTGGGCAACCGGGACTTGGCAGCGGGGGCTGAGGGCCAGGGGCCTGCCCCTGTTGGCCCCGTAACCAGTGACACTGCTCTGCAGGACCTGGAGGAAGCGTGGGAAGAGGTCCCTGACAGAGACGCAGCAGCAGAGGCAGCAAGCGCCATAAAGAGCGCATCTCTTGCCCCATCATACGACGCAGACACACAGGCAGCAGCTTCTCCCCAGGCCGCATGTCTCGGGCGCGACGGCCACAGAGCACCTCTCCCCGCCCAGCCCCTCGCCTACAGCTCTCCTTCCCCCGCAGGCTTCGTCGCGCGCCCGCACGCCCCGGCTCGCTGGCGATGTCCCTCCGTCCTCAGGACAGCTTGTCGGGCTCTGCGCAGGGCTTTCCGCTGAGCTGCCTCACGGGACCGTGAGAGCAGCGGCGCCCGGCTGCCAGCACCTTGCCAATGGGCTTGCCTGGCCATGCCCTGCACCTGACCAGCGCAGCCTGGCCTGTCTCCCTATTAAAGTCCTTCCTGGCTCTGTCCTAGGTGAGGGCTCTCTGTCCTGTGTGCACGCGTGTGCGCGGGGGGGTGAGTGCAGCAGCTGGGGTCAGACCACGGCGCCGAGGGTCCCCGTGTCCCTGGGGCAGCGACTGGAGCGAGTGCGGGTGTGGGAGTGAGTGTGATGGCCAGCGAAGATCAAGCCGCAGAGGCGGTGAGCAGGTGACGTGGCCTGGGAGCAAGGGGGTGAGTGGGTGTCCGACGGCCAGCCCTGCGTGTGAGAGACCCTGGCTGTCTCTGGTGGTGAGAGCACGGAGGGTCAGCTACGGGACCGGGGGCAGTCCCGGCCGGCTCGGGGGCCGTGGGACGGTCTGTACCAGCAAGCAGACAAGGGCTGTGGCCTTGGCGGCTCCTACCTGCAGGGGCCAGCAAGTGGGGAGACTGATTTATTTCAGGTTTGCGCAAGCCTGGGCGCTCGGTGGTTTCCCACAACTCAAGCACACGAGATTTCTGCCAACAGCCCTTTTTTTTATACAGTACAAACATAACAGACGTAATCCGTTACATAGCCTTTTTGCTGCCTGATTGGCATATGTTAATATGCATTCCTAACTTGGTAAGAAGATAAATACATCTTTACAGAGCATGCTCAGAGAGTAGGGGTCCCCTTAATCAGAGGAGGGTCTCACAGTAGCCGGGGGAGGGGGGGGTGATTTTTAGTCTTATAGTCAGGACAGTGCATAGAAAGGACAGGTATGTTGTCCACTGTTTCCCTGGTGTCCTTGGTTAGTTCACATCAAAGAATCCAAAATCAACTACTACTGGCATTTCAAAAGACATCCTGTTTATATTTAAACTTTTACTAGACGAGCAACATCTATCGAGCTACGCTCCGACAATCCACCTGTCTCTCTGTTAAGTAGACGAGGGGAGGCTGAGTGTCTGAGCCCAGCTGCTGGCGGGCTACAGCTTGCCCACACGTGTACATTCAGCCTCACTAGTGGCCGTCCTGGGGATAAAGGCCCTCCCGGTGACACTGAGAGCTGCTAAACGAACAGAGGACCATGCTCTGTCCATGTGCCCAGGGGGCTGCGGTCAAACGGGGCGTGGGCGTCTCCACGGTGACTGCCAGGCCTTTGTGACCAGGGGCGGCATCGTGCCCAGAGGCCATTGTGACGGGGGGGTCCGCACGGCAGCCGTGGAGGCTCTTATGGGGCCAGGGCCCTAGGGTGCCCACTCCCAGGAGAGCGGCCCCGCCAGGAGGCAGCAGCTGCGCTGGGTGCCCGTGGCAGGCGTCCAACAGACGAGCCCGGAGATGCCCGAGAAGCACGAGGCGAACGCTCGCTCCCAGCCCCACAAGGGGCTGCGGCGCCTGCAGGAGGACCGCCAAGTGAGGGATGGGGCTGGCGGGAGAGGCGGGGGGCGGCGGGACACGGGGACAGCCGGGAGCGAGACAGCCAGCCCTGAGCGTCGCCGGCCCAGGCACAGCCATGCCGCGCCCCAGGGGTTTCTCTGGGGCAGGGCAGGGCAGGCTCCGGGACGGCCGCGGCCCACGCGGCCCCGCAGCAATGCCCCAGAGGCAGAGAGCAGCGCAGAGCCGAGTTCAGCCTGGCTGGAGTAGCCAGGAGCTGCCTTGAAGCCGAGGCCGGGCTTGCCGGTGCTGCGGGGGCCGCTGTGCCGACACAGCCGCCTCCATCCCGCCCCTCCTCCTTCTCCCCACAGGTGCGCTGCAGGCAGCCGCAGGCAGCGCCGCAGCGCAGCCGCACCACAGCCTCGGCCCTCCATGGGGACCGGCTGCCACCACTCCCCTGCCCAGCGAGCTCACAGAGCACTTGCAGCCGTCGCACACAGGTAGGGACCTTGAGGGAGACAGGCTCGACCGCCTCCCCGGCGCTGGCAGGTGCCGATGCAAAAGCGGGAGGTGGCGGAGGGGACAGGTGCGACCAGCCCCCCCAGCAAGCTGAGACCCCGCCCCCGTGCCGGGCCCGGCAGGCTGCCCGGGCATGCTGGGGGTGCTCCCGAGACCCGGTGGGGGGGGGCCACGCAGGGACCAGCCCTCTCCCCAGCTGGCCCTGGCAGCAGGGCAGCAGCCGCCCTTCTCACATCTTCTCTTGCAGACGGACAGGCTGGAGGGCTGGGAGGCACTGCCCCGCAGCAGGGTCACACGGGGAGAAAGAGTGACCACGCCAGCCTTGCCGCCTCTCCCAAGGCTTGAAGCGATGCAGGCAGCCGCACCCCGCTACGCACTTGCAGCTCCAGCGGCAGGATCTGCAAATGTCACCAAGCTGCCCGCTCTGCCAGCAGCAGCAACCTCCGCATCTGCTCTGAGAGGCAGAGCACACGGCGTGGGCCCTGCGGCCAGCGGCCAGCGAGAGCTTGTCCCACCTGCTCGGGGCATCCTGGGTCACCAGGGCGTGGCAGCGAGAGCTGAGAGATGGGGGCCTGCCCCGCACGGCTGCACAACCCGCGACGCGGCTCTGGAGTCCACAGTCCAGCCATTGGTGTCAGAGGTCCTGAGTCGCGTGGTAGCCGCAAGCTGGGGAGCCGGCCAGCAGCTGGCGGCACAGGGCCGCCTTGCGCACACCGCTGGTCTGGCGACACCTCCCAGAACAGCCCAGGTGCAGGCCGCCAGGGGTGGCAAGGCCGCAGCGGCTCAGCCAAGACCTCGTGCCCATGCTCCGGGGGGCACCAGGGCTGCTGGCGAGGCCCGTGCGCCAGTTTCCCCGGGGAGCTGCACTGGCAAAGGGCACTGGGCACAGCCGGTGGCAAGGCAGGGCCATCGTCTGCCCCCCGTGCGACTTGTCCACGGCAAGCCGCTGCGCGCACAGCCTGTGGATACCCCGAAGCATCTTGTGGTCGTGCAAATCAAGATGGCGCATCTGGAGGAGCTGGAGGAAGAGGACGACAACAAAACCTCTGAAGACCTGCCAGGACAGAGGCAGCTGGAGGAAGAGGTCTCCATCCATACCCTCTGGGGCAGCCCCAGTCTGCTGAGACTCAGCCAGGAGCCACACGCAGGCCCCCAGAAGGTGCCCGGCTCACCCGGCAGCGTGGCCAGAGATGCCGCAGGAGAGGCAGATGACCACCCTCAGCGCGCGTCTCCTGCCCCGTCAGCAGACTCAGACGTAGAGCCAGCAGCTTGTTGCCTGGCCAGAGCCCCTGGGGAGCAGGGGCACGGCGAGCCTCCCCGCGCATCAGCAGCTGACGATGTACAGCCGTTGGCTCCTCCCTTGCCTGCGGCCATGCTCCAGGCAGCAGACGATAGTGCCGATGCCGTGGGCACTGCTCAGGCCATCCTGGGCAACCGGGACTTGGCAGCGGGGGCTGAGGGCCAGGGGCCTGCCCCTGTTGGCCCCGTAACCAGTGACACTGCTCTGCAGGACCTGGAGGAAGCGTGGGAAGAGGTCCCTGACAGAGACGCAGCAGCAGAGGCAGCAAGCGCCATAAAGAGCGCATCTCTTGCCCCATCAGACGACGCAGACACACAGGCAGCAGCTTCTCCCCAGGCCGCATGTCTCGGGCGCAACGGCCACAGAGCACCTCTCCCCGCCCAGCCCCTCGCCTACAGCTCTCCTTCCCCCGCAGGCTTCGTCGCGCGCCCGCACGCCCCGGCTCGCTGGCGATGTCCCTCCGTCCTCAGGACAGCTTGTCGGGCTCTGCGCAGGGCTTTCCGCTGAGCTGCCTCACGGGACCGTGAGAGCAGCGGCGCCCGGCTGCCAGCACCTTGCCAATGGGCTTGCCTGGCCATGCCCTGCACCTGACCAGCGCAGCCTGGCCTGTCTCCCTATTAAAGTCCTTCCTGGCTCTGTCCTAGGTGAGGGCTCTCTGTCCTGTGTGCACGCGTGTGCGCGGGGGGGTGAGTGCAGCAGCTGGGGTCAGACCACGGCGCCGAGGGTCCCCGTGTCCCTGGGGCAGCGACTGGAGCGAGTGCAGGTGTGGGAGTGAGTGTGATGGCCAGCGAAGATCAAGCCGCAGAGGCGGTGAGCAGGTGACGTGGCCTGGGAGCAAGGGGGTGAGTGGGTGTCCGACGGCCAGCCCTGCGTGTGAGAGACCCTGGCTGTCTCTGGTGGTGAGAGCACGGAGGGTCAGCTACGGGACCGGGGGCAGTCCCGGCCGGCTCGGGGGCCGTGGGACGGTCTGTACCAGCAAGCAGACAAGGGCTGTGGCCTTGGCGGCTCCTACCTGCAGGGGCCAGCAAGTGGGGAGACTGATTTATTTCAGGTTTGCGCAAGCCTGGGCGCTCGGTGGTTTCCCACAACTCAAGCACACGAGATTTCTGCCAACAGCCCTTTTTTTTATACAGTACAAACATAACAGACGTAATCCGTTACATAGCCTTTTTTGCTGCCTGATTGGCATATGTTAATATGCATTCCTAACTTGGTAAGAAGATAAATACATCTTTACAGAGCATGCTCAGAGAGTAGGGGTCCCCTTAATCAGAGGAGGGTCCCACAGTAGCCGGGGGAGGGGGGGGTGATTTTTAGTCTTATAGTCAGGACAGTGCATAGAAAGGACAGGTATGTTGTCCACTGTTTCCCTGGTGTCCTTGGTTAGTTCACATCAAAGAATCCAAAATCAACTACTACTGGCATTTCAAAAGACATCCTGTTTATATTTAAACTTTTACTAGACGAGCAACATCTATCGAGCTACGCTCCGACAATCCACCTGTCTCTCTGTTAAGTAGACGAGGGGAGGCTGAGTGTCTGAGCCCAGCTGCTGGCGGGCTACAGCTTGCCCACACGTGTACATTCAGCCTCACTAGTGGCCGTCCTGGGGATAAAGGCCCTCCCGGTGACACTGAGAGCTGCTAAACGAACAGAGGACCATGCTCTGTCCATGTGCCCAGGGGGCTGCGGTCAAACGGGGCGTGGGCGTCTCCACGGTGACCGCCAGGCCTTTGTGACCAGGGGCGGCATCGTGCCCAGAGGCCATTGTGACGGGGGGGTCCGCACGGCAGCCGTGGAGGCTCTTATGGGGCCAGGGCCCTAGGGTGCCCACTCCCAGGAGAGCGGCCCCGCCAGGAGGCAGCAGCTGCGCTGGGCGCCCGTGGCAGGCGTCCAACAGACGAGCCCGGAGATGCCCGAGAAGCACGAGGCGAACGCTCGCTCCCAGCCCCACAAGGGGCTGCGGCGCCTGCAGGAGGACCGCCAAGTGAGGGATGGGGCTGGCGGGAGAGGCGGCGGGCGGCGGGACACGGGGACAGCCGGGAGCGAGACAGCCAGCCCTGAGCGTCGCCGGCCCAGGCACAGCCATGCCGCGCCCCAGGGGTTTCTCTGGGGCAGGGCAGGGCAGGCTCCGGGACGGCCGCGGCCCACGCGGCCCCGCAGCAATGCCCCAGAGGCAGAGAGCAGCGCAGAGCCGAGTTCAGCCTGGCTGGAGTAGCCAGGAGCTGCCTTGAAGCCGAGGCCGGGCTTGCCGGTGCTGCGGGGGCCGCTGTGCCGACACAGCCGCCTCCATCCCGCCCCTCCTCCTTCTCCCCACAGGTGCGCTGCAGGCAGCCGCAGGCAGCGCCGCAGCGCAGCCGCACCACAGCCTCGGCCCTCCATGGGGACCGGCTGCCACCACTCCCCTGCCCAGCGAGCTCACAGAGCACTTGCAGCCGTCGCACACAGGTAGGGACCTTGAGGGAGACAGGCTCGACCGCCTCCCCGGCGCTGACAGGTGCCGATGCAAAAGCGGGAGGTGGCGGAGGGGACAGGTGCGACCAGCCCCCCCAGCAAGCTGAGACCCCGCCCCCGTGCCGGGCCCGGCAGGCTGCCCGGGCATGCTGGGGGTGCTCCCGAGACCCGGTGGGGGGGGGCCACGCAGGGACCAGCCCTCTCCCCAGCTGGCCCTGGCAGCAGGGCAGCAGCCGCCCTTCTCGCATCTTCTCTTGCAGACGGACAGGCTGGAGGGCTGGGAGGCACTGCCCCGCAGCAGGGTCACACGGGGAGAAAGAGTGACCACGCCAGCCTTGCCGCCTCTCCCAAGGCTTGAAGCGATGCAGGCAGCCGCACCCCGCTACGCACTTGCAGCTCCAGCGGCAGGATCTGCAAATGTCACCAAGCTGCCCGCTCTGCCAGCAGCAGCAACCGCCGCATCTGCTCTGAGAGGCAGAGCACACGGCGTGGGCCCTGCGGCCAGCGGCCAGCGAGAGCTTGTCCCACCTGCTCGGGGCATCCTGGGTCACCAGGGCGTGGCAGCGAGAGCTGAGAGATGGGGGCCTGCCCCGCACGGCTGCACAACCCGCGACGCGGCTCTGGAGTCCACAGTCCAGCCATTGGTGTCAGAGGTCCTGAGTCGAGTCGCGTGGTAGCCGCAAGCTGGGGAGCCGGCCAGCAGCCGGCGGCACAGGGCCGCCTTGCGCACACCGCTGGTCTGGCGACACCTCCCAGAACAGCCCAGGTGCAGGCCGCCAGGGGTGGCAAGGCTGCAGCGGCTCAGCCAAGACCTCGTGCCCATGCTCCGGGGGGCACCAGGGCTGCTGGCGAGGCCCGTGCGCCAGTTTCCCCGGGGAGCTGCACTGGCAAAGGGCACTGGGCACAGCCGGTGGCAAGGCAGGGCCATCGTCTGCCCCCCGTGCGACTTGTCCACGGCAAGCCGCTGCGCGCACAGCCTGTGGATACCCCGAAGCATCTTGTGGTCGTGCAAATCAAGATGGCGCATCTGGAGGAGCTGGAGGAAGAGGACGACAACAAAACCTCTGAAGACCTGCCAGGACAGAGGCAGCTGGAGGAAGAGGTCTCCATCCATACCCTCTGGGGCAGCCCCAGTCTGCTGAGACTCAGCCAGGAGCCACACGCAGGCCCCCAGAAGGTGCCCGGCTCACCCGGCAGCGTGGCCAGAGATGCCGCAGGAGAGGCAGATGACCACCCTCAGCGCGCGTCTCCTGCCCCGTCAGCAGACTCAGACGTAGAGCCAGCAGCTTGGTGCCTGGCCAGAGCTCCTAGGGAGCAGGGGCACGGCGAGCCTCCCCGCGCATCAGCACCGGACGATGTACAGCCGTTGGCTCCTCCCTTGCCTGCGGCCATGCTCCAGGCAGCAGACGATAGTGCCGATGCCGTGGGCACTGCTCAGGCCATCCTGGGCAACCGGGACTTGGCAGCGGGGGCTGAGGGCCAGGGGCCTGCCCCTGTTGGCCCCGTAACCAGTGACACTGCTCTGCAGGACCTGGAGGAAGCGTGGGAAGAGGTCCCTGACAGAGACGCAGCAGCAGAGGCAGCAAGCGCCATAAAGAGCGCATCTCTTGCCCCATCAGACGACGCAGACACACAGGCAGCAGCTTCTCCCCAGGCCGCATGTCTCGGGCGCGACGGCCACAGAGCACCTCTCCCCGCCCAGCCCCTCGCCTACAGCTCTCCTTCCCCCGCAGGCTTCGTCGCGCGCCCGCACGCCCCGGCTCGCTGGCGATGTCCCTCCGTCCTCAGGACAGCTTGTCGGGCTCTGCGCAGGGCTTTCCGCTGAGCTGCCTCACGGGACCGTGAGAGCAGCGGCGCCCGGCTGCCAGCACCTTGCCAATGGGCTTGCCTGGCCATGCCCTGCACCTGACCAGCGCAGCCTGGCCTGTCTCCCTATTAAAGTCCTTCCTGGCTCTGTCCTAGGTGAGGGCTCTCTGTCCTGTGTGCACGCGTGTGCGCGGGGGGGTGAGTGCAGCAGCTGGGGTCAGACCACGGCGCCGAGGGTCCCCGTGTCCCTGGGGCAGCGACTGGAGCGAGTGCGGGTGTGGGAGTGAGTGTGATGGCCAGCGAAGATCAAGCCGCAGAGGCGGTGAGCAGGTGACGTGGCCTGGGAGCAAGGGGGTGAGTGGGTGTCCGACGGCCAGCCCTGCGTGTGAGAGACCCTGGCTGTCTCTGGTGGTGAGAGCACGGAGGGTCAGCTACGGGACCGGGGGCAGTCCCGGCCGGCTCGGGGGCCGTGGGACGGTCTGTACCAGCAAGCAGACAAGGGCTGTGGCCTTGGCGGCTCCTACCTGCAGGGGCCAGCAAGTGGGGAGACTGATTTATTTCAGGTTTGCGCAAGCCTGGGCGCTCGGTGGTTTCCCACAACTCAAGCACACGAGATTTCTGCCAACAGCCCTTTTTTTTATACAGTACAAACATAACAGACGTAATCCGTTACATAGCCTTTTTGCTGCCTGATTGGCATATGTTAATATGCATTCCTAACTTGGTAAGAAGATAAATACATCTTTACAGAGCATGCTCAGAGAGTAGGGGTCCCCTTAATCAGAGGAGGGTCTCACAGTAGCCGGGGGAGGGGGGGGTGATTTTTAGTCTTATAGTCAGGACAGTGCCTAGAAAGGAGAGGTATGTTGTCCACTGTTTCCCTGGTGTCCTTGGTTAGTTCACATCAAAGAATCCAAAATCAACTACTACTGGCATTTCAAAAGACATCCTGTTTATATTTAAACTTTTACTAGACGAGCAACATCTATCGAGCTACGCTCCGACAATCCACCTGTCTCTCTGTTAAGTAGAAGAGGGGAGGCTGAGTGCCTGAGCCCAGCTGCTGGCGGGCTACAGCTTGCCCACACGTGTACATTCAGCCTCACTAGTGGCCGTCCTGGGGATAAAGGCCCTCCCGGTGACACTGAGAGCTGCTAAACGAACAGAGGACCATGCTCTGTCCATGTGCCCAGGGGGCTGCGGTCAAACGGGGCGTGGGCGTCTCCACGGTGACTGCCAGGCCTTTGTGACCAGGGGCGGCATCGTGCCCAGAGGCCATTGTGACGGGGGGGTCCGCACGGCAGCCGTGGAGGCTCTTATGGGGCCAGGGCCCTAGGGTGCCCACTCCCAGGAGAGCGGCCCCGCCAGGAGGCAGCAGCTGCGCTGGGTGCCCGTGGCAGGCGTCCAACAGACGAGCCCGGAGATGCCCGAGAAGCACGAGGCGAACGCTCGCTCCCAGCCCCACAAGGGGCTGCGGCGCCTGCAGGAGGACCGCCAAGTGAGGGATGGGGCTGGCGGGAGAGGCGGGGGGCGGCGGGACACGGGGACAGCCGGGAGCGAGACAGCCAGCCCTGAGCGTCGCCGGCCCAGGCACAGCCATGCCGCGCCCCAGGGGTTTCTCTGGGGCAGGGCAGGGCAGGCTCCGGGACGGCCGCGGCCCACGCGGCCCCGCAGCAATGCCCCAGAGGCAGAGAGCAGCGCAGAGCCGAGTTCAGCCTGGCTGGAGTAGCCAGGAGCTGCCTTGAAGCCGAGGCCGGGCTTGCCGGTGCTGCGGGGGCCGCTGTGCCGACACAGCCGCCTCCATCCCGCCCCTCCTCCTTCTCCCCACAGGTGCGCTGCAGGCAGCCGCAGGCAGCGCCGCAGCGCAGCCGCACCACAGCCTCGGCCCTCCATGGGGACCGGCTGCCACCACTCCCCTGCCCAGCGAGCTCACAGAGCACTTGCAGCCGTCGCACACAGGTAGGGACCTTGAGGGAGACAGGCTCGACCGCCTCCCCGGCGCTGGCAGGTGCCGATGCAAAAGCGGGAGGTGGCGGAGGGGACAGGTGCGACCAGCCCCCCCAGCAAGCTGAGACCCCGCCCCCGTGCCGGGCCCGGCAGGCTGCCCGGGCATGCTGGGGGTGCTCCCGAGACCCGGTGGGGGGGGGCCACGCAGGGACCAGCCCTCTCCCCAGCTGGCCCTGGCAGCAGGGCAGCAGCCGCCCTTCTCACATCTTCTCTTGCAGACGGACAGGCTGGAGGGCTGGGAGGCACTGCCCCGCAGCAGGGTCACACGGGGAGAAAGAGTGACCACGCCAGCCTTGCCGCCTCTCCCAAGGCTTGAAGCGATGCAGGCAGCCGCACCCCGCTACGCACTTGCAGCTCCAGCGGCAGGATCTGCAAATGTCACCAAGCTGCCCGCTCTGCCAGCAGCAGCAACCTCCGCATCTGCTCTGAGAGGCAGAGCACACGGCGTGGGCCCTGCGGCCAGCGGCCAGCGAGAGCTTGTCCCACCTGCTCGGGGCATCCTGGGTCACCAGGGCGTGGCAGCGAGAGCTGAGAGATGGGGGCCTGCCCCGCACGGCTGCACAACCCGCGACGCGGCTCTGGAGTCCACAGTCCAGCCATTGGTGTCAGAGGTCCTGAGTCGCGTGGTAGCCGCAAGCTGGGGAGCCGGCCAGCAGCTGGCGGCACAGGGCCGCCTTGCGCACACCGCTGGTCTGGCGACACCTCCCAGAACAGCCCAGGTGCAGGCCGCCAGGGGTGGCAAGGCCGCAGCGGCTCAGCCAAGACCTCGTGCCCATGCTCCGGGGGGCACCAGGGCTGCTGGCGAGGCCCGTGCGCCAGTTTCCCCGGGGAGCTGCACTGGCAAAGGGCACTGGGCACAGCCGGTGGCAAGGCAGGGCCATCGTCTGCCCCCCGTGCGACTTGTCCACGGCAAGCCGCTGCGCGCACAGCCTGTGGATACCCCGAAGCATCTTGTGGTCGTGCAAATCAAGATGGCGCATCTGGAGGAGCTGGAGGAAGAGGACGACAACAAAACCTCTGAAGACCTGCCAGGACAGAGGCAGCTGGAGGAAGAGGTCTCCATCCATACCCTCTGGGGCAGCCCCAGTCTGCTGAGACTCAGCCAGGAGCCACACGCAGGCCCCCAGAAGGTGCCCGGCTCACCCGGCAGCGTGGCCAGAGATGCCGCAGGAGAGGCAGATGACCACCCTCAGCGCGCGTCTCCTGCCCCGTCAGCAGACTCAGACGTAGAGCCAGCAGCTTGTTGCCTGGCCAGAGCCCCTGGGGAGCAGGGGCACGGCGAGCCTCCCCGCGCATCAGCAGCTGACGATGTACAGCCGTTGGCTCCTCCCTTGCCTGCGGCCATGCTCCAGGCAGCAGACGATAGTGCCGATGCCGTGGGCACTGCTCAGGCCATCCTGGGCAACCGGGACTTGGCAGCGGGGGCTGAGGGCCAGGGGCCTGCCCCTGTTGGCCCCGTAACCAGTGACACTGCTCTGCAGGACCTGGAGGAAGCGTGGGAAGAGGTCCCTGACAGAGACGCAGCAGCAGAGGCAGCAAGCGCCATAAAGAGCGCATCTCTTGCCCCATCAGACGACGCAGACACACAGGCAGCAGCTTCTCCCCAGGCCGCATGTCTCGGGCGCAACGGCCACAGAGCACCTCTCCCCGCCCAGCCCCTCGCCTACAGCTCTCCTTCCCCCGCAGGCTTCGTCGCGCGCCCGCACGCCCCGGCTCGCTGGCGATGTCCCTCCGTCCTCAGGACAGCTTGTCGGGCTCTGCGCAGGGCTTTCCGCTGAGCTGCCTCACGGGACCGTGAGAGCAGCGGCGCCCGGCTGCCAGCACCTTGCCAATGGGCTTGCCTGGCCATGCCCTGCACCTGACCAGCGCAGCCTGGCCTGTCTCCCTATTAAAGTCCTTCCTGGCTCTGTCCTAGGTGAGGGCTCTCTGTCCTGTGTGCACGCGTGTGCGCGGGGGGGTGAGTGCAGCAGCTGGGGTCAGACCACGGCGCCGAGGGTCCCCGTGTCCCTGGGGCAGCGACTGGAGCGAGTGCGGGTGTGGGAGTGAGTGTGATGGCCAGCGAAGATCAAGCCGCAGAGGCGGTGAGCAGGTGACGTGGCCTGGGAGCAAGGGGGTGAGTGGGTGTCCGACGGCCAGCCCTGCGTGTGAGAGACCCTGGCTGTCTCTGGTGGTGAGAGCACGGAGGGTCAGCTACGGGACCGGGGGCAGTCCCGGCCGGCTCGGGGGCCGTGGGACGGTCTGTACCAGCAAGCAGACAAGGGCTGTGGCCTTGGCGGCTCCTACCTGCAGGGGCCAGCAAGTGGGGAGACTGATTTATTTCAGGTTTGCGCAA
Organism: Platalea leucorodia; assembly: GCF_965183815.1. Lineage (NCBI taxonomy): Eukaryota > Metazoa > Chordata > Aves > Pelecaniformes > Threskiornithidae > Platalea > Platalea leucorodia. The sequence continues at coordinate 11,898,725 of NC_138832.1, read as the reverse complement.
GCCTGGGCGCTCGGTGGTTTCCCACAACTCAAGCACACGAGATTTCTGCCAACAGCCCTTTTTTTTATACAGTACAAACATAACAGACGTAATCCGTTACATAGCCTTTTTTGCTGCCTGATTGGCATATGTTAATATGCATTCCTAACTTGGTAAGAAGATAAATACATCTTTACAGAGCATGCTCAGAGAGTAGGGGTCCCCTTAATCAGAGGAGGGTCCCACAGTAGCCGGGGGAGGGGGGGGTGATTTTTAGTCTTATAGTCAGGACAGTGCATAGAAAGGACAGGTATGTTGTCCACTGTTTCCCTGGTGTCCTTGGTTAGTTCACATCAAAGAATCCAAAATCAACTACTACTGGCATTTCAAAAGACATCCTGTTTATATTTAAACTTTTACTAGACGAGCAACATCTATCGAGCTACGCTCCGACAATCCACCTGTCTCTCTGTTAAGTAGACGAGGGGAGGCTGAGTGTCTGAGCCCAGCTGCTGGCGGGCTACAGCTTGCCCACACGTGTACATTCAGCCTCACTAGTGGCCGTCCTGGGGATAAAGGCCCTCCCGGTGACACTGAGAGCTGCTAAACGAACAGAGGACCATGCTCTGTCCATGTGCCCAGGGGGCTGCGGTCAAACGGGGCGTGGGCGTCTCCACGGTGACCGCCAGGCCTTTGTGACCAGGGGCGGCATCGTGCCCAGAGGCCATTGTGACGGGGGGGTCCGCACGGCAGCCGTGGAGGCTCTTATGGGGCCAGGGCCCTAGGGTGCCCACTCCCAGGAGAGCGGCCCCGCCAGGAGGCAGCAGCTGCGCTGGGCGCCCGTGGCAGGCGTCCAACAGACGAGCCCGGAGATGCCCGAGAAGCACGAGGCGAACGCTCGCTCCCAGCCCCACAAGGGGCTGCGGCGCCTGCAGGAGGACCGCCAAGTGAGGGATGGGGCTGGCGGGAGAGGCGGCGGGCGGCGGGACACGGGGACAGCCGGGAGCGAGACAGCCAGCCCTGAGCGTCGCCGGCCCAGGCACAGCCATGCCGCGCCCCAGGGGTTTCTCTGGGGCAGGGCAGGGCAGGCTCCGGGACGGCCGCGGCCCACGCGGCCCCGCAGCAATGCCCCAGAGGCAGAGAGCAGCGCAGAGCCGAGTTCAGCCTGGCTGGAGTAGCCAGGAGCTGCCTTGAAGCCGAGGCCGGGCTTGCCGGTGCTGCGGGGGCCGCTGTGCCGACACAGCCGCCTCCATCCCGCCCCTCCTCCTTCTCCCCACAGGTGCGCTGCAGGCAGCCGCAGGCAGCGCCGCAGCGCAGCCGCACCACAGCCTCGGCCCTCCATGGGGACCGGCTGCCACCACTCCCCTGCCCAGCGAGCTCACAGAGCACTTGCAGCCGTCGCACACAGGTAGGGACCTTGAGGGAGACAGGCTCGACCGCCTCCCCGGCGCTGACAGGTGCCGATGCAAAAGCGGGAGGTGGCGGAGGGGACAGGTGCGACCAGCCCCCCCAGCAAGCTGAGACCCCGCCCCCGTGCCGGGCCCGGCAGGCTGCCCGGGCATGCTGGGGGTGCTCCCGAGACCCGGTGGGGGGGGGCCACGCAGGGACCAGCCCTCTCCCCAGCTGGCCCTGGCAGCAGGGCAGCAGCCGCCCTTCTCGCATCTTCTCTTGCAGACGGACAGGCTGGAGGGCTGGGAGGCACTGCCCCGCAGCAGGGTCACACGGGGAGAAAGAGTGACCACGCCAGCCTTGCCGCCTCTCCCAAGGCTTGAAGCGATGCAGGCAGCCGCACCCCGCTACGCACTTGCAGCTCCAGCGGCAGGATCTGCAAATGTCACCAAGCTGCCCGCTCTGCCAGCAGCAGCAACCGCCGCATCTGCTCTGAGAGGCAGAGCACACGGCGTGGGCCCTGCGGCCAGCGGCCAGCGAGAGCTTGTCCCACCTGCTCGGGGCATCCTGGGTCACCAGGGCGTGGCAGCGAGAGCTGAGAGATGGGGGCCTGCCCCGCACGGCTGCACAACCCGCGACGCGGCTCTGGAGTCCACAGTCCAGCCATTGGTGTCAGAGGTCCTGAGTCGAGTCGCGTGGTAGCCGCAAGCTGGGGAGCCGGCCAGCAGCCGGCGGCACAGGGCCGCCTTGCGCACACCGCTGGTCTGGCGACACCTCCCAGAACAGCCCAGGTGCAGGCCGCCAGGGGTGGCAAGGCTGCAGCGGCTCAGCCAAGACCTCGTGCCCATGCTCCGGGGGGCACCAGGGCTGCTGGCGAGGCCCGTGCGCCAGTTTCCCCGGGGAGCTGCACTGGCAAAGGGCACTGGGCACAGCCGGTGGCAAGGCAGGGCCATCGTCTGCCCCCCGTGCGACTTGTCCACGGCAAGCCGCTGCGCGCACAGCCTGTGGATACCCCGAAGCATCTTGTGGTCGTGCAAATCAAGATGGCGCATCTGGAGGAGCTGGAGGAAGAGGACGACAACAAAACCTCTGAAGACCTGCCAGGACAGAGGCAGCTGGAGGAAGAGGTCTCCATCCATACCCTCTGGGGCAGCCCCAGTCTGCTGAGACTCAGCCAGGAGCCACACGCAGGCCCCCAGAAGGTGCCCGGCTCACCCGGCAGCGTGGCCAGAGATGCCGCAGGAGAGGCAGATGACCACCCTCAGCGCGCGTCTCCTGCCCCGTCAGCAGACTCAGACGTAGAGCCAGCAGCTTGTTGCCTGGCCAGAGCCCCTGGGGAGCAGGGGCACGGCGAGCCTCCCCGCGCATCAGCAGCTGACGATGTACAGCCGTTGGCTCCTCCCTTGCCTGCGGCCATGCTCCAGGCAGCAGACGATAGTGCCGATGCCGTGGGCACTGCTCAGGCCATCCTGGGCAACCGGGACTTGGCAGCGGGGGCTGAGGGCCAGGGGCCTGCCCCTGTTGGCCCCGTAACCAGTGACACTGCTCTGCAGGACCTGGAGGAAGCGTGGGAAGAGGTCCCTGACAGAGACGCAGCAGCAGAGGCAGCAAGCGCCATAAAGAGCGCATCTCTTGCCCCATCAGACGACGCAGACACACAGGCAGCAGCTTCTCCCCAGGCCGCATGTCTCGGGCGCAACGGCCACAGAGCACCTCTCCCCGCCCAGCCCCTCGCCTACAGCTCTCCTTCCCCCGCAGGCTTCGTCGCGCGCCCGCACGCCCCGGCTCGCTGGCGATGTCCCTCCGTCCTCAGGACAGCTTGTCGGGCTCTGCGCAGGGCTTTCCGCTGAGCTGCCTCACGGGACCGTGAGAGCAGCGGCGCCCGGCTGCCAGCACCTTGCCAATGGGCTTGCCTGGCCATGCCCTGCACCTGACCAGCGCAGCCTGGCCTGTCTCCCTATTAAAGTCCTTCCTGGCTCTGTCCTAGGTGAGGGCTCTCTGTCCTGTGTGCACGCGTGTGCGCGGGGGGGTGAGTGCAGCAGCTGGGGTCAGACCACGGCGCCGAGGGTCCCCGTGTCCCTGGGGCAGCGACTGGAGCGAGTGCGGGTGTGGGAGTGAGTGTGATGGCCAGCGAAGATCAAGCCGCAGAGGCGGTGAGCAGGTGACGTGGCCTGGGAGCAAGGGGGTGAGTGGGTGTCCGACGGCCAGCCCTGCGTGTGAGAGACCCTGGCTGTCTCTGGTGGTGAGAGCACGGAGGGTCAGCTACGGGACCGGGGGCAGTCCCGGCCGGCTCGGGGGCCGTGGGACGGTCTGTACCAGCAAGCAGACAAGGGCTGTGGCCTTGGCGGCTCCTACCTGCAGGGGCCAGCAAGTGGGGAGACTGATTTATTTCAGGTTTGCGCAAGCCTGGGCGCTCGGTGGTTTCCCACAACTCAAGCACACGAGATTTCTGCCAACAGCCCTTTTTTTTATACAGTACAAACATAACAGACGTAATCCGTTACATAGCCTTTTTTGCTGCCTGATTGGCATATGTTAATATGCATTCCTAACTTGGTAAGAAGATAAATACATCTTTACAGAGCATGCTCAGAGAGTAGGGGTCCCCTTAATCAGAGGAGGGTCCCACAGTAGCCGGGGGAGGGGGGGGTGATTTTTAGTCTTATAGTCAGGACAGTGCATAGAAAGGACAGGTATGTTGTCCACTGTTTCCCTGGTGTCCTTGGTTAGTTCACATCAAAGAATCCAAAATCAACTACTACTGGCATTTCAAAAGACATCCTGTTTATATTTAAACTTTTACTAGACGAGCAACATCTATCGAGCTACGCTCCGACAATCCACCTGTCTCTCTGTTAAGTAGACGAGGGGAGGCTGAGTGTCTGAGCCCAGCTGCTGGCGGGCTACAGCTTGCCCACACGTGTACATTCAGCCTCACTAGTGGCCGTCCTGGGGATAAAGGCCCTCCCGGTGACACTGAGAGCTGCTAAACGAACAGAGGACCATGCTCTGTCCATGTGCCCAGGGGGCTGCGGTCAAACGGGGCGTGGGCGTCTCCACGGTGACCGCCAGGCCTTTGTGACCAGGGGCGGCATCGTGCCCAGAGGCCATTGTGACGGGGGGGTCCGCACGGCAGCCGTGGAGGCTCTTATGGGGCCAGGGCCCTAGGGTGCCCACTCCCAGGAGAGCGGCCCCGCCAGGAGGCAGCAGCTGCGCTGGGCGCCCGTGGCAGGCGTCCAACAGACGAGCCCGGAGATGCCCGAGAAGCACGAGGCGAACGCTCGCTCCCAGCCCCACAAGGGGCTGCGGCGCCTGCAGGAGGACCGCCAAGTGAGGGATGGGGCTGGCGGGAGAGGCGGCGGGCGGCGGGACACGGGGACAGCCGGGAGCGAGACAGCCAGCCCTGAGCGTCGCCGGCCCAGGCACAGCCATGCCGCGCCCCAGGGGTTTCTCTGGGGCAGGGCAGGGCAGGCTCCGGGACGGCCGCGGCCCACGCGGCCCCGCAGCAATGCCCCAGAGGCAGAGAGCAGCGCAGAGCCGAGTTCAGCCTGGCTGGAGTAGCCAGGAGCTGCCTTGAAGCCGAGGCCGGGCTTGCCGGTGCTGCGGGGGCCGCTGTGCCGACACAGCCGCCTCCATCCCGCCCCTCCTCCTTCTCCCCACAGGTGCGCTGCAGGCAGCCGCAGGCAGCGCCGCAGCGCAGCCGCACCACAGCCTCGGCCCTCCATGGGGACCGGCTGCCACCACTCCCCTGCCCAGCGAGCTCACAGAGCACTTGCAGCCGTCGCACACAGGTAGGGACCTTGAGGGAGACAGGCTCGACCGCCTCCCCGGCGCTGACAGGTGCCGATGCAAAAGCGGGAGGTGGCGGAGGGGACAGGTGCGACCAGCCCCCCCAGCAAGCTGAGACCCCGCCCCCGTGCCGGGCCCGGCAGGCTGCCCGGGCATGCTGGGGGTGCTCCCGAGACCCGGTGGGGGGGGGCCACGCAGGGACCAGCCCTCTCCCCAGCTGGCCCTGGCAGCAGGGCAGCAGCCGCCCTTCTCGCATCTTCTCTTGCAGACGGAGAGGCTGGAGGGCTGGGAGGCACTGCCCCGCAGCAGGGTCACACGGGGAGAAAGAGTGACCACGCCAGCCTTGCCGCCTCTCCCAAGGCTTGAAGCGATGCAGGCAGCCGCACCCCGCTACGCACTTGCAGCTCCAGCGGCAGGATCTGCAAATGTCACCAAGCTGCCCGCTCTGCCAGCAGCAGCAACCGCCGCATCTGCTCTGAGAGGCAGAGCACACGGCGTGGGCCCTGCGGCCAGCGGCCAGCGAGAGCTTGTCCCACCTGCTCGGGGCATCCTGGGTCACCAGGGCGTGGCAGCGAGAGCTGAGAGATGGGGGCCTGCCCCGCACGGCTGCACAACCCGCGACGCGGCTCTGGAGTCCACAGTCCAGCCATTGGTGTCAGAGGTCCTGAGTCGAGTCGCGTGGTAGCCGCAAGCTGGGGAGCCGGCCAGCAGCCGGCGGCACAGGGCCGCCTTGCACACACCGCTGGTCTGGCGACACCTCCCAGAACAGCCCAGGTGCAGGCCGCCAGGGGTGGCAAGGCTGCAGCGGCTCAGCCAAGACCTCGTGCCCATGCTCCGGGGGGCACCAGGGCTGCTGGCGAGGCCCGTGCGCCAGTTTCCCCGGGGAGCTGCACTGGCAAAGGGCACTGGGCACAGCCGGTGGCAAGGCAGGGCCATCGTCTGCCCCCCGTGCGACTTGTCCACGGCAAGCCGCTGCGCGCACAGCCTGTGGATACCCCGAAGCATCTTGTGGTCGTGCAAATCAAGATGGCGCATCTGGAGGAGCTGGAGGAAGAGGACGACAACAAAACCTCTGAAGACCTGCCAGGACAGAGGCAGCTGGAGGAAGAGGTCTCCATCCATACCCTCTGGGGCAGCCCCAGTCTGCTGAGACTCAGCCAGGAGCCACACGCAGGCCCCCAGAAGGTGCCCGGCTCACCCGGCAGCGTGGCCAGAGATGCCGCAGGAGAGGCAGATGACCACCCTCAGCGCGCGTCTCCTGCCCCGTCAGCAGACTCAGACGTAGAGCCAGCAGCTTGTTGCCTGGCCAGAGCCCCTGGGGAGCAGGGGCACGGCGAGCCTCCCCGCGCATCAGCAGCTGACGATGTACAGCCGTTGGCTCCTCCCTTGCCTGCGGCCATGCTCCAGGCAGCAGACGATAGTGCCGATGCCGTGGGCACTGCTCAGGCCATCCTGGGCAACCGGGACTTGGCAGCGGGGGCTGAGGGCCAGGGGCCTGCCCCTGTTGGCCCCGTAACCAGTGACACTGCTCTGCAGGACCTGGAGGAAGCGTGGGAAGAGGTCCCTGACAGAGACGCAGCAGCAGAGGCAGCAAGCGCCATAAAGAGCGCATCTCTTGCCCCATCAGACGACGCAGACACACAGGCAGCAGCTTCTCCCCAGGCCGCAAGTCTCGGGCGTGACGGCCACAGAGCACCTCTCCCCGCCCAGCCCCTCGCCTACAGCTCTCCTTCCCCCGCAGGCTTCGTCGCGCGCCCGCACGCCCCGGCTCGCTGGCGATGTCCCTCCGTCCTCAGGACAGCTTGTCGGGCTCTGCGCAGGGCTTTCCGCTGAGCTGCCTCACGGGACCGTGAGAGCAGCGGCGCCCGGCTGCCAGCACCTTGCCAATGGGCTTGCCTGGCCATGCCCTGCACCTGACCAGCGCAGCCTGGCCTGTCTCCCTATTAAAGTCCTTCCTGGCTCTGTCCTAGGTGAGGGCTCTCTGTCCTGTGTGCACGCGTGTGCGCGGGGGGGTGAGTGCAGCAGCTGGGGTCAGACCACGGCGCCGAGGGTCCCCGTGTCCCTGGGGCAGCGACTGGAGCGAGTGCGGGTGTGGGAGTGAGTGTGATGGCCAGCGAAGATCAAGCCGCAGAGGCGGTGAGCAGGTGACGTGGCCTGGGAGCAAGGGGGTGAGTGGGTGTCCGACGGCCAGCCCTGCGTGTGAGAGACCCTGGCTGTCTCTGGTGGTGAGAGCACGGAGGGTCAGCTACGGGACCGGGGGCAGTCCCGGCCGGCTCGGGGGCCGTGGGACGGTCTGTACCAGCAAGCAGACAAGGGCTGTGGCCTTGGCGGCTCCTACCTGCAGGGGCCAGCAAGTGGGGAGACTGATTTATTTCAGGTTTGCGCAAGCCTGGGCGCTCGGTGGTTTCCCACAACTCAAGCACACGAGATTTCTGCCAACAGCCCTTTTTTTTATACAGTACAAACATAACAGACGTAATCCGTTACATAGCCTTTTTTGCTGCCTGATTGGCATATGTTAATATGCATTCCTAACTTGGTAAGAAGATAAATACATCTTTACAGAGCATGCTCAGAGAGTAGGGGTCCCCTTAATCAGAGGAGGGTCCCACAGTAGCCGGGGGAGGGGGGGGTGATTTTTAGTCTTATAGTCAGGACAGTGCATAGAAAGGACAGGTATGTTGTCCACTGTTTCCCTGGTGTCCTTGGTTAGTTCACATCAAAGAATCCAAAATCAACTACTACTGGCATTTCAAAAGACATCCTGTTTATATTTAAACTTTTACTAGACGAGCAACATCTATCGAGCTACGCTCTGACAATCCACCTGTCTCTCCGTTAAGTAGAAGAGGGGAGGCTGAGTGTCTGAGCCCAGCTGCTGGCGGGCTACAGCTTGCCCACACGTGTACATTCAGCCTCACTAGTGGCCGTCCTGGGGATAAAGGCCCTCCCGGTGACACTGAGAGCTGCTAAACGAACAGAGGACCATGCTCTGTCCATGTGCCCAGGGGGCTGCGGTCAAACGGGGCGTGGGCGTCTCCACGGTGACCGCCAGGCCTTTGTGACCAGGGGCGGCATCGTGCCCAGAGGCCATTGTGACGGGGGGGTCCGCACGGCCGCCGTGGAGGCTCTTATGGGGCCAGGGCCCTAGGGTGCCCACTCCCAGGAGAGCGGCCCCGCCAGGAGGCAGCAGCTGCGCTGGGTGCCCGTGGCAGGCGTCCAACAGACGAGCCCGGAGATGCCCGAGAAGCACGAGGCGAACGCTCGCTCCCAGCCCCACAAGGGGCTGCGGCGCCTGCAGGAGGACCGCCAAGTGAGGGATGGGGCTGGCGGGAGAGGCGGGGGGCGGCGGGACACGGGGACAGCCGGGAGCGAGACAGCCAGCCCTGAGCGTCGCCGGCCCAGGCACAGCCATGCCGCGCCCCAGGGGTTTCTCTGGGGCAGGGCAGGGCAGGCTCCGGGACGGCCGCGGCCCACGCGGCCCCGCAGCAATGCCCCAGAGGCAGAGAGCAGCGCAGAGCCGAGTTCAGCCTGGCTGGAGTAGCCAGGAGCTGCCTTGAAGCCGAGGCCGGGCTTGCCGGTGCTGCAGGGGCCGCTGTGCCGACACAGCCGCCTCCATCCCGCCCCTCCTCCTTCTCCCCACAGGTGCGCTGCAGGCAGCCGCAGGCAGCGCCGCAGCGCAGCCGCACCACAGCCTCGGCCCTCCATGGGGACCGGCTGCCACCACTCCCCTGCCCAGCGAGCTCACAGAGCACTTGCAGCCGTCGCACACAGGTAGGGACCTTGAGGGAGACAGGCTCGACCGCCTCCCCGGCGCTGGCAGGTGCCGATGCAAAAGCGGGAGGTGGCGGAGGGGACAGGTGCGACCAGCCCCCCCAGCAAGCTGAGACCCCGCCCCCGTGCCGGGCCCGGCAGGCTGCCCGGGCATGCTGGGGGTGCTCCCGAGACCCGGTGGGGGGGGGCCACGCAGGGACCAGCCCTCTCCCCAGCTGGCCCTGGCAGCAGGGCAGCAGCCGCCCTTCTCGCATCTTCTCTTGCAGACGGACAGGCTGGAGGGCTGGGAGGCACTGCCCCGCAGCAGGGTCACACGGGGAGAAAGAGTGACCACGCCAGCCTTGCCGCCTCTCCCAAGGCTTGAAGCGATGCAGGCAGCCGCACCCCGCTACGCACTTGCAGCTCCAGCGGCAGGATCTGCAAATGTCACCAAGCTGCCCGCTCTGCCAGCAGCAGCAACCTCCGCATCTGCTCTGAGAGGCAGAGCACACGGCGTGGGCCCTGCGGCCAGCGGCCAGCGATAGCTTGTCCCACCTGCTCGGGGCATCCTGGGTCACCAGGGCGTGGCAGCGAGAGCTGAGAGATGGGGGCCTGCCCCGCACGGCTGCACAACCCGCGACGCGGCTCTGGAGTCCACAGTCCAGCCATTGGTGTCAGAGGTCCTGAGTCGCGTGGTAGCCGCAAGCTGGGGAGCCGGCCAGCAGCCGGCGGCACAGGGCCGCCTTGCGCACACCGCTGGTCTGGCGACACCTCCCAGAACAGCCCAGGTGCAGGCCGCCAGGGGTGGCAAGGCCGCAGCGGCTCAGCCAAGACCTCGTGCCCATGCTCCGGGGGGCACCAGGGCTGCTGGCGAGGCCCGTGCGCCAGTTTCCCCGGGGAGCTGCACTGGCAAAGGGCACTGGGCACAGCCGGTGGCAAGGCAGGGCCATCGTCTGCCCCCCGTGCGACTTGTCCACGGCAAGCCGCTGCGCGCACAGCCTGTGGATACCCCGAAGCATCTTGTGGTCGTGCAAATCAAGATGGCGCATCTGGAGGAGCTGGAGGAAGAGGACGACAACAAAACCTCTGAAGACCTGCCAGGACAGAGGCAGCTGGAGGAAGAGGTCTCCATCCATACCCTCTGGGGCAGCCCCAGTCTGCTGAGACTCAGCCAGGAGCCACACGCAGGCCCCCAGAAGGTGCCCGGCTCACCCGGCAGCGTGGCCAGAGATGCCGCAGGAGAGGCAGATGACCACCCTCAGCGCGCGTCTCCTGCCCCGTCAGCAGACTCAGACGTAGAGCCAGCAGCTTGGTGCCTGGCCAGAGCTCCTGGGGAGCAGGGGCACGGCGAGCCTCCCCGCGCATCAGCAGCTGACGATGTACAGCCGTTGGCTCCTCCCTTGCCTGCGGCCATGCTCCAGGCAGCAGACGATAGTGCCAATGCCGTGGGCACTGCTCAGGCCATCCTGGGCAACCGGGACTTGGCAGCGGGGGCTGAGGGCCAGGGGCCTGCCCCTGTTGGCCCCGTAACCAGTGACACTGCTCTGCAGGACCTGGAGGAAGCGTGGGAAGAGGTCCCTGACAGAGACGCAGCAGCAGAGGCAGCAAGCGCCATAAAGAGCGCATCTCTTGCCCCATCAGACGACGCAGACACACAGGCAGCAGCTTCTCCCCAGGCCGCATGTCTCGGGCGCAACGGCCACAGAGCACCTCTCCCCGCCCAGCCCCTCGCCTACAGCTCTCCTTCCCCCGCAGGCTTCGTCGCGCGCCCGCACGCCCCGGCTCGCTGGCGATGTCCCTCCGTCCTCAGGACAGCTTGTCGGGCTCTGCGCAGGGCTTTCCGCTGAGCTGCCTCACGGGACCGTGAGAGCAGCGGCGCCCGGCTGCCAGCACCTTGCCAATGGGCTTGCCTGGCCATGCCCTGCACCTGACCAGCGCAGCCTGGCCTGTCTCCCTATTAAAGTCCTTCCTGGCTCTGTCCTAGGTGAGGGCTCTCTGTCCTGTGTGCACGCGTGTGCGCGGGGGGGTGAGTGCAGCAGCTGGGGTCCGACCACGGCGCCGAGGGTCCCCGTGTCCCTGGGGCAGCGACTGGAGCGAGTGCGGGTGTGGGAGTGAGTGTGATGGCCAGCGAAGATCAAGCCGCAGAGGCGGTGCGCAGGTGACGTGGCCTGGGAGCAAGGGGGTGAGTGGGTGTCCGACGGCCAGCCCTGCGTGTGAGAGACCCTGGCTGTCTCTGGTGGTGAGAGCACGGAGGGTCAGCTACGGGACCGGGGGCAGTCCCGGCCGGCTCGGGGGCCGTGGGACGGTCTGTACCAGCAAGCAGACAAGGGCTGTGGCCTTGGCGGCTCCTACCTGCAGGGGCCAGCAAGTGGGGAGACTGATTTATTTCAGGTTTGCGCAAGCCTGGGCGCTCGGTGGTTTCCCACAACTCAAGCACACGAGATTTCTGCCAACAGCCCTTTTTTTTATACAGTACAAACATAACAGACGTAATCCGTTACATAGCCTTTTTTGCTGCCTGATTGGCATATGTTAATATGCATTCCTAACTTGGTAAGAAGATAAATACATCTTTACAGAGCATGCTCAGAGAGTAGGGGTCCCCTTAATCAGAGGAGGGTCCCACAGTAGCCGGGGGAGGGGGGGGTGATTTTTAGTCTTATAGTCAGGACAGTGCATAGAAAGGACAGGTATGTTGTCCACTGTTTCCCTGGTGTCCTTGGTTAGTTCACATCAAAGAATCCAAAATCAACTACTACTGGCATTTCAAAAGACATCCTGTTTATATTTAAACTTTTACTAGACGAGCAACATCTATCGAGCTACGCTCTGACAATCCACCTGTCTCTCCGTTAAGTAGAAGAGGGGAGGCTGAGTGTCTGAGCCCAGCTGCTGGCGGGCTACAGCTTGCCCACACGTGTACATTCAGCCTCACTAGTGGCCGTCCTGGGGATAAAGGCCCTCCCGGTGACACTGAGAGCTGCTAAACGAACAGAGGACCATGCTCTGTCCATGTGCCCAGGGGGCTGCGGTCAAACGGGGCGTGGGCGTCTCCACGGTGACCGCCAGGCCTTTGTGACCAGGGGCGGCATCGTGCCCAGAGGCCATTGTGACGGGGGGGTCCGCACGGCAGCCGTGGAGGCTCTTATGGGGCCAGGGCCCTAGGGTGCCCACTCCCAGGAGAGCGGCCCCGCCAGGAGGCAGCAGCTGCGCTGGGTGCCCGTGGCAGGCGTCCAACAGACGAGCCCGGAGATGCCCGAGAAGCACGAGGCGAACGCTCGCTCCCAGCCCCACAAGGGGCTGCGGCGCCTGCAGGAGGACCGCCAAGTGAGGGATGGGGCTGGCGGGAGAGGCGGGGGGCGGCGGGACACGGGGACAGCCGGGAGCGAGACAGCCAGCCCTGAGCGTCGCCGGCCCAGGCACAGGCATGCCGCGCCCCAGGGGTTTCTCTGGGGCAGGGCAGGGCAGGCTCCGGGACGGCCGCGGCCCACGCGGCCCCGCAGCAATGCCCCAGAGGCAGAGAGCAGCGCAGAGCCGAGTTCAGCCTGGCTGGAGTAGCCAGGAGCTGCCTTGAAGCCGAGGCCGGGCTTGCCGGTGCTGCGGGGGCCGCTGTGCCGACACAGCCGCCTCCATCCCGCCCCTCCTCCTTCTCCCCACAGGTGCGCTGCAGGCAGCCGCAGGCAGCGCCGCAGCGCAGCCGCACCACAGCCTCGGCCCTCCATGGGGACCGGCTGCCACCACTCCCCTGCCCAGCGAGCTCACAGAGCACTTGCAGCCGTCGCACACAGGTAGGGACCTTGAGGGAGACAGGCTCGACCGCCTCCCCGGCGCTGGCAGGTGCCGATGCAAAAGCGGGAGGTGGCGGAGGGGACAGGTGCGACCAGCCCCCCCAGCAAGCTGAGACCCCGCCCCCGTGCCGGGCCCGGCAGGCTGCCCGGGCATGCTGGGGGTGCTCCCGAGACCCGGTGGGGGGGGGCCACGCAGGGACCAGCCCTCTCCCCAGCTGGCCCTGGCAGCAGGGCAGCAGCCGCCCTTCTCGCATCTTCTCTTGCAGACGGACAGGCTGGAGGGCTGGGAGGCACTGCCCCGCAGCAGGGTCACACGGGGAGAAAGAGTGACCACGCCAGCCTTGCCGCCTCTCCCAAGGCTTGAAGCGATGCAGGCAGCCGCACCCCGCTACGCACTTGCAGCTCCAGCGGCAGGATCTGCAAATGTCACCAAGCTGCCCGCTCTGCCAGCAGCAGCAACCTCCGCATCTGCTCTGAGAGGCAGAGCACACGGCGTGGGCCCTGCGGCCAGCGGCCAGCGAGAGCTTGTCCCACCTGCTCGGGGCATCCTGGGTCACCAGGGCGTGGCAGCGAGAGCTGAGAGATGGGGGCCTGCCCCGCACGGCTGCACAACCCGCGACGCGGCTCTGGAGTCCACAGTCCAGCCATTGGTGTCAGAGGTCCTGAGTCGCGTGGTAGCCGCAAGCTGGGGAGCCGGCCAGCAGCCGGCGGCACAGGGCCGCCTTGCACACACCGCTGGTCTGGCGACACCTCCCAGAACAGCCCAGGTGCAGGCCGCCAGGGGTGGCAAGGCTGCAGCGGCTCAGCCAAGACCTCGTGCCCATGCTCCGGGGGGCACCAGGGCTGCTGGCGAGGCCCGTGCGCCAGTTTCCCCGGGGAGCTGCACTGGCAAAGGGCACTGGGCACAGCCGGTGGCAAGGCAGGGCCATCGTCTGCCCCCCGTGCGACTTGTCCACGGCAAGCCGCTGCGCGCACAGCCTGTGGATACCCCGAAGCATCTTGTGGTCGTGCAAATCAAGATGGCGCATCTGGAGGAGCTGGAGGAAGAGGACGACAACAAAACCTCTGAAGACCTGCCAGGACAGAGGCAGCTGGAGGAAGAGGTCTCCATCCATACCCTCTGGGGCAGCCCCAGTCTGCTGAGACTCAGCCAGGAGCCACACGCAGGCCCCCAGAAGGTGCCCGGCTCACCCGGCAGCGTGGCCAGAGATGCCGCAGGAGAGGCAGATGACCACCCTCAGCGCGCGTCTCCTGCCCCGTCAGCAGACTCAGACGTAGAGCCAGCAGCTTGGTGCCTGGCCAGAGCTCCTGGGGAGCAGGGGCACGGCGAGCCTCCCCGCGCATCAGCAGCTGACGATGTACAGCCGTTGGCTCCTCCCTTGCCTGCGGCCATGCTCCAGGCAGCAGACGGTAGTGCCGATGCCGTGGGCACTGCTCAGGCCATCCTGGGCAACCGGGACTTGGCAGCGGGGGCTGAGGGCCAGGGGTCTGCCCCTGTTGGCCCCGTAACCAGTGACACTGCTCTGCAGGACCTGGAGGAAGCGTGGGAAGAGGTCCCTGACAGAGACGCAGCAGCAGAGGCAGCAAGCGCCATAAAGAGCGCATCTCTTGCCCCATCAGACGACGCAGACACACAGGCAGCAGCTTCTCCCCAGGCCGCATGTCTCGGGCGCAACGGCCACAGAGCACCTCTCCCCGCCCAGCCCCTCGCCTACAGCTCTCCTTCCCCCGCAGGCTTCGTCGCGCGCCCGCACGCCCCGGCTCGCTGGCGATGTCCCTCCGTCCTCAGGACAGCTTGTCGGGCTCTGCGCAGGGCTTTCCGCTGAGCTGCCTCACGGGACTGTGAGAGCAGCGGCGCCCGGCTGCCAGCACCTTGCCAATGGGCTTGCCTGGCCATGCCCTGCACCTGACCATCGCAGCCTGGCCTGTCTCCCTATTAAACTCCTTCCTGGCTCTGTCCTAGGTGAGGGCTCTCTGTCCTGTGTGCACGCGTGTGCGCGGGGGGGTGAGTGCAGCAGCTGGGGTCAGACCACGGCGCCGAGGGTCCCCGTGTCCCTGGGGCAGCGACTGGAGCGAGTGCGGGTGTGGGAGTGAGTGTGATGGCCAGCGAAGATCAAGCCGCAGAGGCAGTGCGCAGGTGACGTGGCCTGGGAGCAAGGGGGTGAGTGGGTGTCCGACGGCCAGCCCTGCGTGTGAGAGACCCTGGCTGTCTCTGGTGGTGAGAGCACGGAGGGTCAGCTACGGGACCGGGGGCAGTCCCGGCCGGCTCGGGGGCCGTGGGACGGTCTGTACCAGCAAGCAGACAAGGGCTGTGGCCTTGGCGGCTCCTACCTGCAGGGGCCAGCAAGTGGGGAGACTGATTTATTTCAGGTTTGCGCAAGCCTGGGCGCTCGGTGGTTTCCCACAACTCAAGCACACGAGATTTCTGCCAACAGCCCTTTTTTTTATACAGTACAAACATAACAGACGTAATCCGTTACATAGCCTTTTTGCTGCCTGATTGGCATATGTTAATATGCATTCCTAACTTGGTAAGAAGATAAATACATCTTTACAGAGCATGCTCAGAGAGTAGGGGTCCCCTTAATCAGAGGAGGGTCTCACAGTAGCCGGGGGAGGGGGGGGTGATTTTTAGTCTTATAGTCAGGACAGTGCATAGAAAGGACAGGTATGTTGTCCACTGTTTCCCTGGTGTCCTTGGTTAGTTCACATCAAAGAATCCAAAATCAACTACTACTGGCATTTCAAAAGACATCCTGTTTATATTTAAACTTTTACTAGATGAGCAACATCTATCGAGCTACGCTCTGACAATCCACCTGTCTCTCTGTTAAGTAGACGAGGGGAGGCTGAGTGTCTGAGCCCAGCTGCTGGCGGGCTACAGCTTGCCCACACGTGTACATTCAGCCTCACTAGTGGCCGTCCTGGGGATAAAGGCCCTCCCGGTGACACTGAGAGCTGCTAAACGAACAGAGGACCATGCTCTGTCCATGTGCCCAGGGGGCTGCGGTCAAACGGGGTGTGGGCGTCTCCACGGTGACCGCCAGGCCTTTGTGACCAGGGGCGGCATCGTGCCCAGAGGCCATTGTGACGGGGGGGTCCGCACGGCCGCCGTGGAGGCTCTTATGGGGCCAGGGCCCTAGGGTGCCCACTCCCAGGAGAGCGGCCCCGCCAGGAGGCAGCAGCTGCGCTGGGTGCCCGTGGCAGGCGTCCAACAGACGAGCCCGGAGATGGCCGAGAAGCACGAGGCGAACGCTCGCTCCCAGCCCCACAAGGGGCTGCGGCGCCTGCAGGAGGACCGCCAAGTGAGGGATGGGGCTGGCGGGAGAGGCGGGGGGCGGCGGGACACGGGGACAGCCGGGAGCGAGACAGCCAGCCCTGAGCGTCGCCGGCCCAGGCACAGGCATGCCGCGCCCCAGGGGTTTCTCTGGGGCAGGGCAGGGCAGGCTCCGGGACGGCCGCGGCCCACGCGGCCCCGCAGCAATGCCCCAGAGGCAGAGAGCAGCGCAGAGCCGAGTTCAGCCTGGCTGGAGTAGCCAGGAGCTGCCTTGAAGCCGAGGCCGGGCTTGCCGGTGCTGCGGGGGCCGCTGTGCCGACACAGCCGCCTCCATCCCGCCCCTCCTCCTTCTCCCCACAGGTGCGCTGCAGGCAGCCGCAGGCAGCGCCGCAGCGCAGCCGCACCACAGCCTCGGCCCTCCATGGGGACCGGCTGCCACCACTCCCCTGCCCAGCGAGCTCACAGAGCACTTGCAGCTGTCGCACACAGGTAGGGACCTTGAGGGAGACAGGCTCGACCGCCTCCCCGGCGCTGGCAGGTGCCGATGCAAAAGCGGGAGGTGGCGGAGGGGACAGGTGCGACCAGCCCCCCCAGCAAGCTGAGACCCCGCCCCCGTGCCGGGCCCGGCAGGCTGCCCGGGCATGCTGGGGGTGCTCCCGAGACCCGGTGGGGGGGGGCCACGCAGGGACCAGCCCTCTCCCCAGCTGGCCCTGGCAGCAGGGCAGCAGCCGCCCTTCTCGCATCTTCTCTTGCAGACGGACAGGCTGGAGGGCTGGGAGGCACTGCCCCGCAGCAGGGTCACACGGGGAGAAAGACTGACCACGCCAGCCTTGCCGCCTCTCCCAAGGCTTGAAGCGATGCAGGCAGCCGCACCCCGCTACGCACTTGCAGCTCCAGCGGCAGGATCTGCAAATGTCACCAAGCTGCCCGCTCTGCCAGCAGCAGCAACCTCCGCATCTGCTCTGAGAGGCAGAGCACACGGCGTGGGCCCTGCGGCCAGCGGCCAGCGAGAGCTTGTCCCACCTGCTCGGGGCATCCTGGGTCACCAGGGCGTGGCAGCGAGAGCTGAGAGATGGGGGCCTGCCCCGCACGGCTGCACAACCCGCGACGCGGCTCTGGAGTCCACAGTCCAGCCATTGGTGTCAGAGGTCCTGAGTCGCGTGGTAGCCGCAAGCTGGGGAGCCGGCCAGCAGCCGGCGGCACAGGGCCGCCTTGCACACACCGCTGGTCTGGCGACACCTCCCAGAACAGCCCAGGTGCAGGCCGCCAGGGGTGGCAAGGCTGCAGCGGCTCAGCCAAGACCTCGTGCCCATGCTCCGGGGGGCACCAGGGCTGCTGGCGAGGCCCGTGCGCCAGTTTCCCCGGGGAGCTGCACTGGCAAAGGGCACTGGGCACAGCCGGTGGCAAGGCAGGGCCATCGTCTGCCCCCCGTGCGACTTGTCCACGGCAAGCCGCTGCGCGCACAGCCTGTGGATGCCCTGAAGCACCTTGTGGTCGCGCAAATCAAGATGGCGCATCTGGAGGAGCTGGAGGAAGAGGACGACAACAAAACCTCTGAAGACCTGCCAGGACAGAGGCAGCTGGAGGAAGAGGTCTCCATCCATACCCTCTGGGGCAGCCCCAGTCTGCTGAGACTCAGCCAGGAGCCACACGCAGGCCCCCAGAAGGTGCCCGGCTCACCCGGCAGCGTGGCCAGAGATGCCGCAGGAGAGGCAGATGACCACCCTCAGCGCGCGTCTCCTGCCCCGTCAGCAGACTCAGACGTAGAGCCAGCAGCTTGGTGCCTGGCCAGAGCTCCTGGGGAGCAGGGGCACGGCGAGCCTCCCCGTGCATCAGCAGCTGACGATGTACAGCCGTTGGCTCCTCCCTTGCCTGCGGCCATGCTCCAGGCAGCAGACGATAGTGCCAATGCCGTGGGCACTGCTCAGGCCATCCTGGGCAACCGGGACTTGGCAGCGGGGGCTGAGGGCCAGGGGCCTGCCCCTGTTGGCCCCGTAACCAGTGACACTGCTCTGCAGGACCTGGAGGAAGCGTGGGAAGAGGTCCCTGACAGAGACGCAGCAGCAGAGGCAGCAAGCGCCATAAAGAGCGCATCTCTTGCCCCATCAGACGACGCAGACACACAGGCAGCAGCTTCTCCCCAGGCCGCATGTCTCGGGCGCAACGGCCACAGAGCACCTCTCCCCGCCCAGCCCCTCGCCTACAGCTCTCCTTCCCCCGCAGGCTTCGTCGCGCGCCCGCACGCCCCGGCTCGCTGGCGATGTCCCTCCGTCCTCAGGACAGCTTGTCGGGCTCTGCGCAGGGCTTTCCGCTGAGCTGCCTCACGGGACTGTGAGAGCAGCGGCGCCCGGCTGCCAGCACCTTGCCAATGGGCTTGCCTGGCCATGCCCTGCACCTGACCAGCGCAGCCTGGCCTGTCTCCCTATTAAACTCCTTCCTGGCTCTGTCCTAGGTGAGGGCTCTCTGTCCTGTGTGCACGCGTGTGCGCGGGGGGGTGAGTGCAGCAGCTGGGGTCAGACCACGGCGCCGAGGGTCCCCGTGTCCCTGGGGCAGCGACTGGAGCGAGTGCGGGTGTGGGAGTGAGTGTGATGGCCAGCGAAGATCAAGCCGCAGAGGCAGTGCGCAGGTGACGTGGCCTGGGAGCAAGGGGGTGAGTGGGTGTCCGACGGCCAGCCCTGCGTGTGAGAGACCCTGGCTGTCTCTGGTGGTGAGAGCACGGAGGGTCAGCTACGGGACCGGGGGCAGTCCCGGCCGGCTCGGGGGCCGTGGGACGGTCTGTACCAGCAAGCAGACAAGGGCTGTGGCCTTGGCGGCTCCTACCTGCAGGGGCCAGCAAGTGGGGAGACTGATTTATTTCAGGTTTGCGCAAGCCTGGGCGCTCGGTGGTTTCCCACAACTCAAGCACACGAGATTTCTGCCAACAGCCCTTTTTTTTATACAGTACAAACATAACAGACGTAATCCGTTACATAGCCTTTTTGCTGCCTGATTGGCATATGTTAATATGCATTCCTAACTTGGTAAGAAGATAAATACATCTTTACAGAGCATGCTCAGAGAGTAGGGGTCCCCTTAATCAGAGGAGGGTCTCACAGTAGCCGGGGGAGGGGGGGGTGATTTTTAGTCTTATAGTCAGGACAGTGCATAGAAAGGACAGGTATGTTGTCCACTGTTTCCCTGGTGTCCTTGGTTAGTTCACATCAAAGAATCCAAAATCAACTACTACTGGCATTTCAAAAGACATCCTGTTTATATTTAAACTTTTAATAGACGAGCAACATCTATCGAGCTACGCTCTGACAATCCACCTGTCTCTCTGTTAAGTAGACGAGGGGAGGCTGAGTGTCTGAGCCCAGCTGCTGGCAGGCTACAGCTTGCCCACACGTGTACATTCAGCCTCACTAGTGGCCGTCCTGGGGATAAAGGCCCTCCCGGTGACACTGAGAGCTGCTAAACGAACAGAGGACCATGCTCTGTCCATGTGCCCAGGGGGCTGCGGTCAAACGGGGCGTGGGCGTCTCCACGGTGACCGCCAGGCCTTTGTGACCAGGGGCGGCATCGTGCCCAGAGGCCATTGTGACGGGGGGGTCCGCACGGCCGCCGTGGAGGCTTTTATGGGGCCAGGGCCCTAGGGTGCCCACTCCCAGGAGAGCGGCCCCGCCAGGAGGCAGCAGCTGCGCTGGGTGCCCGTGGCAGGCGTCCAACAGACGAGCCCGGAGATGCCCGAGAAGCACGAGGCGAACGCTCGCTCCCAGCCCCACAAGGGGCTGCGGTGCCTGCAGGAGGACCGCCAAGTGAGGGATGGGGCTGGCGGGAGAGGCGGGGGGCGGCGGGACACGGGGACAGCCGGGAGCGAGACAGCCAGCCCTGAGCGTCGCCGGCCCAGGCACAGCCATGCCGCGCCCCAGGGGTTTCTCTGGGGCAGGGCAGGGCAGGCTCCGGGACGGCCGCGGCCCACGCGGCCCCGCAGCAATGCCCCAGAGGCAGAGAGCAGCGCAGAGCCGAGTTCAGCCTGGCTGGAGTAGCCAGGAGCTGCCTTGAAGCCGAGGCCGGGCTTGCCGGTGCTGCGGGGGCCGCTGTGCCGACACAGCCGCCTCCATCCCGCCCCTCCTCCTTCTCCCCACAGGTGCGCTGCAGGCAGCCGCAGGCAGCGCCGCAGCGCAGCCGCACCAC
The DNA here is from genome assembly GCF_965183815.1 of Platalea leucorodia. Classification (NCBI taxonomy): domain Eukaryota; kingdom Metazoa; phylum Chordata; class Aves; order Pelecaniformes; family Threskiornithidae; genus Platalea; species Platalea leucorodia. The sequence continues at coordinate 11,878,577 of NC_138832.1, read as the reverse complement.
AGCCTCGGCCCTCCATGGGGACCGGCTGCCACCACTCCCCTGCCCAGCGAGCTCACAGAGCACTTGCAGCTGTCGCACACAGGTAGGGACCTTGAGGGAGACAGGCTCGACCGCCTCCCCGGCGCTGGCAGGTGCCGATGCAAAAGCGGGAGGTGGCGGAGGGGACAGGTGCGACCAGCCCCCTCAGCAAGCTGAGACCCCGCCCCCGTGCCGGGCCCGGCAGGCTGCCCGGGCATGCTGGGGGTGCTCCCGAGACCCGGTGGGGGGGGGCCACGCAGGGACCAGCCCTCTCCCCAGCTGGCCCTGGCAGCAGGGCAGCAGCCGCCCTTCTCGCATCTTCTCTTGCAGACGGACAGGCTGGAGGGCTGGGAGGCACTGCCCCGCAGCAGGGTCACACGGGGAGAAAGACTGACCACGCCAGCCTTGCCGCCTCTCCCAAGGCTTGAAGCGATGCAGGCAGCCGCACCCCGCTACGCACTTGCAGCTCCAGCGGCAGGATCTGCAAATGTCACCAAGCTGCCCGCTCTGCCAGCAGCAGCAACCTCCGCATCTGCTCTGAGAGGCAGAGCACACGGCGTGGGCCCTGCGGCCAGCGGCCAGCGAGAGCTTGTCCCACCTGCTCGGGGCATCCTGGGTCACCAGGGCGTGGCAGCGAGAGCTGAGAGATGGGGGCCTGCCCCGCACGGCTGCACAACCCGCGACGCGGCTCTGGAGTCCACAGTCCAGCCATTGGTGTCAGAGGTCCTGAGTCGCGTGGTAGCCGCAAGCTGGGGAGCCGGCCAGCAGCCGGCGGCACAGGGCCGCCTTGCGCACACCGCTGGTCTGGCGACACCTCCCAGAACAGCCCAGGTGCAGGCCGCCAGGGGTGGCAAGGCCGCAGCGGCTCAGCCAAGACCTCGTGCCCATGCTCCGGGGGGCACCAGGGCTGCTGGCGAGGCCCGTGCGCCAGTTTCCCCGGGGAGCTGCACTGGCAAAGGGCACTGGGCACAGCCGGTGGCAAGGCAGGGCCATCGTCTGCCCCCCGTGCGACTTGTCCACGGCAAGCCGCTGCGCGCACAGCCTGTGGATACCCCGAAGCATCTTGTGGTCGTGCAAATCAAGATGGCGCATCTGGAGGAGCTGGAGGAAGAGGACGACAACAAAACCTCTGAAGACCTGCCAGGACAGAGGCAGCTGGAGGAAGAGGTCTCCATCCATACCCTCTGGGGCAGCCCCAGTCTGCTGAGACTCAGCCAGGAGCCACACGCAGGCCCCCAGAAGGTGCCCGGCTCACCCGGCAGCGTGGCCAGAGATGCCGCAGGAGAGGCAGATGACCACCCTCAGCGCGCGTCTCCTGCCCCGTCAGCAGACTCAGACGTAGAGCCAGCAGCTTGGTGCCTGGCCAGAGCTCCTGGGGAGCAGGGGCACGGCGAGCCTCCCCGCGCATCAGCAGCTGACGATGTACAGCCGTTGGCTCCTCCCTTGCCTGCGGCCATGCTCCAGGCAGCAGACGATAGTGCCGATGCCGTGGGCACTGCTCAGGCCATCCTGGGCAACCGGGACTTGGCAGCGGGGGCTGAGGGCCAGGGGTCTGCCCCTGTTGGCCCCGTAACCAGTGACACTGCTCTGCAGGACCTGGAGGAAGCGTGGGAAGAGGTCCCTGACAGAGACGCAGCAGCAGAGGCAGCAAGCGCCATAAAGAGCGCATCTCTTGCCCCATCAGACGACGCAGACACACAGGCAGCAGCTTCTCCCCAGGCCGCAAGTCTCGGGCGCGACGGCCACAGAGCACCTCTCCCCGCCCAGCCCCTCGCCTACAGCTCTCCTTCCCCCGCAGGCTTCGTCGCGCGCCCGCACGCCCCGGCTCGCTGGCGATGTCCCTCCGTCCTCAGGACAGCTTGTCGGGCTCTGCGCAGGGCTTTCCGCTGAGCTGCCTCACGGGACCGTGAGAGCAGCGGCGCCCGGCTGCCAGCACCTTGCCAATGGGCTTGCCTGGCCATGCCCTGCACCTGACCAGCGCAGCCTGGCCTGTCTCCCTATTAAAGTCCTTCCTGGCTCTGTCCTAGGTGAGGGCTCTCTGTCCTGTGTGCACGCGTGTGCGCGGGGGGGTGAGTGCAGCAGCTGGGGTCCGACCACGGCGCCGAGGGTCCCCGTGACCCTGGGGCAGCGACTGGAGCGAGTGCGGGTGTGGGAGTGAGTGTGATGGCCAGCGAAGATCAAGCTGCAGAGGCGGTGCGCAGGTGACGTGGCCTGGGAGCAAGGGGGTGAGTGGGTGTCCGACGGCCAGCCCTGCGTGTGAGAGACCCTGGCTGTCTCTGGTGGTGAGAGCACGGAGGGTCAGCTACGGGACCGGGGGCAGTCCCGGCCGGCTCGGGGGCCGTGGGACGGTCTGTACCAGCAAGCAGACAAGGGCTGTGGCCTTGGCGGCTCCTACCTGCAGGGGCCAGCAAGTGGGGAGACTGATTTATTTCAGGTTTGCGCAAGCCTGGGCGCTCGGTGGTTTCCCACAACTCAAGCACACGAGATTTCTGCCAACAGCCCTTTTTTTTATACAGTACAAACATAACAGACGTAATCCGTTACATAGCCTTTTTTGCTGCCTGATTGGCATATGTTAATATGCATTCCTAACTTGGTAAGAAGATAAATACATCTTTACAGAGCATGCTCAGAGAGTAGGGGTCCCCTTAATCAGAGGAGGGTCCCACAGTAGCCGGGGGAGGGGGGGGTGATTTTTAGTCTTATAGTCAGGACAGTGCATAGAAAGGACAGGTATGTTGTCCACTGTTTCCCTGGTGTCCTTGGTTAGTTCACATCAAAGAATCCAAAATCAACTACTACTGGCATTTCAAAAGACATCCTGTTTATATTTAAACTTTTACTAGACGAGCAACATCTATCGAGCTACGCTCTGACAATCCACCTGTCTCTCCGTTAAGTAGAAGAGGGGAGGCTGAGTGTCTGAGCCCAGCTGCTGGCGGGCTACAGCTTGCCCACACGTGTACATTCAGCCTCACTAGTGGCCGTCCTGGGGATAAAGGCCCTCCCGGTGACACTGAGAGCTGCTAAACGAACAGAGGACCATGCTCTGTCCATGTGCCCAGGGGGCTGCGGTCAAACGGGGCGTGGGCGTCTCCACGGTGACCGCCAGGCCTTTGTGACCAGGGGCGGCATCGTGCCCAGAGGCCATTGTGACGGGGGGGTCCGCACGGCCGCCGTGGAGGCTCTTATGGGGCCAGGGCCCTAGGGTGCCCACTCCCAGGAGAGCGGCCCCGCCAGGAGGCAGCAGCTGCGCTGGGTGCCCGTGGCAGGCGTCCAACAGACGAGCCCGGAGATGCCCGAGAAGCACGAGGCGAACGCTCGCTCCCAGCCCCACAAGGGGCTGCGGCGCCTGCAGGAGGACCGCCAAGTGAGGGATGGGGCTGGCGGGAGAGGCGGGGGGCGGCGGGACACGGGGACAGCCGGGAGCGAGACAGCCACCCTGAGCGTCGCCGGCCCAGGCACAGGCATGCCGCGCCCCAGGGGTTTCTCTGGGGCAGGGCAGGGCAGGCTCCGGGACGGCCGCGGCCCACGCGGCCCCGCAGCAATGCCCCAGAGGCAGAGAGCAGCGCAGAGCCGAGTTCAGCCTGGCTGGAGTAGCCAGGAGCTGCCTTGAAGCCGAGGCCGGGCTTGCCGGTGCTGCGGGGGCCGCTGTGCCGACACAGCCGCCTCCATCCCGCCCCTCCTCCTTCTCCCCACAGGTGCGCTGCAGGCAGCCGCAGGCAGCGCCGCAGCGCAGCCGCACCACAGCCTCGGCCCTCCATGGGGACCGGCTGCCACCACTGCCCTGCCCAGCGAGCTCACAGAGCACTTGCAGCCGTCGCACACAGGTAGGGACCTTGAGGGAGACAGGCTCGACCGCCTCCCCGGCGCTGGCAGGTGCCGATGCAAAAGCGGGAGGTGGCGGAGGGGACAGGTGCGACCAGCCCCCCCAGCAAGCTGAGACCCCGCCCCCGTGCCGGGCCCGGCAGGCTGCCCGGGCATGCTGGGGGTGCTCCCGAGACCCGGTGGGGGGGGGCCACGCAGGGACCAGCCCTCTCCCCAGCTGGCCCTGGCAGCAGGGCAGCAGCCGCCCTTCTCGCATCTTCTCTTGCAGACGGAGAGGCTGGAGGGCTGGGAGGCACTGCCCCGCAGCAGGGTCACACGGGGAGAAAGACTGACCACGCCAGCCTTGCCGCCTCTCCCAAGGCTTGAAGCGATGCAGGCAGCCGCACCCCGCTACGCACTTGCAGCTCCAGCGGCAGGATCTGCAAATGTCACCAAGCTGCCCGCTCTGCCAGCAGCAGCAACCTCCGCATCTGCTCTGAGAGGCAGAGCACACGGCGTGGGCCCTGCGGCCAGCGGCCAGCGAGAGCTTGTCCCACCTGCTCGGGGCATCCTGGGTCACCAGGGCGTGGCAGCGAGAGCTGAGAGATGGGGGCCTGCCCCGCACGGCTGCACAACCCGCGACGCGGCTCTGGAGTCCACAGTCCAGCCATTGGTGTCAGAGGTCCTGAGTCGCGTGGTAGCCGCAAGCTGGGGAGCCGGCCAGCAGCCGGCGGCACAGGGCCGCCTTGCGCACACCGCTGGTCTGGCGACACCTCCCAGAACAGCCCAGGTGCAGGCCGCCAGGGGTGGCAAGGCCGCAGCGGCTCAGCCAAGACCTCGTGCCCATGCTCCGGGGGGCACCAGGGCTGCTGGCGAGGCCCGTGCGCCAGTTTCCCCGGGGAGCTGCACTGGCAAAGGGCACTGGGCACAGCCGGTGGCAAGGCAGGGCCATCGTCTGCCACCCGTGCGACTTGTCCACGGCAAGCCGCTGCGCGCACAGCCTGTGGATACCCCGAAGCATCTTGTGGTCGTGCAAATCAAGATGGCGCATCTGGAGGAGCTGGAGGAAGAGGACGACAACAAAACCTCTGAAGACCTGCCAGGACAGAGGCAGCTGGAGGAAGAGGTCTCCATCCATACCCTCTGGGGCAGCCCCAGTCTGCTGAGACTCAGCCAGGAGCCACACGCAGGCCCCCAGAAGGTGCCCGGCTCACCCGGCAGCGTGGCCAGAGATGCCGCAGGAGAGGCAGATGACCACCCTCAGCGCGCGTCTCCTGCCCCGTCAGCAGACTCAGACGTAGAGCCAGCAGCTTGGTGCCTGGCCAGAGCTCCTGGGGAGCAGGGGCACGGCGAGCCTCCCCGCGCATCAGCAGCTGACGATGTACAGCCGTTGGCTCCTCCCTTGCCTGCGGCCATGCTCCAGGCAGCAGACGATAGTGCCGATGCCGTGGGCACTGCTCAGGCCATCCTGGGCAACCGGGACTTGGCAGCGGGGGCTGAGGGCCAGGGGTCTGCCCCTGTTGGCCCCGTAACCAGTGACACTGCTCTGCAGGACCTGGAGGAAGCGTGGGAAGAGGTCCCTGACAGAGACGCAGCAGCAGAGGCAGCAAGCGCCATAAAGAGCGCATCTCTTGCCCCATCAGACGACGCAGACACACAGGCAGCAGCTTCTCCCCAGGCCGCAAGTCTCGGGCGCGACGGCCACAGAGCACCTCTCCCCGCCCAGCCCCTCGCCTACAGCTCTCCTTCCCCCGCAGGCTTCGTCGCGCGCCCGCACGCCCCGGCTCGCTGGCGATGTCCCTCCGTCCTCAGGACAGCTTGTCGGGCTCTGCGCAGGGCTTTCCGCTGAGCTGCCTCACGGGACCGTGAGAGCAGCGGCGCCCGGCTGCCAGCACCTTGCCAATGGGCTTGCCTGGCCATGCCCTGCACCTGACCAGCGCAGCCTGGCCTGTCTCCCTATTAAAGTCCTTCCTGGCTCTGTCCTAGGTGAGGGCTCTCTGTCCTGTGTGCACGCGTGTGCGCGGGGGGGTGAGTGCAGCAGCTGGGGTCCGACCACGGCGCCGAGGGTCCCCGTGTCCCTGGGGCAGCGACTGGAGCGAGTGCGGGTGTGGGAGTGAGTGTGATGGCCAGCGAAGATCAAGCCGCAGAGGCGGTGCGCAGGTGACGTGGCCTGGGAGCAAGGGGGTGAGTGGGTGTCCGACGGCCAGCCCTGCGTGTGAGAGACCCTGGCTGTCTCTGGTGGTGAGAGCACGGAGGGTCAGCTACGGGACCGGGGGCAGTCCCGGCCGGCTCGGGGGCCGTGGGACGGTCTGTACCAGCAAGCAGACAAGGGCTGTGGCCTTGGCGGCTCCTACCTGCAGGGGCCAGCAAGTGGGGAGACTGATTTATTTCAGGTTTGCGCAAGCCTGGGCGCTCGGTGGTTTCCCACAACTCAAGCACACGAGATTTCTGCCAACAGCCCTTTTTTTTATACAGTACAAACATAACAGACGTAATCCGTTACATAGCCTTTTTTGCTGCCTGATTGGCATATGTTAATATGCATTCCTAACTTGGTAAGAAGATAAATACATCTTTACAGAGCATGCTCAGAGAGTAGGGGTCCCCTTAATCAGAGGAGGGTCCCACAGTAGCCGGGGTCGGGGGGGGTGATTTTTAGTCTTATAGTCAGGACAGTGCATAGAAAGGACAGGTATGTTGTCCACTGTTTCCCTGGTGTCCTTGGTTAGTTCACATCAAAGAATCCAAAATCAACTACTACTGGCATTTCAAAAGACATCCTGTTTATATTTAAACTTTTACTAGACGAGCAACATCTATCGAGCTATGCTCTGACAATCCACCTGTCTCTCCGTTAAGTAGAAGAGGGGAGGCTGAGTGTCTGAGCCCAGCTGCTGGCGGGCTACAGCTTGCCCACACGTGTACATTCAGCCTCACTAGTGGCCGTCCTGGGGATAAAGGCCCTCCCGGTGACACTGAGAGCTGCTAAACGAACAGAGGACCATGCTCTGTCCATGTGCCCAGGGGGCTGCGGTCAAACGGGGCGTGGGCGTCTCCACGGTGACCGCCAGGCCTTTGTGACCAGGGGCGGCATCGTGCCCAGAGGCCATTGTGACGGGGGGGTCCGCACGGCCGCCGTGGAGGCTCTTATGGGGCCAGGGCCCTAGGGTGCCCACTCCCAGGAGAGCGGCCCCGCCAGGAGGCAGCAGCTGCGCTGGGCGCCCGTGGCAGGCGTCCAACAGACGAGCCCGGAGATGCCCGAGAAGCACGAGGCGAACGCTCGCTCCCAGCCCCACAAGGGGCTGCGGCGCCTGCAGGAGGACCGCCAAGTGAGGGATGGGGCTGGCGGGAGAGGCGGGGGGCGGCGGGACACAGGGACAGCCGGGAGCGAGACAGCCAGCCCTGAGCGTCGCCGGCCCAGGCACAGCCATGCCGCGCCCCAGGGGTTTCTCTGGGGCAGGGCAGGCTCCGGGACGGCCGCGGCCCACGCGGCCCCGCAGCAATGCCCCAGAGGCAGAGAGCAGCGCAGAGCCGAGTTCAGCCTGGCTGGAGTAGCCAGGAGCTGCCTTGAAGCCGAGGCCGGGCTTGCCGGTGCTGCGGGGGCCGCTGTGCCGACACAGCCGCCTCCATCCCGCCCCTCCTCCTTCTCCCCACAGGTGCGCTGCAGGCAGCCGCAGGCAGCGCCGCAGCGCAGCCGCACCACAGCCTCGGCCCTCCATGGGGACCGGCTGCCACCACTCCCCTGCCCAGCGAGCTCACAGAGCACTTGCAGCCGTCGCACACAGGTAGGGACCTTGAGGGAGACAGGCTCGACCGCCTCCCCGGCGCTGGCAGGTGCCGATGCAAAAGCGGGAGGTGGCGGAGGGGACAGGTGCGACCAGCCCCCCCAGCAAGCTGAGACCCCGCCCCCGTGCCGGGCCCGGCAGGCTGCCCGGGCATGCTGGGGGTGCTCCCGAGACCCGGTGAGGGGGGGCCACGCAGGGACCAGCCCTCTCCCCAGCTGGCCCTGGCAGCAGGGCAGCAGCCGCCCTTCTCGCATCTTCTCTTGCAGACGGACAGGCTGGAGGGCTGGGAGGCACTGCCCCACAGCAGGGTCACACGGGGAGAAAGAGTGACCACGCCAGCCTTGCCGCCTCTCCCAAGGCTTGAAGCGATGCAGGCAGCCGCACCCCGCTACGCACTTGCAGCTCCAGCGGCAGGATCTGCAAATGTCACCAAGCTGCCCGCTCTGCCAGCAGCAGCAACCTCCGCATCTGCTCTGAGAGGCAGAGCACACAGCGTGGGCCCTGCGGCCAGCGGCCAGCGAGAGCTTGTCCCACCTGCTCGGGGCATCCTGGGTCACCAGGGCGTGGCAGCGAGAGCTGAGAGATGGGGGCCTGCCCCGCACGGCTGCACAACCCGCGACGCGGCTCTGGAGTCCACAGTCCAGCCATTGGTGTCAGAGGTCCTGAGTCGCGTGGTAGCCGCAAGCTGGGGAGCCGGCCAGCAGCCGGCGGCACAGGGCCGCCTTGCGCACACCGCTGGTCTGGCGACACCTCCCAGAACAGCCCAGGTGCAGGCCGCCAGGGGTGGCAAGGCCGCAGCGGCTCAGCCAAGACCTCGTGCCCATGCTCCGGGGGGCACCAGGGCTGCTGGCGAGGCCCGCGCGCCAGTTTCCCCGGGGAGCTGCACTGGCAAAGGGCACTGGGCACAGCCGGTGGCAAGGCAGGGCCATCGTCTGCCACCCGTGCGACTTGTCCACGGCAAGCCGCTGCGCGCACAGCCTGTGGATACCCCGAAGCATCTTGTGGTCGTGCAAATCAAGATGGCGCATCTGGAGGAGCTGGAGGAAGAGGACGACAACAAAACCTCTGAAGACCTGCCAGGACAGAGGCAGCTGGAGGAAGAGGTCTCCATCCATACCCTCTGGGGCAGCCCCAGTCTGCTGAGACTCAGCCAGGAGCCACACGCAGGCCCCCAGAAGGTGCCCGGCTCACCCGGCAGCGTGGCCAGAGATGCCGCAGGAGAGGCAGATGACCACCCTCAGCGCGCGTCTCCTGCCCCGTCAGCAGACTCAGACGTAGAGCCAGCAGCTTGTTGCCTGGCCAGAGCCCCTGGGGAGCAGGGGCACGGCGAGCCTCCCCGCGCATCAGCAGCTGACGATGTACAGCCGTTGGCTCCTCCCTTGCCTGCGGCCATGCTCCAGGCAGCAGACGATAGTGCCGATGCCGTGGGCACTGCTCAGGCCATCCTGGGCAACCGGGACTTGGCAGCGGGGGCTGAGGGCCAGGGGCCTGCCCCTGTTGGCCCCGTAACCAGTGACACTGCTCTGCAGGACCTGGAGGAAGCGTGGGAAGAGGTCCCTGACAGAGACGCAGCAGCAGAGGCAGCAAGCGCCATAAAGAGCGCATCTCTTGCCCCATCAGACGACGCAGACACACAGGCAGCAGCTTCTCCCCAGGCCGCATGTCTCGGGCGCGACGGCCACAGAGCACCTCTCCCCGCCCAGCCCCTCGCCTACAGCTCTCCTTCCCCCGCAGGCTTCGTCGCGCGCCCGCACGCCCCGGCTCGCTGGCGATGTCCCTCCGTCCTCAGGACAGCTTGTCGGGCTCTGCGCAGGGCTTTCCGCTGAGCTGCCTCACGGGACCGTGAGAGCAGCGGCGCCCGGCTGCCAGCACCTTGCCAATGGGCTTGCCTGGCCATGCCCTGCACCTGACCAGCGCAGCCTGGCCTGTCTCCCTATTAAAGTCCTTCCTGGCTCTGTCCTAGGTGAGGGCTCTCTGTCCTGTGTGCACGCGTGTGCGCGGGGGGGTGAGTGCAGCAGCTGGGGTCAGACCACGGCGCCGAGGGTCCCCGTGTCCCTGGGGCAGCGACTGGAGCGAGTGCGGGTGTGGGAGTGAGTGTGATGGCCAGCGAAGATCAAGCCGCAGAGGCGGTGAGCAGGTGACGTGGCCTGGGAGCAAGGGGGTGAGTGGGTGTCCGACGGCCAGCCCTGCGTGTGAGAGACCCTGGCTGTCTCTGGTGGTGAGAGCACGGAGGGTCAGCTACGGGACCGGGGGCAGTCCCGGCTGGCTCGGGGGCCGTGGGACGGTCTGTACCAGCAAGCAGACAAGGGCTGTGGCCTTGGCGGCTCCTACCTGCAGGGGCCAGCAAGTGGGGAGACTGATTTATTTCAGGTTTGCGCAAGCCTGGGCGCTCGGTGGTTTCCCACAACTCAAGCACACGAGATTTCTGCCAACAGCCCTTTTTTTTATACAGTACAAACATAACAGACGTAATCCGTTACATAGCCTTTTTTGCTGCCTGATTGGCATATGTTAATATGCATTCCTAACTTGGTAAGAAGATAAATACATCTTTACAGAGCATGCTCAGAGAGTAGGGGTCCCCTTAATCAGAGGAGGGTCCCACAGTAGCCGGGGGAGGGGGGGGTGATTTTTAGTCTTATAGTCAGGACAGTGCATAGAAAGGACAGGTATGTTGTCCACTGTTTCCCTGGTGTCCTTGGTTAGTTCACATCAAAGAATCCAAAATCAACTACTACTGGCATTTCAAAAGACATCCTGTTTATATTTAAACTTTTACTAGACGAGCAACATCTATCGAGCTACGCTCTGACAATCCACCTGTCTCTCCGTTAAGTAGAAGAGGGGAGGCTGAGTGTCTGAGCCCAGCTGCTGGCGGGCTACAGCTTGCCCACACGTGTACATTCAGCCTCACTAGTGGCCGTCCTGGGGATAAAGGCCCTCCCGGTGACACTGAGAGCTGCTAAACGAACAGAGGACCATGCTCTGTCCATGTGCCCAGGGGGCTGCGGTCAAACGGGGCGTGGGCGTCTCCACGGTGACCGCCAGGCCTTTGTGACCAGGGGCGGCATCGTGCCCAGAGGCCATTGTGACGGGGGGGTCCGCACGGCAGCCGTGGAGGCTCTTATGGGGCCAGGGCCCTAGGGTGCCCACTCCCAGGAGAGCGGCCCCGCCAGGAGGCAGCAGCTGCGCTGGGTGCCCGTGGCAGGCGTCCAACAGACGAGCCCGGAGATGCCCGAGAAGCACGAGGCGAACGCTCGCTCCCAGCCCGACAAGGGGCTGCGGCGCCTGCAGGAGGACCGCCAAGTGAGGGATGGGGCTGGCGGGAGAGGCGGGGGGCGGCGGGACACGGGGACAGCCGGGAGCGAGACAGCCAGCCCTGAGCGTCGCCGGCCCAGGCACAGCCATGCCGCGCCCCAGGGGTTTCTCTGGGGCAGGGCAGGCTCCGGGACGGCCGCGGCCCACGCGGCCCCGCAGCAATGCCCCAGAGGCAGAGAGCAGCGCAGAGCCGAGTTCAGCCTGGCTGGAGTAGCCAGGAGCTGCCTTGAAGCCGAGGCCGGGCTTGCCGGTGCTGCGGGGGCCGCTGTGCCGACACAGCCGCCTCCATCCCGCCCCTCCTCCTTCTCCCCACAGGTGCGCTGCAGGCAGCCGCAGGCAGCGCCGCAGCGCAGCCGCACCACAGCCTCGGCCCTCCATGGGGACCGGCTGCCACCACTCCCCTGCCCAGCGAGCTCACAGAGCACTTGCAGCCGTCGCACACAGGTAGGGACCTTGAGGGAGACAGGCTCGACCGCCTCCCCGGCGCTGGCAGGTGCCGATGCAAAAGCGGGAGGTGGCGGAGGGGACAGGTGCGACCAGCCCCCCCAGCAAGCTGAGACCCCGCCCCCGTGCCGGGCCCGGCAGGCTGCCCGGGCATGCTGGGGGTGCTCCCGAGACCCGGTGGGGGGGGGCCACGCAGGGACCAGCCCTCTCCCCAGCTGGCCCTGGCAGCAGGGCAGCAGCCGCCCTTCTCGCATCTTCTCTTGCAGACGGACAGGCTGGAGGGCTGGGAGGCACTGCCCCGCAGCAGGGTCACACGGGGAGAAAGACTGACCACGCCAGCCTTGCCGCCTCTCCCAAGGCTTGAAGCGATGCAGGCAGCCGCACCCCGCTACGCACTTGCAGCTCCAGCGGCAGGATCTGCAAATGTCACCAAGCTGCCCGCTCTGCCAGCAGCAGCAACCTCCGCATCTGCTCTGAGAGGCAGAGCACACGGCGTGGGCCCTGCGGCCAGCGGCCAGCGAGAGCTTGTCCCACCTGCTCGGGGCATCCTGGGTCACCAGGGCGTGGCAGCGAGAGCTGAGAGATGGGGGCCTGCCCCGCACGGCTGCACAACCCGCGACGCGGCTCTGGAGTCCACAGTCCAGCCATTGGTGTCAGAGGTCCTGAGTCGCGTGGTAGCCGCAAGCTGGGGAGCCGGCCAGCAGCCGGCGGCACAGGGCCGCCTTGCGCACACCGCTGGTCTGGCGACACCTCCCAGAACAGCCCAGGTGCAGGCCGCCAGGGGTGGCAAGGCCGCAGCGGCTCAGCCAAGACCTCGTGCCCATGCTCCGGGGGGCACCAGGGCTGCTGGCGAGGCCCGTGCGCCAGTTTCCCCGGGGAGCTGCACTGGCAAAGGGCACTGGGCACAGCCGGTGGCAAGGCAGGGCCATCGTCTGCCACCCGTGCGACTTGTCCACGGCAAGCCGCTGCGCGCACAGCCTGTGGATACCCCGAAGCATCTTGTGGTCGTGCAAATCAAGATGGCGCATCTGGAGGAGCTGGAGGAAGAGGACGACAACAAAACCTCTGAAGACCTGCCAGGACAGAGGCAGCTGGAGGAAGAGGTCTCCATCCATACCCTCTGGGGCAGCCCCAGTCTGCTGAGACTCAGCCAGGAGCCACACGCAGGCCCCCAGAAGGTGCCCGGCTCACCCGGCAGCGTGGCCAGAGATGCCGCAGGAGAGGCAGATGACCACCCTCAGCGCGCGTCTCCTGCCCCGTCAGCAGACTCAGACGTAGAGCCAGCAGCTTGTTGCCTGGCCAGATCCCCTGGGGAGCAGGGGCACGGCGAGCCTCCCCGCGCATCAGCAGCTGACGATGTACAGCCGTTGGCTCCTCCCTTGCCTGCGGCCATGCTCCAGGCAGCAGACGATAGTGCCGATGCCGTGGGCACTGCTCAGGCCATCCTGGGCAACCGGGACTTGGCAGCGGGGGCTGAGGGCCAGGGGCCTGCCCCTGTTGGCCCCGTAACCAGTGACACTGCTCTGCAGGACCTGGAGGAAGCGTGGGAAGAGGTCCCTGACAGAGACGCAGCAGCAGAGGCAGCAAGTGCCATAAAGAGCGCATCTCTTGCCCCATCAGACGACGCAGACACACAGGCAGCAGCTTCTCCCCAGGCCGCATGTCTCGGGCGCGACGGCCACAGAGCACCTCTCCCCGCCCAGCCCCTCGCCTACAGCTCTCCTTCCCCCGCAGGCTTCGTCGCGCGCCCGCACGCCCCAGCTCGCTGGCGATGTCCCTCCGTCCTCAGGACAGCTTGTCGGGCTCTGCGCAGGGCTTTCCGCTGAGCTGCCTCACGGGACCGTGAGAGCAGCGGCGCCCGGCTGCCAGCACCTTGCCAATGGGCTTGCCTGGCCATGCCCTGCACCTGACCAGCGCAGCCTGGCCTGTCTCCCTATTAAAGTCCTTCCTGGCTCTGTCCTAGGTGAGGGCTCTCTGTCCTGTGTGCACGCGTGTGCGCGGGGGGGTGAGTGCAGCAGCTGGGGTCCGACCACGGCGCCGAGGGTCCCCGTGTCCCTGGGGCAGCGACTGGAGCGAGTGCGGGTGTGGGAGTGAGTGTGATGGCCAGCGAAGATCAAGCCGCAGAGGCGGTGAGCAGGTGACGTGGCCTGGGAGCAAGGGGGTGAGTGGGTGTCCGACGGCCAGCCCTGCGTGTGAGAGACCCTGGCTGTCTCTGGTGGTGAGAGCACGGAGGGTCAGCTACGGGACCGGGGGCAGTCCCGGCCGGCTCGGGGGCCGTGGGACGGTCTGTACCAGCAAGCAGACAAGGGCTGTGGCCTTGGCGGCTCCTACCTGCAGGGGCCAGCAAGTGGGGAGACTGATTTATTTCAGGTTTGCGCAAGCCTGGGCGCTCGGTGGTTTCCCACAACTCAAGCACACGAGATTTCTGCCAACAGCCCTTTTTTTTATACAGTACAAACATAACAGACGTAATCCGTTACATAGCCTTTTTGCTGCCTGATTGGCATATGTTAATATGCATTCCTAACTTGGTAAGAAGATAAATACATCTTTACAGAGCATGCTCAGAGAGTAGGGGTCCCCTTAATCAGAGGAGGGTCCCACAGTAGCCGGGGGGGGGGGGGTGATTTTTAGTCTTATAGTCAGGACAGTGCATAGAAAGGACAGGTATGTTGTCCACTGTTTCCCTGGTGTCCTTGGTTAGTTCACATCAAAGAATCCAAAATCAACTACTACTGGCATTTCAAAAGACATCCTGTTTATATTTAAACTTTTACTAGACGAGCAACATCTATCGAGCTATGCTCTGACAATCCACCTGTCTCTCCGTTAAGTAGAAGAGGGGAGGCTGAGTGTCTGAGCCCAGCTGCTGGCGGGCTACAGCTTGCCCACACGTGTACATTCAGCCTCACTAGTGGCCGTCCTGGGGATAAAGGCCCTCCCGGTGACACTGAGAGCTGCTAAACGAACAGAGGACCATGCTCTGTCCATGTGCCCAGGGGGCTGCGGTCAAACGGGGCGTGGGCGTCTCCACGGTGACCGCCAGGCCTTTGTGACCAGGGGCGGCATCGTGCCCAGAGGCCATTGTGACGGGGGGGTCCGCACGGCCGCCGTGGAGGCTCTTATGGGGCCAGGGCCCTAGGGTGCCCACTCCCAGGAGAGCGGCCCCGCCAGGAGGCAGCAGCTGCGCTGGGTGCCCGTGGCAGGCGTCCAACAGACGAGCCCGGAGATGCCCGAGAAGCACGAGGCGAACGCTCGCTCCCAGCCCCACAAGGGGCTGCGGCGCCTGCAGGAGGACCGCCAAGTGAGGGATGGGGCTGGCGGGAGAGGCGGGGGGCGGCGGGACACGGGGACAGCCGGGAGCGAGACAGCCAGCCCTGAGCGTCGCCGGCCCAGGCACAGCCATGCCGCGCCCCAGGGGTTTCTCTGGGGCAGGGCAGGCTCCGGGACGGCCGCGGCCCACGCGGCCCCGCAGCAATGCCCCAGAGGCAGAGAGCAGCGCAGAGCCGAGTTCAGCCTGGCTGGAGTAGCCAGGAGCTGCCTTGAAGCCGAGGCCGGGCTTGCCGGTGCTGCGGGGGCCGCTGTGCCGACACAGCCGCCTCCATCCCGCCCCTCCTCCTTCTCCCCACAGGTGCGCTGCAGGCAGCCGCAGGCAGCGCCGCAGCGCAGCCGCACCACAGCCTCGGCCCTCCATGGGGACCGGCTGCCACCACTCCCCTGCCCAGCGAGCTCACAGAGCACTTGCAGCCGTCGCACACAGGTAGGGACCTTGAGGGAGACAGGCTCGACCGCCTCCCCGGCGCTGGCAGGTGCCGATGCAAAAGCGGGAGGTGGCGGAGGGGACAGGTGCGACCAGCCCCCCCAGCAAGCTGAGACCCCGCCCCCGTGCCGGGCCCGGCAGGCTGCCCGGGCATGCTGGGGGTGCTCCCGAGACCCGGTGAGGGGGGGCCACGCAGGGACCAGCCCTCTCCCCAGCTGGCCCTGGCAGCAGGGCAGCAGCCGCCCTTCTCGCATCTTCTCTTGCAGACGGACAGGCTGGAGGGCTGGGAGGCACTGCCCCGCAGCAGGGTCACACGGGGAGAAAGAGTGACCACGCCAGCCTTGCCGCCTCTCCCAAGGCTTGAAGCGATGCAGGCAGCCGCACCCCGCTACGCACTTGCAGCTCCAGCGGCAGGATCTGCAAATGTCACCAAGCTGCCCGCTCTGCCAGCAGCAGCAACCTCCGCATCTGCTCTGAGAGGCAGAGCACACAGCGTGGGCCCTGCGGCCAGCGGCCAGCGAGAGCTTGTCCCACCTGCTCGGGGCATCCTGGGTCACCAGGGCGTGGCAGCGAGAGCTGAGAGATGGGGGCCTGCCCCGCACGGCTGCACAACCCGCGACGCGGCTCTGGAGTCCACAGTCCAGCCATTGGTGTCAGAGGTCCTGAGTCGCGTGGTAGCCGCAAGCTGGGGAGCCGGCCAGCAGCCGGCGGCACAGGGCCGCCTTGCGCACACCGCTGGTCTGGCGACACCTCCCAGAACAGCCCAGGTGCAGGCCGCCAGGGGTGGCAAGGCCGCAGCGGCTCAGCCAAGACCTCGTGCCCATGCTCCGGGGGGCACCAGGGCTGCTGGCGAGGCCCGCGCGCCAGTTTCCCCGGGGAGCTGCACTGGCAAAGGGCACTGGGCACAGCCGGTGGCAAGGCAGGGCCATCGTCTGCCACCCGTGCGACTTGTCCACGGCAAGCCGCTGCGCGCACAGCCTGTGGATACCCCGAAGCATCTTGTGGTCGTGCAAATCAAGATGGCGCATCTGGAGGAGCTGGAGGAAGAGGACGACAACAAAACCTCTGAAGACCTGCCAGGACAGAGGCAGCTGGAGGAAGAGGTCTCCATCCATACCCTCTGGGGCAGCCCCAGTCTGCTGAGACTCAGCCAGGAGCCACACGCAGGCCCCCAGAAGGTGCCCGGCTCACCCGGCAGCGTGGCCAGAGATGCCGCAGGAGAGGCAGATGACCACCCTCAGCGCGCGTCTCCTGCCCCGTCAGCAGACTCAGACGTAGAGCCAGCAGCTTGTTGCCTGGCCAGAGCCCCTGGGGAGCAGGGGCACGGCGAGCCTCCCCGCGCATCAGCAGCTGACGATGTACAGCCGTTGGCTCCTCCCTTGCCTGCGGCCATGCTCCAGGCAGCAGACGATAGTGCCGATGCCGTGGGCACTGCTCAGGCCATCCTGGGCAACCGGGACTTGGCAGCGGGGGCTGAGGGCCAGGGGCCTGCCCCTGTTGGCCCCGTAACCAGTGACACTGCTCTGCAGGACCTGGAGGAAGCGTGGGAAGAGGTCCCTGACAGAGACGCAGCAGCAGAGGCAGCAAGCGCCATAAAGAGCGCATCTCTTGCCCCATCAGACGACGCAGACACACAGGCAGCAGCTTCTCCCCAGGCCGCATGTCTCGGGCGCGACGGCCACAGAGCACCTCTCCCCGCCCAGCCCCTCGCCTACAGCTCTCCTTCCCCCGCAGGCTTCGTCGCGCGCCCGCACGCCCCGGCTCGCTGGCGATGTCCCTCCGTCCTCAGGACAGCTTGTCGGGCTCTGCGCAGGGCTTTCCGCTGAGCTGCCTCACGGGACCGTGAGAGCAGCGGCGCCCGGCTGCCAGCACCTTGCCAATGGGCTTGCCTGGCCATGCCCTGCACCTGACCAGCGCAGCCTGGCCTGTCTCCCTATTAAAGTCCTTCCTGGCTCTGTCCTAGGTGAGGGCTCTCTGTCCTGTGTGCACGCGTGTGCGCGGGGGGGTGAGTGCAGCAGCTGGGGTCAGACCACGGCGCCGAGGGTCCCCGTGTCCCTGGGGCAGCGACTGGAGCGAGTGCGGGTGTGGGAGTGAGTGTGATGGCCAGCGAAGATCAAGCCGCAGAGGCGGTGAGCAGGTGACGTGGCCTGGGAGCAAGGGGGTGAGTGGGTGTCCGACGGCCAGCCCTGCGTGTGAGAGACCCTGGCTGTCTCTGGTGGTGAGAGCACGGAGGGTCAGCTACGGGACCGGGGGCAGTCCCGGCCGGCTCGGGGGCCGTGGGACGGTCTGTACCAGCAAGCAGACAAGGGCTGTGGCCTTGGCGGCTCCTACCTGCAGGGGCCAGCAAGTGGGGAGACTGATTTATTTCAGGTTTGCGCAAGCCTGGGCGCTCGGTGGTTTCCCACAACTCAAGCACACGAGATTTCTGCCAACAGCCCTTTTTTTTATACAGTACAAACATAACAGACGTAATCCGTTACATAGCCTTTTTGCTGCCTGATTGGCATATGTTAATATGCATTCCTAACTTGGTAAGAAGATAAATACATCTTTACAGAGCATGCTCAGAGAGTAGGGGTCCCCTTAATCAGAGGAGGGTCCCACAGTAGCCGGGGGGGGGGGGGTGATTTTTAGTCTTATAGTCAGGACAGTGCATAGAAAGGACAGGTATGTTGTCCACTGTTTCCCTGGTGTCCTTGGTTAGTTCACATCAAAGAATCCAAAATCAACTACTACTGGCATTTCAAAAGACATCCTGTTTATATTTAAACTTTTACTAGACGAGCAACATCTATCGAGCTATGCTCTGACAATCCACCTGTCTCTCCGTTAAGTAGAAGAGGGGAGGCTGAGTGTCTGAGCCCAGCTGCTGGCGGGCTACAGCTTGCCCACACGTGTACATTCAGCCTCACTAGTGGCCGTCCTGGGGATAAAGGCCCTCCCGGTGACACTGAGAGCTGCTAAACGAACAGAGGACCATGCTCTGTCCATGTGCCCAGGGGGCTGCGGTCAAACGGGGCGTGGGCGTCTCCACGGTGACCGCCAGGCCTTTGTGACCAGGGGCGGCATCGTGCCCAGAGGCCATTGTGACGGGGGGGTCCGCACGGCCGCCGTGGAGGCTCTTATGGGGCCAGGGCCCTAGGGTGCCCACTCCCAGGAGAGCGGCCCCGCCAGGAGGCAGCAGCTGCGCTGGGTGCCCGTGGCAGGCGTCCAACAGACGAGCCCGGAGATGCCCGAGAAGCACGAGGCGAACGCTCGCTCCCAGCCCCACAAGGGGCTGCGGCGCCTGCAGGAGGACCGCCAAGTGAGGGATGGGGCTGGCGGGAGAGGCGGGGGGCGGCGGGACACGGGGACAGCCGGGAGCGAGACAGCCAGCCCTGAGCGTCGCCGGCCCAGGCACAGCCATGCCGCGCCCCAGGGGTTTCTCTGGGGCAGGGCAGGCTCCGGGACGGCCGCGGCCCACGCGGCCCCGCAGCAATGCCCCAGAGGCAGAGAGCAGCGCAGAGCCGAGTTCAGCCTGGCTGGAGTAGCCAGGAGCTGCCTTGAAGCCGAGGCCGGGCTTGCCGGTGCTGCGGGGGCCGCTGTGCCGACACAGCCGCCTCCATCCCGCCCCTCCTCCTTCTCCCCACAGGTGCGCTGCAGGCAGCCGCAGGCAGCGCCGCAGCGCAGCCGCACCACAGCCTCGGCCCTCCATGGGGACCGGCTGCCACCACTCCCCTGCCCAGCGAGCTCACAGAGCACTTGCAGCCGTCGCACACAGGTAGGGACCTTGAGGGAGACAGGCTCGACCGCCTCCCCGGCGCTGGCAGGTGCCGATGCAAAAGCGGGAGGTGGCGGAGGGGACAGGTGCGACCAGCCCCCCCAGCAAGCTGAGACCCCGCCCCCGTGCCGGGCCCGGCAGGCTGCCCGGGCATGCTGGGGGTGCTCCCGAGACCCGGTGGGGGGGGGCCACGCAGGGACCAGCCCTCTCCCCAGCTGGCCCTGGCAGCAGGGCAGCAGCCGCCCTTCTCGCATCTTCTCTTGCAGACGGAGAGGCTGGAGGGCTGGGAGGCACTGCCCCGCAGCAGGGTCACACGGGGAGAAAGACTGACCACGCCAGCCTTGCCGCCTCTCCCAAGGCTTGAAGCGATGCAGGCAGCCGCACCCCGCTACGCACTTGCAGCTCCAGCGGCAGGATCTGCAAATGTCACCAAGCTGCCCGCTCTGCCAGCAGCAGCAACCTCCGCATCTGCTCTGAGAGGCAGAGCACACGGCGTGGGCCCTGCGGCCAGCGGCCAGCGAGAGCTTGTCCCACCTGCTCGGGGCATCCTGGGTCACCAGGGCGTGGCAGCGAGAGCTGAGAGATGGGGGCCTGCCCCGCACGGCTGCACAACCCGCGACGCGGCTCTGGAGTCCACAGTCCAGCCATTGGTGTCAGAGGTCCTGAGTCGCGTGGTAGCCGCAAGCTGGGGAGCCGGCCAGCAGCCGGCGGCACAGGGCCGCCTTGCGCACACCGCTGGTCTGGCGACACCTCCCAGAACAGCCCAGGTGCAGGCCGCCAGGGGTGGCAAGGCCGCAGCGGCTCAGCCAAGACCTCGTGCCCATGCTCCGGGGGGCACCAGGGCTGCTGGCGAGGCCCGTGCGCCAGTTTCCCCGGGGAGCTGCACTGGCAAAGGGCACTGGGCACAGCCGGTGGCAAGGCAGGGCCATCGTCTGCCACCCGTGCGACTTGTCCACGGCAAGCCGCTGCGCGCACAGCCTGTGGATACCCCGAAGCATCTTGTGGTCGTGCAAATCAAGATGGCGCATCTGGAGGAGCTGGAGGAAGAGGACGACAACAAAACCTCTGAAGACCTGCCAGGACAGAGGCAGCTGGAGGAAGAGGTCTCCATCCATACCCTCTGGGGCAGCCCCAGTCTGCTGAGACTCAGCCAGGAGCCACACGCAGGCCCCCAGAAGGTGCCCGGCTCACCCGGCAGCGTGGCCAGAGATGCCGCAGGAGAGGCAGATGACCACCCTCAGCGCGCGTCTCCTGCCCCGTCAGCAGACTCAGACGTAGAGCCAGCAGCTTGTTGCCTGGCCAGATCCCCTGGGGAGCAGGGGCACGGCGAGCCTCCCCGCGCATCAGCAGCTGACGATGTACAGCCGTTGGCTCCTCCCTTGCCTGCGGCCATGCTCCAGGCAGCAGACGATAGTGCCGATGCCGTGGGCACTGCTCAGGCCATCCTGGGCAACCGGGACTTGGCAGCGGGGGCTGAGGGCCAGGGGCCTGCCCCTGTTGGCCCCGTAACCAGTGACACTGCTCTGCAGGACCTGGAGGAAGCGTGGGAAGAGGTCCCTGACAGAGACGCAGCAGCAGAGGCAGCAAGTGCCATAAAGAGCGCATCTCTTGCCCCATCAGACGACGCAGACACACAGGCAGCAGCTTCTCCCCAGGCCGCATGTCTCGGGCGCGACGGCCACAGAGCACCTCTCCCCGCCCAGCCCCTCGCCTACAGCTCTCCTTCCCCCGCAGGCTTCGTCGCGCGCCCGCACGCCCCAGCTCGCTGGCGATGTCCCTCCGTCCTCAGGACAGCTTGTCGGGCTCTGCGCAGGGCTTTCCGCTGAGCTGCCTCACGGGACCGTGAGAGCAGCGGCGCCCGGCTGCCAGCACCTTGCCAATGGGCTTGCCTGGCCATGCCCTGCACCTGACCAGCGCAGCCTGGCCTGTCTCCCTATTAAAGTCCTTCCTGGCTCTGTCCTAGGTGAGGGCTCTCTGTCCTGTGTGCACGCGTGTGCGCGGGGGGGTGAGTGCAGCAGCTGGGGTCCGACCACGGCGCCGAGGGTCCCCGTGTCCCTGGGGCAGCGACTGGAGCGAGTGCGGGTGTGGGAGTGAGTGTGATGGCCAGCGAAGATCAAGCCGCAGAGGCGGTGAGCAGGTGACGTGGCCTGGGAGCAAGGGGGTGAGTGGGTGTCCGACGGCCAGCCCTGCGTGTGAGAGACCCTGGCTGTCTCTGGTGGTGAGAGCACGGAGGGTCAGCTACGGGACCGGGGGCAGTCCCGGCCGGCTCGGGGGCCGTGGGACGGTCTGTACCAGCAAGCAGACAAGGGCTGTGGCCTTGGCGGCTCCTACCTGCAGGGGCCAGCAAGTGGGGAGACTGATTTATTTCAGGTTTGCGCAAGCCTGGGCGCTCGGTGGTTTCCCACAACTCAAGCACACGAGATTTCTGCCAACAGCCCTTTTTTTTATACAGTACAAACATAACAGACGTAATCCGTTACATAGCCTTTTTGCTGCCTGATTGGCATATGTTAATATGCATTCCTAACTTGGTAAGAAGATAAATACATCTTTACAGAGCATGCTCAGAGAGTAGGGGTCCCCTTAATCAGAGGAGGGTCCCACAGTAGCCGGGGGGGGGGGGGTGATTTTTAGTCTTATAGTCAGGACAGTGCATAGAAAGGACAGGTATGTTGTCCACTGTTTCCCTGGTGTCCTTGGTTAGTTCACATCAAAGAATCCAAAATCAACTACTACTGGCATTTCAAAAGACATCCTGTTTATATTTAAACTTTTACTAGACGAGCAACATCTATCGAGCTATGCTCTGACAATCCACCTGTCTCTCCGTTAAGTAGAAGAGGGGAGGCTGAGTGTCTGAGCCCAGCTGCTGGCGGGCTACAGCTTGCCCACACGTGTACATTCAGCCTCACTAGTGGCCGTCCTGGGGATAAAGGCCCTCCCGGTGACACTGAGAGCTGCTAAACGAACAGAGGACCATGCTCTGTCCATGTGCCCAGGGGGCTGCGGTCAAACGGGGCGTGGGCGTCTCCACGGTGACCGCCAGGCCTTTGTGACCAGGGGCGGCATCGTGCCCAGAGGCCATTGTGACGGGGGGGTCCGCACGGCCGCCGTGGAGGCTCTTATGGGGCCAGGGCCCTAGGGTGCCCACTCCCAGGAGAGCGGCCCCGCCAGGAGGCAGCAGCTGCGCTGGGTGCCCGTGGCAGGCGTCCAACAGACGAGCCCGGAGATGCCCGAGAAGCACGAGGCGAACGCTCGCTCCCAGCCCCACAAGGGGCTGCGGCGCCTGCAGGAGGACCGCCAAGTGAGGGATGGGGCTGGCGGGAGAGGCGGGGGGCGGCGGGACACGGGGACAGCCGGGAGCGAGACAGCCAGCCCTGAGCGTCGCCGGCCCAGGCACAGCCATGCCGCGCCCCAGGGGTTTCTCTGGGGCAGGGCAGGCTCCGGGACGGCCGCGGCCCACGCGGCCCCGCAGCAATGCCCCAGAGGCAGAGAGCAGCGCAGAGCCGAGTTCAGCCTGGCTGGAGTAGCCAGGAGCTGCCTTGAAGCCGAGGCCGGGCTTGCCGGTGCTGCGGGGGCCGCTGTGCCGACACAGCCGCCTCCATCCCGCCCCTCCTCCTTCTCCCCACAGGTGCGCTGCAGGCAGCCGCAGGCAGCGCCGCAGCGCAGCCGCACCACAGCCTCGGCCCTCCATGGGGACCGGCTGCCACCACTCCCCTGCCCAGCGAGCTCACAGAGCACTTGCAGCCGTCGCACACAGGTAGGGACCTTGAGGGAGACAGGCTCGACCGCCTCCCCGGCGCTGGCAGGTGCCGATGCAAAAGCGGGAGGTGGCGGAGGGGACAGGTGCGACCAGCCCCCCCAGCAAGCTGAGACCCCGCCCCCGTGCCGGGCCCGGCAGGCTGCCCGGGCATGCTGGGGGTGCTCCCGAGACCCGGTGGGGGGGGGCCACGCAGGGACCAGCCCTCTCCCCAGCTGGCCCTGGCAGCAGGGCAGCAGCCGCCCTTCTCGCATCTTCTCTTGCAGACGGACAGGCTGGAGGGCTGGGAGGCACTGCCCCGCAGCAGGGTCACACGGGGAGAAAGAGTGACCACGCCAGCCTTGCCGCCTCTCCCAAGGCTTGAAGCGATGCAGGCAGCCGCACCCCGCTACGCACTTGCAGCTCCAGCGGCAGGATCTGCAAATGTCACCAAGCTGCCCGCTCTGCCAGCAGCAGCAACCTCCGCATCTGCTCTGAGAGGCAGAGCACACAGCGTGGGCCCTGCGGCCAGCGGCCAGCGAGAGCTTGTCCCACCTGCTCGGGGCATCCTGGGTCACCAGGGCGTGGCAGCGAGAGCTGAGAGATGGGGGCCTGCCCCGCACGGCTGCACAACCCGCGACGCGGCTCTGGAGTCCACAGTCCAGCCATTGGTGTCAGAGGTCCTGAGTCGCGTGGTAGCCGCAAGCTGGGGAGCCGGCCAGCAGCCGGCGGCACAGGGCCGCCTTGCGCACACCGCTGGTCTGGCGACACCTCCCAGAACAGCCCAGGTGCAGGCCGCCAGGGGTGGCAAGGCCGCAGCGGCTCAGCCAAGACCTCGTGCCCATGCTCCGGGGGGCACCAGGGCTGCTGGCGAGGCCCGCGCGCCAGTTTCCCCGGGGAGCTGCACTGGCAAAGGGCACTGGGCACAGCCGGTGGCAAGGCAGGGCCATCGTCTGCCACCCGTGCGACTTGTCCACGGCAAGCCGCTGCGCGCACAGCCTGTGGATACCCCGAAGCATCTTGTGGTCGTGCAAATCAAGATGGCGCATCTGGAGGAGCTGGAGGAAGAGGACGACAACAAAACCTCTGAAGACCTGCCAGGACAGAGGCAGCTGGAGGAAGAGGTCTCCATCCATACCCTCTGGGGCAGCCCCAGTCTGCTGAGACTCAGCCAGGAGCCACACGCAGGCCCCCAGAAGGTGCCCGGCTCACCCGGCAGCGTGGCCAGAGATGCCGCAGGAGAGGCAGATGACCACCCTCAGCGCGCGTCTCCTGCCCCGTCAGCAGACTCAGACGTAGAGCCAGCAGCTTGTTGCCTGGCCAGAGCCCCTGGGGAGCAGGGGCACGGCGAGCCTCCCCGCGCATCAGCAGCTGACGATGTACAGCCGTTGGCTCCTCCCTTGCCTGCGGCCATGCTCCAGGCAGCAGACGATAGTGCCGATGCCGTGGGCACTGCTCAGGCCATCCTGGGCAACCGGGACTTGGCAGCGGGGGCTGAGGGCCAGGGGCCTGCCCCTGTTGGCCCCGTAACCAGTGACACTGCTCTGCAGGACCTGGAGGAAGCGTGGGAAGAGGTCCCTGACAGAGACGCAGCAGCAGAGGCAGCAAGCGCCATAAAGAGCGCATCTCTTGCCCCATCAGACGACGCAGACACACAGGCAGCAGCTTCTCCCCAGGCCGCATGTCTCGGGCGCGACGGCCACAGAGCACCTCTCCCCGCCCAGCCCCTCGCCTACAGCTCTCCTTCCCCCGCAGGCTTCGTCGCGCGCCCGCACGCCCCGGCTCGCTGGCGATGTCCCTCCGTCCTCAGGACAGCTTGTCGGGCTCTGCGCAGGGCTTTCCGCTGAGCTGCCTCACGGGACCGTGAGAGCAGCGGCGCCCGGCTGCCAGCACCTTGCCAATGGGCTTGCCTGGCCATGCCCTGCACCTGACCAGCGCAGCCTGGCCTGTCTCCCTATTAAAGTCCTTCCTGGCTCTGTCCTAGGTGAGGGCTCTCTGTCCTGTGTGCACGCGTGTGCGCGGGGGGGTGAGTGCAGCAGCTGGGGTCAGACCACGGCGCCGAGGGTCCCCGTGTCCCTGGGGCAGCGACTGGAGCGAGTGCGGGTGTGGGAGTGAGTGTGATGGCCAGCGAAGATCAAGCCGCAGAGGCGGTGAGCAGGTGACGTGGCCTGGGAGCAAGGGGGTGAGTGGGTGTCCGACGGCCAGCCCTGCGTGTGAGAGACCCTGGCTGTCTCTGGTGGTGAGAGCACGGAGGGTCAGCTACGGGACCGGGGGCAGTCCCGGCTGGCTCGGGGGCCGTGGGACGGTCTGTACCAGCAAGCAGACAAGGGCTGTGGCCTTGGCGGCTCCTACCTGCAGGGGCCAGCAAGTGGGGAGACTGATTTATTTCAGGTTTGCGCAAGCCTGGGCGCTCGGTGGTTTCCCACAACTCAAGCACACGAGATTTCTGCCAACAGCCCTTTTTTTTATACAGTACAAACATAACAGACGTAATCCGTTACATAGCCTTTTTTGCTGCCTGATTGGCATATGTTAATATGCATTCCTAACTTGGTAAGAAGATAAATACATCTTTACAGAGCATGCTCAGAGAGTAGGGGTCCCCTTAATCAGAGGAGGGTCCCACAGTAGCCGGGGGAGGGGGGGGTGATTTTTAGTCTTATAGTCAGGACAGTGCATAGAAAGGACAGGTATGTTGTCCACTGTTTCCCTGGTGTCCTTGGTTAGTTCACATCAAAGAATCCAAAATCAACTACTACTGGCATTTCAAAAGACATCCTGTTTATATTTAAACTTTTACTAGACGAGCAACATCTATCGAGCTACGCTCTGACAATCCACCTGTCTCTCCGTTAAGTAGAAGAGGGGAGGCTGAGTGTCTGAGCCCAGCTGCTGGCGGGCTACAGCTTGCCCACACGTGTACATTCAGCCTCACTAGTGGCCGTCCTGGGGATAAAGGCCCTCCCGGTGACACTGAGAGCTGCTAAACGAACAGAGGACCATGCTCTGTCCATGTGCCCAGGGGGCTGCGGTCAAACGGGGCGTGGGCGTCTCCACGGTGACCGCCAGGCCTTTGTGACCAGGGGCGGCATCGTGCCCAGAGGCCATTGTGACGGGGGGGTCCGCACGGCAGCCGTGGAGGCTCTTATGGGGCCAGGGCCCTAGGGTGCCCACTCCCAGGAGAGCGGCCCCGCCAGGAGGCAGCAGCTGCGCTGGGTGCCCGTGGCAGGCGTCCAACAGACGAGCCCGGAGATGCCCGAGAAGCACGAGGCGAACGCTCGCTCCCAGCCCGACAAGGGGCTGCGGCGCCTGCAGGAGGACCGCCAAGTGAGGGATGGGGCTGGCGGGAGAGGCGGGGGGCGGCGGGACACGGGGACAGCCGGGAGCGAGACAGCCAGCCCTGAGCGTCGCCGGCCCAGGCACAGCCATGCCGCGCCCCAGGGGTTTCTCTGGGGCAGGGCAGGCTCCGGGACGGCCGCGGCCCACGCGGCCCCGCAGCAATGCCCCAGAGGCAGAGAGCAGCGCAGAGCCGAGTTCAGCCTGGCTGGAGTAGCCAGGAGCTGCCTTGAAGCCGAGGCCGGGCTTGCCGGTGCTGCGGGGGCCGCTGTGCCGACACAGCCGCCTCCATCCCGCCCCTCCTCCTTCTCCCCACAGGTGCGCTGCAGGCAGCCGCAGGCAGCGCCGCAGCGCAGCCGCACCACAGCCTCGGCCCTCCATGGGGACCGGCTGCCACCACTCCCCTGCCCAGCGAGCTCACAGAGCACTTGCAGCCGTCGCACACAGGTAGGGACCTTGAGGGAGACAGGCTCGACCGCCTCCCCGGCGCTGGCAGGTGCCGATGCAAAAGCGGGAGGTGGCGGAGGGGACAGGTGCGACCAGCCCCCCCAGCAAGCTGAGACCCCGCCCCCGTGCCGGGCCCGGCAGGCTGCCCGGGCATGCTGGGGGTGCTCCCGAGACCCGGTGGGGGGGGGCCACGCAGGGACCAGCCCTCTCCCCAGCTGGCCCTGGCAGCAGGGCAGCAGCCGCCCTTCTCGCATCTTCTCTTGCAGACGGACAGGCTGGAGGGCTGGGAGGCACTGCCCCGCAGCAGGGTCACACGGGGAGAAAGACTGACCACGCCAGCCTTGCCGCCTCTCCCAAGGCTTGAAGCGATGCAGGCAGCCGCACCCCGCTACGCACTTGCAGCTCCAGCGGCAGGATCTGCAAATGTCACCAAGCT
Organism: Platalea leucorodia; assembly: GCF_965183815.1. Classification (NCBI taxonomy): domain Eukaryota; kingdom Metazoa; phylum Chordata; class Aves; order Pelecaniformes; family Threskiornithidae; genus Platalea; species Platalea leucorodia. The sequence continues at coordinate 11,851,727 of NC_138832.1, read as the reverse complement.
GCCCGCTCTGCCAGCAGCAGCAACCTCCGCATCTGCTCTGAGAGGCAGAGCACACGGCGTGGGCCCTGCGGCCAGCGGCCAGCGAGAGCTTGTCCCACCTGCTCGGGGCATCCTGGGTCACCAGGGCGTGGCAGCGAGAGCTGAGAGATGGGGGCCTGCCCCGCACGGCTGCACAACCCGCGACGCGGCTCTGGAGTCCACAGTCCAGCCATTGGTGTCAGAGGTCCTGAGTCGCGTGGTAGCCGCAAGCTGGGGAGCCGGCCAGCAGCCGGCGGCACAGGGCCGCCTTGCGCACACCGCTGGTCTGGCGACACCTCCCAGAACAGCCCAGGTGCAGGCCGCCAGGGGTGGCAAGGCCGCAGCGGCTCAGCCAAGACCTCGTGCCCATGCTCCGGGGGGCACCAGGGCTGCTGGCGAGGCCCGTGCGCCAGTTTCCCCGGGGAGCTGCACTGGCAAAGGGCACTGGGCACAGCCGGTGGCAAGGCAGGGCCATCGTCTGCCACCCGTGCGACTTGTCCACGGCAAGCCGCTGCGCGCACAGCCTGTGGATACCCCGAAGCATCTTGTGGTCGTGCAAATCAAGATGGCGCATCTGGAGGAGCTGGAGGAAGAGGACGACAACAAAACCTCTGAAGACCTGCCAGGACAGAGGCAGCTGGAGGAAGAGGTCTCCATCCATACCCTCTGGGGCAGCCCCAGTCTGCTGAGACTCAGCCAGGAGCCACACGCAGGCCCCCAGAAGGTGCCCGGCTCACCCGGCAGCGTGGCCAGAGATGCCGCAGGAGAGGCAGATGACCACCCTCAGCGCGCGTCTCCTGCCCCGTCAGCAGACTCAGACGTAGAGCCAGCAGCTTGTTGCCTGGCCAGATCCCCTGGGGAGCAGGGGCACGGCGAGCCTCCCCGCGCATCAGCAGCTGACGATGTACAGCCGTTGGCTCCTCCCTTGCCTGCGGCCATGCTCCAGGCAGCAGACGATAGTGCCGATGCCGTGGGCACTGCTCAGGCCATCCTGGGCAACCGGGACTTGGCAGCGGGGGCTGAGGGCCAGGGGCCTGCCCCTGTTGGCCCCGTAACCAGTGACACTGCTCTGCAGGACCTGGAGGAAGCGTGGGAAGAGGTCCCTGACAGAGACGCAGCAGCAGAGGCAGCAAGCGCCATAAAGAGCGCATCTCTTGCCCCATCAGACGACGCAGACACACAGGCAGCAGCTTCTCCCCAGGCCGCATGTCTCGGGCGCGACGGCCACAGAGCACCTCTCCCCGCCCAGCCCCTCGCCTACAGCTCTCCTTCCCCCGCAGGCTTCGTCGCGCGCCCGCACGCCCCGGCTCGCTGGCGATGTCCCTCCGTCCTCAGGACAGCTTGTCGGGCTCTGCGCAGGGCTTTCCGCTGAGCTGCCTCACGGGACCGTGAGAGCAGCGGCGCCCGGCTGCCAGCACCTTGCCAATGGGCTTGCCTGGCCATGCCCTGCACCTGACCAGCGCAGCCTGGCCTGTCTCCCTATTAAAGTCCTTCCTGGCTCTGTCCTAGGTGAGGGCTCTCTGTCCTGTGTGCACGCGTGTGCGCGGGGGGGTGAGTGCAGCAGCTGGGGTCAGACCACGGCGCCGAGGGTCCCCGTGTCCCTGGGGCAGCGACTGGAGCGAGTGCGGGTGTGGGAGTGAGTGTGATGGCCAGCGAAGATCAAGCCGCAGAGGCGGTGAGCAGGTGACGTGGCCTGGGAGCAAGGGGGTGAGTGGGTGTCCGACGGCCAGCCCTGCGTGTGAGAGACCCTGGCTGTCTCTGGTGGTGAGAGCACGGAGGGTCAGCTACGGGACCGGGGGCAGTCCCGGCCGGCTCGGGGGCCGTGGGACGGTCTGTACCAGCAAGCAGACAAGGGCTGTGGCCTTGGCGGCTCCTACCTGCAGGGGCCAGCAAGTGGGGAGACTGATTTATTTCAGGTTTGCGCAAGCCTGGGCGCTCGGTGGTTTCCCACAACTCAAGCACACGAGATTTCTGCCAACAGCCCTTTTTTTTATACAGTACAAACATAACAGACGTAATCCGTTACATAGCCTTTTTGCTGCCTGATTGGCATATGTTAATATGCATTCCTAACTTGGTAAGAAGATAAATACATCTTTACAGAGCATGCTCAGAGAGTAGGGGTCCCCTTAATCAGAGGAGGGTCCCACAGTAGCCGGGGGAGGGGGGGGTGATTTTTAGTCTTATAGTCAGGACAGTGCATAGAAAGGACAGGTATGTTGTCCACTGTTTCCCTGGTGTCCTTGGTTAGTTCACATCAAAGAATCCAAAATCAACTACTACTGGCATTTCAAAAGACATCCTGTTTATATTTAAACTTTTACTAGACGAGCAACATCTATCGAGCTACGCTCTGACAATCCACCTGTCTCTCCGTTAAGTAGAAGAGGGGAGGCTGAGTGTCTGAGCCCAGCTGCTGGCGGGCTACAGCTTGCCCACACGTGTACATTCAGCCTCACTAGTGGCCGTCCTGGGGATAAAGGCCCTCCCGGTGACACTGAGAGCTGCTAAACGAACAGAGGACCATGCTCTGTCCATGTGCCCAGGGGGCTGCGGTCAAACGGGGCGTGGGCGTCTCCACGGTGACCGCCAGGCCTTTGTGACCAGGGGCGGCATCGTGCCCAGAGGCCATTGTGACGGGGGGTCCGCACGGCAGCCGTGGAGGCTCTTATGGGGCCAGGGCCCTAGGGTGCCCACTCCCAGGAGAGCGGCCCCGCCAGGAGGCAGCAGCTGCGCTGGGTGCCCGTGGCAGGCGTCCAACAGACGAGCCCGGAGATGCCCGAGAAGCACGAGGCGAACGCTCGCTCCCAGCCCGACAAGGGGCTGCGGCGCCTGCAGGAGGACCGCCAAGTGAGGGATGGGGCTGGCGGGAGAGGCGGGGGGCGGCGGGACACGGGGACAGCCGGGAGCGAGACAGCCAGCCCTGAGCGTCGCCGGCCCAGGCACAGCCATGCCGCGCCCCAGGGGTTTCTCTGGGGCAGGGCAGGCTCCGGGACGGCCGCGGCCCACGCGGCCCCGCAGCAATGCCCCAGAGGCAGAGAGCAGCGCAGAGCCGAGTTCAGCCTGGCTGGAGTAGCCAGGAGCTGCCTTGAAGCCGAGGCCGGGCTTGCCGGTGCTGCGGGGGCCGCTGTGCCGACACAGCCGCCTCCATCCCGCCCCTCCTCCTTCTCCCCACAGGTGCGCTGCAGGCAGCCGCAGGCAGCGCCGCAGCGCAGCCGCACCACAGCCTCGGCCCTCCATGGGGACCGGCTGCCACCACTGCCCTGCCCAGCGAGCTCACAGAGCACTTGCAGCCGTCGCACACAGGTAGGGACCTTGAGGGAGACAGGCTCGACCGCCTCCCCGGCGCTGGCAGGTGCCGATGCAAAAGCGGGAGGTGGCGGAGGGGACAGGTGCGACCAGCCCCCCCAGCAAGCTGAGACCCCGCCCCCGTGCCGGGCCCGGCAGGCTGCCCGGGCATGCTGGGGGTGCTCCCGAGACCCGGTGGGGGGGGGCCACGCAGGGACCAGCCCTCTCCCCAGCTGGCCCTGGCAGCAGGGCAGCAGCCGCCCTTCTCGCATCTTCTCTTGCAGACGGAGAGGCTGGAGGGCTGGGAGGCACTGCCCCGCAGCAGGGTCACACGGGGAGAAAGAGTGACCACGCCAGCCTTGCCGCCTCTCCCAAGGCTTGAAGCGATGCAGGCAGCCGCACCCCGCTACGCACTTGCAGCTCCAGCGGCAGGATCTGCAAATGTCACCAAGCTGCCCGCTCTGCCAGCAGCAGCAACCCCCGCATCTGCTCTGAGAGGCAGAGCACACGGCGTGGGCCCTGCGGCCAGCGGCCAGCGAGAGCTTGTCCCACCTGCTCGGGGCATCCTGGGTCACCAGGGCGTGGCAGCGAGAGCTGAGAGATGGGGGCCTGCCCCGCACGGCTGCGCAACCCGCGACGCGGCTCTGGAGTCCACAGTCCAGCCATTGGTGTCAGAGGTCCTGAGTCGCGTGGTAGCCGCAAGCTGGGGAGCCGGCCAGCAGCCGGCGGCACAGGGCCGCCTTGCGCACACCGCTGGTCTGGCGACACCTCCCAGAACAGCCCAGGTGCAGGCCGCCAGGGGTGGCAAGGCCGCAGCGGCTCAGCCAAGACCTCGTGCCCATGCTCCGGGGGGCACCAGGGCTGCTGGCGAGGCCCGTGCGCCAGTTTCCCCGGGGAGCTGCACTGGCAAAGGGCACTGGGCACAGCCGGTGGCAAGGCAGGGCCATCGTCTGCCCCCCGTGCGACTTGTCCATGGCAAGCCGCTGCGCGCACAGCCTGTGGATACCCCGAAGCATCTTGTGGTCGTGCAAATCAAGATGGCGCATCTGGAGGAGCTGGAGGAAGAGGACGACAACAAAACCTCTGAAGACCTGCCAGGACAGAGGCAGCTGGAGGAAGAGGTCTCCATCCATACCCTCTGGGGCAGCCCCAGTCTGCTGAGACTCAGCCAGGAGCCACACGCAGGCCCCCAGAAGGTGCCCGGCTCACCCGGCAGCGTGGCCAGAGATGCCGCAGGAGAGGCAGATGACCACCCTCAGCGCGCGTCTCCTGCCCTGTCAGCAGACTCAGACGTAGAGCCAGCAGCTTGGTGCCTGGCCAGAGCTCCTGGGGAGCAGGGGCACGGCGAGCCTCCCCGCGCATCAGCACCTGACGATGTACAGCCGTTGGCTCCTCCCTTGCCTGCGGCCATGCTCCAGGCAGCAGACGATAGTGCCGATGCCGTGGGCACTGCTCAGGCCATCCTGGGCAACCGGGACTTGGCAGCGGGGGCTGAGGGCCAGGGGTCTGCCCCTGTTGGCCCCGTAACCAGTGACACTGCTCTGCAGGACCTGGAGGAAGCGTGGGAAGAGGTCCCTGACAGAGACGCAGCAGCAGAGGCAGCAAGCGCCATAAAGAGCGCATCTCTTGCCCCATCAGACGACGCAGACACACAGGCAGCAGCTTCTCCCCAGGCCGCAAGTCTCGGGCGCGACGGCCACAGAGCACCTCTCCCCGCCCAGCCCCTCGCCTACAGCTCTCCTTCCCCCGCAGGCTTCGTCGCGCGCCCGCACGCCCCGGCTCGCTGGCGATGTCCCTCCGTCCTCAGGACAGCTTGTCGGGCTCTGCGTAGGGCTTTCCGCTGAGCTGCCTCACGGGACCGTGAGAGCAGCGGCGCCCGGCTGCCAGCACCTTGCCAATGGGCTTGCCTGGCCATGCCCTGCACCTGACCAGCGCAGCCTGGCCTGTCTCCCTATTAAAGTCCTTCCTGGCTCTGTCCTAGGTGAGGGCTCTCTGTCCTGTGTGCACGCGTGTGCGCGGGGGGGTGAGTGCAGCAGCTGGGGTCAGACCACGGCGCCGAGGGTCCCCGTGTCCCTGGGGCAGCGACTGGAGCGAGTGCGGGTGTGGGAGTGAGTGTGATGGCCAGCGAAGATCAAGCCGCAGAGGCGGTGCGCAGGTGACGTGGCCTGGGAGCAAGGGGGTGAGTGGGTGTCCGACGGCCAGCCCTGCGTGTGAGAGACCCTGGCTGTCTCTGGTGGTGAGAGCACGGAGGGTCAGCTACGGGACCGGGGGCAGTCCCGGCCGGCTCGGGGGCCGTGGGACGGTCTGTACCAGCAAGCAGACAAGGGCTGTGGCCTTGGCGGCTCCTACCTGCAGGGGCCAGCAAGTGGGGAGACTGATTTATTTGAGGTTTGCGCAAGCCTGGGCGCTCGGTGGTTTCCCACAACTCAAGCACACGAGATTTCTGCCAACAGCCCTTTTTTTTATACAGTACAAACATAACAGACGTAATCCGTTACATAGCCTTTTTGCTGCCTGATTGGCATATGTTAATATGCATTCCTAACTTGGTGAGAAGATAAATACATCTTTACAGAGCATGCTCAGAGAGTAGGGGTCCCCTTAATCAGAGGAGGGTCTCACAGTAGCTGGGGGAGGGGGGGTGATTTTTAGTCTTATAGTCAGGACAGTGCATAGAAAGGAGAGGTATGTTGTCCACTGTTTCCCTGGTGTCCTTGGTTAGTTCACATCAAAGAATCCAAAATCAACTACTACTGGCATTTCAAAAGACATCCTGTTTATATTTAAACTTTTAATAGACGAGCAACATCTATCGAGCTACGCTCTGACAATCCACCTGTCTCTCCGTTAAGTAGAAGAGGGGAGGCTGAGTGCCTGAGCCCAGCTGCTGGCGGGCTACAGCTTGCCCACACGTGTACATTCAGCCTCACTAGTGGCCGTCCTGGGGATAAAGGCCCTCCCGGTGACACTGAGAGCTGCTAAACGACCAGAGGACCATGCTCTGTCCATGTGCCCAGGGGGCTGCGGTCAAACGGGGCGTGGGCGTCTCCACGGTGACCGCCAGGCCTTTGTGACCAGGGGCGGCATCGTGCCCAGAGGCCATTGTGACGGGGGGGTCCGCACGGCCGCCGTGGAGGCTCTTATGGGGCCAGGGCCCTAGGGTGCCCACTCCCAGGAGAGCGGCCCCGCCAGGAGGCAGCAGCTGCGCTGGGTGCCCGTGGCAGGCGTCCAACAGACGAGCCCGGAGATGGCCGAGAAGCACGAGGCGAACGCTCGCTCCCAGCCCCACAAGGGGCTGCGGCGCCTGCAGGAGGACCGCCAAGTGAGGGATGGGGCTGGCGGGAGAGGCGGGGGGCGGCGGGACACGGGGACAGCCGGGAGCGAGACAGCCAGCCCTGAGCGTCGCCAGCCCAGGCACAGCCGTGCTGCGCCGCAGGGGTTTCTCTGGGGCAGGGCAGGCTCCGGGACGGCCACGGCCCACGCGGCCCCGCAGCAATGCCCCAGAGGCAGAGAGCAGCGCGGAGCCGAGTTCAGCCTGGCTGGAGTAGCCAGGAGCTGCCTTGAAGCCGAGGCCGGGCTTGCCGGTGCTGCGGGGGCCGCTGTGCCGACACAGCCGCCTCCATCCCGCCCCTCCTCCTTCTCCCCACAGGTGCGCTGCAGGCAGCCACAGGCAGCGCCGCAGCGCAGCCGCACCACAGCCTCGGCCCTCCATGGGGACCGGCTGCCACCGCTCCCCTGCCCAGCGAGCTCACAGAGCACTTGCAGCCGTCGCACACAGGTAGGGACCTTGAGGGAGACAGGCTCGACCGCCTCCCCGGCGCTGGCAGGTGCCGATGCAAAAGCGGGAGGTGGCGGAGGGGACAGGTGCGACCAGCCCCCCCAGCAAGCTGAGACCCCGCCCCCGTGCCGGGCCCGGCAGGCTGCCCGGGCATGCTGGGGGTGCTCCCGAGACCCGGTGAGGGGGGGCCACGCAGGGACCAGCCCTCTCCCCAGCTGGCCCTGGCAGCAGGGCAGCAGCCGCCCTTCTCGCATCTTCTCTTGCAGACGGACAGGCTGGAGGGCTGGGAGGCACTGCCCCGCAGCAGGGTCACACGGGGAGAAAGAGTGCCCACGCCAGCCTTGCCGCCTCTCCCAAGGCTTGAAGCGATGCAGGCAGCCGCACCCCGCTACGCACTTGCAGCTCCAGCGGCAGGATCTGCAAATGTCACCAAGCTGCCCGCTCTGCCAGCAGCAGCAACCTCCACATCTGCTCTGAGAGGCAGAGCACACGGCGTGGGCCCTGCAGCCAGCGGCCAGCGAGAGCTTGTCCCACCTGCTCGGGGCATCCTGGGTCACCAGGGCGTGGCAGCGAGAGCTGAGAGATGGGGGCCTGCCCCGCACGGCTGCGCAACCCGCGACGCGGCTCTGGAGTCCACAGTCCAGCCATTGGTGTCAGAGGTCCTGAGTCGCGTGGTAGCCGCAAGCTGGGGAGCCGGCCAGCAGCCGGCGGCACAGGGCCGCCTTGCGCACACCGCTGGTCTGGCGACACCTCCCAGAACAGCCCAGGTGCAGGCCGCCAGGGGTGGCAAGGCCGCAGCGGCTCAGCCAAGACCTCGTGCCCATGCTCCGGGGGGCACCAGGGCTGCTGGCGAGGCCCGCGCGCCAGTTTCCCCGGGGAGCTGCACCGGCAAAGGGCACTGGGCACAGCCGGTGGCAAGGCAGGGCCATCGTCTGCCCCCCGTGCGACTTGTCCACGGCAAGCCGCTGCGCGCACAGCCTGTGGATACCCCGAAGCATCTTGTGGTCGTGCAAATCAAGATGGAGCATCTGGAGGAGCTGGAGGAAGAGGACGACAACAAAACCTCTGAAGACCTGCCAGGACAGAGGCAGCTGGAGGAAGATGTCTCCATCCATACCCTCTGGGGCAGCCCCAGTCTGCTGAGACTCAGCCAGGAGCCACACGCAGGCCCCCAGAAGGTGCCCGGCTCACCCGGCAGCGTGGCCAGAGATGCCGCAGGAGAGGCAGATGACCACCCTCAGCGCACGTCTCCTGCCCCGTCAGCAGACTCAGACGTAGAGCCAGCAGCTTGGTGCCTGGCCAGAGCTCCTGGGGAGCAGGGGCACGGCGAGCCTCCCTGCGCATCAGCAGCTGACGATGTACAGCCGTTGGCTCCTCCCTTGCCTGCGGCCATGCTCCAGGCAGCAGACGATAGTGCCGATGCCGTGGGCACTGCTCAGGCCATCCTGGGCAACCGGGACTTGGCAGCGGGGGCTGAGGGCCAGGGGTCTGCCCCTGTTGGCCCCGTAACCAGTGACACTGCTCTGCAGGACCTGGAGGAAGCGTGGGAAGAGGTCCCTGACAGAGACGCAGCAGCAGAGGCAGCAAGCGCCATAAAGAGCGCATCTCTTGCCCCATCAGACGACGCAGACACACAGGCAGCAGCTTCTCCCCAGGCCGCAAGTCTCGGGCGCGACGGCCACAGAGCACCTCTCCCCGCCCAGCCCCTCGCCTACAGCTCTCCTTCCCCCGCAGGCTTCGTCGCGCGCCCGCACGCCCCGGCTCGCTGGCGATGTCCCTCCGTCCTCAGGACAGCTTGTCGGGCTCTGCGTAGGGCTTTCCGCTGAGCTGCCTCACGGGACCGTGAGAGCAGCGGCGCCCGGCTGCCAGCACCTTGCCAATGGGCTTGCCTGGCCATGCCCTGCACCTGACCAGCGCAGCCTGGCCTGTCTCCCTATTAAAGTCCTTCCTGGCTCTGTCCTAGGTGAGGGCTCTCTGTCCTGTGTGCACGCGTGTGCGCGGGGGGGTGAGTGCAGCAGCTGGGGTCAGACCACGGCGCCGAGGGTCCCCGTGTCCCTGGGGCAGCGACTGGAGCGAGTGCGGGTGTGGGAGTGAGTGTGATGGCCAGCGAAGATCAAGCCGCAGAGGCGGTGAGCAGGTGACGTGGCCTGGGAGCAAGGGGGTGAGTGGGTGTCCGACGGCCAGCCCTGCGTGTGAGAGACCCTGGCTGTCTCTGGTGGTGAGAGCACGGAGGGTCAGCTACGGGACCGGGGGCAGTCCCGGCCGGCTCGGGGGCCGTGGGACGGTCTGTACCAGCAAGCAGACAAGGGCTGTGGCCTTGGCGGCTCCTACCTGCAGGGGCCAGCAAGTGGGGAGACTGATTTATTTCAGGTTTGCGCAAGCCTGGGCGCTCGGTGGTTTCCCACAACTCAAGCACACGAGATTTCTGCCAACAGCCCTTTTTTTTATACAGTACAAACATAACAGACGTAATCCGTTACATAGCCTTTTTGCTGCCTGATTGGCATATGTTAATATGCATTCCTAACTTGGTGAGAAGATAAATACATCTTTACAGAGCATGCTCAGAGAGTAGGGGTCCCCTTAATCAGAGGAGGGTCTCACAGTAGCTGGGGGAGGGGGGGTGATTTTTAGTCTTATAGTCAGGACAGTGCATAGAAAGGAGAGGTATGTTGTCCACTGTTTCCCTGGTGTCCTTGGTTAGTTCACATCAAAGAATCCAAAATCAACTACTACTGGCATTTCAAAAGACATCCTGTTTATATTTAAACTTTTACTAGACGAGCAACATCTATCGAGCTACGCTCTGACAATCCACCTGTCTCTCCGTTAAGTAGAAGAGGGGAGGCTGAGTGTCTGAGCCCAGCTGCTGGCGGGCTACAGCTTGCCCACACGTGTACATTCAGCCTCACTAGTGGCCGTCCTGGGGATAAAGGCCCTCCCGGTGACACTGAGAGCTGCTAAACGAACAGAGGACCATGCTCTGTCCATGTGCCCAGGGGGCTGCGGTCAAACGGGGCGTGGGCGTCTCCACGGTGACCGCCAGGCCTTTGTGACCAGGGGCGGCATCGTGCCCAGAGGCCATTGTGACGGGGGGGTCCGCACGGCCGCCGTGGAGGCTCTTATGGGGCCAGGGCCCTAGGGTGCCCACTCCCAGGAGAGCGGCCCCGCCAGGAGGCAGCAGCTGCGCTGGGTGCCCGTGGCAGGCGTCCAACAGACGAGCCCGGAGATGGCCGAGAAGCACGAGGCGAACGCTCGCTCCCAGCCCCACAAGGGGCTGCGGCGCCTGCAGGAGGACCGCCAAGTGAGGGATGGGGCTGGCGGGAGAGGCGGGGGGCGGCGGGACACGGGGACAGCCGGGAGCGAGACAGCCAGCCCTGAGCGTCGCCAGCCCAGGCACAGCCGTGCTGCGCCGCAGGGGTTTCTCTGGGGCAGGGCAGGCTCCGGGACGGCCACGGCCCACGCGGCCCCGCAGCAATGCCCCAGAGGCAGAGAGCAGCGCGGAGCCGAGTTCAGCCTGGCTGGAGTAGCCAGGAGCTGCCTTGAAGCCGAGGCCGGGCTTGCCGGTGCTGCGGGGGCCGCTGTGCCGACACAGCCGCCTCCATCCCGCCCCTCCTCCTTCTCCCCACAGGTGCGCTGCAGGCAGCCGCAGGCAGCGCCGCAGCGCAGCCGCACCACAGCCTCGGCCCTCCATGGGGACCGGCTGCCACCGCTCCCCTGCCCAGCGAGCTCACAGAGCACTTGCAGCCGTCGCACACAGGTAGGGACCTTGAGGGAGACAGGCTCGACCGCCTCCCCGGCGCTGGCAGGTGCCGATGCAAAAGCGGGAGGTGGCGGAGGGGACAGGTGCGACCAGCCCCCCCAGCAAGCTGAGACCCCGCCCCCGTGCCGGGCCCGGCAGGCTGCCCGGGCATGCTGGGGGTGCTCCCGAGACCCGGTGGGGGGGGGCCACGCAGGGACCAGCCCTCTCCCCAGCTGGCCCTGGCAGCAGGGCAGCAGCCGCCCTTCTCGCATCTTCTCTTGCAGACGGACAGGCTGGAGGGCTGGGAGGCACTGCCCCGCAGCAGGGTCACACGGGGAGAAAGAGTGCCCACGCCAGCCTTGCCGCCTCTCCCAAGGCTTGAAGCGATGCAGGCAGCCGCACCCCGCTACGCACTTGCAGCTCCAGCGGCAGGATCTGCAAATGTCACCAAGCTGCCCGCTCTGCCAGCAGCAGCAACCTCCACATCTGCTCTGAGAGGCAGAGCACACGGCGTGGGCCCTGCAGCCAGCGGCCAGCGAGAGCTTGTCCCACCTGCTCGGGGCATCCTGGGTCACCAGGGCGTGGCAGCGAGAGCTGAGAGATGGGGGCCTGCCCCGCACGGCTGCGCAACCCGCGACGCGGCTCTGGAGTCCACAGTCCAGCCATTGGTGTCAGAGGTCCTGAGTCGCGTGGTAGCCGCAAGCTGGGGAGCCGGCCAGCAGCCGGCGGCACAGGGCCGCCTTGCGCACACCGCTGGTCTGGCGACACCTCCCAGAACAGCCCAGGTGCAGGCCGCCAGGGGTGGCAAGGCCGCAGCGGCTCAGCCAAGACCTCGTGCCCATGCTCCGGGGGGCACCAGGGCTGCTGGCGAGGCCCGCGCGCCAGTTTCCCCGGGGAGCTGCACCGGCAAAGGGCACTGGGCACAGCCGGTGGCAAGGCAGGGCCATCGTCTGCCCCCCGTGCGACTTGTCCACGGCAAGCCGCTGCGCGCACAGCCTGTGGATACCCCGAAGCATCTTGTGGTCGTGCAAATCAAGATGGAGCATCTGGAGGAGCTGGAGGAAGAGGACGACAACAAAACCTCTGAAGACCTGCCAGGACAGAGGCAGCTGGAGGAAGATGTCTCCATCCATACCCTCTGGGGCAGCCCCAGTCTGCTGAGACTCAGCCAGGAGCCACACGCAGGCCCCCAGAAGGTGCCCGGCTCACCCGGCAGCGTGGCCAGAGATGCCGCAGGAGAGGCAGATGACCACCCTCAGCGCACGTCTCCTGCCCCGTCAGCAGACTCAGACGTAGAGCCAGCAGCTTGGTGCCTGGCCAGAGCTCCTGGGGAGCAGGGGCACGGCGAGCCTCCCTGCGCATCAGCAGCTGACGATGTACAGCCGTTGGCTCCTCCCTTGCCTGCGGCCATGCTCCAGGCAGCAGACGATAGTGCCGATGCCGTGGGCACTGCTCAGGCCATCCTGGGCAACCGGGACTTGGCAGCGGGGGCTGAGGGCCAGGGGTCTGCCCCTGTTGGCCCCGTAACCAGTGACACTGCTCTGCAGGACCTGGAGGAAGCGTGGGAAGAGGTCCCTGACAGAGACGCAGCAGCAGAGGCAGCAAGCGCCATAAAGAGCGCATCTCTTGCCCCATCAGACGACGCAGACACACAGGCAGCAGCTTCTCCCCAGGCCGCAAGTCTCGGGCGCGACGGCCACAGAGCACCTCTCCCCGCCCAGCCCCTCGCCTACAGCTCTCCTTCCCCCGCAGGCTTCGTCGCGCGCCCGCACGCCCCGGCTCGCTGGCGATGTCCCTCCGTCCTCAGGACAGCTTGTCGGGCTCTGCGTAGGGCTTTCCGCTGAGCTGCCTCACGGGACCGTGAGAGCAGCGGCGCCCGGCTGCCAGCACCTTGCCAATGGGCTTGCCTGGCCATGCCCTGCACCTGACCAGCGCAGCCTGGCCTGTCTCCCTATTAAAGTCCTTCCTGGCTCTGTCCTAGGTGAGGGCTCTCTGTCCTGTGTGCACGCGTGTGCGCGGGGGGGGTGAGTGCAGCAGCTGGGGTCAGACCACGGCGCCGAGGGTCCCCGTGTCCCTGGGGCAGCGACTGGAGCGAGTGCGGGTGTGGGAGTGAGTGTGATGGCCAGCGAAGATCAAGCCGCAGAGGCGGTGAGCAGGTGACGTGGCCTGGGAGCAAGGGGGTGAGTGGGTGTCCGACGGCCAGCCCTGCGTGTGAGAGACCCTGGCTGTCTCTGGTGGTGAGAGCACGGAGGGTCAGCTACGGGACCGGGGGCAGTCCCGGCCGGCTCGGGGGCCGTGGGACGGTCTGTACCAGCAAGCAGACAAGGGCTGTGGCCTTGGCGGCTCCTACCTGCAGGGGCCAGCAAGTGGGGAGACTGATTTATTTCAGGTTTGCGCAAGCCTGGGCGCTCGGTGGTTTCCCACAACTCAAGCACACGAGATTTCTGCCAACAGCCCTTTTTTTTATACAGTACAAACATAACAGACGTAATCCGTTACATAGCCTTTTTGCTGCCTGATTGGCATATGTTAATATGCATTCCTAACTTGGTGAGAAGATAAATACATCTTTACAGAGCATGCTCAGAGAGTAGGGGTCCCCTTAATCAGAGGAGGGTCTCACAGTAGCTGGGGGAGGGGGGGTGATTTTTAGTCTTATAGTCAGGACAGTGCATAGAAAGGAGAGGTATGTTGTCCACTGTTTCCCTGGTGTCCTTGGTTAGTTCACATCAAAGAATCCAAAATCAACTACTACTGGCATTTCAAAAGACATCCTGTTTATATTTAAACTTTTAATAGACGAGCAACATCTATCGAGCTACGCTCTGACAATCCACCTGTCTCTCCGTTAAGTAGAAGAGGGGAGGCTGAGTGCCTGAGCCCAGCTGCTGGCGGGCTACAGCTTGCCCACACGTGTACATTCAGCCTCACTAGTGGCCGTCCTGGGGATAAAGGCCCTCCCGGTGACACTGAGAGCTGCTAAACGAACAGAGGACCATGCTCTGTCCATGTGCCCAGGGGGCTGCGGTCAAACGGGGCGTGGGCGTCTCCACGGTGACCGCCAGGCCTTTGTGACCAGGGGCGGCATCGTGCCCAGAGGCCATTGTGACGGGGGGGTCCGCACGGCAGCCGTGGAGGCTCTTATGGGGCCAGGGCCCTAGGGTGCCCACTCCCAGGAGAGCGGCCCCGCCAGGAGGCAGCAGCTGCGCTGGGTGCCCGTGGCAGGCGTCCAACAGACGAGCCCGGAGATGGCCGAGAAGCACGAGGCGAACGCTCGCTCCCAGCCCCACAAGGGGCTGCGGCGCCTGCAGGAGGACCGCCAAGTGAGGGATGGGGCTGGCGGGAGAGGCGGGGGGCGGCGGGACACGGGGACAGCCGGGAGCGAGACAGCCAGCCCTGAGCGTCGCCAGCCCAGGCACAGCCGTGCTGCGCCGCAGGGGTTTCTCTGGGGCAGGGCAGGCTCCGGGACGGCCACGGCCCACGCGGCCCCGCAGCAATGCCCCAGAGGCAGAGAGCAGCGCGGAGCCGAGTTCAGCCTGGCTGGAGTAGCCAGGAGCTGCCTTGAAGCCGAGGCCGGGCTTGCCGGTGCTGCGGGGGCCGCTGTGCCGACACAGCCGCCTCCATCCCGCCCCTCCTCCTTCTCCCCACAGGTGCGCTGCAGGCAGCCGCAGGCAGCGCCGCAGCGCAGCCGCACCACAGCCTCGGCCCTCCATGGGGACCGGCTGCCACCGCTCCCCTGCCCAGCGAGCTCACAGAGCACTTGCAGCCGTCGCACACAGGTAGGGACCTTGAGGGAGACAGGCTCGACCGCCTCCCCGGCGCTGGCAGGTGCCGATGCAAAAGCGGGAGGTGGCGGAGGGGACAGGTGCGACCAGCCCCCCCAGCAAGCTGAGACCCCGCCCCCGTGCCGGGCCCGGCAGGCTGCCCGGGCATGCTGGGGGTGCTCCCGAGACCCGGTGGGGGGGGGCCACGCAGGGACCAGCCCTCTCCCCAGCTGGCCCTGGCAGCAGGGCAGCAGCCGCCCTTCTCGCATCTTCTCTTGCAGACGGACAGGCTGGAGGGCTGGGAGGCACTGCCCCGCAGCAGGGTCACACGGGGAGAAAGAGTGCCCACGCCAGCCTTGCCGCCTCTCCCAAGGCTTGAAGCGATGCAGGCAGCCGCACCCCGCTACGCACTTGCAGCTCCAGCGGCAGGATCTGCAAATGTCACCAAGCTGCCCGCTCTGCCAGCAGCAGCAACCTCCACATCTGCTCTGAGAGGCAGAGCACACGGCGTGGGCCCTGCAGCCAGCGGCCAGCGAGAGCTTGTCCCACCTGCTCGGGGCATCCTGGGTCACCAGGGCGTGGCAGCGAGAGCTGAGAGATGGGGGCCTGCCCCGCACGGCTGCGCAACCCGCGACGCGGCTCTGGAGTCCACAGTCCAGCCATTGGTGTCAGAGGTCCTGAGTCGCGTGGTAGCCGCAAGCTGGGGAGCCGGCCAGCAGCCGGCGGCACAGGGCCGCCTTGCGCACACCGCTGGTCTGGCGACACCTCCCAGAACAGCCCAGGTGCAGGCCGCCAGGGGTGGCAAGGCCGCAGCGGCTCAGCCAAGACCTCGTGCCCATGCTCCGGGGGGCACCAGGGCTGCTGGCGAGGCCCGCGCGCCAGTTTCCCCGGGGAGCTGCACCGGCAAAGGGCACTGGGCACAGCCGGTGGCAAGGCAGGGCCATCGTCTGCCCCCCGTGCGACTTGTCCACGGCAAGCCGCTGCGCGCACAGCCTGTGGATACCCCGAAGCATCTTGTGGTCGTGCAAATCAAGATGGAGCATCTGGAGGAGCTGGAGGAAGAGGACGACAACAAAACCTCTGAAGACCTGCCAGGACAGAGGCAGCTGGAGGAAGAGGTCTCCATCCATACCCTCTGGGGCAGCCCCAGTCTGCTGAGACTCAGCCAGGAGCCACACGCAGGCCCCCAGAAGGTGCCCGGCTCACCCGGCAGCGTGGCCAGAGATGCCGCAGGAGAGGCAGATGACCACCCTCAGCGCACGTCTCCTGCCCCGTCAGCAGACTCAGACGTAGAGCCAGCAGCTTGGTGCCTGGCCAGAGCTCCTGGGGAGCAGGGGCACGGCGAGCCTCCCTGCGCATCAGCAGCTGACGATGTACAGCCGTTGGCTCCTCCCTTGCCTGCGGCCATGCTCCAGGCAGCAGACGATAGTGCCGATGCCGTGGGCACTGCTCAGGCCATCCTGGGCAACCGGGACTTGGCAGCGGGGGCTGAGGGCCAGGGGTCTGCCCCTGTTGGCCCCGTAACCAGTGACACTGCTCTGCAGGACCTGGAGGAAGCGTGGGAAGAGGTCCCTGACAGAGACGCAGCAGCAGAGGCAGCAAGCGCCATAAAGAGCGCATCTCTTGCCCCATCAGACGACGCAGACACACAGGCAGCAGCTTCTCCCCAGGCCGCAAGTCTCGGGCGCGACGGCCACAGAGCACCTCTCCCCGCCCAGCCCCTCGCCTACAGCTCTCCTTCCCCCGCAGGCTTCGTCGCGCGCCCGCACGCCCCGGCTCGCTGGCGATGTCCCTCCGTCCTCAGGACAGCTTGTCGGGCTCTGCGTAGGGCTTTCCGCTGAGCTGCCTCACGGGACCGTGAGAGCAGCGGCGCCCGGCTGCCAGCACCTTGCCAATGGGCTTGCCTGGCCATGCCCTGCACCTGACCAGCGCAGCCTGGCCTGTCTCCCTATTAAAGTCCTTCCTGGCTCTGTCCTAGGTGAGGGCTCTCTGTCCTGTGTGCACGCGTGTGCGCGGGGGGGGTGAGTGCAGCAGCTGGGGTCAGACCACGGCGCCGAGGGTCCCCGTGTCCCTGGGGCAGCGACTGGAGCGAGTGCGGGTGTGGGAGTGAGTGTGATGGCCAGCGAAGATCAAGCCGCAGAGGCGGTGAGCAGGTGACGTGGCCTGGGAGCAAGGGGGTGAGTGGGTGTCCGACGGCCAGCCCTGCGTGTGAGAGACCCTGGCTGTCTCTGGTGGTGAGAGCACGGAGGGTCAGCTACGGGACCGGGGGCAGTCCCGGCCGGCTCGGGGGCCGTGGGACGGTCTGTACCAGCAAGCAGACAAGGGCTGTGGCCTTGGCGGCTCCTACCTGCAGGGGCCAGCAAGTGGGGAGACTGATTTATTTCAGGTTTGCGCAAGCCTGGGCGCTCGGTGGTTTCCCACAACTCAAGCACACGAGATTTCTGCCAACAGCCCTTTTTTTTATACAGTACAAACATAACAGACGTAATCCGTTACATAGCCTTTTTGCTGCCTGATTGGCATATGTTAATATGCATTCCTAACTTGGTGAGAAGATAAATACATCTTTACAGAGCATGCTCAGAGAGTAGGGGTCCCCTTAATCAGAGGAGGGTCTCACAGTAGCTGGGGGAGGGGGG